>NC_053038.3:83845135-84528431 GCF_002575655.3 Aegilops tauschii subsp. strangulata | reverse complement strand
GAAGAACATGCCAGCACCGCTGATGACAATCAGGCTGCTGAAGAAAATGTGAGTTCCAGGGCTGATGCTGCATTCCAGCCGCTGATGAAACTGCCAGGGCGCCCACTAGTGGTGCGCCTGAAGAAAATGAAGAGGTCAGGGCAACTGCATCAGTTGTGCCTGAAGAAAATCAACCACATTCCTCTGCTCCTCCTGTGCCTACTCCAACTCCAATCCTTCCATCTACATCAGATGTGAAGAAGACCAAGGCTGCAGAGCGTGCAGCAGTGAAGAAATGGAAAGCATCAGCTCCTTCAGATTCTTCAGCACCAAAGAAGATGAAGAAATTGACAAGCTCATTTGCTAATCCAGTTGATGTTGTTCCAGTTTCCTCCATGCCATCAAAGGAAATCGTCCCTTTTGATGAAGAATATGTGATCCCTAGCGGATCTGATGAAGAAAATCCTTCTGCTCCTTCGTCAGAGCAGATGGATGAAGAAATTGAAGTGGATAAAATCGCTTCAACCCCCACAGTTTCTTCGCCTATGCCTCAGTTTACTGCTGAAGAGGCCAGCGTTGAAGAAATGGAAAATGAAGATGTGGACATTGGCTGCACCACACCGGTGATGAATGATGACTTTTGGGAAAGTCGGCACCCCAACTCTCCACTCTTCACACCATTGCAACAAATTCCTCAGTCCCCAGCAACTGTAGTTCAAATGGGATCTGATGAAGCTCATGAACAAGTTCCAACCACTAGTGCTGAAGAAAATGAAAATGAAGAATTGAAGACCCAGGCTGCCACTGAAGAGGAACCAAAAATTCCTCAGCCTGAAGAACCTAAGATTGCGATTCCTGAGGTTGTCATGCAACTGACTGACACTCCTCTGCCCAAGCCAAAGGATCCATTCTCAAGGAAGAAAAAATTCAAGGCTAATGATTTCTTCGGCGAGCACGTATTCTTCACTGACTACAACCCCTATGACTCGGCTCGCATTAGGAAGAGGCGTTTCTGGACTGCCAGCCAGGCAAATTTTTATTCCTCAGTGTTGTTCAACAAAGACAAAGTCTTCGATCATGAGCACATTCCTCACGTGGATATGGAATCTCTGCCGTGCTTCGGGCCAGTCCTCAGTGTTCTTTACGACGCTGGACTGTTAAATTTCTGCACTGACATATGTGATTGGAATGAAGAACTCATTCTTCAATTTTATGCAACTCTGCACATCACCGGAGACTCTGAAGATGTGAATTCATGGGTGTTGGACTGGATGTCTGAAAATACTCACTACAAAGCACCACTACTGAATTGCTTCGGGATTTGCCTCTCAGTCCTCCCCTTGAAGCTGCTTGTTGCGTCTACAGTGAACCTGAGCTTACAGATCACTATATGCAAGTGCTGATGAAGCCTTTGAGGCCAGGTCAGGCCCCAAGAACAAAATTCCTTGTGAAGGAGTTGTTATATGTGCCTCGGACTGTCTATCGCATTCTGACGAAGACATTGAGTCCTATCAAGGGCCACGACTCGAAAAAGAAGAAGAAGTCGTTGGCATCATGAAGAATCTGCTTTTCAATATCATTCATGGCGTTCCTGTCAACTTCCATGATTTCTTCATGAGGACTCTGGCCAATGTCGCAATGTCACCGTTTGAGTTGAAGCGTTATGCTCCGTGGATTATGTTCATCAGAACAAGGTCTTCACTCAACTACAAAGCTGATACACTGAACCATTGCAGCTACTTGCCCCCGATTGAAGTCCTCAAACGGACATTTTCCTCAGCTGGTGAAAAGGGCAAGGCTACTGCTGTCATTGATGAAGGCATTCGTCCATTGGATGGTCAATTTCGCAAGGCTGCATCCTACTCCACCAATGATGACTCTGCCACCCATGACTCTGCCGCCAATGCAACCAAGCCAAATCCTCAAGGCATAGCTCCCAGGGTGATGACTGACCATGAGCTTCTCCTCAGACTTTTTTTTGAGGGAGAACGACAGTGGGAGAGGCTCCCACTGACTTTGTATTACTCACAAAGGAACAATTACATATGTGTTACAAAGGGTTTTGTGGCCCCCCGGCCATGCGAGCTATCCACGGTCTTAGTGGCCCAAGTTTACAATGTAATCAGACAGGAAAGGATGAAGATCCTCCCGGCAGTTATGTGTTAGCAGCTCCAAGAGATGCTTGAATCTAGCTAGCCATGCTCCATGGGAGTGCTGAATCCCTCTAAAGTGTTGATTGTTTCTCTCCATCCAAAGACTCCAAGCCGCCAGGAGAAAGATATCCATGAAGAGAGGTTGTCTCCAATTACCCCTACCTCCATGCAGAAGAGTCAATCTGTTGTTAGCTGTCGGCCATGTCACTCCAATTACATCCCAGCAGTGTTGACTAAAGGGACAATTGAAGAACCGATGTTCCACCGTTTCCTCTGGAGGGTTTTGACAGAACATGCATGCATAGTTGCCCCCACGACAACAAAATGTCTGCGTTTGAGCATGTTCCTGGTATTCAGGCGATCAACTAGGAGTAGCCATCCAAACATCTTGAATTTGATCGGGCTTTTAGCTTTCCAAAGCCATCCAAACGCCTCATCTGCCACAACCTGTTTGTAGCAGTGATTATAGAATTTCTTGGACAAAAAACGCCCGAGCAAGCATTCCCAGACATCACTGTTGTCGGCGGTCAGTCGATTTTGCGGCAACCCCTCCTGGATCTCTTTGATTTCTTCTCTCGCCTGGGTCGAGAGAGGTAAACTAAAAATCGTGGACGGATCAGTTGCAGTAAGAACCTTAGCAATGGAATCGTCCTCATTCAGACAAAATGAAAAGGCTCGTGGGTATATATCCATTAATGGGGAGTCTTAGCACTATCAAACCAAGCATCTTTCCAGAACAGAGCACTAGAGCCATCCCCCGGGGTGACTTTAGTGATCCCTCGGAATATCCCACTGAGTTGCATCACATCTCTCCACCAGAAGGAACCCGCCACCTCAGATGCATGCGGTATCTTGTTTCTGTAGTAGGCATCCCAAACAAGCTCCACCCAGGGAACATCTTCATGATTGTAGAATTTGAAAAGATACTTTAGGAGGAGGGCTGCATTCTGCGTTTTAAGATCAATAACACCAAGGCCTCCGCAGCGTTTTGGGCGGCATACAAGCTCCCAGGCCGCAAGAGAGTTATTTTTGACCCTGTCGTCAGAGTTTTTAGCCCAGAGGCAATGTCTACGCAGCTTGTCCAGATGTTCAATCACCTTTGGGTGTATCTTGATCGTGCACATTGCATATATCAGCATCGAAGTCACAACTGAATTGACCAAGGTTAGTTTAGCTCCGGATGACATCAGTGACAGAGCAGTGGATGTCTTCCGTTCAACTGCATGAACCAGAGGCATAAGATCAAGGACACTGGGCCTCGTTGTGCCCATTGGCAGGCCGAGGTATGTGAAGGGCATGGAACCAACCGAGCAACCAAAAACCTCAGCCAGTTCACAGGCACGTCGGTGATCAATGTTAATGGGTATGAGAGTTGATTTCTGAAAATTGATCTTCAGTCCAATGGAAGTAGCATAGTCTTCTAGGATAGCTTTCATACGGGCAGCCTGCACGGGACATGCCTGCATAACTAAAATCGTGTCGTCAGCGTATTGGACAACCGGGAAATCACCCGCCCTGTCACGAGGGAGAGGAAGATCAAGCAGCCCTCGAGTAAAAGCATCGTTAACTGCTGCTTGGAGGAGATCAGCCGCAAGGACAAAGATCAACGGTGAGAGAGGGTCCCCCTGGAGCACTCCACATTTACAGTTGAATTTTCGACCAGGGACTCCATTAAGGAGTACAGAAGAAACCCCCGAGCCAAAGATCGTGTTCATCCATCCAAGCCATTTGTCATCAAAACCCATGTGTTTCATAATTTCCATCATGGGGGCGTGCTCAATAGTGTCAAACGCCTTGGCAAAATCTAGCTTAAGGAGGATGTTTTCCCTTGCTGAGGTATGGCATTGATGGATGTATTCAAATGACCATGCTAGGCAATCCTGAATAGTCCTCCCTTTGAGAAAACCGTACTGATTTCTGTGTATGATCTTGAGGATGACTTTCTGTAGCCGATTTGCCAAGATCTTAGTTATGATTTTCAGACAACAATTCAGTAAAGTAATTGGTCTATAATCATTTGCAGTTTCTGGAGAAGAGTTCTTTGGGATCAATGTGATATACACCTCACTAATACTGGTTATATCTAGCCCTCCGGCATGAAAGGCATGACACAGTTCATAGAAGTTCGATTTGATGATCGGCCAGCAGCTCTTAAGGAAGCAACCATTAAAACCATCAGGACCTGGAGCCCGATCACTTGGCATTTCCTTAATAACAGTGTCAATTTCTTCATTGGAAAAAGGTGCCAACAAGTGCTCCAGTCCCTCAATCCGACGGATGATTCTGGAAATATCAAAGCGCATGTGGGTGGGTTTAGAGGAACCCAATCGTTCCTTATAGGTTCTGAACAACACCCCTTCCTTGCCAACATGGTCATGCATTTCCACATCGCCATCACGAAGCATGGCGATAGAGTTATGTTGGTATCTCTCCGTGGCCAGAGATTGAAAGAGTTTGGTATTTTCATCTGCAAATCTGAAGAGCCTGATCGTGCATCGTTTCCTCCAGTATTCATTCTGAAACTGTAACAATGTCTGCAAGTGAGATTTCAAAATTTTCCGGATGTTTGATTCCTGGATAAATAGAGGTCTTTCGTCCTCGAGATTATCCATCGTAGCTAAAACTTCATTACAGTTTTGAATGATGATTTTCAGCTTTGAGATATCCCTGCTCCATCTCTTGAGATCATACCGCAGATTTTTCAGTTTTTTACAAATGCGGGCGGCAGCGTTCGGTGCATGGCATGCCTTGGACCAAGAAGCTGCCACTACCTCCATAAACCCATAATGGTTAATCCAAAAGTTCTCAAAACGAAAGAGTTTGGACTTGGGGATAGAGGACTCAATTGTAACCACACAGGGAATATGATCGGACACTGGTTTTCCTAGTGGCAAGACCATTGTATTCGGAAACGAAGTGGTCCAGCAAGATGAGGAGAAGAACCAGTCAAGCTGTTCAAGTAAGGGGTCGTCTTGCATATTGCTCCAGGTATATGTTCGGCCCTTCACAGGTAACTCCATCAGAGACTGCACTCTAATGATTTCATTAAAAAGCAACATGTCCGCAGCGTCACCCCCAGGTTTTTTTCTGTTAGTCGTGGAACGAATAAAATTGAAATCACCGAGGATCAACCAATTCTCATCATCAGGTATATGTAGGTCAAATAACCAATTAGTAAAATCCACCCGACGCTGACCAGAACATGGACCGTAGACATTGATCAATTTCCACGAGTCACTGGACTGTGTAGCAACAAAAGAGACACCCACAGCAAACGAATCAACGTACCAAGGAGTGCCCACAAACACGGAACTATTCCAGATAATAATAAGACCACCCGAGGCACCCACAGATGGAGCAAACACAAATTTATCAAACCGCTTAGGGCAGAAAGTTTTAATAAACGCCAGATCAAAAGATTCACGCTTTGTTTCCTGGATACATACCACAGAGCAACCACTAGTATCGATAGCATTTCTGAGAGCCAAAGTTTTAGCATCAGAGTTGATGCCCCGGATGTTCCACGACAAAACATTCCACGATTTATTCATGAACCAGCAAAAGTTCAGTCTCCAGCTCCCGTGGACGAGCGCTGATCATCCAGCAGCTTCTCGGGGGAAAGAGCCTCCTGCGCAATCCCGCAGCGTTTGCCCATCTGTTGAAGATCTTCAATCGTCATGGGAGGGGGGCAATCATCCGACCGCACCTGCACAGGGGCAGCAGCCAAAGAAACAGCTGTGATAAAAGAAGTTTCGCGTGGTTTCACCCGTGACTTAGAGCGTTTGATGTCAGAGACGTGGTTGATCTTGAAACCATCATACTTAGTAGAACGAGTACTTCTTCTGACAGTGGTTGTGTCAAGAGGCACAAACACATTCCGGGACTGAGATGCAGTATAAAGAGAATGAGAAGCAATCACCTGAAGGGCCGATTCTTGAACAGACAAGGGCACTGGATGTAACGCTGCATCTTGGGGGCAAGTCTTGAAATCTCCTTAAGACCAGGAGAACAAGCCACCCTCCCCCACTCAGTGTCAAATGCTGAAGATCTGCATTCAGTGGCCTCCTGCAGCCTAGACGACGGGATGATGGTTGCCCCCATCTGAAAGATTGAACTGAACACCTCTGTCAGAACATCCCGCTCTGGGACTATGCCCTCCAGCCAGATAGACACAGCAGCATTCAACTGGTTCTGTATAAACATGAAAGGATTGAGGGGAAACATAACAGCCTCAGATGTCTGAAAGGTTAGGGCTGGCGTGTATATGCGTTTAAGCATCCCTCCCATCCAGAGCAACAAATCTTGATCGACAGTCATAAAGAAATTAACTGAATTTCCTCCAGCTCTGACGAACGCAAGGCGTGCCGTAGGATTCCCAAGCACAAAACCATCCGCCAGAGCTTCCACCGCTTGAAACTCTAAATCAGAAGACCAAACATCCGACAGATTATCCTGGATATTGATTTCAGGATCCACCCCATCCATCAGAGACGGTCCATCGTACTAGAAGAACGTTCTGAAGCTGAACCCTGTGTATGGTGGAGGAACCACAGGCCACAAAGGCCAACCATTATCCTGGATTTGCACCTGGGCCGGTACTGGGGCGTGCCATGCCGCTTCATTCAGAGCCTCCTGGGCAGCCATCTCATCAATTCGTGCTTGCTGCATGAGGGTGTAGTAGGGAAGCTCATAAGGGTGGGGTGATGCATTCAGAAGCGGAGGAGCATCTTCATTGCCAACTAAATTAGGAATAGTATTCCTACCATTCAGAACATACACTGGTACAGACCAGGATCGAGCAAGCCCTGGCAGCAAACCAACCCTGGTAACCAACAGACTATGTGGCACTTCAGCTACATCTTTGATATGGCATTTAACCAGAACTCGAGCTTTGTTGAAACCCGGACGTGGCCACACAAGGAGCTTTCCAAAGTTAGAGACGGCCTTGTGGATATAGTGCTCAGTCTGGTAATCCATAGGGAAAGCTAGTAACATAACCCAAACCTCATATTCAAAAGCAGGCATGCGCATATTGAGACCTTCATCATGGGGTACCAAAGAAAAAGTAGAATCCTCAGACAGAGCGTGAGGTCCCTCCCTAATTGCAGCATCCCGACTCTCCATATCCGCAAAAACCACACAGCCAATTCCTAACGGGTAAATAAAATCATCCACCAAATCATACTCTAGATCCCCAGTAATGATGCGACAGACCTCGGCCAACCAGAGCTCCTTTTGATGATCAGGGACAGGAGGATGGACTGTAACAATGGCATACCTGTCATGGTTGAGGGGCGGATCATCGACCACCATGACATGGCGCTGAACGCGATGAGCAGGACCACGGTCAAAGGTCGATCCAACCGGGGCGAAGGTGAATGGGCGCACTGGAAAGTTCGCCATGGCTAGAGCTGTCGGAGGTGTGGAGTCCGCCGAGAGAGGAATCGCCGATGACGGACGGCAAGAAATCGGTGAGAGCAGGGGCAATGAAGGTTGGGGTGGTGAGCTCGAGGACGCCGGCTGACTCGATTGGGGTTTTTGGCAGGCTGAAGTGACTACACCCTGACCAGGGAGGCGTATCGTCAAGCGTTGAGCGGTGGGCACTTCCGAGGAGCGTGGGATTTTCTGTTGCTGTTTCCAAATCCAACGGGTCCGCGTATCCCTCGCCACACGGGCCATACCAACAACCATAGAATTACCAAACACAGACGCCTCCAGCTCACCCCGAGGCAGGATCCTCTCAGATTTTGTTACTGGTAAAGATTTTTGTGCCCAAACCAAATGAGGTAAAGCATTGCAATAGCTGGGCTTACGGGCCACATGACCCAAACAGTGGCAGAACCGGCATCGACAAAGCCCAGGACAAAGGCTAGTCATGTGATCCATTGCAGAACACGCGTTGCATGGATGGCCTAGAGGGTCTGGGCCCACCTTGCATGGCATACGAAAGTTGGACTTACGTGTAGAAACACAGGATCCATGCACTGAAACATCCCCACAAGGCTGAGAGAAGAACCCATTGCAACCATCCGCAACATGACCAAGCCGATCACATAAAGAGCAAAGCTTAAGCCGCTTGTATATATAATCTTTGGTGGGAACTGAAGATATTCGTACCATTTGCTGAACACTGTCGTTATCATAACCAGCCTGCCATCCATCCAATATGGAATAAAGAATATCATCCGGAATGGACTCCCATAAACCCCGAACAAACAACTCACCTCGAAAAGAAGGTAACTTGGCCGGAATATCGGAGGAAATAGGTACGGATATGGATCCAATCCGAAAATTATCCTGAGAAACCGGAGCCCGAAAACTACCAAAAGAGAGCACGGTCGGGGGCTCGCCGGAATGCAAATCCGTCAGCGGCGGGATCAAACCCAATTTCTAAAACACTGGAATAGATTCAGGATCCATAGACCTATTTTGTTGAGATGATAACCATTTAGATTTGATCGCCGGACCAGGTGAAGAAGCCAAACCAGTCAATTCAATATCCGTATGCCAAGATTGAATCCTTGGGCGCTTGTTCATATCACGATGCAAATGAAAATGACAAATAAAGTCCGGCCAAATACGGTCCCGTAGCCCAAAGATAAAATGTCCCACTCAATTTGATGCCACAGAGAACCGAAAATGACGATCACCCAAGCGAACGACATTGAAACCCGCACCAAGCCCTCCAATACAAGACTGAAGAGCAAAACCAACCGAATCCACCGAGAGGGGAAAAGAGGCCGAGGAGAAGGAAACTTCAAGGAAGAATTCCTTGGAGCCGGAGTTGGGGACGAAATGGACCGTAGATCCAAACCGTGCACGCACCTGTGCCTCGACCTTAAGGCCGGGGGAGAAGTCCCAATGGAGGAGGCCATCCATTGGGATCGCCAGGAGGAGATCGTAGGGTTAAACCCTAGAATCGCCATCGTAGTCGCCCGAGGTGGAGAGGAGAGAGGTGGGAGCCATTCCGACTGTCGTTGGTTGATTCTCCCCTTCTGATGGCATTGACTGCAGATATCTTCTCCTCAGACTTCACCAGAAGGTTGATCGTAATCACAAATGGGTCAAGCGTCAGTTTGGTTCAATTCTTCACAACATGACTGCTAATCACAATGCAGTGAAGAAAAACCATTACTACCTTCATGAAACCCTCAACTGCACCTGGGTTGTTCTGTCGCACATATATGGTGAAGAAGATCTGAAGAAAATGGGTCTCAACAAAGATTTTGACTGGGCTGCACCTCCTCCGAAGAAGTACAAGAAGGTCAAAGTTCCTTCCTTGGTGGCCAGCTCCTATTCTTCATCACGTGACACTGATGAACATGAAGACTTGGACGACACTGCGGCAGGCCCTACTCCACCAAACAACCCCAACAACGCTGGCGCTCCTTCATCAACTTGATATTCTTCAGGGGCGTTAGTCCTCATTTTCGAACCTTTTGGTCATTCGATGACAAAGGGGGAGAAATTTGAGTTAGTCTTCAAGCGGGTCTATCTTATATGGGCTTTTTTTTCTAAGTTACAACTCTCGTTCTTCTGATGACTTTGTTGGATCAAGTTGTAAACTTAAAACTCTATGGTGGCCTGATACTTTTGCTGATTCTTCTGCATGCTTATTCCTCATTAATGTTACTGCACGCATGCTGAATTACATCAGTCACCATATTTCATCATGCATTTCAAATTCTTCATATATTATGTCAAATGCGTATATGAATTACAAGATATAGGGGGAGATCTCCATGATTCAACTCTTCAAGTGTGCATTGCTTCAAAAGCAAATTCCTCACTATGCACATATTCAGGGGGAGTTCTTCTATATCTTGCAATCAAATTCCTCAATATCAGTATTTACACTTCATATGTTTATCCCCGTTGAAAACTTAACCTATATTGTCATCAATCACCAAAAACGGGGAGATTGTAAGTGCATCTAGTGCCCCTTAGTGATTTTGGTGTATTGAATACTTATAGGTTAAGGGACTAATGTGTTTATGAGTGTACACAGGTCTATAAGTCTATGAGGAGTTTGATATTTACAGAGAAAGTTGACCCCTAAAAATGAAGTTCTTCGACTGAAGACTTTGGATTTCTGAAGACTTTGAAAGTGAAGAAATTGGTGTGACCTTGAAGACTTGGTATTCATTTGAGGAACATGAAGCGTGAAGACTTTTGTTTTCGTAGTTTCATATTCTCTTTCTTGAGTCATAGGAAACACCGTACTGTAAAAGGGGGTCGAGGAAATACTAAGGAAAAATTTCCATGTGATGCTCAACTCAAAATCCTACACCTACCAATCCCTTCGAGTGAAGCCATTGGAAATCTCAAACAGTTCAGTCATATTCTTCAGTGACAGAGACGAAGTTCTTCTGGTCTCTGAGGAATTTGTTCTGACTGAGGAGTTAGGAATTCGC
This sequence comes from Aegilops tauschii subsp. strangulata, assembly GCF_002575655.3. Classification (NCBI taxonomy): domain Eukaryota; kingdom Viridiplantae; phylum Streptophyta; class Magnoliopsida; order Poales; family Poaceae; genus Aegilops; species Aegilops tauschii. The sequence goes on along the minus strand of NC_053038.3, from coordinate 84,517,885 downwards.
CAGTGCGGATTGCCTACACAGTGAGGAACATGATAGCCCTGAGGAATTTGATACTCAAATTTCCGACCATTGTTGTGCTATGCGCCAGCTGTCCCAAAATATCTACCCACCTAACGGTCATATCATTGAAGGGCATTTATGTCTTATCATGACGGGCTGCTCCCTAGGCTATAAATAGCCACCCCCTACAACCACTAGCTGGTTGGCTGCTCCGAGAGAAACTGACACTTGTCATTTGAGAGCATCCCATCCTCCGAGGACTTTGAGCGAAAATCATCAGGTGACGAAAACCCAAACCCAAAACACCCACAAACCCAAAGTGATTGAGCATCACTGAAGAGATTGATCCTGTGTGGATCCGACGCTTGTTACCTTTGAAGATTGTGCTTCTTCCAGACGGTTAGGCGTCATGGTCTAGAGCATCCAAGAGGAAATTGTGGATCGCCGAGTGACCGAGTTTGTGAAGGTTTGGAAGTCACCTGAAGACTTACCACGAGTGATTGGGCGAGGTCTGTGTGACCTTAGCTCAAGGAGAATACGGTGAGGACTGTGTGTCCTCAGGTTTAAATACCTAGCCGCTCCAACCAGACGTACAACTAAGACAACAGTTGGAACTGGTCTACCGAATCATTATCTTCACCAAGCCTATTGGTTCTATTTCCTCAACTCTTTCATTTCCTCATAACTGTGTTGTGCACTTGTTTATATCTGTGTATGAAGACTTTGACTGAAGACTTTCTCAATTTCCTCAGTTCAATTTCTTCAGTCTGTTTGTCTTCATCCTGTGCTATCCTGTGTTTACGCTTTCTGTACTCTGTGCTTGTCCTCATTTCATCATGATGACTATGCTTGTGTTCTGCTATGCATACTTTTGAGTACTTATTCCGCTGCAAGTAGTTCTTCGCTAAGGAATTTCCTCAGCCACAAATTCCTCAGTGAAGAATTCATAAAAATCGCCTATTCACCCCCCTCTAGTCGATATAACGCACTTTCACTAGAGATATAAAGGGTGTGTGAGAGAATCCCATAGAGAGAAAGACAAATTGAAAGACGAGTGGAGACTGTGTGTGTGGCGGTGAAAAAGAAAGCTTAGGTACCTAGTGATACGAGAGAACGGTAGAGACGTGAGAGATAATGAAAACCGTGTAATGTATAATGATTGGGAGAGTGTGACACTTCTCAAGGGAGACGTCGAGAGACCATGCTTGCGAGGATAGGAGAAACATGAAGTGAGCGTGCGGGTGAGCTGGAGAAAAGAGAGTGATAGCTACATGAAGGAGCATGCATGCGAGAGAGATGGGCGTGAAAGGAGTGAACATAAAAGGGACTCAAATATTTCAATTCGAGATGATGATACATGTAATCCATACTCGAACCAAAATTGATCTATCAAACATGCATACTCATATGAATTCACGCGCATCTATGTTATTTAATATGTAGATATTACTGATCCATACATTTTAGTAGAACATAATTTGGTTTAATTTTTTGAATTCAACCTTATGATTTTGAGATCATTGTATTTGTAAATCATATTATACATATAAAGGAGCAGAATTCTTTGTTGTGCTTTTGAAAGTATATAAAAAAATGATGTATATAGAATTTTATTCCAATCGAAAATGGATCCCGCCCGAAAAAAATAGAATACAAACGGGATTCGAATTGAGTTGGCACGGTAAACGTGCACTCTGCAAAATTTGAACGAAGCGGGGAAAGTCGCAGTAACCGCCCGAAACCAAAATCTGCAAGATGGAAATTACTACTGCCTATCCCTACCACGCAAAGCCTATCTGCTCGATTTCTATAGGTTTCGATAGGGGTAGGTTTGTAATTTCACTCAAACGTGACATAACCGCCTCTCACCCGGATTCATACACGGTGGGCGCCAAAACACAGTGTGTCCTCGGCCGAAATCGACTCCCTCCCCGATTCATACACGGTGGGCGCAAAAAACAAACTCTCGTCGGCAAATATTCGGTGTATGTGAGATTACCGTCCTATCCCCAACCGACTAATATTGTTGTGATGTAGAAAATTTGAAACGGGGGCTAAGTTTGTAAATTTCCTCGCATTTGAGACAAGCGCGCCCTGAAGACATGGTTCCCCCTTCCTCTCCACCTCCATTTCCCCATTCGTCCTCCGCGGGCACCAAAACACCCTCTCCACCCCATCCTCCTCCGTCCGCCACCCCATCCACCGCCGTCCTCCTCCACCATGCCGGAGTTGATACCCCGACGCCGCCGTCCATTACAAGAGATCGACCTCTCTCATCCACGGCTTCGGACCGGGATCCTTGCATCCCGTCCTCTCGCTTCATCCCCGCCGTCGTCCACCTTGCCGGCGCTGCTCCTACGACCGTCTCGTCCACCGCGCCCCGCCGCCACCGTCTACCCTCCTAGATCTGCTTCCACGCTGCCGACAGCCATCACTACCGCAGCACCGTCAAATTCTCAGCAGATGCATACACGGCGCCGCACCAGAGGCGGTACTCTTTCGTATCTGCTCAACTTATTTATCGTAGCAAGAAAATAGATCGCCACTGCTTTACTCTGATTTCTTGTCCATCACTTACTTGCTAGTTGAAAGCAAACATTGGTTGCGAAGTTGCCTTTGTCCGGTTTGCACCTTCAGATCCGCCATGGCACGCTCAACACTATACTCCTAATGCTTATGGTTTTCCCCTTTTATATTCCACACTAGTTAAATCACTATTTCAAAATTGGGTCAGTCGATTTTTTAGAGCTCGCCTGAGTTCACCGATGCGAATGAAGGGGCTCGGGTGGGGACTTTGGTTGTGGGGGCGGTGGTGGGGCCTCGCCGAACGAAGAAAACTCAACGCGGGTGGGGGCGGGGCTGGGGGGTGGGGTGGCGAAGGAACACAGGCGGTGGGGGCCGGTGGTCCGGCTGGCGGCCCGTGGGGTGTGCTGTATGGGAAGAATCAGAGACGAGAAAGAAGAAGGGTTAGGACGTAGGATCTTCATCCAACCGCCTGAAATGGTCGACTGACCCAAATGACAAAAGTCACACGACTTTCATGCAGACATGCCTTTATATATAGTACCATCATCGTACCTGCTTAGCACTGCTCCTGAATCCATCAAGCTAAACAACATGCTAAGGAGTGTAAGGAGCAGATAACTCATGAGTAATACCAAGTTCATCAAGATAGTCATCAAGACCAGAATTCTTGAACTCAGTTCCATTGTCACTTCTGATGTGCTTGATCTTCACACCAAAGTTGGTTGAAGCCCTCGAGGAAAATCGTTTGAAGACTTCCTGCACTTCATGTTTGTAAGTGACAATATGTACCCATGTGTAACGAGAGTAATCATCAACAATAACAAAGCCATAGAGATATGCATCATTTGTGACTGCTGAGTAATGGTTAGGACCGAAGAGATCCATATGAAGCAATTCAAATGGTCGAGTAGTGGTCATGATAGTCTTCGCTGGATGCTTAGCCTTGGTCATCTTTCCAGCTTCACAAGCTCCACACAAGTGATCCTTGAGGAATTTGACATTCTCAATGCCAATGACATGCTTCTTCTTCGCAAGCATGTGCAAATTCCTCATGCCTGCATGACCAAGTCGTCGATGCCATAGCCAGCCTTCTGAAGCTTTTGCAAGTAGGCACACGGCTGGTTGCGGTCCTGTAGAGAAATCAACAATATACAAGTCTCCTCTCCTAAAGCCTTCGAAGACTTTGGAATTGTCAGCTTCCATAACCACAACACAACGATACTTGCCAAAGACAACAACCATATCAAGATCACAAAGCATTGAGACAGACATAAGGTTGTATCCTAAGGACTCGACAAGCATGACTTTGTCCATGTGTCGATCCTTTGTGATTGCAACCTTACCTAGACCCAATACCTGACTTTTGCCTTTGTCAGCGAAGATGATATGCTTCAGATGCGATGGTGATAAGGGAGCATCCATCAATAGATTCTTGTCACCAGTCATATGATTTGTACATCCACTATCGAGGACCCACTCAGTGGCTTTGGGTTGATCATCCTGCAGATGAATTAGTGCAGCTTACGAACTTCATATACTTCATCAATGAAGAATATGACATCACAATTCATCAGACCAATTTCATCAAGTAATAGAATAGATAAAGCAGTATGAGGACGTGAGAAATGAAGGTTCATTTCTTCATGATTAGCCTGCGTCCTTTCAGGCACTTTTCAGGTCTCCAGCAAATTCTTCAGACGTTTAAGTAGGTCTGGAGACCTGACCCTGCATAAAAGATTAGTTCTTTTTCTTCAACACCCACATCAGAAGGGGTGGCAAAGAGTTCATCACTCTGCGAGCTCCATACGAGAAAGGTGGCATAGAAGCCAATCCATTTCGTTTCACATAAGAGGAGTTAGGGTAAGCATATGAATAAGCAGAGAAATTCTTCGAGGACTTATGAACATAATGATTAGAAGAATAATGCTCATATTCATAGCCCTTGGCTCTTCCCTGCGAAACAGAGTTGTTAGCACGATCATATTCATATGAGGACTTTGATCCTTTTGAGGAATTTGATCCACGTGAGGAATTTGGTTCGTATGAGGACTTGGATCCATATGAAGAATTTGATCTAGGGTTCGTATTCTTCACAGGTGGTGTCATGAGGACATTCACCTGAAGACTTTCAAGGCACCTTTTGGGAACCCAGATTTTCTTCATAGGGGAACCGTTCCTGCAGTTAGTGCCAACATATCTAGGAAATACTTCACCATTCTGATTTTTGAACAGTTTATAGTTGGAGTCAAATGACTCATCAGTAGAATGAGAAGATTCACATGTAAAGCCAGATAAATTGGATGGATCAACTGGAGGTCCCTTTGCAGCAACCCATGAGATTTTGGGGTACTGCTCAGGCTTCCAATATGTATCATCAGCATTGAGTTTCCTCTCAAAGGAAATTCCCTCTTTCCTAGGGTTCCTGTTGAGGATCTGCTTTTTAAGCACATCACAAAGAGTCTGATGCCCTTTGAGGCTTTTGTACATGCCTATCATGTACAATTTCTTCAACCCTGCATCATCAGTGATACTAGCAATGTCCTCAGATGAGGAATTAGTGATAGCAGAGACAGTTGAAGAATTTGTAGCATTAGAAGCATCTGACCATTCAGGTGAAGAATTAGCAGATTCACGTTCAATGCATTTCAAACATGGAGGAACAAATTCTTCCTGATCAACGCTGATTTGTTGAGCAAGTAATGAATCGTGCTCCTTCTGAAGATCTTCATAACTCACTCTTAGCTTCTCAAGATCTTGCTTTCTTTGAAGAAATTCATAAGAAAGCTTCTCATGATCAGACAAGAGAGTGTTATGTTGATCTTGAAGGGTGTCATACTTAGTATGAAGTCTCTAAAGACTTTCAGCCAAAGCTTTTGACTGATCCATTTCTTCACTCAACATATCATCGCTCTTACTAAGCATGTTTTGAACCTTTTCCAAAGCTCTTTGTTGTTTAGTGGCAAGGGAAGCAAGTTTGACATAACTGGGTCCAAATTCATCATCACTGGATTCAGACAGATAGCATTCTGTTACCTTTTCACCATCTGCCATAAGGCAAGGTGAGGAGGATGATGATTCTGGTTCAAAAGTCATTGATTTGAGAGATTCCTTGAAGTCCTCAAACCAAGGATCATGACGGGTTCGATGACCTTCATAGACCTCAGAGAGACGGTCCCAGATAAGCTTCGCCTGATCGAGATGCATAATGTTCCTAAACTAATTTTGAGACAGACAGGAGCAGATGATGTCCTTCGCCGTGAGGTTGAGAAGAGTGTACTTGCGAATGTCATCAGCTTCCGTCGTCTTGCACAGATCGGTAAGACCAATCTCAGTGACAGTCCACAGTTCGCTGTTCATCGCCATGAGGCGCTTCTTCATCATGGCCTTCCACTTGGGATACTCATGACCGTCAAAGATGGGGCATGTCACTTTCTTCATACCTGCGGTCTACATAACTAAACTCCAGGCGGTTAAACCAAAATCACACAGAACAAGGGAGTACCTTGCTCTGATACCAATTGAAAGTGCGTTATATCGACTAGAGGGGGGGGGGGTGAATAGGCAATTTTATGAATTCTTCAATGAGGAATTTGTGGTTGAGCAAATTCCTTAGTGAAGAACTACTTGCAGGGGAATAAGTACTCAAAAGTATGCATAGCAGAACACAAGCATAGTCATCATGATGAAATGAGGACAAGCACAGAGTACAGAAAGCGTAAACACAGGATAGCACAGGATGAAGACAAACAGACTGAAGAAATTGAACTGAGGAAATTGAGAAAGTCTTCAAACACAGATATGAACAAGTGCACAACACAGTTATGAGGAAATGAAAGAGTTGAGGAAATAGAACCAGTAGGCTTGGTGAAGACAATGATTTGGTAGACCAGTTCCAACTGCTGTCTTAGTTGTACGTCTGGTTGGAGCGGCTAGGTATTTAAACCCGAGGACACACAGTCCCGGACACACAGTCCTCACCATATTCTCCTTGAGCTAAGGTCACACAGACCTCGCCCAATCACTCGTGGTAAGTCTTCAGGTGACTTCCAGACCTTCACAAACTCGGTCACTCGGCGATCCACAATTTCCTCTTGGATGCTCTAGACCATGACGCCTAACCGTCTGGAAGAAGCACAGTCTTCAAAGGTAACAAGCGTCGGATCCACACAGGGTCAATCTCTTCAGTTATGCTCAATCACTTTGGGTTTGTGGGTGTTTTGGGTTTGGGTTTTCCTCACTTGATGATTTTTGCTCAAAGTCCTCGGAGGATGGGATGCTCTCAAATGACAAGTGTCAGTTTCTCTCGTAGCAGCCAACCAGCTAGTGGTTGTAGGGGGCGGCTATTTATAGCCTAGGGAGCAGCCCATCATGATAAGACAAAAATGCCCTTCAATGATATGACCGTTAGGTGGGTAGATATTTTGGGACAGCTGGCGCATAACACAACAACGGTCGGAAATTTGAGTATCAAATTCCTCAGGGCTATCATGTTCCTCACTATGTAGGCAATACGCACTGGCGAATTCCTAACTCCTCAGTCAGAACAAATTCCTCAGAGACCAGAAGAACTTCATCTCTGTCACTGAAGAATATGACTGAACTGTATGAGATTTCCAATGGCTTCACTCGAAGGGATTGGTAGGTGTAGGATTTTGAGTTGAGCATCACATGGAAATTTTTCCTTAGTATTTCCTCGACCCCCTTTTACAGTACGGTGTTTCCTATGACTCAAGAAAGAGAATATGAAACTACGAAAACAAAAGTCATCACGCTTCATGTTCCTCAAATGAATACCAAGTCTTCAAGGTCACACCAATTTCTTCACTTTCAAAGTCTTCAGAAAGTCTTCAGAAATCCAAAGTCTTCAGTCGAAGAACTTCATTTTTAGGGGTCGACTTTCTTTGTAAATATCAAACTCCTCATAGACTTATAGACCTGTGTACACTCATAAACACATTAGTCCCTTAACCTATAAGTCTTCAATACACCAAAATCACTAAGGGGCACTAGATGCACTTACATCTAGATATGAATCATACCACTAAAATTACTCTCTCTCTCTCTCCTGTAGATACAACATTTGTTGCGGTCTCCTTTTCGTCTCCATCCCAGACTGACATTATTCATTTGTTTACCGATCAGACAAACTCCCCCCTCTCTCTCTCACACACACACAACTCCTGCTTCCACTCCCCTTCCCGACTACCGTCTCTCTCTCTCACACACACAAAACTCTCGCTTTCGCATCCCTGACTCGTATTTCTCTCACAAACATTTATCGACTAGCCTGTAGATAGGTTTATACACCCGCACACTCGTGCTTCCACTATCGCATACATGTCTCTCTCCCGCTCCTTGTATCTATGTAGATTTTTCTTCCCTTCTTGAGACACGCCCTCTCGATCGTGCACACACACACTATTGCCTCATTTTAAGCTGATACCTCTCGCACACACACTCTTTGTGTCTTTGTCACACATGCACTCCGTCCTCCTCCTCTGTCCCTCTCTCTCTCACACACATGGGCTTTTTGCAACAACTAGCAAGATGCCCATGCGTTGCACGGAACATGAAGATGCATTTGTATGAGTAGTTTATCTTGTGGGAGAAAAGGATGAACAAGGGAAGGCCTTATTTGCAAGTGTGGAGAGGGGTGCGGGTATCTTTTTGCAAAATTGCCATAGTTTCCTTCCTATCCGTCAGATATAGATCAGACAGCCTATATTGCAGGATGGCAGGCACACGATCATCACCGACTATGCTTTTTATAAGAGTAGGGATAAAAAACAGAGTTGCTGATGATGGTGGGCCTGCCATCCTACAATATAGGCCGTCCGATTTATATCTGACGGATAGGAACGTAACTATGGCAATTTACCCGCACTCCTCTCCACATTTGCAGATAAGGCCTTCCCTCATTCATCCTTTTCTCCCACAAGATCTTGATGTTCCATGCAACACACGGGCATCTTGCTAGTAAGAGTAGAAATTAGACATATACCACTTCTCGAATCTTGAAACCAACAACATTCCTCCCTTATCTCATCAAAACCGCCAAAGGAATATATTTTGAGTGAAACATAACATTTTTTAGTGATATACATATTTCAAAACTAGACTTTTTTTCTATCAAATCGGTGAATATGTATTAATCTACTCTGATCGTGTGGCAACGCATTGGCACATTGCTAGTAGTTATTATAATTTTTTGGACACCAGACAAACGGTGGAGTACATATACGAAGAGAAGAGGAGCACGCACGCAGTCGGTCTCTCACTGTATCGCACACATGAGTGTTATGTAAAGGCAACGTTAACAAATAAACCCTAAAACCCTAGGTGCATGATTGCTGCATTCGCGGGTACCGGTACGTGGTGGAGCGCACCTTTGTAGGAATAGTCAGCTCGCGTGATAATTTGATCCGTAGGAGTTGATGGTCGGGACCACAGGTGAACGACTTGGAGGCGGTGGCTCGCCAGTTGCCACAGATCGAGTAGCCACGTTTAAAATATCATTTTTTTAGCGGGGTTAAGAGTTCCAATTTTCAATGGCGCGTTATAAGTACTAAGTAGTTTTTAGAACGATTGGTATGGAGCGAAATTGAATTCATAGTACTACGTACCTCCTTGGCGTATGGTTGTATGGGTTTATGTTGCGAGATGTTGAACCTGGTAGTTCTAGGGCAAATACTATGGTTTAGATTTAGATGTTGGTTTTCAGTAATGAAAATCGGAAGGGGGAAACCCTTCTTTGATTAAAAAAACTACTACCTCCGTTCTGGTTTACTAGTCCCCATCGTATTTTGGGTCAGAGTTTGTCCATGAATTTTATTTGTAAAATGTGAATGGAAAACGAGATTTTGTTATACGCAAACAAAAAAGGACTGGAGGGAGTGATTGCTCTGACACGGACGCGACCTCTCATAGCGCAGGCATTGAACCGGCGCGCCGGCCAAGAGGGCCCCACTCGCTGCAGGCTCGGCTGAACACGCCTCATCGCCGCATGCAACCGGCTTCAGACTGCCCCGCCTGCCTTCATTGAATCCGCGCGTGTGCCGGCAACACGTCCTTCCACGAGCCGGCCGGCATTTTAGAACACAAAAAATGACTAAAATATAATTAATTACGCATGGTCTTGACTTGTTGTGCTCGCACTGGTAGCAGGAACTAGAGGTTTTTCTTTATTCATAACTCTCCTCATTTTTTTTGGCTTTGAAGTGAATCATGGTTGTGGACATTATGTATGAATGTGGAGATATCTGTGAACATGAGTTTGATGTGGAAGTTGAACTTGGAATGTCGGGCTTGCGCGTGAACTATACCATGTCGAATGCTCGTCTGTTATTGTTTGGAAAGTAATTGCTGTTATTACATGACCCAAAAAAAATATTTTGTGCCACATCAGTAGATGCACGGACATCACAACAGGCATGCTGACTGGATAAACATTTGAACCTAGCTACTATGAAGGAAATTTTGTATTGACAACAGTTTTAGATAGCAGGAGATGCCTAGCCTGCTCTGCCTCTGCTAGCTTATTTCTGGCTTCTTCCATCTCTTCTTTGGCATGGGTGAAGAGAGCATCAGATTGCTCTTTTCGCTTCTCAGGAACTCAGCTACATTCTCAAGGGCTGTTGCACGCTTTCTTTCAGCATTTACTAGAGCCACGAGGACACGAACAGCTGACGACTCCACCTGGCTTGTGTGTAATCCAGCATCATATGGGAATTTGCACCTTGTGTCTAATCCAACATCATTAGGGAATTGGCACCTTGTGTGTAATCCAGCCTCATTCTGGAAACATGATCTCGAGGTTGACCATACTTCCCTCCTCGCAGGAACTGCATCCTGACATGAAGTTACTTCTTTTTAGATCAATATTCAGAGCAACCCAGATCCATTTAGTAGAAGCCAGATAAACAGAACTGGGAGAAGTGAATTCAAAAGGAAAAAAAATATAAAAACAGACTACAAGGTGAGAACACCCACTTCCTACATCAAGCTAAAAACAAAAGCATTAGGACGATTAAGACTCTTCTTATGACACATCGAAGAACACGAGGCTTAAGAGAAACAGAAACTACAACATATATACATCGAAGAACACGAGGCTAAACGAAACTAATTGAAAGGGTGTTACTCACCAAAGCTCGTTTTACAGGTTCGACGCAACTCCTCTTTAACTTGCCACGCTCCTTGAAGATATCCCCAATATCCTGTGTTTGGTCTTCATTGCTCCTCTGCATGTTCGCACTCATGGTTTTAAAATCTCGACATGGCAAGAGAAATGGAGGCTATAACCAATTACTTTTACGGGAACAATAGCACCCAGGAAATTTGAAGGGTAGGTATGAACAAAATTGGAACTGCACATGTACTGCTAAGTGATTCAATACACACATTACCAATCGAGGAGGAGAACGATGGTCGCAGCGGCCTCTGTGAGTCATGGTCGGCAACGAGAGTCAGTTCATTGTCCACGACGGTGGTGCTTCTGCGCTTGGCGTCGGCTTCCGGGAAGCAGATCCGAGACCGTGGAAGACGGTGCCGGGGAAGAGGCTCCGTGTACGACGACGACGGTGGACCGGCTCCAGTGCGGCGTACGAGGTCATCGATGAGGCAGATGCGCTGCGGTGGACGAGTGCGCCGATGTAGAAGGGGAGGAGCACGAAGGCTGCGGTGCCGTGGAGAAGTCTATTTTGCGGTGGGGATAGAAAATGGGGAGTATTCAGGTGTACTACTTTGGGTGCCGGGGTGGGGTTGGCTGGGTTGGGTGAACCTGAAGTTACGAAAACAGCCCCCTACAACCGTCATCCGTAGGCCTGTTCCGAAGGCTATGATGGTAACTTCCCACTGCTCGAATCAGGGTCGCGGGAGATTTTCCCGCCGACCTCAAAATTTTGTGACACTGAACTCCCCGTGTGGCGTGTTGGATGATTCGGCTAAGCAAGTAGAGAGTAGTACTAGTAAACTCTGCATATTAGGTTTGACCGAAGTCAAACTTCCTAAAGTTTGACCAAGTTTATAGAAAAATATAAACATTTACCATAACAGATATGTATGATGTGAAAGTACATTCAATAATGAATCTGATGGTATTTATTTGTTATTGTATATGTTAATAGTTTTTGTTATAAACTTTCTGAGAGTTTACAAAACTTGACTTTGACCAATGCTAATACGCGGACTTAAATAAAAACGGAGGATGTACACATTTGTTTTCTTAGTATGTAGTGAATTAATCATTTGTTGAAATTGTGAAATAAATATATTAGGCTACTGACTTCGAATGTAATGGTCTATACAATTCAATAGTTACAATCATTGTCGAATTCCAAGATGTATACGAGGTCTATAGTACTTCACAACATGCTCAAACTCGCATAATCCCAGTCAAATGACAATCAAAATGCATTTCATAGTTATTACTTTGTAGGATTCAACAAAACCAACAATAACTCTACATCAGCCATTATAAAAGCAAAATTTTGAACATATCCCAATGTGTGAATGAAACGTGCAGAGAGAGCTTGCGAAGATGGAGCAGATAGGGAGGGAAAGACAGTATGTATGTGGACGAGAGAGTAGGAGACAAACCTAAAAAAACAGAGAGAGGGAGATAGAGAGAGAAAGAGAGAGGAAGAAGTTAGGCCTGTGAGAAAGATGGAGACATGTAATATACGTGAGATGCATGTGCATCCGGATTCTGTACACGTGGAAGGAGAAGAGACAACACGTTTGATGAGAGAGCTGGAAAAACATGGACGAGAGGGGAAGGATCTCGTGGGTTGAGGGATTGATAAATTTGTGCGGGGGAGAGAGGGATTGGTAATTTTGTGCGAGAGAGAGGGTGGGGGGAGGAGTCAGTCAGCCGTCGTCACATCATCCTGCTTCCAAATGGCCCCGCATTCTCTAGCGAAGTGTGGTCGCCGTCTTCGATCTCCTCGATGCCCTCTTTGAAGATTGAGGTGTTGTGCATGCTGGGGTGCAGAGAAGCACAAGCGAGAGTGGTCGCCATATAACCTTGGATGGGGATGAATTGTGTGCTCGGGGGAGGGGGTGTGTGTGTGCTGTGTGTGTGTGTGTCAGATATTGAGAGAAAACAAACCTAAGGAGAGAAATGTGTGTGTATGTGACAGAAAGCTACATGCTAAACAGGGTATTCACGAAGAGATTGTGCGTGCGAGATAGAGAGTGATGTCTACTATGCAACCTTCTTCTTGTAGACGTTGTTGGGCCTCCAAGTGCAGAGGTTTGTAGGACAGTAGCAAATTTCCCTCAAGTGGATGACCTAAGGTTTATCAATCCATGGGAGGCGTAGGATGAAGATGGTCTCTCTCAACCAACCCTGCAACCAAATAACAAAGAGTCTCTTGTGTCCCCAACACACCCAATACAATGGTAAATTGTATAGGTGCACTAGTTCGGCGAAGAGATGGTGATACAAGTGCAATATGGATGGTAGATATAAGTTTTTGTAATATGAAAATATAAAAATAGCAAGGTAACTAATGGTAAAAGTGAGCACAAACGGTATTGCAATGCTAGGAAACAAGGCCTAGGGTTCATACTTTCACTAGTGCAAGTTCTCTCAACAATAATAACATAATTGGATCATATAACTATCCCTCAACATGCAACAAAGAGTCACTCCAAAGTCACTAATAGCAGAGAACAAACGAAGATATTATGGTAGGGTATGAAACCACCTCAAAGTTATTCTTTCCAATCAATCCGTTGGGCTATTCCTATAAGTGTCACAAACAGCCCTAGAGTTCGTACTAGAATAACACCTTAAGATACAAATCAACCAAAACCCTAATGTCACCTAGATACTCCAATGTCACCTCAAGTATCCGTGGGTATGATTATACGATATGCATCACACTATGTCAGATTCATCTATTCAACCAACACATAGAACCTCAAAGAGTGCCCCAAAGTTTCTACTGGAGAATCACGACGAAAACGTGTGCCAACCCCTATGCATAGGTTCATGGGCGGAACCCGCAAGTTGATCACCAAAACATACATCAAGTGAATCACGTGATATCCCATTGTCACCATAGATACGCACGGCAAGACATACATCAAGTGTTCTCAAATCTTTAAAGACTCAATCCGATAAGATAACTTCAAAGGGGAAACTCAATCCATTACAAGAGAGTAGAGGGGGAGAAGCAACATAAGATCCAACTATAATAGCAAAGCTCGCGATACATCAAAATCGTGCCAAATCAAGAACACGAGAGAGAGAGAGATCAAACACATAGCTACTGGTACATACCCTCAGCCTCGAGGGTGAACTACTCCCTCCTCGTCATGGAGAGCGTCGGGATGATGAAGATGGCCACCGGTGAGGGATCGCCCCTCCGGCAGGTTGCCGGAACAGGGTCCCGATTGGGTTTTGGTGGTTACAGAGGCTTGCGGCGGCGGAACTCCCGATCTATTCTGTTCCCCGATCGTTTTAGGGTATATGGATATATATAGGCGGAATAAATACGTCAGGGGAGCCACAAGGGTGGAGGGCGCGCCCAGGGGGGTGGGCGCACCCCCCTGCCTCGTGCCTTCCTCGTTGCTTTCTTGACGTGGACTCCAAGTCTCCCGGGTTGCTTTCCTTCCAAAAATAACTTCTCCAGAAGGTTTCATTCCATTTCGACTCCGTTTGATGTTCCTTTTCTTCGAAACACTGAAACAAGGGAAAAAACAGGAACTGGCACTGGGCTCTGGGTCAATAGGTTAGTCCCAAAAGTAATATAAAAGTGCATAGTAAAGCCCAATAAACATCCAAGATGGATAATATAATAGCATGAATACTTCATAAGTTATAGATACGTTGGAGATGTATCAGCATCCCCAAGCTTAATTCCTACTCGTCCTCGAGTAGGTAAATGATAAAAGAAAGAATTTATGAAGTGTGAATGCTAGCAGGTGCATAAGTTTGATCAATGATAATTTCAATCACCTCTTCTAGCATCATTATATGTCATAATAGTAGCTCAACTCATAGAACTTTTCATGATCAAGTAACCAACTATTCATATGTTAAAGTATAGATCATAAACTTTCTTGAAAACTGACAAACAGTTCTCAGTCATCAAATTATTGCAATTCATCTTATTTTCAGGAAGAATCTATGTCAGAGCTTTGATTTAGCAAACTCCACATACTCAACTATCATATAGTCTTCCATGATTGCTACCACTCAAAGCATATTTTTAGAACAAATAGTATTCATCGAACACAGAGAAAGATAGGGGCTTAATGTTTCGCCTCCCAACCTTTTACCTCAAGGGTAATGTCAACAATAATAATTCATGCTCAAATATATTTGAATGGCCATATATGCTTAGATCTTTCCATCACATGATGCTTGCCAACTAAAGAGTAGGTTGGAATGAGAAGGAATACTACTGACTCTTGCATAAAAGTAAAAGATAGGCCCTTCGCAGAGGGAAGCAGGGATTTGCAGAGGTGCCAGAGCTCGAAGCAAAAACAGAGATGAAAATAATTTTGAGAGGTATGCTTTCATTGTCAACATAACGACCAAGAGTTACCAATATCTTCATACTACATACATTATAGGCGGTTCCCAAACAGAAAGGTAAAGATTTTACTCCCCCTCCACCAACAATCATCAATCCATGGCTTGCCCGAAACAAAGGGTACCTCCAACTAACATCAATCCTGGGGGAGTTTTGTTTAAATTATTTGCGATTTTGTTTTTGATCTTATGATCATAGGACTGGGCATCCCAGTTACCAGCCATTTTCTCGTGAATGATGAGCGGAGTCCACTCATCGTGAGAATAACCCACCTAGCATGGAATATACTGCTAGCCCCTAGTTGCTACATGAGCGATTCGGACATACAAAACAGGTTATTATTTGAAGGTTTAGAGTTTGGCACATGCAAATTTACTTGGAACGGCAGGTAAATACCGCATATAGGTAGATATGATGGAAACTCATGGAAGAAACTTGGTTCAAGGGATTTGGATGCACAAGCAGTATTCCCGCTTAGTACATATATTTTGGCTAGGAAAGGATTCTAAATAGCAAGCACCACACGTTAGAGGATCCATAACAATATAACTTCTATACAAATATACCCAAGCATAACTCATTATGCTGTCTTCCTTGTCCAACTTCAACTAATTTGCTCAGGTTTGAAAATAATTAATGGGGCTCACAATCATAGAAGATGTCCAAGATAGTATATTTATATGTGAAATCTCTCTTCCTTCAATATTCTTTCATGAATTGTTCAAGTGACCAATACAATGTTTGCTAACCTTCAAAAAATTTACCACCTCTAATTCTTATATGTGAAGGCATTACTCCCCATGGGATAAGCATATGAAACATATATAATTTCAGATTTATGACATTCAAATCATTCAACCATTTACTAATAGGATATAAGTGAAGCACACGAGTAAATGACAAACTACTCCAAAAAGATATAAGTGAAGATCAATGAGTAGTTAAATAATTATGTAGCTATGTGAAGACTCTCTCTTATTTAAGAATTTCAGATCTTGGTATTTTATTCAAACAGCAAGAAAAACAAAATAAAATAAAATGACGCTCCAAGCAAAACACATATCATGTGGTGAATAAAAATATAGCTCCAAGTAAAGTTACCGATGAACGAAGACGAAAGAGGGGATGCCATCCGGGGCATCCCCAAGCTTAGGCTATTGGTTGTCCTTGAATATTACCTTGGGGTGCCTTGGGCATCCCCAAGCTTAGGCTCTTGCCACTCCTTATTTCATAGCCCATCGAATATTTACCCAAAACTTGAAAACTTCACAACACAAAACTTAACAGAAAATCTCGTGAGCTCCGTTTGCGAAAGAAAACAAAACACCACTTCAAGGTACTGTAATGAACTCATTCTTTATTTGTATTGGAGTTAAATCTACTGTATTCCAACTTCTCTATGGTTTATAAGCTCTTTTACTACCCATAGATTCATCAAAATAAGCAAACACTACGCGAAAAACAGAATCTGTCAAAAACAGAACAGTCTGTAGTAATCTGTAACTAACGCAAACTCCTGGAACTCAAAAAATTCTACCAAAATAGGAAGACCTATATAATTTGATTATTGATCTGTGGCAATTGGAATCAGTATTTTATCACATTCTGGTGATTTTAAACAATTGTTTTCGTGAACAGAAAGTTTCTGGAATTTTCAGCAAGATCAAATAATTATCATCCAAGAAGATCCTATAGGTCTTACTTGGCACAAACACCAATTAAAACATAAAACCACATCTAACCAGAGGCTAGGTGAATTATTTATTCCTAAACAAAACCAAAAGCAAAGAACAAAAATAAAAATTGGGTTGCCTCCCAACAAGCGCTAACGTTTAACGCCCCTAGCTAGGCATGCTGATTTCAATGATGCTCACCTAAAAGATAAGAATTGAAACATAAACAGAGCATCATGAAGAATATGACTAGCACATTTAAGTCTAACCCACTTCCTATGCATAGGGATTTTGTGAGCAAATAATTTATGGGAACAATAATCAACTAGCGTAGGAAAGCAAAACAAGCATAGCTTCAAGATTTTCAACACATAGAGAGGAAACTTGATATTATTGCAATATGTAGAAGCATATGATCCTCTCTCATAATAATTTTCAGTAGCATCATGAATGAATTCAACAATATAACCAGCACCTAAAGCATTCTTTTCATGATCTACTTGCATAGAAAATTTACTACTCTCCACATAAGCAAAATTCTTCTCATTCGGAATAGTGAGAGTATCATAAGAGACTCGAGTACTATAAATTGTTTCCACATTAAATGAGTAATGTTCAGAAAAAGGGTAATCATAATCATGGCAAGTTTTATAAATATAATCATCACTACTCTTTATAGCATAAGTTTCATCACAATAATCATCATAAGTAGCAACTTTGTTCTCATCATAATCAATTGAAACCTCTTCCGAAATAGTGGATACATCACTAAATAAAGTCATGACCTCTCCAAATCCACTTTCATAAATATTATAAGATTCAACATCCTCCAAAATAGTGGGATCATTACTTCCTAAAGTTGACACTCTTCCAAACCCACTTTCATCAATATAATCAGCATAGGTAGAAGGCATGCTATCATCATAACAACTTTGCATATCAAAACTTGGGAGGCTAAAAATATCATCATTATTAAACATAGCATCCCCAAGCTTGGGACAAACATTAATTTTAGCAAATATATTCTCAAATATGTCATCCTCATCAAACATAGCTTCCCCAAGCTTGGGCCTTTTCATATCATTAGCATCATGGGTATTCAAAGAATTCATACTAACAACATTGCAATCATGCTCATTCAAAGATTTAGTGCCAAACATTTTAATGCATTCTTCCTCTAACACTTTGGCACAATTTTCCTTTCCATCGTACTCACGAAAGATATTAAAAAGATGAAGCGTATGAGGCAAACTCAATTCCATTTTTTTGTAGTTTTCTTTTATAAGCTAAACTAGTGCTAAAACAAGAAACTAAAAGATTCGATTGCAAGATCTAAAGATATACCTTCAAGCACTCACCTCCCCAGCAACGGCGCCAGAAACTGCTTGATGTCTACTACGCAACCTTCTTCTTGTAGACGTTGTTGCGCCTCCAAGTGCAGAGGTTTGTAGGACAGTAGCAAATTTCCCTCAAGTGGATGACCTAAGGTTTATCAATCTGTGCGAGGTGTAGGATGAAGATGGTCTCTCTCAACCAACCCTGCAACCAAATAACAAAGAGTCTCTTGTGTCCCCAACACACCCAATACAATGATAAATTGTATAGGTGCACTAGTTCGGCGAAGAGATGGTGATACAAGTGCAATATGGATGGTAGATATAGGTTTTTGTAATATGAAAATATAAAAACAGCAAGGTAACTAATGGTAAAAGTGAGCACAAACGGTATTGCAATGCTAGGAAACAAGGCCTAGGGTTCATACTTTCACTAGTGCAAGTTCTCTCAACAATAATAACATAATTGGATCATATAACTATCCCTCAACATGCAACAAAGAGTCACTCCAAAGTCACTAATAGCAGAGAACAAATGAAGAGATTATGGTAGCGTACGAAACCACCTCAAAGGTATTCTTTCCAATCAATCCGTTGGGCTATTCCTATAAGTGTCACAAACATCCCTAGAGTTTGTACTAGAATAACACCTTAAGATACAAATCAACCAAAACCCTAATGTCACCTAGATACTCCAATGTCACCTCAAGTATCCGTGGGTATGATTATACGATATGCATCACACAATCTCAGATTCATCTATTCAACCAACACATAGAACCTCAAAGAGTGCCCCAAAGTTTCTACCGGAGAATCACGACGAAAACGTGTGCCAACCCCTATGCATAGGTTCATGGGCGGAACCCGCAAGTTGATCACCAAAACATACATCAAGTGAATCACGTGATATCCCATTGTCACCACAGATACGCACGGCAAGACATACATCAAGTGTTCTCAAATCTTCAAAGACTCAATCCGATAAGATAACTTCAAAGGGGAAACTCAATCCATTACAAGAGAGTAGAGGGGGAGAAGCATAATAAGATCCAACTATAATAGCAAAGCTCGCGATACATCAAAATGGTGCCAAATCAAGAACACGAGAGAGAGAGAGAGATCAAACACATAGCTACTGGAACATACCCTCAGCCCCGAGGGTGAACTACTCCCTCCTCGTCATGGAGAGCGTTGGGATGATGAAGATGGCCACTGGTGAGGGATCCCCCCTCCGGCAGGGTGCCGGAACAGGGTCCTGATTGGGTTTTGGTGGTTACAGAGGCTTGCGGCGGAAGAACTCCCGATCTATTCTGTTCTCCGATCGTTTTAGGGTATATGGATATATATAGGCGGAAGAAATACGTCAGGGGAGCCATAAGGGGCCCACGAGGGTGGAGGGCGTGCCCAGGGGTGTGGGCGCGCCCCCTGCCTCGTGCCTTCCTCGTTGCTTTCTTGACGTGGACTCCAAGTCTCCCGGGTTGCTTTCCTTCCAAAAATAACTTCTCCAGAAGGTTTCATTCCGTTTTGACTCCGTTTGATATTCCTTTTTTTTGAAACACTGAAACAAGGGAAAAACAGGAACTGGCACTGGGCTCTGGGTCAATAGGTTAGTCCCAAAAGTAATATAAATTTTCATAGTAAAGCCCAATAAACATCCAAGATGGATAATATAATAGCATGAATACCTCATAAATTATAGATACGTTGGAGACGTATCAGAGAGCGATGTGCGGGCCTTGAGGTGGGCAGGGGCCGGGTGAGGGTGTCAAAATGTGCGAGTTGATGCATGTGTTACATGCGATCGTGCGAGGGACGGACGAATCGAGAGAGATGGTTGTTGTGTTACGGATGCTCCTCTCTCTCTCTCACTCACACACGCACACACACACAAGTAAAATAGAAGACCGTTCTCTCATGTATACAAGAGTACACAACGTATCGGCATCTGTCTATGTCTCACTCATGCATGATCATTTGCACATTCACACCTCTCTATGTCTCTATCACACGCACACTGTCTCCACATTGCCCTTCCGCCACAACACACATATGGACACATACACACGTTCTCTCTCAGTCACACACACAAAATCAGTATTAAAAAAAACTAGGGCACACCTAAAACGTCCAAATCCAAATAAACACGAACTGGAGCTAAACACAAGTATATGGAAATATTGTAGCGTCAAGAACTTTTCCCGGAAAAAAAGTTGAGTAATATTCGGGGATTGTTTTCACACACACAAAAAGGTTCGGTGGATGTCCTTCGAGCGTGACACGGTGACGCACCGTTCGATCAACCGCGCGGCCGCGGTTCAAGCCTTGCACAGGATTCCGTATCGTGGCTATGGTAACTAATAAAAGCGCTGCCTAAGTCTAATGTTTACGTGTACTAGTACTGTTTTCTTTTAAGTTTGACCAACCCTATATAAAACTAAACTAAGCTCCCATACGCGCACTCATCAATATGCCGCCGCCGCCGTTGCGCATGTTGGCGCCCGCCTGCTCCGGCCAAAAATTTCTCACCCATCACCACCATGTCGCCGCCAAGCCGAAGGCTCGGCCGCTCACGTCGTCTGCAGTCCCTCCTCACGATGCCGCCACGCTGCCAAGCCGCGAGCAGCTGGTGGAGCCGCGTCTATGCACGCAGCGCACGAAGAGGAGGACGAGCGCGTGCTCCAGCACGCCGGCGAGGAGGAACTAGCGTGTCATTGTCGTCTCTGCTAGCGCAGAGGAGGTGCGCATGGTGGCTGTCGCGGCGGAAGCCGGTCGCGCGTGCGTCGAGCCCACAAACCGGGTGCGGACGCGGAATCTACCTTCGAGACCTTGAATGCCACGTGGATCCTACAATCTGAAGGAGCAATTTGGGTCAATCGACTCTTGTGAGCTGTTTGATGCAACATGGATGGCTAGAAGGGCTTCTTCAACCTCCGAAATTGATGCACGGTTCATCTTCTCAGCCCGCCACACGCCTAACCGCCTGCCGCCGCGCCCTCCCCTGAACCGCCTACTACCGCCATGCTCCCCCCACCCCGCCATCCGTTTAACCCCGGGCACGATCCATTTTTTTCGGCGAACTGCATTCCACACCCAACACTCATAAGATAGATCAGGGGAACCCTGCCACCCTAATATAGATACTGGGGTAGCTTCTCTGCCGTCTTCTTCCTTCGCTTCGTCGAACTTCTTTCACAAATCGACTGACCCAAATTATACTACTAGTACGAACGTATTAAGTACAGTATGAACACGAAGAGACGAGGAGTAGTACCAACTGAAAGAAGAACAATACTAAGGCATAGTACTAGTACTACTGTACATACTAAAGAGTTCAAATAACGAGAAAGAACATAAACATAGTTCTGCTGGGTCCTCAGCACAACACACTGATACGTCTCCAACGTATCTATAATTTTTGGTTGCTCCATGCTATATTATCTTCTGTTTTGGACATTATTGGGCTTTATTATACACTTTTATATTATTTTTGGGACTAACCTATTAACCGGAGGCCCAGCCCAGAATTGCTGTTTTTGCCTATTTCAGAGTTTCGCAAAAAAAGAATATCAAACGGAGTCCAAACGGAATGAAACCTTCGGGAACGTGATTTTCGGAACGAACGTGATCCAGAGGACTTGGACCCTACGTCAAGAAAGCTACCAGGAAGCCACGAGGTAGGGGGCGCCCCCTCCACCCTCGTGGGCCCCACGTTGCTCCACCGACGTACTCCTTCCTCCTATATATACCTACGTACCCCCAAACTACCACATACGGAGCCAAAAACCTAATTCCACCGCCGCAACCTTCTGTACCCGTGAGATCCCATCTTGGGGCCTGTTCTGGAGCTCCGCCGGAGGGGGCATCGATCACGGAGGGCTTCTACATCAACACCATAGCCTCTCCGATGAAGTGTGAGTAGTTTACTTCAGACCTTCGGGTCCATAGTTATTAGCTAGATGGCTTCCTCTCTATTTTTGGATCTCAATACAATGTTCTCCCCCTCTCTTGTGGAGATCTATTCGATGTAATCTTCTTTTGCGGTGTGTTTGTTGAGATCGATGAATTGTGGGTTTATGATCAAGTTTATCTATGAACAATATTTGAATCTTCTCTGAATTCTTTTATGTATGATTCATTATCTTTACAAGTCTCTTCGAATTATCAGTTTTGTTTGGCCTACTAGATTGATCTTTCTTGCAATGGGAGAAGTGCTTAGCTTTGGGTTCAATCTTGCGGTGTCCTTTCCCAGTGACAGTAGGGGCAGCAAGGCACGTATAGTATTGTTGCCATCGAGGATAACAAGATGGGGTTTATTTCATATTGCATGAGTTTATCCCTCTACGTCATGTCATCTTGCTTAAAGCATTACTCTGTTCTTATGAACTTAATACTCTAGATGCATGCTGGATAGCGGTCGATGTGTGGAGTAATAGTTGTAGATGCAGGCAGGAGTCGGTCTACTTGTTTTGGATGTGATGCCTATATACATGATCATGCCTAGATATTCTCATAACTATGCTCAATTCTGTGAATTGCTCAACAGTAATTTGTTCACCCACCGTAAATACTTATGCTCTCGAGAGAAGCCACTAGTGAAACCTATGGCCCCCGGGTCTATTTTCCATCATATTAATCTTCCAACACTTAGTTATTTTCGTTGCCTTTTATTTTACTTTGCATCTTTATCACAAAAATACCAAAAATATTATCTTATCATATCTATCAGATCTCACTCTCGTAAGTGACCGTGTAGGGATTGACAACCCCTTATCGCGTTGGTTGCGAGGATTTTTTTGTTTGTGTAGGTGCGAGGGACTCGTGTGTAGCCTCCTACTGGATTGATACCTTGGTTCTCAAAAACTGAGGGAAATACTTACGCTACTTTGCTGCATCACCCTTTCCTCTTCAAGGGAAAACCAACGCAGTGCTCAAGAGGTAGCTAGAAGGATTTCTGGCGCCGTTGCCGGGGAGGTCTATGCAAAAGTCAACATACCAAGTACCCATCACAAACCCTTATCTCCCGCATTACATTATTTGCCATTTGCCTCTCGTTTTCCTCCCCCCACTTTACCCTTGCCATTTTATTCGCCCTCTCTTTTTTGTTCGCCTCTTTTTCACTTGCTTCTTGTTTGCTCGTGTGTTGGATTGCTTGTTTGTCATGATGGCTCTGCCTAAATTTGGTGATCTTCACCTTAAAAGGTTGGAAGAGATCGAAGGCAATGTTAGGAGTTTTATGGTCTTACAGTTTGAGCATAATAATTTCTTTAGAAACGAGCTTAAGGAACAAAAAAAGCTTTATGCGTCATATGAATAAAGAGCTCGATGATATGTCTAAAGAATTTGATGGTTTGAGATCCCAAATTGCTCATCTTGAGAAGTTAATAACTGAAATATCGGATAAGCAGGCTACCTTAGTTAATAAGATGGCCGCTAAGCCGGAAAACCATGAAAACAAAGATGAAGATCTAAAAGTTATTGATGTGTTCCCTATTAAATCTTTGTTTTGCAATATGAATCTTGATAATGATGGGACTGAATATGATCCATCTTTACCTAGAAGGCGTTCCAGAAATTCAGAGTTTTTAGATCTTGATGCTAAAATTGATAAAAGTGGGATTGAAGAGATCAAAACATTAGATATTACTGAACCCACTAGTTTGGATTTCAAGGAGTTTAATTATGATAGCTGCTCTTTGATAGATTGTATTTCCTTGTTGCAATCCGTGCTAAATTCTCCTCATGCTTATAGTCAAAATAAAGCCTTTACTAAACATATCGTTGATGCTTTGATGCAATCTTATGAAGAAAAACTTGAGTTGGAAGTTTCTATCCCTAGAAAACTTTATGATGAGTGAGAACCTACTATTAAAATTAAAATTAAAGATCATGAATGCTATGCTTTGTGTGATTTGAGTGCTAGTGTTTCCACAATTCCAAAAACTTTGTGTGATTTCCTAGGTTTCCGTGATTTTGATGATTGCTCTTTAAACTTGCACCTTGCGGATTCCACAATTAAGAAACCTATGGGAAGAATTAATGATGTTCTTATTGTTGCAAATAGGAACTATGTGCCCACAGATTTTATCGTTCTTGACATAGATTGCAATCCTTCATGTCCTATTATTCTTGGTAGACCTTTCCTTAGAACGATTGGTGCGATCATTGATATGAAGGAAGGGAATATTAGATTCCAATTTCCATTAAAGAAAGGCATGGAACACTTCCCTAGGAAGAAAATAAAATTACCATATGAATCTATCATGAGAGCCACTTATGGATTGCCTACCAAAGATGGCAATACCTAGATCTATCCTTGCTTTTATGCCTAGCTAAGGGCGTTAAATGATAGCGCTTGTTGGGAGGCAACCCAATTTTAATTTTTTGTTTTTTTTGCTTTTTGCTTCTGTTTAGGAATAAATATTTGATCTAGCCTCTGGTTAGATGTGTTTTTATGTTTTAATTAGTGTTTGTGCCAAGTTAAACCTATAGGATCTTCTTGGATGATAGTTATTCGATCTTGCAGAAAATTCCAGAAACTTTCTGTTCACGAAAATAATTGTTAAAAATCACCAGAATGTGATAAAATATTGATTCCAATTTCTGCTGATCAATAAAACAATTGGCTAGGTCTTCCTATTTTGGCTGATTTTTGGAGTTCCAGAAGTGTGCGTTAGTTACAGATTACTACAGACTGTTCTGTTTTTGACAGATTCTGTTTTTCGTGTGTTGTTTGCTTATTTTTGATGAATCTATGGCTAGTAAAATAGTTTATAAACCATAGAGAAGTTTTAATACAGTATATTTAACACAAATATAATTAAATAATGAGTTCATTACAGTAACTTGAAGTGGTGTTTTGTTTTCTTTCGCTAACGGAGCTCACGAGATTTTCTGTTAAGTTTTGTGTTGTGAAGTTTTCAAGTTTTGGGTGAAAGATTTGATGGATTATGGAACAAGGAGTGGCAAGAGCCTAAGCTTGGGGATGCCCATGGCACCCCAAGATAATCTAAGGACACCTAAAAGCCAAAGCTTGGGGATGCCCCGGAAGGCATCCCCTCTTTCGTCTACTTCCATCAGTAACTCTACTTGGAGCTATATTTTTATTCACCACATGATATGTGTTTTCCTTGGAGCGTCTTGTATGATTTGAGTCTTTGCTTTTTAGTTTACCACAATCATCTTTGCTGTACACACCTTTTGAGAGATACACACATGATTCGGAAATTATTAGAATACTCTATGTGCTTCACTTATATCTTTTGAGTTATATAGTTTTTGCTCTAGTACTTTGCTTATATCTTTTAGAGCACGGTGGTGGATTTTTTTTTATAGAAACTATTGATCTCTCATGCTTCACTTAGATTATTTTGAGAGTCTTAAATAGCATGGTAATTTGCTTAAATAATCCTAATATGCTAGGTATTCAAGATTAGTAAAAACTTTCTTATGAGTGTGTTGAATACTAAGAGAAGTTTGATGCTTGATGATTGTTTTGAGACATGGAGATAGTGATATTAAAGTTGTGCTAGTTGAGTAGTTGTGAATTTGAGAAATACTTGTGTTGAAGTTTTCAAGTCCCGTAGCATGCACGTATGGTAAACGTTATGTAACAAATTTGAAACATGAGGTGTTCTTTGATTGTCCTCCTTATGAGTGGCAGTCGGGGACGAGCGATGGTCTTTTCCTACCAATCTATCCCCGTAGGAGCATGCGCGTAGTGCTTGGTTTTCGATGACTTGTAGATTTTTGCAATAAGTATGTGAGTTCTTTATGACTAATGTTGAGTCCATGGATTATACACACTCTCACCTTTCCACCATTGCTAGCCTCTTCGGTACCGTGCATTGCCCTTTCTCACATTGAGAGTTGGTGCAAAATTCGCCGGTGCATCCAAACCCCGTGATATGATACGCTCTTTCACACATAAACCTCCTTATATCTTCCTCAAAAGAGCCACCATACCTACCTGTTATGGCATTTCCATATCCATTCCGAGATATATTGCCATGCAACTTTCCACCATTCCGTTTATCATGACACGTTCATCATTGTCATATTGCTTTGCATGATCATGTAGTTGACATAGTATTTGTGGCAAAGCCACCATTCATAATTCTTTCATACATGTCACTCTTCATTCATAGCATATCCCAGTACACCGCTGGAGGCATTCATATAGAGTCATACTTTGTTCTAGTATCGAGTTCTAATCATTGAGTTGTAAATAAATTGAAGTGTGATGATCATCATTTTCTAGAGCATTGTCCCAAGTGAGGAATATAAAAAAAAGAGAAAGGCCATAAAAAAAGAGAAGGCCGAAAAAAATGAGAGAAAAAGAGAGAAGGGACAATGTTACTATCCTTTTACCACACTTGTGCTTCAAAGTAGCACCATGATCTTCATAATAGAGAGTCTCTTGTTTTGTCACTTTTATATACTAGTGGGAATTTTTCATTATAGAACTTGGCTTGTATATTCCAACAATGGGCCTCCTCAAGTGCCCTATGTCTTCGTGAGCAAGCAAGTTGGATGCACACCCACTTAGTTTCTTTTATTGAGCTTTCATATATTTATAGCTCTAGTGCATCCGTTGCATGGCAATCCCTACTCCTTGCATTAACATCAATCGATGGGCATCTCCATAGCTCATTGATTAGCCTCGTTGATGTGAGACTTTCTCCTTTTTGTCTTCTCCACATAACCCCCATCATCATATTCTATTCCACCCATAGTGCTATGTCCATGGCTCACGCTCATGTATTGCGTGAAGGTTGAAAAAGTTTGAGATTACTAAAGTATGAAACAATTGCTTGGCTTTTCATCGGGGTTGTGAATGATGAGAGCATTCTTGTGTGACGAAAATGGAGCATGACTAAACTATATGATTTTGTAGGGATGAACTTTCTTTGGCCATGTTATTTTGAGAGGACATAATTGCTTAGTTAGTATGCTTGAAGTATTATTATTTTTATGTCAATTTTGAACTTTTATCTTGAATCTTTTGGATCTAAATATTCATACCACAATTAAGAAGAATTACATTGAAATTATGCCAAGTAGCATTCCACATCAAAAATTCTGTTTTTATCATGTACCTACTCGAGGACGAGCAGGAATTAAGCTTGGGGATGCTTGATACGTCTCCAACGTATCTATAATTTTTGATTGCTCCATGCTATATTATCTTCTATTTTGGACATTATTGGGCTTTATTATACACTTTTATATTATTTTTGCGACTAACCTATTAACCGGAGGCCCAGCCCAGAATTGCTGTTTTTTTGCCTATTTCAGAGTTTCGCAGAAAAAGAATATCAAACGGAGTCCAAACGGAATGAAACCTTCGGGAATGTGATTTTCGGAACGAATGTGATCCAGAGGACTTGGACCCTACGTCAAGAAAGCTACCAGGAAGCCACGAGGTAGGGGGCACGCCTACCACCCCTGGGCGCGCCCTCCACCCTCGTGGGCTCCACGTTGCTCCACCGACGTACTCCTTCCTCCTATATATACCTACGTACCCCCAAACTACCACATACGGAGCCAAAAACCTAATTCCACCGCCGCAACCTTCCGTACCTGTGAGATCCCATCTTGGGGCCTGTTCCGGAGCTCCGCCGGAGGGGGCATCGATCATGGAGGGCTTCTACATCAACACCATAGCCTCTCCGATGAAGTGTGAGTAGTTTACTTCAGACCTTCGGGTCCATAGTTATTAACTAGATGGCTTCCTCTCTCTTTTTGGATCTCAATACAATGTTCTCCCCCTCTCTTGTGGAGATCTATTCGATGTAATCTTCTTTTGCGGTGTGTTTGTTGAGATCGATGAATTGTGGGTTTATGATCAAGTTTATCTATGAACAATATTTGAATCTTCTCTGAATTCTTTTATGTATGATTGGTTATCTTTGCAAGTCTCTTCGAATTATCAGTTTGGTTTGGCCTACTAGATTGATCTTTCTTGCAATGGGAGAAGTGCTTAGCTTTGGGTTCAATCTTGTGGTGTCCTTTCCCAGTGACAGTAGGGGCAGCAAGGCACGTATAGTATTGTTGCCATCGAGGATAACAAGATGGGGTTTATTTCATATTGCATGAGTTTATCCCTCTACATCATGTCATCTTGCTTAAAGCATTACTCTGTTCTTATGAACTTAATACTCTAGATGCATGCTGGATAGCGGTCGATGTGTGGAGTAATAGTCGTAGATGAAGGCAGGAGTCGCTCTACTTGTTTCGGACGTGATGCCTATATATATGATCATGCCTAGCTATTCTCATAATTATGCTCAATTCTGTCAATTGCTCAACAGTAATTTGTTCACCCACCATAAATACTTATGCTCTCGAGAGAAGCCACTAGTGAAACCTATGGCCCCCGGGTCTATTTTCCATCATATTAATCTTCCAACACTTAGTTATTTTCGTTGCCTTTTATTTTACTTTGCATCTTTATCACAAAAATACCAAAAATATTATCTTATCATATCTATCAGATCTCACTCTCGTAAGTGACCGTGTAGGGATTGACAACCCCTTATCGCGTTGGTTGCGAGGATTTATTTGTTTGTGTAGGTGCGAGGGACTCGTGTGTAGCCTCCTACTGGATTGATACCTTGGTTCTCAAAAACTGAGGGAAATACTTATGCTACTTTGATGCATCACCCTTTCCTCTTCAAGGGAAAACCAACGCAGTGCTCAAGAGGTAGCACACACCCTTGAAAATAAACTAAGCAACTAGTCCGCTTGACACTGCAGTAGAACCAGCATGAGCGACGGGACTGCCACCTACCCGGAGTCCGAGTCCACGTCCTCGACTTCGTCCTCGTCCCTCTTCCTCTTCCTCTTCGTCGACGCTTCTTTGCTTGAACCGGACACTGGGCTCTGCTTCTTCATCCAACCCTTGTAGATATTTAAACAAAGGTAGGCATCCATTGCTGCGTACAGGATGTGATCTTCATCTAATGTCTTCGACTCCCATGCATGATGAAACTCATGGTGAGGTTTCTTCAGTTTAGCGTACGAGGGTTCAATCATGGCTGCTGCCAGGGTCAACATTGAAGGCTGAGAGGAGGACACCAGGCTTGCCTTCTGGAGATCGAAGGGCTGGCCTACAACAAGGCCTATCCAACCCAGGACATCCCTGTCGTTCCTAAAGTCTACAGTAACGAATTTCACTCTTCCGTCCTTGAGGAAGTTCTTAAAATCCTGGCACTCAACGTTGGCATGGCATATGTGGTAGACCAAGCACACGTTATGTACGCAAACCTGGATCATAGCGGGCTTCTTCTTCTCTGCCTCCTTTAGTTTCTTCTCTCTTCGCAGGACTGTGGTGTACTCAACATCTAGCCCAGCGACCCACTCATCCATTGAACTGTTGAACATGCGTAGAAAGCGAGCAAGGCATGCTTTCACCGTCGTGGATCCACGTGTGTAGAGGACGAATAACTCATCGCCGGTGATGGCTCTAACCTGGCAGTCAGCGGCGACCATGGAGATTTGGGAGGCCATGGATTTTGGAGGAGGGTTAGGAGAAGTTGAACTGGTGTAATGTGAAAGGACGGGACGACTGGGAGCAAACTGTTGTAAGGTACTGTACTAGTAGAAGACGGGGACGAGTAGGGCGTGCGAACGGCGTGGGGTTGCTGGCTTGCCCGGTGGATAAACGGCTGCAAGCCCCCAAAGAGTTCTCGAGAACTATGCGGGACCCACTAGATGTCATGTCTACTAGACCCATATCGTAGGCCTGACGGTACAGCTTCTGCCTGTTCGCACGCCATGCCGGCGCGTGGGTAACTTCACTTAATTCCGTCAACCATCGCGCCTCCCTCGCGCGGTCGCGCCCTTTGACACTTCGACCGGCTATAAATGAGCAATTTTTTTGCCTACTCTGCATGCATGATACTCCCTCTAGTCCTTTTTACTTCCGTTAACCGTTTGCAAAGTGTTTTACCAAATTTATACTAAAAATATCAATATCTACAATACTGATTATAATGAGTATAAGAACTACTATTAGATGAGTTAGATGAGTTAAAGATTCTAATCCTGAACTAACCCTGAAGTAACTCTAGTCAAAGAGGTGTTTGGATGACAGGGTTAGATGGAGCGCGGATAGGGCGAGGTGCCTTCATGGGCGGTGCGAGAGGGAGGGAGGGAGGGAGGGAGAGGACGAGAAGCTTCGAGGAAGTGGGGAGGGATCTGCTGTGGGGAGAGCGAGAGAAAAATGTGTTTTTGGTGTCCCGAGAAGAACTAACCCAAATAAGCACCTCTTGGGTGGGTTAGAGTTTTTTTGGGTTAGTTGAGTTCAAACTAACCCAAACTAACTCTAACACATGGATCCAAACAGGGCCAAGGTTAGCTATTAGAGTACTACTACTACCTCCCTTCTAGTTTAAAGGGTTCGATTCAAAATTTTCACCTACTCTTAGCAAGATAGAGGCGGTGGAATAGTTTTTGTAGTTCTTCACAAAAAATGTGTTTACCAATGCCTGCATGAACACTAGTTACTCTAACCCCCCTCTCTTCTTTAATACTTTGCCACATCAGCATGTTTGCTATTCCCGTGTGCATGATACCAGCTAAGATACCACCATTATGCCAGCCTTATTCATCACATGCAATAATTTAGTGCACCTTGAAATATGAACACGTGTGGGGCGTGTATGTTTTTAATGACTTGAGACTATACCTAGCCCGGCATGCAAGATGGGACTTATTATGCACCGTTCCCCATACCTGCAGGAAGCCCGTTCATCTCCAAATCTTTTCATCTCCATGTGTGGAAACAATATGCCTGCCAGACTGTAACACCCCAAAATTTTGACCTTGTTTTATTAATTAAAATTTTGCCAGGAAATTAAATTTTTATTTTCTGGATTTATCTTTTGATTTCAGAACCTCTCTTTTCTTTAATATTGTGGAGTTTTTACCCCAAGTGAAAACTTTCCAAAAATA
The DNA here is from genome assembly GCF_002575655.3 of Aegilops tauschii subsp. strangulata. Lineage (NCBI taxonomy): Eukaryota > Viridiplantae > Streptophyta > Magnoliopsida > Poales > Poaceae > Aegilops > Aegilops tauschii. The sequence continues at coordinate 84,486,853 of NC_053038.3, read as the reverse complement.
TTATTGGACTTGTATCCCCTCTCAAGAAAACATTCCATTTATCAGTGGATTTGTTTGCATAATTGTTTTTCCTGAGCTTTATTTTTTTTAAAAATGATTTTTATAAGTTTTAGAGGCTCCTTTGCACTACAACCCTTTTATAGATTCATTTAAAAATTTCACCAAAATTTGGGGATGACATTTGGTGTTCCTAAATCACTTTTATGCAAAAAGCTCTCTTAATCAATTGTGAATTTTGAGCTTTACCCTAGGTTTTCAAATCTGGTCTAGATTGTGAATTGCACTACAACCTATTTAAATATTTCTTTAAAATTTCCACCAAAATTTGGAGATATTAGTAGTAGTGTATAATTCAACTTTATGCAAAAACCCATGAGTGTTCTTTGAAAAATTTGAGCAAGTCATCCTCTTTTGCTCTCTGGTCCAGTTTGGCTTTTTCTACTGCAACCCTAATTTATTTTGCTCTAGTGCCCATGAGCTTTTTCCTGCTTGTAGTCCTCCATACAAAACCCTTAAGTCCAGGAGAGTGGACCCATTGGAGTATTTTTGGTCCATGCAACAATGCCCTTCACTTTCTGTCCAGAACTGAAGATTTGCATATCTTGCACTAACAAGTTTCTGGTTTTTCCCAAATAACCTTGCCATCATCTCTTGCACCTAAAGAGACCCCAACCTGGAGATTTGGGCCACCCCAAGAGTTGCCTAGATGCCCATGGCATTCTGTCGAGCACCTTGTGTGCATGAACAGTTTTGGCATGATTTTTAGTTTGCGTTATGAACTTGAGCCCCTGACCCATCCAGCTTGTCCACTAAGCCCCTAGACCACTCTAACCCAGACCTGTTAACTGCCAGCCTCGTTCAAACCCTCTAGCACACGATGGCATTGCGTCGAGCACCTGGCGTGCGTGCGCTGGGCGCGCCCAGAGCGCGCGTTTTACACGTGCGTGCGCGTGAGTCGCCGCATCCCGCCCCTGGCCCTTGCTCGCCTGCAGAGCCACGCCCGTCCTCATCCACACACCAGAGCGCTCCAAGCTTCCCCCTGGAGCCCTATAGCGCCGCCGTCAGAGCCCCTTGGCGGCACACCGACGTCGGCAGCAGGCCTCTGCCATGGACGGCGCCGCCCAAGCCACACGCGCGCGCCAGCTGCCCCGTAGAACAGCTCGAGCTCATACACAAGCTCGTCGGCAAGCGCTCGTCGCCGCCACGTTGCCCTGCAGCTACAGAACGGCGGTTCACCGTTCTTATCCACGGCCGCCGCGGGAACCGACCTCGACCGCCTATAAAAGGAGCCCCCGAGCTCGTCCAGGCCCTCAGGCGACCTCAGGCCATCTCCCTAGAGCCCCCACAACCAGCAATCGATGGCGGGAAGCCTTCTTCCTCGTCTCCGATCAGTTGGGCCGCCGCCACGCTCTGGTGCCATTCTTCGCAAGCAGAGCCTTTCCCGTCCCTCCAGTGCCACCACCCTCTTCCCCTCGACCGTGCGGAGCCGCCCAGCCCCTCAGCCTCGACGGAGAGCCACCATAGCCTAGGCCCCCAAATCCATAAGAACCACCGTCCGCCGTGGAGCTTGCCGCCGGCGACCCCCTCCACCCCAGCCAGCCTAGCAACCACCGGGAGGACCGCCCTGGACTGGCGGATCCATCCCCTCCATCAGAACCCCACGAGGAGCCTCCGTTCGCCGACGGCGATCGCCGGAGCTCCGCCTCCGTTTGGCCAGAAGAGAGGAAGGTGCGGGCGACTGGTCAAACCTGACCAGTGGGCCCGATGGACCCACTGTCAGTGACCCAGCGACGACCCACGCTGGCTTTAGTGGAAGCGTAAAACCCAGAGATTTTGGAGAGAGAAGAAAACTTTCAAAAAGTTTTTGGGATGCACCCTGCCTCTCCACAACTTGAAGGCAAGCATTCTGAACCCTGGCATAGTATTTTTGTGTGTTGTTTGATATGTTTACAACCCACCTTGACATGGAGCATTCGTTATTTTATGTGACGATACAATCATACGCATGAGTGCATAATGAAGATTCTTTGCTGTTAGAAATGGATATGCTGGTGATAGTAATCATCCTCGTAAGCTTTTCATGCATACCGGAAGGAAGCCGGGAAAGTCTCTGTCTTGGGTAGACACGAGATTGTCCCTAGTTACTCGTCGAGACGAGTGTGCCCGGTATGGCATGATGAGGTAGGATGAGTGGTGATTCTGTCTGTTAGTTGAAATATATTTGTTATGCTAATCATACAGGGAATACTTGGACCTCCTGAGTCGGCCGTAGATCGAGTCTTGTTCCAGTAACCCCCATACTTGTTTCGTACTACCACTTGTCCCTGCCGCAGGTAGGGTACGGTTCAGTAAGTTGTCAACCCCTCCTAGCACACACCGTACAGAGAGGCCATGGTGGAAGATACCGGATGCATCCGGTAGGCATGCCACCTGGTCCGGGGGCATGGGTGTTTCCGGTTGTAGCCGAGGGGAGTGGCTTCCCTAGTTTGCGCGCGTTATAAATTTTGTGATCCCATGCTAAGTCGAGGTTGTAGCCTCCCCACTTAGAGTTTTGCTTGACAGGTGTCGTGGGTGATTCCAGACACCGGTAAGTTAAGCTGGTGTGTGCGGGTCAGGCGTGTTTTCAATTAAAAGACCGTAGACGGAATTAGTCCCGATGGACTAAAGAAATCCGTTACTCGTGGGTAAAGAGTACACCCTCTGCAGAGGTTAAAAACTATTCGAATAGCCGTGTCCATGGGTAAGGACTACAGCCTGAGATGGGTCTAGTGTCGGTCTTAGTGTCGGTCTTCGGAGGAAAAACTGCTAAACCGGAACATTGATTATGACCTGTGACATATGAGGATTATGATTATTATTATTGTGGACTAACCATTTACATTATTTGAATTATTGAGTATCCCTGGGACAGTTCTACCTCCTGGATATTCACTGTGATTATTCTTATATAAGCCCTTTATGTGGTGTCGCTCAGACGCCCGACTGCGGCATGCTTGTTATTTATTTATTCTATAAGCCCTTTATGTGGTGTCGCTCAGACGCCCGACTGTGGCATGCTTGTTATTTATATTATTTATAAGCCCTTTATGTGGTGTCGCTCAGACGCCCGACTGTGGCATGCTTGTTATTTATTTACTTTATAAGCCCTTTATGTGGTGTCGCTCAGACGCCCGACTGTGGCATGCTTGTTATTTATTTACTTTATAAGCCCTTTATGTGGTGTCGCTCAGACGCCCGACTGTGGCATGCTTGTTATTTAAATTCTTTATAAGCCCTTTATGTGGTGTCGCTCAGACGCCCGAATGTGGCATGCTTGTTATTTCTATTATTTATAAGCCCTTTATGTGGTGTCGCATAGACGCCCGACTGTGGCATGCTTGTTATTTCTTTTATTTATAAGCCCTTTATGTGGTGTCGCTCAGACGCCCGACTGAGGCATGATTTATCTTATTATCCTTCCGAGGCGTCGCTTCAGACACTCGATCGGTGCATTCTATTTCTACTCCCGTATTGCATATTCATATTTTATATGAACAACCTGCATGCGTGCATCATGAATTTTGTTTATTTCGTGACTGACGTTATGATCATAGAATATTTCGGAGCATGATTATCCCTTGTTATATTATACCCGTGTTCATAATGTTTGCGAGTACATTCAAACGTACTCACTGGCTTGTCCCTGGCTATTGTCTTGGCCAGATTTCTCGCATGGAGAGGAGCGTTGCGATGACAGCCCCGGAACCTACGCAATGATGATAGTAGCCTCGCGAAGATAGGAGTTATCCTGGTCAGCTATTCCTGTGGGAAATGGAGTCCCATAGACGCAGATGAACCACAAATCGCTTCCGCCATCAACCACTAGAAACCAATTGTTGTACTCATAGGCCACAATGGTCTTGTACTACATATTTTGTACTTTGCTTGGAATTTCTGTATCAAGTTGGTGCCTCATCAGCTAATAGTAATCCTGGGGCTGGTGAGCACAAGGGCCATTTTCTGGGAAATTAATATCCCGAAAACCGGTCCTGACACAGACTCTCCTTCTCCCTCCGGCGGTCCCACCACTCCACCCCGTGTGGAAAAAATCTGCATGCATGACTCTCCTCCCCCCGCGCTCGTCCAATCCGTTGTGACCAGCAATATTTCCACCCCTTCCCTCCCCCGTAGTTTACTCCAACAAATATGCCCATGTAGCTGTTACACGCAACATATCTTTCGGGACGCTGCTTTAGTTACTTAACTGCAGGTGCATTGGGTCACTGACATATGGGCCCAACAGGGGTCTACCCACATGTCAGTGACGCAACTGGACCTGCAGTTAAGTCAGTGCAGCTCAGTCCATATCTTACGTAGGTGTGCCATTGCTCGCTATAAATACTGCGCCTCCCACGACATCGCTATCTCCTCCCCCTCACGTTCACGTTCATCGCTATCTCCTCCCCCTCCCTCTCACGTCGACCACCATGGCATCGCCCCTCCCAAGCCCTAGGCGCCCCTCGCTGCACCGCGCGGACGGTCACCCGTCGCCGTTCCGTTCCTCGCTGCCACTAGTCGAGGAGGACGCGTCGGCGTTCCGCTCCTCGCCGCGACGCGTCGAGGTGGACGCGTCGCTGTTCCGTTCCTCACCGCCACTAGTCGAGGAGGATGCGTCGGTGTTCCACTCCTCGCCGCGATGCATCGAGGTGGACGCGTCGGCGTTCCCAATCTCGCCAGCACGCGCGTCGGAGGACGCATCGGCTCCCCGCTACGAGGAGAACGCCGCGCTGCCCGTCGAGCCCCCCAGCCTTGAGGAGCTTTGGAAAGAAATGGATGTTGCCTTGTGGGCGGCTTTGCCTCCAGCAGAGCGCGCCAAAATAGAGGCGGAGAAGAAGGCCGAGGAAGAGAAGCGCACCGCGGAACAAGCTACCTGGCAGGCCTATGTCGCGTCCGAGAGAGTCAGGCAATTGGCTCTTTGGCAGAAGGCTCGTGCGAGGGCCGTGAGGGTGGCGGAGGGCGACCGTGCCGAAGTCCTGAGTGCAGTCGGGCCCAAGCGCCTCATCTACGCATGGCGGTACGTGGACCGGGTGCATGCTTCCAGCGAGGAGGAGTACCTGTTGGCGCCGGATCACCACACCGGTGAGATTGCGCTCACCCGTCGGCAAGCCGCCAATCAGCACCTCGCGAGTTGCGAGGCTGAGGGAGAGGCGTTGTGTCGGCGCGCTGGGAAATGGCTGCGCACCAGGGCACTCGTGGCGCCGCAAGCGCAGCTGCGAGCGCCGTGGCTTTTAGTAGGAGTATAATTTTTGTTTCGTAAGGCGATCTCATTAGTTTTGGGACGCAAATGATAAATCCGAAACGTTCAGGAATTATTAGCGTCCTTAATTAAGTATGTAAAAGGGAAAGTTTGGAAACCTTGTGTATTAGTACGCATTTTGTAAGTACATGCATATAGCACAAACTTTACTGTATACTATCGCACTACACGTCTCTCTCTATATATGATTGCAGACTGTGCTACTCCCTCCGTCCAGGTCAATAAGCCATCTTTGGTTGTGCACCGTGACCAAGAAGGAGAGAAGACTTATACACCTAGACAGAGGGAGTACTACTATTACTTATGTACGTGCAAATGCACGTTTTAACATTACGATGCGGTTTTTGTAAAAGTAGAAAAACAACACTAGTCAAGCTTGTGAAACGATTCAATGCAAAACAAATGCAAAAATGCTCGTTTGATTGTTTACTTTTAGCTTCCTTCTATGTGGTTATTTCTCTGTCGTACTTTGTACGGAGTATCTCACTGGTCGGAAAGGCATGCAAATTCCCAAACCGCTTCCTACACCCTGTATCGAATTTTTTGCCTAACAAGTTGTGCCGTGCAATTGGAATTCCAACTTGAGTACTACTACTAGTAGGAGTACCAGGGGCCAGTTCTTTTAGGCTTCTAGATTAGTAATCCCATAACTACTACCTCCGTCCTGGTTTATTGGTCCCATTGTAATCTGTGTCAAATTTTGATCATAAATTTAACTAATGAAATGTTATCTTTGGTCAAAATTTAGCACAAATTACAATGGTGAGGAATAAACCAGAACGGAGGTACTTCAAGTAGTAGTTTAGAAGCCCAAATAAATGAGTGAGGCGCCTTAATGTTACTCTCCACTGTGACTAGTCTTATGGGAAAAGCTGGGGAAGCCGCCAAAAGAACTGGCCCTAGGAGTAGTAGCTAGGGATACTAGGAGTAGTAGCTAGGGATCGAGTGTGCGAGATGAATCGGAGAAAGTAAATGCAGAGAGATGAAATGCAAAATAGACGGAGGGATGTGATGGTTGCTTGTCCGTTTATTTTACCAGGCCACTTATTACTGGGAGTGGTTGGGTTTTGTGATATGACGGCTTTACTGCCGCGCCACGAGCGGGGTGAGACTCCTGTGCAGCGCCGCCCTCTACACTAGTACTCGGTCGTGGTTTACTACATCGCTCGTGGTTTATCCCCCATTGAATTTGACTGAAGATTTAACTGACAAAATGTTAGTGCATGTCAACAAAAACAATATCGTTGGATTCATATTTGAACATAGTTTTCAATGATATAATTTTAGGTGACATGCATCATCATTTATCGTACTATATATAATGTTAGTTCAATTTTTGGTAGTACTAATCTATAGTAAGGTGCCCGTGCATTGCACGGAAGAGTGAAATGCATTGATCGGGGAGTTGTTTATTTTGACAAAGGATGTGAGGGTCATATCATGTGTAACGGGTATCGATAGGTTTCTTCGGATATTATTTCATCTCTAGAGCTCACAAACATCCCGGTGAAATAGATTAAAAAAGTATCTTTTGCAAACAAAAGCGTTCAACTATTCAACCTACATCCAAAACTTGTGAAGAAATAACTCTTATTGTGCTTTGCAAGAAATGATCATCAAGAATTAGTTTTTGAGTATCCATTGTTATACATGTTGGCTACAGATGACATGGCACTTTCTTATAGTCAACAGTTGGCTATACTATTTAAGTATTAACCATGCCCTTATACACCTAGACGGAGGGATTAAATCAGGATGACTTGGAAGGGGGCAGAGGATATGTAAGAAATGGTTCATCATAAGTCTTTCACCAGTACTGTAGTAAAAATTCATACATGTTAGATTCTAGACTAAACCATAAATGGATACACTTTTATTCATGCGCGATACTCCAATAGAGCAAGATCATGCATGGAAGTCTCCACATGCTTAGACAGCGGATTACATTGAGCGAAGACTAATGATCAACATTTAACTTGATAATGCAGATGTCCAGGTGAACCTCCTTGGAGTCCCCGTGCACATTGTTGGGGGTCAAATAATACCGTGCGTCTTCCATGTCCACATCGGTGGGAAGGTCCCAGCTCGGCAAAGTCTAAGTCAGCTTGACGTAGCCAGTGTCGCCGCCCACGTACCTCCGAGGGGTAGTAATAGTGAGCACGCACCCGTAAATCGGCCTCGTGTCAGTGTCAGCGCCAGCGGCGTCACCCCTGACGCACACTATAGAGACGAGGCAGCGGCCTGCGTGGGCCTCGCCGGTGCCCACAATCAAGAGGAAGACGCTGCCGTCCTCCTCCGAGACTAGCAGACGGCGGTGATCCTCCAGCGACTCCAGCACGGTGAACGGGTAGCACGTCTCGTACTTGATGTTCTTCGCCAAGGGCCAGTAGTGATCGCCGCACGCCTGCGTCCGGTGATGCACGATGTCCGCCGGCGAGCCCCAAAACGGCACCGGGCACTCATACCAGTAGACGAAGGGCTCCTTGGAGGCATCGACCAGGCAATCCATGAAACGGGAGTGGCTGTAGGGGACGTTCCGCCAGTTGAATATATGAGCAAGTTACTACGAGATTTAGTCCGAATAAGCACAAAATAAATCATGACAGCTATAACAGAGATTAAACTAATCATGCGGACTAGCATAGTAGATGAACAGATCGAATCTAGGACATAGACTAGAAACATGAATTCTACCACGATTTCGAACAGGAAGGACAGAAACACATACGGTGCAACGGGAGCAGCACCATTGGCGTTAAGGTTGTCGCCCATGTCGTTGAGGAAGAGGTTGCCGAGCTCGGGGAAGAAGTCGTCGTCGGTGAAGTCATCACTGCTAGCAGTCGTGAGAGTGCGCTCCCCAAATTTCAACAGCGCCCACCGAATGGAGCGCAGGAGGGAGTGGGTGTAGGGGACGTTGCGGCCGCCGAATGGAGCACAGGAGTAGCCCATGAAGCAGTAGATGGTGCCCCTCCCTAGTCTCTATTCTTATCTCTATCTCTACTACTCTTCTTTGTTTTTTATACTATACTAGTTGTAGTTGTCAAATCGAATAGTACTGCGTCGTCCACTGCACGCCCGGCTGAACACGCCTCCTCGCCTCCATCAAACCCCTCCGTTAAACCCGCATGCAAACCGAGAAACCTACTCCGGCCCGCGGGAGGAAATTTGCCGGTTGCGGTTGGAGAATAATAGAGTCACGTCCAACCCATTTGAGTTAATTGCGTGTATGATTCTCCCTCTATAAAAAGTTAATTGCGTCCTTAATCTTGTATTCTAAGTACTCCGTGGGTTCCACTGTCAGTACAGTGTACATGACTTGCAGGCCGGCTACAGATTCGTACAGAAAGTTAAAAAGAAACAAATCCATCCTTAATCCTGTATTCTAAGTACTTTGTGGGTTCCACTGCCAGTACAGTAGCGAAAGAAGTATAATATATATTAAAAAATATAAAAGCTAAAGTTTAGGACAGAATTCGAACTCAGGTCGTAGCGCTGCGAGCATCCGGCCCGGACCAGTACACTAGGTGTTGGTTGTGGAGAATGCAAGAGATAAACCTTTATAACAATGAGCCCGTCCGTTGCAACGGATCCAAAGTAGAATAATACATATTCACAAATTTGAAAGAAAACATTTTACTTTTGATATACATACACTAAAAATATCTTATGTTTCACTCCAAACAGTTTACTTTTGATATAACAATGATTGGACCACTACTATGATCACTCAAGCAAGTTGTCTGACTTTGATATGACCCTACGCTGCTGGTATGTGTCTCGTAAGTCAGGCGGCGTGCTGTAGTCATCATCACCTGTCCACTTCCCGCAGCACATATTTGCTTCTCCATCTTTGTCCGCTCTTCCATCCCCGCTAAGGCGCCTCCCCCCTCGTCCAATCTTCCATCCCCGCTAAGGCGCCTCCCCCCCCTCGTCCGAAACCCAAGCACTAACAATGGCAGAACCGAGCAGCGTCCGCCGAAAGAGTGGCTGGAATTCGCTCCCCACAGAGGTAATCAAGCTCATTGTTTCGCGTGTGGACAATCTCAGTGCCATGCCGCTCGCCACGTGCTCGTCGGGGCTGTACCGTTTACTCAAAGCCCTCAGGCCGGAGCTTTTTAAGCCAGCTCCTTGCTTGCTGATGCCGCCTGATCTTCAGAAACTGTGTGTCACGCAACATAACGATCGTAGGGTGGCAAGCATCAACCCCCTTGACTGCGATCTGATCCCCGTCACCCTCAACTACGTTAACGGTATGTACTGGGTCGGCATGAACACGTCTTGGATGGTGCTCGTCGATGATCGCGGCAGCTGGATGCTCGTGGAGGTCTACACCTGGCGATTGATCCCCCTTCCTTCGATTAACACTGCACTGCTTTGGCACCGCGGCCTAGAATACTCGGAATCTTACAGTAGCCAACATGATACCAAGTTTGATTTGCTCAAGGTTGTAATCTGCCAAGTGCCCACAAGATCTGCGAATTATAAAGACTTCAGGCTAATTGCGTTCTTCAACCGCGGTCTCGCCTATCTGACAGATCACTGCGGTAAGTGGATAAATCTGCACGTCCATCGCAGGATCATACATCCTCCATGGTTCTCTGATGCCATTGAACACAAGGGCTTCATTTACGCTGTTGACTCCTTCTATGGCTGGATGTATTGCTGGCCTACTCCAGTCATCGCTACAAACGGCTGTTACAGCAGTATGTTACTTTCCTATGATATCATGATGGCTTTCTTATATTACTGTCAACATTTACTGAAAAATATTCATGCTCATAACATGCTGTTCTTAAGATTGACTACATCAAGAGACCTTTTTTATTTGACTCCAACTTTTTTTGAGGGTTATTTGACTCCAACTTGATATGATGTTGTAGGCCGCCTGGTGTCCCTACCCTTCCTAATCCCAGAACCTTTCAAAGAAAAGCGGCATGGCAGTTGCAGGTGGTTCCTGGTTCGATCATACGACGGCATACGATTGATGATCGTTCGCACGTACCGGATGTGTTGTTTCGTGGAATACAATCACAGTCACTGCAAGGTCTTTGAGCAGGATCCCAGCTTCTCTGGGCCTTCAGGAATTTTTGACTAGAGGTTGGTAAGTAGCCTTGGTACATGTTCTCTGTTTGTCGGACTGAATTATCCGATTAACCAGGAGATAACCGACGGCAAGGATCATGATGGCAGCGCGGTTTCGTTTATCAGGCAAAACTATGTGTACACAGCATACCATGCGTCTCTGCATGCACCATACCCTGATATGTGCCACCACGCTCTGCAGCCCAAAGTAGGAGAGAGGGTCGCAAGTATCAGACTTCGACCTGCTGGCTGGAGTTTCCCCCGTCAGGCACCCATCTGGTTCAAGCCGTCAGCCAATCTCTACAGCTTAATGAATAGTAACGTCTAACCGAGCCAGTTAGTTAGATGCATACACTTGGTGTAGTAGGATCTTTATTTAGTTTGATGCATACACTTGTTCTTTTTTGGTAGCCCTTTTGTAATGGTGGCTGATGTTTGGTTTGGAAGAGAGACCTACGTCTTCACTCTTCTGGCCTGCTTACTGCTTCTGTTGCACCCCCAGCCCTGGTTGTTGCTGCTGCTGTTTTCAATTTACAATCAGTAGTATATTTTGTCTGTTGGTTGAATAAATGTGTTGTTAGAACGACAAACACAATGTTTTGGAAGTTGTTGCACAGTTCGATCCTTTAGTGCCCCGTTCCGTACGTAGCGCATACTATTTTTCGTACGGAACACATTTTCCACTTGTTGATAACATGCAGCCCACTGATGAAGGCCCAATAGAGAAGCCCATAATTAACTGGAAGGGAGGCTCTCACATGAATCTGGCCCAGGTACATGCTCATGGTCCCCTAAACATAAATAAGTAAAATAAATAAATAAAGCTAAATGCTCATGCACCAGTTCTTTAAATTCATGATTTAACAGGAGGATATTATTTCCTATGATAGTGTCGTTACATTCGGTCGATATTATTCTTCGGCAAAGATAGCAACCAGTCTTCTTTCTCCCAGCATTTTCTTCCTGCAACCAGCGGACCCATGCAAATCATAGTCAACGTCGAATAGATCCAGTCCATTTTTATTTTTCAATAAGAATGTCCGACCCAGCTCAGCACATTGGCGACAGCACTTTATCCTCCGCCTTGGTGCGCTCGCCGCGGCGCCGCCGTCCAACCCTGTCAACATATTTTTTTCCGAAACGGTCCCTGTCAACATAGTGAATCGGGAGAGGATTGTAGTTGTGAGTATGACAGTACAGACCCACCAGGTCCACTCCCGAACACAAGCAAGCGCCTCTTTTACTACTCAGATGAACCCCTCGTTTTTTTACTCTAATCCACCTTGCTGATATCTGGGACCCACATCATTTTCAATGCATAGTCAATTAACGACAGAATTGCACAACTTTTTTTAGTAGTAATTCGGAGGAGCAGGCTATAAACTGGGTTGTGCGGTCTTTGTGGCCCGTCTAACAACATGACCAGCCCAGCAGTTTTTTCTTTGGGAAAATAGGTAGCCCAGTATTTCTTTTTGAAGAATACCCAAGCTAGGCCTATTTGTTTTCTCCGACTTACTGGGCTACAAACCTTTCAAGACGGAGAGGGATGCATTCCGGGCTGGCCAAAGAGTATGGTCAGTGTCTGTTAAAAGTAATATCAAAAGGGGTTGAAAATTCCAAAAAAATTATAGCAAATGGGATATTAATTTCTTTTTTGTTTTTGTTCTTCACTGATATCTTATACTCCCTCCGTCCCAAAATTCTTGTCTTAGATTAGTCTAGATACGGATGTATCTAATACCAAAACGTGACTTGATACATCCGTGTTTAGACAAATCTAAGACAAGAATTTTGGGACGGAGGGAGTATTTCATTGGATTTAAGATGACATAGTATTATTTTTTTAAATATGTTTTAGTATGGTTACTAATTTTTGGATTGAGAATATTTTCCCCAGCAAAAATTTGCGAATTTTCAAAATTTCCCACATATTTAGTTAATTTTTTTAACCCTGGCACTGACCAGAAAATGGGCAGCAATTCCAAAAATGAAAAACGGGCTGCAATAAATTCCATATGAATTAGAAAATGAGTAAAAATTATAAAAATAATAGCAAATGGGCTGTACACGCCACAGATTTCGAGGCTGGCCTGTTTACGCAAGGCTTTGCCAGTCAACACATTGTTCTAGCAGCAGTGATTGTTGGATGTCCATCCAACGGCCGACGTGCTTCTTCAATCTCTGATCTTCCTGCTCCAGCCGCCTAAACTAGCGCTGACGGGACTGCCTGCTCCCTCCTCTTGTGGCCCGCTGTGATGCCGCGCAGGCTTCCCCGGCCCACCCTACTCCCTCCGCTGGGCCGGCCGCACGCAATCAACTGCCTCCTTATTACGCGAAAAAAATGATTCCTCCCACTGACATCTGGGGCGCACCGGTTGGGAGGCTGACCTGTGGGCCTACTAAGTTGACGCGTACGCAGGGCTTGTCAACTTAGTCAACAAACGATTCTAGCAGCAGTAATCGTTGGATTTGAATCGAACGGTCCCGCTGCTTCTTCAATCGTTGCTCTTCTTGCACCAGCCGCCCAAACCAGCGCCGGCGAGACCGCCTGCTCCTGCCTCCAGTGGCCGACTGTGCTGCCGTTGAGGCCTCACTGCCCCTACTACTCCCACCGCTAGCCAGGCCCTGCGCCTACGGTAGCCTCACACCGCAGCCGAACCAGTGAACTCTCGTACTCCTCTCCGCGTGGGCATCCGCTGCCGCGTCTTCCCCGGCTCCGCCTCGTCCCCTTCTTAGGCCTCGCCGTTGTCCACCGCCTTGGTGCTCTCGGCGCGGCATGGTCAATGTGGTCAACGACCGACTTCCATCGGAAGAGTACTGTACGTGGAGAGGCTGACAGCTGGGTCCACGGCCGCAGCTAGGTCCACGGCCACAACCCAGTTTTTTTGTGATTTGCCAAGTAAGTCGCTTTGTCAGGCCTGTTGGGCTACAAATCTTTCAAGACGAGGAGAGCTTCATTCGGCTGGCCGAGAAAATGGCCTATCAGTAATGAGAAATGGGCTGTACATTTTTAAAACACATCAAACCGGCAATTAGTTTCAAATTTCTTTGTTTCATTTCGAGATTTTAAATTGCATTGATTTTTATGCGTGGACAATTTGTTGGATTTTATATTGATATATATTTATTTTTAAAATCTGTATGGACGTGACTCGAAATTTCGGGATTAAAAACAGTTCGGACCGCACCGAAATATGCAAAATTTCGTATAATTTTTAAACCGTGGCCACAATATGGGCTGTAATGCTAACAAAAAGAATATGGGCTCCAAAAAAAACCTTAAGAATTAGCAAATGGGCTGTAAATTATTAGAAATAATGGCAGATGGGCTGTATGCTGTTTTCCACAGATTTGAGGCTTTCCTAAAAAAAAGGTTGACGCACAAGCAATGACTGTTGGATGTCCATCCAACGGCCGTCGTGCTTCTTCAGTCTCTGCTCTTCCTGCTCCAGCCGCTCAAACAAGCGCCGGCGGGACTGCTTGCTCCCTCCTCCCCGCGGCCGGCTGTGCTGGCGTGCAGGCCTCACCGCCCCACCGTACTCCCATCACTGGCCTAGCCATCCCTCTACTCACCCACACCTGCTGTTATTCTCCGGCGACAGTAGACGAACCAGTAAACCCTCGTACAGTCATACTCCCCTCCGCGTGGGAAACAACTATCGAGTCTTCCCTGGCTCCGTGTCGTTCCCTTCTTAGGCCCCGCCGTCGTCCACCGCCCTGGTGCTCTCGGCGCAGCCTGGTCAACATGGTCAACGACCGACATGCATCTGAAGTGGACTGTGCGTGGAGAGGCTGACAGCTGGATCCACGCCCGCACGCAAGGAAATGCCTCCTTATTACACGCAAAATAATGATTCCTCCACCTTACATCTAGGACCCACCGAAAGGGCCTCTGTATTTCACGAAAAAAATGTTACCGCCCCTGACAGCTCGGACCCACCAGCTATATCTTCGCACGCAAGGAAGTGCCTCCTTATTACGCACAAAAAAATGAATACTCCCCCTGCTAGCTGGGACCCAGTATAGTGGGAGGCTGACTTGTGGGCCTACTAAGATGGCGGGGATGGAGGGCTTTGTCAACTTAGTCAATATGCACGATTCTAGCTCCATTGACCGTACGATGTCCATCCAACGGCCGTAGTGCTTCTTCAACCTCTGGTCTTCTTGCTCCAGCCGCCCAAACCAGCGCTGGTCGTGCCTCGTGCTTCTGCCTCCCGTGGCCGGCTGCGATGCCACGGAGGCCTCACCGCCCCCTACTACTCCCAGCGCTGGCCAGGCCATCCCTCTACTCACCCACACCCCCTGTTATTCTGCGGCGACGGTAGCCTCACACCGCAGCCGAACCAGTGAACCCTCGTACTCCTCTCCGCGCAGGCTTCCACTGCTGCATCTTCCCTGGCTCCGCGTCATCCCCTTTCTAGGCCTCGCCATCGTCCACCGCCCTGGTGCTCTCGGCGCGGCGTGGTCAACGTGGTCAAGGAACGACTTCCATCGGAAGAGTACTGTACGTGGAGAGGCTGACAGCTGGGTCCACAGCCGCAGCAAGGAAGTGCCTCCTTATTACGCGCAAAATAATTATTCCTCCACCTGACAGCGGGGACCCACCGGACGGGCTACCGTATTTCATGAAAAAAATGTTTCCCCTTGACTGCTGGGACCCACCAGCTACATCTTTGCACGCAAGGAAGTGCATCCGGGCAAAACAAAAATGATTCGCCCCCTGACTGCTGGGACCCACCAGCTACATCTTCGCATGCAAGGAAGTGCCTGACAGTCGGGACCCACCTGGTGGAAGCGTACGTAGCGTTGTCATTCTGGTCACGAACGTGTACGTACATACTGGTCGATGTAGAGGTGCGCACATGTCGTAGTAGAGGCGCGCACGTAGCATGTACACGTACGTACAGCGGGCAGGGTGCAAGAAAGTAAATACGACCACATACGTACATACGGGCGAGGTCTCGAACGCCTACTCGCGCGTATGTACGGCCAGGGCTCGTGTACATGGCTGGGTCGAAACGGAGAAACAGCGTCGTCGTTGTGTTCATAGGGAGCCAACCGGCTGGGTCGGAACGGAATGCGTCGTCGTGTTCTTCGGGAGGGCTTGAACGGATAGCCGATGGGAACGAGGCCTGGCGTACCGCAGAACGGAGGAAACGGCCTTGTGTTCGACCGGCCACGTTCGAAACGGGATCCTGTTCATCGGGAGGGGTCTGGCGTACCGCAAAACGGAGGAAACAGACCTCCTACGGTCAAAACGGGGGTCCTGTTGATCGGGAGGGGTGTGGCGTACCGCAAAACGGAGGAAACAGACTTGTGTTGGAGCGCTACGATCGAAACGGGGGTCCTGTTCATCAGGAGGGGTGTGGCGTTCTACAAAACGGGACTCCACGGGATACTGTTCATCTCCACCGTCGACCCCCTCCAGCCTCCACGGGCTACTGTTCATCCACCGTCGACCTCCTCTAGCCTCCACCTGCGACTGGTCATCCACGGGCTCCTGTTCATCCAGCCTCCACCGCGCGCTACTCCACCGGCTACCGTTCAACCAGCCCTCTCCACGGGCTCCTGTTCAACCACCCCTCCACGGGCTACTGTTCATCCAGCCCTCCACCGTCTACTGTTCATCCTGCCCTCCACGGGGTGGTGCTGTTAATCCAGCCCTCCACGGGGTCCTGTTCATCCAGCCCCACCCGGCTCGATCGATCGGGGTCCTGTTCATCCACCCCCACCGGGAACTGTTCATCCAAACCCCCCAGCAACACTCACTGTTCATCCAGAGGCAGCATCGATCGACTTCAGTTAGCAGCAGTAGCGAAGGAATCGCTCGATCGGGTTCAGTTAACAGCCATCGATCGATCGCTCGGGTTCAGTAACGCGTAGCCTGCAGTGCAATCGCTCGGGTTCAGTTAGAGCCCAAAGCCTCGCACCCACGCGCGTGCGTGTATGAGAGAAACGCGCATCGCTCGGCCCCGACCACCCACCGTAACCGGGAACACCCCGATATTTTCCTCGCCCTCGCTTCTACCACGGTTTTTCCCGTCATGGACGGCCCAAAGAATGTCATGCAGCTGCGTCTCCGGCCCGCCCAGGACGAAAAGCCCATTTTCTGTCATGATTATTTGTCATAGAAGTAGGAGCCCACCACATCTATGATGATACCGGGTTTTGTCACAATTATCGTCATAGAAGTGTCATAAGTATGACAATTTTTTTTTCGTTCGGCCCAAAATGTCACGGATGTGTCTTTTTTTTGTAGTGGTTATAAATCCTTCGAGTACTGTGTGTGTCAGCATTACCGATCCAGGGATGACACTGAAGCACAGAGACTTGACCCTCTGAGGTCAGGTCGCTACATTATTGCATTACTCCGTTTTCCACGAACTTAATACACTAGGTGCATGCTGGATAGCGGTCAATGTGTGGATTAATAGTAGTAGATGCAGGCAGGAGTCGGTCTACTAATCTTGGATGTGATGCCTATGTAACGATCATTGCCTGGATATCGTCATAATTATTTGAAGTTCTACCAATTGCCCAACAGTAATTTGTTTACCCACCGTTTGCTATTTTTCTCGAGAGAAACCACTAGTGAAACCTATGGCCCCCGGGTCTTTTTCCTTATATATTTGCTCGTGATCTACTTTTCCTTTGCATTTTTATTCAGATCTATTAAACCAGAAATACAAAAATACTTTGCTGCGTTTTATTTTATTTGCGATCTATTATTTCAATCTATTACAACTTCCTCCCGTCAACACGCAATTTCTGGCACCGTTACCCGAAAGGGATTGACAACCCCTTTAACACGTCGAGTTGCGAGGTGTTGTTATTTGTGTGCAGGGGATGTTTACGTTGTGTTGCTTGGTTCTCCTACTGGTTCGATAACCTTGGTTTCATAACTGAGGGAAATACCTACCGTTGCTGTGCTACATCATCCCTCCCTCTCCAGGGAAATACCGACGTAGTTCCAGCTACCATCAAGGAGAATTTCTGGCGCCGTTGCTGGGGAGGATCTTCAACATAACCAGGTTCCTAATCACAAATGTCATCTCCTTGTAATTTACATTATTTGCCATTTGCCTCTCGTTTTCCTCTCCCCCGCTTCACACAAATTTGCCGTTTTATTCGCCTTTGTTTTTCCGTTCGCCATTTTCTTGCCGGTTCTGTTTTTGTGTGTGAGATCTTGTTTGCTGTTATGGATAATTCCTCCTCTATTGCTTGCACTCCCGAGAACGAAGTTCTCAGCTTTAAACAAAGGGGAGGAGAAAGTTTAAAAGATGCTTGGTATGGAATTTGCAATGCTCATAATAGATCTATCCGTAAGCAATCTACCGTTGTGCTTTTGCGTTGTTTTTATGTTGGCATCACCACTTGGTATAGATTAGTCCTTGATACGATTACCGCTGGAAACTTCTTAATGAGTCCTCCTTTTGATGCTCTTAATGCTATGGGAAATTTAGTGGTCTCACCACCTCTTATGGTCAATGAAACAATTTTGACTCTTGAGCATGTTATGGAAGGATTAGATGCTATTGAAAAGAAAATGCTCACCGAAGATCATATGGAAATTATACATAAAAAGATGCATAATTTTGTTACTAATCTTGGGTCAAAAGCGGGTGATATTTTTAAGTTGTTAAAAGAGAGGGGTACTTTAGTCCATGAAAGAATAGAAGAAAGTCCATCTCGGATTGATAAATTGGGAGAAATCTTTAGTAATCTAAGCACGGCTTTCACTACCACTAAAATTATTGAGGAAACTCCTGTAAAGAGTAGGGGATCCAAAAACAAGGGTGCAATCCCTAGTGATAAAGTAGATCTCAAGATGATTAGTATCCACCCTGATTTTGTTGAAGTGATAAGAGATCCTTTTTGCAAGAATGAAATCTTTGAATTTATTCCTAGAAGTGGTGTTATTGAAACTTTTTTGCTAAAGCTTTGAGGGATCCTAAGTGTTTGATTTAAGAGTTGGACAAAGATGACAAAACTTAGATCCTTGCTTTATGCCTAGCTAAGGGCGTAAAACTATAGCGCTTGTTGGGAGGCAACCCAATGAATAAAATTTATTTTTGCTTTTTGCTTTCCGTTCTTGAGTGTTAACACAATTATGCTACTGGTATGATTGTGCTTTTTATGTTTTAATTAGTGTTTGTGCCAAGTAAAGCCTGTAGGATCTTCTTGGGTGATAGTTATTTGATCTTGCTGAAAAAGACAGAAACTTTGTGCTTAAAAAATAATTTTTATAAATCACAAAAAAGAGCTTTTGCCATGATTCTTTTTGCAGAAGATTAATATACAAATTACCCTGGTCATCTTATTTTGGTAGAATTTTGGAGTTCCATAAGTATTTGAACAAATCAGATTACTACAGACTGTTCTGTTTTGACAGATTCTGTTTTCTTTGTGTTGTGTGCTTATTTTGATGGCTCTATGGTTTTCTTTGATGAGTTTTTGCCATAGAAAAGTTGGAATACAGTAGATATAATACAAAAACAAAATATGAATTGGTTTGATACAACACTTATAGTAGTGATTTATTTTTCTTACACTAACGGATCTCACGAAGGTTTTGTTGAGTTTTATGTGATTGAAGTTTTCAAGTTTTGGGTTATCTTACGATGGATGAAGGAAGGATGTAAGAGCCTAAGCTTGGGGATGCGCTGGCATCCCAAGATATTGTCCAAGAATGAGCAACCAACTAAGCTTGGGGATGCCCCCGAGTGGCATCCCCGCTTTCTTCCAACAACTATCGGTATTTTACTCGAGGCTATATTTTTATCCGTCACATGATATGTGTTTTGCTTGGAGCGTCTTGTATGATATGTGTCTTTGCTTGTTTTATTTTGTGTTTTAAGTCACCAATCCTTGCTGGACACACCTATTTGAGAGAGCTAAAATTATATCATGACTTGTTAGAATTGCTCTTTGTGCTTCACTTAAATCTTTTATGAGCTAGGACTTGCTCTAGTGCTTCACTTATATCTTTTTGAGCACGGTGTGCTTCGTTATTTTTGAATAAATGCTCTCTTGCTTCACTTAGATTTATTTGAGAGTTAGTAAAAATTTCAAGAAATTCTCTCTTGCTTCACTTAAATTATTTTGAGAGAAAGAAAAGTTTGTTATGCTCATGATCTTCACCTATATTTTTATTTGAGCTTATAAAAAGCAACACATGAAAATTAGTTCCAAAGTGATAGATATCCAATAAGGGTAAAGAAAAAGAAAATTTCATGAATATCATTGGAAAAAATAACCTTGATTCTTAGTAATAGTTTTGAGATATGATGATGTGATATGTGAGTTATGTTGATGAGTAATTGTGCTCTAGTAAGAATATTGGTGTTAAAGTTTGTGATTCCCTATGCATGCACAAAAGTCAATAATCATGCAATGAAAATTATATCCTACTTGTGGTGCATTATTCAGTGTTAATTATGATTAATGCTTGCTTATGAGATTATTCGTTTCTTGGTTGGTCGCTTCTCAACCTTTTTGCTAGCCTTCATTTTGCACTAAGTATGACCTCTACTTGTGCATCCAAAATCCTTTAAACCACTTTTGCCACATGAGTCCACTATATCTACCTATATGTGGTATTCTTTTGCCGTTCTAAGCAAATTTGCATGTGCCAACTCCAATTTTCAAAACAAACTTCTCTTTTGTGTGTTTGTTTTGCTTGCGGAACGGTAACGGGTGGCTAGTGTTTTCCATGCTAGATGTGTTATTCTCAAGATGAGTGTTTATTCACTTGTCATTGCACGAGAGTAAGGCAAAGGTTTTAGGGATGCCCAGTCCCGAAATGCAATTTTTTTTACTTTATGTTGTCAAATAATAAATTCCTTGGAAAGTGTTGGTATGGAGGGCACCCGTGGATACGGCTAGCCATGGAAAGTGAAAGAATGGTGGAAAAAGGAATAAAACTTTATTTTCTGTTTGGGAACCGCCTATGGCATATCTAGCATGGATAGTGTTCGTAGCTCTACATCGCTTTCGTTGGTAAGATGGATACACCTCCCAAAATGTTTTTATCTCTAATTTTTCGCTTAGAGCTCTGGCACCTCTACAAATCCCTACTTCCCTCTGCGAAGGGCCTTTCTTTTACTTTATGCAATTTTTATTTTACCTTTGAGTCTGCATCTTCTCTCATAAAAAGCACCAACTAGGAGGCAATATGATCATGCTCAAGTATTGGGTGTAGTTAATATCCGAGTGTGTTTCATGAATGGATCAATGTTTGAGCATGATGGGCTAGGGATAACTTATTTTAGAGTTGATATTTTGAAAGACATGGTTGCTTGTTGATATGCTTGAGTATCTAAATTATTATGTCAAAACTAGACTATTGCTTTGAATCACATAAAAGTCCAAATGTCCATGCTATAAAGAAAAGAATATGATATGACTTGATGAACAACACTCCACATCAAAAATTCTATTTTTACCACTTACCTAGTCGAGGATGAGTAGGAGTTATGCTTGGGGATGCTGATACATCTCTAACGTATCTATGATTTTTGATTGTTCCATGCTGTTTTATTATCAATCTTGGATGTTTTATAATCATTTTATAGTCATTTTATATCATTTTTTGGTACTAACCTATTGACATAGTGCCAAGTGCCAGTTGCTATTTTCCCCATGTTTTTTACATCACAGGAAATCAATATCAAACAGAGTCCAAATGCCACGAAACTCCATGATGATTTTTTTATGGGCCAAAAGGAAGCAGATGGGCCCTGGTTGCACCTGGGGGGAGTCCCGAGGAGGGGACAACCCACCAGGGCGCGCCAGCAGGCCCTGGCGCGCCCTGGTGGGTTGTGCCCACCTCGGGTACCCCCCGGACCGCCTCTTTGTTCTATAAATACCACAATATTCCATAAACCCTAGAAGTATCGCTGAAATATTCATCTAGCCGCCGCAGAGTACAGAACCACCAGATCCAATCTAGACACCATCATGGAGGGGTTCACCACTTCCATTGGTGCCTCTCCGATGATGCGTGAGTAGTTCTTTGTAGACCTTCGGGTCTGTGGTTAGTAGCTAGATGGCTTCCTCTCTCTCTTTTGATTCTCAATACAATGGTATCTTGGATATCCATATGATGTAACTCTTTTGCGGTGTGTTTGTTGGGATCTGATGAACTTCGAGTTTATGATTAGTCATATCTTTTTATATCCATGAAAGTTATTTGAGTTTCTTTGATCTCTTATATGCATGATCTCTCATAGCCTCATATTTCTTCTCCGATATTTGGGTTTTGTTTGGCCAACTTGATCTATTTATCTTGCAATGGGAAGAGGTGCCCGGTAGTGGGTTCGATCTTACGGTGCTTGATCCTAGTGACAGAAAGGGAACCGACACGTATGTATCGTTGCTACTAAGGATAAAAAGACAAGATCTATATCTACCGCCATATAGATAAACGGATCTTGTCTACATCATGTCATCATTCTTATTGCATTACTCCATTTTTCCATGAACTTAATACACTAGATGCATGCTGGATAGCGGTCGATGTGTGGAGTAATAGTTGTAGATGCAGGCAGGAGTCGGTCTGCTAATCTTGGACGTGATGCCTATGTAATGATCATTGCCTGGATATCGTCATAATTATTTGAAGTTCTATAAATTGCCCAACAGTAATTTGTTTACCCACCGTTTGCTATTTTTCTCGAGAGAAACCACTAGTGAAACCTACGACCCCCGGGTCTTTTTCCTTATATATTTGCATGCGATCTACTTTTCCTTTGCATTTTTATTCAGATCTATTAAACCGAAAATACAAAAATACTTTGTTGCGTTTTATTTTATTTGCGATATATTATTTCAATCTATTACAACTTTCTCCCATCAACACGCAATTTCTGGCACTGTTACCCGAAAGGGATTGCCAATCCCTTTAACACGTCAGGTTGCGAGGTGTTGTTATTTGTGTGCAGGGGCTGTTTACGTTCTGTTGCTTGGTTCTCCTACTGGTTCGATAACCTTGGTTTCATAACTGAGGGAAATACCTACCGTCGTTGTGCTACATCATCCCTCCCTCTCCAGGGAAATACCGATGTAGTTCGAGCTACCATCAGCCACCACCAACACTATCTTGAGGCATACTCTCTTGCCCAAGTCTGGAGATGACAAGATGATACGTGGCCACTCCATCAATTTGCTCCATTTGTTTGACACCCCCAGAAGTTCAAGGTTATGAGTTTGATTGTTGAGACGGTCAAGAGGACGACTGCTGACCAGAAGAGATCTTGTGGATATGCTCCACACATTCAGATGCTCATCAACTCCAAAGTTGGTACGGGCACATATCTACTAGATCATGAGCATCTCCCTCTTCAGCTAGAGTTTGATAATGTGGTGGCGATGGATCCCTCACACCCCACATCTATTGAGGCTCAAGAGAAGATCCAGGCAGCAACAACAAAAGAAGCTTTAGCTCCCAATGCACCCATAGTAAATCTCAAGTCAAAGAATGATCAGACGACATATCTACTAGAGGACACTCTAAGAATTTAGAGGAGTCTGGCCAACATCTCCAAGAACCAGGAGAGTCTAGAGCGGATTGTCGAGACAAAGATTCATGATCTTGATGTGAAGATCACAGAGGTTCAGCCAGTTGTGGAGAAGCTGCAGGCAGATGTTGATGCTGCTAGAGAAGATAGTGAAGATGAGAGACCTACCACTCAGAGGTTCCAAACTGTGCCCAGAGCACCTAGATCATCAATCATGCCAGATGCAGACACAAGGAACACTCACTCTTTACCTGCCACTACTGCTATAGTGCCACCTCCAGTGTCTACCCCATTAGTCCAGCAGACATCTTCAGAGGCATTTGCAGCCACACTAATCTCAATGCCATCTACACACACCGGAGCCACAGAGAGAAGTCACCTTTAGGAGCTCCGGAGGATCGTGCCTAGAGAGACGCATAGCTCTATACCTTTTCAAGATTTTGGGTACTTGTTGCCAAAGGGGGGAAACTGTATAGATCATTAGGCCGAGAGAGAGAGAGAGAGTGTGTCTCGCTTTTGCTCTTTGGTTTTATTGAGTTTTGCTACTTTGTTCGGATGATTCGTGCTACTTGATCGTTTGATGCTTGTGAGATACTACGTTTGTCCTATGTGGCTGATCAGACTTTGCCTAATGTGTGCTTAATGCTTATCCCTACAATTATTTGTGTATGATCATTCACTTATGTCTTTGGTGATGCGTGCATGTTATTTCACTCATATCATTTTGTGCGCTCCACCAAGATGTATTTGACATGGAAGAGTGACCCATGATCCTAATCAATTGTGCATTTGCATTCAAACGCAAATTTTTAATAATGCACAAATTTAGGGGGAGGTCTGGCTTATCACATACTTCAAAAAAGCGATGATGTATTTCATTCATTTAATCATTTGTCGAAGCTGTGATCTATATGTTGTCATCAATTACCAAAAAGGGGGAGATTGAAAGTGCAACTAATCCCTGGGTGGTTTTGGTAATTCATAACAACATATATCTCATTGAACTAATATCCTTTCAAGATAAATATTTCAGGTTGTTTAATGTATGACATGGCATGACATAGAGATGTGGACCCCTCAAAATGATAAGGACAAGGATTGGCAAAAGCTCAAGACTCTACATTTTTGTTTAAGTGATCCAAGATCACAATTAGTCCATAGGAAAGCCAATACTGTTAAAAGGGGATGAGGTGTTGCATAATGGTCTACTTGCTCAAAGTGCTTAGTGATATTGCTCCAAAACCCTCAGCCATTTTCTCTATCCAAATATGTCAAATCCCTAAACTCCAACTCGGCCCCACCGATATTTCCTATCCGGAGCCACCAAGTTCATGTTGACATAGCCACTGCCAGAAACCCTAACAGTTTGGTCACACCGATACAGATCTCGGTGCCACCGAGATGGCCTTTCCAGCGCTCTGTGACTTGTTGCATTCACTTCGATCTCACTAGATGTTGCAATCGGTCCCACCAAGTTGGCTTGACAGATTCTCTGTTGCTCATTGCATTCACTTCGATCTCACGGAGATGATACAATCGGTGCCATAGAGATGAAGTTTACCCTAAGCCCTAGCACATCGGTCCCACCGAGTTGTTCCAGTTGATCCCTCTCGTCCCTAAGCTGATTAGTCTCCTGAACAAGCCAAACAACATCCTTGCATAGCTCTTTAATCTCCCCCTTTAGATCGTCATTTGCCCCTTGCATGCTCTTGATGACATACCCAAAAGTGTCTAAGAATTCATTGTTGGCCATGTCCACATCCCACACCGACTCGTTGTTGCCTCCAGAATTGTCAATGACCTACAAACACATCGCGTATATGATCAAGATAATATGTAATGTAAAGTAGTTCATGTGTTGGAAAGACATGATTTGTAAAGTTTCATTATCAAATACTTGGTGTGAGCTGTATCAAAACAAAATCAGATACTTTTATAGTGAATGGTGCATGTGTTGGAACGACATGATTTTGTTAATTAAGTAGAATAGATAAAATTATGAATCTATTTTGATAAATAAGATATAGCAAACTGACTTGTATACACACACTAGCATATATAAGAATAACTTCTGTATGCAAAGCTATTTGATTTACATATACCAGCCAACCTATACAAAAATGTGGAAAGAAAACTAAAATGATAACTTTGAAGAATATAGAGATGGAAGTCTATTGTCGACTGCCAGCAATGGATAAGTATTAAATTTGGATGAATCAAATATTGTATGAATGTATAAGAGTCCCATACAAGACTAGCTCAGATCCGCCAACGGAGGGGAGACACACAAGTAAAAATGCATTATAAATATCGGATTGTACACAATAGCAATCAGACGATTATCACTACAATTTCTACACCAAGCAATCCATGCAACTAACTTTGGAATCTACATGACACAAATCAAATCCCGGCCATCTGGCGTGTCCACGAAAGGAGGAGTAGTGGATCGAACCTTGGTGTCGGCGAGGGGCGGCGAAGGGGCGGCGGCTTTGGTCCACGGGGAGTTGTGTCTATGACTGGTCCGGGTGGGGTGTGAAATGAGAGAGAGCGGTGACTTAGGTCATTTAGTAAGTTTTACTAGGTTATCGCTTGTAACGCCCACGATGCGGCTATATCTCCCACGTGTCGAGGCACGACTTAGAGGCATAACCGCATTGTAGGTATTGTCGCAAGAAGGGTCATCTTCACACGATCCCATGTAATGAACAAGAATGGGATAAAGAGAGTTGGCTTACAATCGCCACTTCACATAATACATAAATTAATTCATACATCATCCAAAATCCACACATAGACCGACTACGGTCAAATCCAAATGAAAAGAAGATAACCCCAAATGCTAGATCCCCGATCGTCCCAACTGGGCTCCACTACTGATCATCAGGAAACGAAACATAATAACGACCACGTTCCTCGTCGAACTCCCACTTGAGCTCGGTTGCATCGCCTGCACTGGTATCATCGGCACCTGCAACTGTTTTGGTAGAATCTGTGAGTCACGAGGACTCAGCAATCTCACACCCGCGAGATCAAGACTATTTAAGCTTATAGGAAAGGATGGGGTAATGAGGTGGAGCTGCAGCAAGAACTAAGCATATATGGTGGCTAACATACGCAAATAAGAGCGAGAAGAGGAGCAACGCAACGGTCGCGAAGCTAGAAATGATCAAGAAGAGATCCTGAAACTACTTACGTTCATGCATAACTCAAACCGTGTTCACTTCCCGGACTTCGCCGACAGAGACCATAACAGCTACACACGCGGTTGATGTATTTCAATTAAGTCAAGTGTCAAGTTCTCTACAATCGGACATTAACAAATTCCCATCTGCCTCATAATCGCGGGCACGACTTTCGAAAGATAATACCCTGCAGGGGTGTCCCAACTTAGCCCATTATAAGCTCTCACGGTCAACGAAGGATATTCCTTCTCCCGAGAAGACCCGATCAGTCTCGGAATCCCGGTTTACAAGACATTTCGTCAATGTTAAAACAAGACCAGCAAAGCCGCCCGATGTGCCGACAAATCCCGATAGGAGCTGCACATATCTCGTTCTCAGGGCAACATCGGATAAGTCAAGCTACGAGTAAAACCAGCCCTCAAGTTGCCCCGAGGTGGCCCCGTAGGTTGCTCGGTTCGGACCAACACTCGAAGGAGCACTGGCCCGGGGGGGGGGGGGGTTAAATAAAGATGATCCTCAGGCTCGCGAAAACCCAAGGGAAAAAGGCTTAGGTGGCAAATGGTAAAGCCAAGGTTGGGCCTTGCTGGAGGAGTTTTATTCAAGGCGAACTATCAAGGGGGTCCCATAAATCACCCAACCGCGTAAGGGACGCAAAATCAAGGAACATAACACTGGTATGACGGAAACTAGGGCGGCAAGAGTGGAACAAAACACCAGGCATAAGGACGAGCCTTCCACCCTTTACCAAATATATAGATGCATTAATTAAATAAGAGATATTGTGATATGCCAAAAATATCCATGTTCCAACATGGAACCAACTTCAACTTCACCTGCAACTAGCAACGCTATAAGAAGGGCTGAGCAAAAGCGGTAACTTAGCCAAACAACGGTTTGCTAGGAAAGGATGGTTAGAGGCTTGACATGGCAATATGGGAGGCATGATATAGCAAGTGGTAGGTAGCGCAGCATAGCGATAGAGCGAACAACTAGCAAAGCAAAGATAGAAGTGATTTCGAGGGTATGGTCATCTTGCCTGCAAGGTTCTCAGAGTTGTCGAAAGCTTGATCCTCGTAAGCGTTCTCAACAGGCTCCTCGTAAGCGTACTCGTCTCCCGGCTCTACCCAAAGCAAGAACACAAGCAAAGGGCCAACAATCAATCACGGGAATTGCACAAGCAACATGATGCAATACATGGCATGATATGCGAGATGTGATATGCAATGCACATGCGTGCTCCGGAAGGGAAAAGATGAACAAGGCATCAACTTGGCAAACCAAGTATGCCGCTGGAAAGATGAGATGATTTCGGTCGAAATCCATATAAAGATCACCGGAAACGGATGCACGGTTTGCAAATGCCAAGCAAAACAAGAAGACACAATTCTGCGATTAACAACATGATAGCACTTAGAATACATCAAGTAACTATGCTACAACACCCCAACATAGCAACAAAGCATATGGCAGTGATCTACAAGAGATGCGTGACAAAATATTAACACTGAGCTACAGCTAGATCACACAATAACAGGTTCAAACAATCATGGCAAAAGTGCAAAAGATATCAGCTTCACAGACTTGGTGAAAATACTGGACATGGCATAAAGAGCAGCAGGTAGCAATGTTTAGAGCAAGCAATCAACATGCTACAGGAACTTATCATAGCAAAAAAAGGCATGGAATCAATCTACTAAATGTATAGAACAAAAGTCCCTTACTGACCATGAGCCAAAAAGGCACAGAAGATATGATGGCACCCATGTAAACATAGCAAGTTTCGTTAACAGGTTTCAGACTTGGCAGAAAACAGAGCATGGCATTAACAGAATTATGAAGGCATCTTTGTGAGCTCGATTCACTCATCACAAAGCAATTCATGACAAAACAAGCATACCTACAGCAATAAGACATGTTCATGAAGCTAATAATGGCAAGAGCAAGTTCATAGCATGCATGGATCACTATCAACATCCATGGCAAAATTGAATATCATGTTAACAATCTGCCAGGAACATTTTATAGCAAAAGTAGAGCAATATTAACACATGCTAGGGCACTCCATAATTGCAAACAGGGGTATGGGTGGATAGATCACAACTATATGTCCAAAACATCCTTACTGAACATACTCAAAAAAAGCATGGATCTCACTGTAGCCACATGGATACATGGCATCAAAATAACAGCAGGAAAAGACAGCAAAATTCTAAGTCTCTGAAAACAGAAACATCACGAACCCTAGTTTGCATGCTTGTGCTAGTCACCACATAGATCACAAAAATATATGGCATACACCTCTGTAAAGATGGCATGGCATAGATCAAAAGACCTGTAGAGCTCATGCTCATAAGATGCACACATCAAATGCAACAAAAATAACAAAACATCAAGTTCTGATAAGTAACAGCAGTAAACATCATACAACACTCTTGCATCAGATATTTGGGCATCAAGATCAACACAAACGAGCATGGCACAATGGAACAAAATGAAGAGCATAACTTGATGAACATTTCGATATATCACACGCATGAAACGGAGCAGTATGCAAGGAGATATGATGCGATGAACAGAACCACATAATATGAGCAAATCGGGACTTAGCAGAAAAACGAGGGGGGGGGGAAGTCAACCTCAATCTAGGGTTTCGTGGGCACACGAGCCGAGGTTCACCGGAACTTCGCCGGAGTTGGAGGAAGGGCGGCCGGAGCTCGGGGAAAGGCACCGGTGGGTCGGGGGCGCCGGATCCGGCCGGCCCCTCACCGGATCTGGCGCCGACGGAGGCGACGGCGACCGGCGCAGGCGCGGGCGGACGAGGTCTCCGGAGGCGGCGGCGGGAGCTCGCCGGCTCGGGCGCGCCGGCGATGGAGGCGGGACACGACAGGCGGCGGAGGGCGGAGCGGCGGGCGGATGTGGCGCGCTCGGGCGGCGGGGTCGAGCCGCGGCGGCGGGGCGGCGGCGCCTGCCACATGTCAGCGCGGGGTTGGCGCGGAGGCGGTGGCAATTTCGTCCGGCTCGGGCCGGACGTGTCCGGCGGCGGAGAGGGGAAGGGGTTAGGGTTGGTCTGCGCGAAAAATTCGGAGGGGATCACATATTTATAGGTAGAGGGAGCTAGGAGACTCCAAATGAGGAGCGGTTTTCGCCCACACGATCGTGATCGAACGACCGAGAGCATGGAGGGGGCTTAGATGGGTTATTGGGCTGTTTCGAGGGGTGTTTGGCTACAACAGACAAAAGGCCTTTGCGGTTACCCGGTTAAACGTTGGAGAATCAAACAACCTCCAAATGGAGCGAAACTTGACAGGTGGCCTACCGGTGGTGTACCAAGGCCACTTGGCAAACCTCGGCCCATTCCGAGAATGTTTAACACCCGCTCACGAAAAGAGACAAGAGGGGTGCGCCGGTGCATGTGGGAGTGTCGGATTGCAAAACGGACAACGGGGAAAATGCTCAGACGCATGAGACGAACACGTATGCAAATGAGACGGGGAACACGTATGAAAATGGGGAACACGTATGAAAATGCTCAGACGCATGATGACGTGATATGAAATGCATGACATGAACAAAATGCAAAATGAGAGACAAAACCCGACCACGGAGGGAATATCATAACACATAGCCGAAAATGGCAAGAGTTGGAGTTACAAATATGGAAAGTTACATCCGGGGTGTTACATCGCTGGCGCTGGATAAAATGGCAACGCCATAGCTAATCACATGCCAAACAAAAAAAGACTAAAATTAATGAAAAACTTGACAAAATAAAAGACTCACAATTTGAACTAGTGGTAAAGACATAAAATTCCTAAAATGATAAAAACTGTAAAAATAATGATGAAAAAAAGCATAATATAATTAAATACTTAAAAGACTTGATCAAATGGGAAAAGTGTTTCTGGCGTGTAAAGAAAAAGAATGCTAGCACTGACAAACTAACTATGGCGTGCAAAGAAAACCAACATCACCAGTGCTTTCCAAACAGTGAGTGCATATGGGCCAATATATTTGTGGCACTTCCAAAAAAAGCAACGCCAGCACTATGCTTGTAAAGCTGACGTGTTGATTTGGCCTACGCCAGCACTATTTGAAAATAATAGTGCTGGCGTGGATGGAGAATGGCTCGCCACCAACGAAAGTTATGGCTAGCACTTTTCCACTAGTGGTAGCTCTAGGATGGTGCCATCCGTCACGATGGAACCACCCCAGCGCCCCTTGAGGGTGTCAGCCATGGACGGTGGAGGAGGTTGGACTCGCTAAAGGAAAAGCGTGTGGGATCGGATCTAGGCGGCGGAGCTAGACGAAGCAGTCGATGGGGAGAATGGGAGAGTAGTAGGTTGCGTTGTCCTCCCTTTTGCTCTTATAGGCCGATGAAAGGCCAAGAGTCCCCCTTACTGCACGGATAAACACGACACTCCCACCAAAGATGCCTTAAGCATATGGGGAGAAACAAAATCTTGATGATACCCCTGAGAAAACGGACACGATCTCCACCTCGATGGGACGTGCCACTAAAAAGGCTACCTGGGGCCGTGATTTGTGGGAAGCAGTAACTACTTGACCTATCGTGGGGTGAGCCATTTCGATAAAGTTGTCAGGCTAAGTGGAACTGTTCACACCGAGATAACTGGCCTTCGAGGCTAAGTTATCCGATCTCTTCGGACAAAGGGTACAAGTTCGTTTGAGCCTCGGCTAGATCACTCTTTTAAAGGAGTGGTTCAAGGATTATAAGGTGGAACTCGTCTATCAAGCCAAGGACTTCGGATCTGAGGTTGTTATTGTCAAGAAGGTCGTCCTCAGCATAGAAGACCAGTTGGGGGGTGATACGTCTCCAACGTATCTATAATTTTTGATTGTTCCATGCTACTATATTATCTGTTTAGGATGTTCTATATGCATTAATATGCTATTTTATACGATTTTGGGGACTAACCTATTAACCTAGAGCCCAGTGCGAGTTTCTGTTTTTTCCTTGTTTTTGAGTTTCGCAGAAAAGGAATATCAAACGGAGTCCAATCGAGCTAAAACTTTCTGGAGATTATTTTTGGACCAAAAGAAGCCCACGAAGTACTGGGGATACACCAGAGGAGTCCCGAGACCATCACAAGGGTGGGGGGCACGCCCACCCCCTAGCGCGCGCCTCCCGACCTTGTGGGCCCATCGTGGACTCCCCTGACTTGTTCTCGACGCCAACACCTCTTATATATCCCCAAACCTCTAGAACAGAACCTAGATCGGGAGTTTCGCCGTCGCAAGCCTCTGTAGCCACCAAAAACCAATCGGGACCGTATTTCGGCACCCTGCCGGAGGGGGACACCATCACCGGTGGCCATCTTCATCATCCCGGCACTCTCCATGATGAGGAGGGAGTAGTTCACCCTCGAGGCTGAGGGTATGTACCAGCAGCGATGTGTTTGATCTCTCTCTCTCTCTCTCTCTCTCTCTCTCTCTCTCTCGTGTTCTTGATTTGGCACGATCTGGATGTACCGCGAGCTTTGCTACTATAGATGGATCTTATGATGTTTCTCCCTCTCTACCTTCTTGTAATGGATTAAGTTTTCCCTTTGAAGTTATCTTATCGAATTGAGTCTTTAAGGATTTGAGAACACTTGATGTATGTCTTGCATGTGCTTATCTGTGGTGACAATGCGATATTCACTTGATCCACTTGATGTATGTTTTGGTGATCAACTTGCGGGTTCAGTGACCTTGTGAACTTATGCATAGGGGTTGGCACACGTTTTCGTCTTGACTCTTCGGTAGAAACTTTGGGGCACTCTTTGAAGTTCTTTGTGTTGGTTTGAATAGATGAATCTGAGATTGTGTGATGCATATCGTATAATCAAACCCGCGGATATTTGTGGTGACATTGGAGTATCTAGGTGACATTAGGGTTTTGGTTGATGTGTATCTTAAGGTGTTATTTTATTACGAACTCTAGGGGTGTTTGTGGCACTTACAGGAATAGCCTAATAGATCGATCTGAAAGAATAACTTTGAGGTGGTTTCGTACCCTACAATAATCTCTTCGTTTGTTCTCCGCTATTAGTGACTTTGGAGTGACTCTTTGTTGCACGTTGAGGGATTGTCATATGATCTAATTATGTTATCATTGTTGAGAGAACTTGCACTTGTGAAAGTATGAACCCTAGGCCTTGTTTCGAAGCATTGCAATACCATTTTCGCTCACTTTTGTTACTTGCTACCTTGCTGTTTTTATAACTTCAGATTACAAAAACCTATATCTACCATCCATATTACGCTTGTATCACCATCTCTTCGCCGAACTAGTGCACCTATACAATTTACCATTGTATTAGGTGTGTTGGGGACACAAGAGACTCTTTGTTATTTGGTTGCAGGGTTGTTTGAGAGAGACCATCTTCATCCTACGCCTCCCAGGGATCGATAAACCTTAGGTCATCCACTTGAGGGAAATTTGCTACTGTCCTACAAACCTTTTATTCAACCAATCTCATCAATAAGGAGCTCCAAAAGGTTGATTAAACCCACACGTGACATGAAGAAGAAAAAGAAAAGACGTAAAAGCAAAGATAAAATGGTATCTCTCCCAAATGATCTTGCTCCTATTATTGTTATGCCTCATGAGAGTGAATCAAAAAAAATGTGGATGATGATATACTTGATGATGATATTGATTCTTTGCCTTATGGTACTATGTCCGAAGAAATTATTGAGGATGATTTCGTTATGCCTATTATTCATTGTGATGATTGGGAAAGTAATGATACTTGTTATAATCTTGAAAATCTTTTTGGCACCAACTTAGAAAGTTGTGATGATAATAATTGATATACTATTAGCGCTATCCATACTATTAATGATGAGGGTGAATATGCTTATGATATGCAAAGGCCCAAGCTTGGGGATGCTATGTTTGATGATAATGACATGTTTGAGAATTTATTTGCTGCAATTAATGTTTGTCCCAAGCTTGGGGATGCTATGTTTAATGGAGATGATATTTTTAGTCCTGCAAGTTTTGATGGGCAAATTTATTATGATGATAGCATTCCTCCTAGTTATGATGATTGCAATATTTATGAAAGTGGGTTTGGAAGAGTGTCAACTTTAGGAAGTAGTGATTCCACTATTTCGGAAGAGGTATCGATTGACTATGATGAGAACAAAGTTGCTACTTATGATAATTATTGTGATGATACTTATGTTATAAAAAGTAGTGATAATTATTGTCATAATTTTGAATATCCTTTTACTAAACATTACTCTTTTAATGTGGAAACAATTTATAGTATTCAAGTTTCATATGATACTCCCACTATTCCGAATGAGAAGAAATTTGCTTATATGAAGAGTAGTAAAATTTCTATGCTTATGCATCATGAAAAGAATGCTTTATGTAATGGTTATATTGTTGAATTCATTCATGATTCCACTGAAAATTATTATGAGGGAGGAATATATGCTTGTAGGAGTTGCAATAACATCAAGTTTCCTCTCTATGTGCTTAAAATCTTGAAGTTATGCTTGCTTTACCTTCCTATGCTAGTTGATTATTGTTCCCATAAGTTATTTGCTAAAAAAATCCCTATGCATAGGAAGTGGGTTAGACTTAAATGTGCTAGTCATATTCTTCATGATGCTCCCATTATGTTTCAATTCTTACCTTTTATGTGAGCATCATTGAAATCATCATGCCTAGCTAAAAAGGCATTAAAGAAAAGCACTTGTTGGGAGACAACCCAATATTTACACCTACTGTTTTTATGTGTTCACATTATTAAGCTACTGTAGTAATCATGTTTTATAGCTTTTGTTTCAATAAAGTCCCAAGTAAAGCCTTTGGGATAGTATGATGATATTTGACTTGATTCTGTGCAAAAACAAAAACTTTTGCTCCCAGTCCAAGAATTTTGAAAATTCACTGGAACGTGATTGTGATCTGAATTTTTTACACAAGATTGATATAAAAAATTTCTCGATTTTCCTAATTGTTAAGAATTTTTGGAGTTACAGAAGTATGATTTCAATTCAGATCTTTACAGACTATTCTATTTTTGACAGATTCTGTTTGGATGCATAGTTTGCTTGTCTTCTAGTTTCTATGGCTTATATTGCTTAATATAAATTGTATAAATGATAGGTTACAGTAGGCATAATGTGAGAAAAATTATGAATCTTGTCTTGACAGTACCTAAGTGGTGATTTGCTTTATTATACTAACGGAGCTTACGAGTTTTCTGTTAAGTTTTGTGTTGTGAAGTTTTCAAGTTTTGGGTAAAGTTTTGATGTACTACGGAATAAGTAGTGGAAGAGCCTAAGCTTGGGGATACCCAAGGCACCCCAAGGTAATACTCAAGGAATACCCAAGCAACTAAGCTTGGGGATGCCCCGGATGGCATCCCCACTTTCGTCTTCGTTCGTCGGTAACTTTACTTTGGGCTATATTTTTATTCACCACATGATATGTGTTTTGCTTGGAGCGTCATTTCCTTTTATTTATATTTGCTTTCTGTTATTTAGATTAATGTTTTGAATCTTTTAGTTCAATAAAAAAGTCAAGTATAGCCTTTACCATGCTTATTTTACAAGTCCATATGTTGCTGTTTTAAAAAATAGAAAGTTTGTTGTTATGTTTTAAATATTGGGGAATAGTCAGAACATGATAAAATCTTAAAATTTTTACACAATGAGTAACAACAAATTATCTACAGTGTGGTAATTTTTCAGAATTTTTGGAGTTAGGGAAGTATGATTCCTCTTGCATTCTTTACAGACTGTTCTGTTTAGACAGATTGCTGTTATGTTTGCATTGTTTGCATATCTTTGCTTGTTTAATGATTCTATTTGAGGATAGGACTATTAAATATGCAGAGGAATTTAGTATGCAATTTCAAATGATAATTTTAGTGATTTTCTACAGTAGAGAATGATAAGGTTTACGCGTTGATTTATACTAACTTATCTCACGAGTTCTTGTTGAGTTTAGTGTGGATGAAGTTTTTAGATTTAGGGAAACCGCGATATGAAAGGAATTAAGGAGACACAAAAGCTCAATCTTGGGGATGCCAAAGGCATACCTAATTAATATTTCAAGAAGTCTCAAGCATTTAAGCTTGGGGATACCCCGGTTGGCATCCCACCTTTCTTCTTCAACAACTATCGGTCAGTTTTGGTTGAGCCCAAGTTTTTGCTTCTTCACATGATATGTGCTATCCTTGCAATGTCATTTTATTTTGTTTTGCTTGCTGTTTGAATAAAATACTTAAGATCTGAAATTCTTAAATGTTAGAGAGTCTTCACATAGTCACATAATTATTCGACTACTCAATGATCTTCACTTATATCTTTTGGAGTAGTTTGTCGTTTGCCCTAGTGCTTCACTTATATCTTTTTAGAGCACGGCGGTAGTTTTATTTTGAAGAAATTGATGAACTCTCATGCTTCACTTACATTATTTTGAGAGTCTTAAACAACATGGTAATTTTCTTAGGTTATGAATTTAGTCCTAATATGATAGGCATCCAAGAGGGATATAATAAAAACTTTCATATAAAGTGCATTGAATACTATGAGAAGTTTGATTCCTTATGATTGTTTTGAGATATGAGGATGGTGGTATTAGAGTCATGCTCGTGAGTAATTGTGGATTGTAGAAATAGTTGTGTTAAAGTTTGTGATTCCCGTAGCATGCACGTATGGTGAACCGTTATGTGATGAAGTCGGAGCATGATTTATTTATTGATTGTCTTCCTTATGAGTGGTGGTGGGGGACGAGCGAGGGTCTTTTTCTACCAATCTACCCCCTAGGAGCATGCGCGTAGTACTTTGTTTTGATACTAATAGATTTTTGCAATAAGTATGTGAGTTCTTTATGACAAATGTTGAGTCCATGGATTGTACGCACTCTCACCTTTCCACCATTGCTAGCCTCTCTAGTGCCGCGCAACTTTCGCCGGTACCATACACCCACCATATACCTTCCTCAAAATATCCACCATACCTACCTATTATGGCATTTCCATAGCCATTCCGAGATATATTGCCATGCAACTTTCCATCGTTCCATTTCTTATGACAC
The DNA here is from genome assembly GCF_002575655.3 of Aegilops tauschii subsp. strangulata. Classification (NCBI taxonomy): domain Eukaryota; kingdom Viridiplantae; phylum Streptophyta; class Magnoliopsida; order Poales; family Poaceae; genus Aegilops; species Aegilops tauschii. Next base: position 84,450,706 of record NC_053038.3, on the reverse strand, counting down.
GCTTCATCATTGCCATATTGCTTTGCATGTCATTTAGTTGACATCGTATTTGTGGCAAAGAAACCGTTCATAATTCTTTCATACATGTCACTGTTGATTCATTGCACATCCCGGTAGACCGCCGGAGGCATTCATATAGAGTCATATTCTGTTCCAAGTATCGAGTTGTAATTCTTGAGTTGTAAGTAAATAAAAGTGTGATGATCATCATTATTAGAGCATTGTCCCAGTGAGGAAAGGATGACGGAGACTATGATTCCCCCACAAGTCGGGATGAGACTCCGGACGAAAAAAAGAGGCCAAAAAAAAGAGAAGGCCCAAAAAAAACAAAAAAATGAGAGAAAAAGAGAGAAGGGGCAATGCTACTATCCTTTTACCACACTTGTGCTTCAAAGTAGCACCATGATCTTCATGATAAAGAGTCTCCTATGTTGTCACTTTCATATACTAGTGGGAATTTTTCTATATAGAACTTGGCTTGTATATTCCAATGATGGGTTTCCTCAAAATTGCCCTAGGTCTTCGTGAGCAAGCGAGTTGGATGCACACCCACTTAGTTTATTTTTGAGCTTTCATAAACTTATAGATCTAGTGCATCTGTTGCATGGCAATCCCTACTCACTCACATTTATATCTATTAATGGGCATCTCCATAGCCTAGTTGATGTGAGACTATCTCCATCCTTTTGCCTTCTCCACAACCACCTTCTATTCTACCCATAGTGCTATGTCCATGGCTCACGCTCATGTATTGCGTGAAAGTTGAAATGGTTTGAGAACATCAAATGTATGAAATAATTGCTTGGCTTGTCATCGGGGTTGTGCATGATTTAAATGTTTTGTGTGATGAACATGGAGCATAGCCAGACTATATGATTTTGTAGGGATAAGCTTTCTTTGGCCATGTTATTTTGAGAAGACATAATTTTTTTGTTAGTATGCTTGAAGTATTATTGTTTTTATGTCAATATTAAACTTTTGTTTTGAATCTTACGAATCTGAACATTCATGCCACAATAAAGAGAATTACATGGATAAATATGTTAGGTAGCTTTCCACATCAAAAATTCTGTTTTTATCATTTACCTACTCGAGGACGAGCAAGAATTAAGCTTGTGGATGCTTGATACGTCTCCAACGTATCTATAATTTTTGATTGTTTAATGCTACTATATTATCTGTTTTGGTTGTTTTATATGCATTAATATGCTATCTTATATGATTTTTGGGACTAACCTATTAACCTAGAGCCTAGTGTCGGTTTTTATTTTTTTTCCTTATTTTTGACTTTCGCAGAAAAGGAATATCAAACGAAGTCCAATCGAGCTGAAACTTTCCGGAGATTATTTTTGGACCAAAAGAAGCCCACGGAGTACCGGATATACACCAGAGGAGTCCCGAGGCCACCACAAGGGTGGGGGCGCGCCTCCCGACCTTGTGGGCCCATCGTAGACTCCCCTGACTTGTTCTCGATGCCAACACCTCTTATATATCCCCAAACCTCCAGAACAGAACCTAGATCGGGAGTTCCGCCGCCGCAAGCCTTTGTAGCCACCAAAAACCAATCAAGGCTCCATTCCGGCACCCTGCCGGAGGGGGAAACCATCACCGGTGGCCATCTTCATCATCCCGGCGCTCTCCATGACGAGGAGGGAGTAGTTCACCCTCGGGGCTGAGGGTATGTACCAGTAGTTATGTGTTTGATCTCTCTCTCGTGTTCTTGATTTGGCACAATCTTGATGTACCGCAAGCTTTGCTACTATAGTTGGATCTTATGATGTTTCTCCCCCTCTACCTTCTTGTAATGGATTGAGTTCTCCCTTCGAAGTTATCTTATCGGATTGAGTCTTTAAGGATTTGAGAACACTTGATGTATGTCTTGCATGTGCTTATCTGTGGTGACAATGGGATATTCACGTGATCCACTTGATGTATGTTTTGGTGATCAACTTGCGGGTTCAGTGACCTTGTGAACTTATGCATAGGGGTTGGCACACATTTTCGTCTTGACTCTCCGGTAGAAACTTTGGGGCACTCTTTGAAGTTCTTTGTGTTGGTTTGAAAAGATGAATCTGAGATTGTGTGATGCATATCGTATAATCAAACCAGCGGATACTTGTGTTGACATTGGAGTATCTAGGTGACATAAGGGTTTTGGTTGATGTGTATCTTAAGGTGTTATTTTAGTAAACTCTAGAGCTGTTTGTGACACTTATAGGAATAGCCCAATAGATCGATTAGAAAGAATAACTTTGAGGTGGTTTCATACCCTACGATAATCTCTTCGTTTGTTCTCCGCTATTAGTGACTTTGGAGTGACTCTTTGTTGCACGTTGAGGGATTGTCATATGGTCTAATTATGTTATCATTGTTGAGAGAACTTACACTAGTGAAAGTATGAACCCTAGTTTCAAAGCATTGCAATACCATTTTCGCTCACTTTTGTTACTTGCTACCTTGCTTTTTTTATAATTTCAGATTACAAAAACCTATATCTACCATCCATATTACGCTTGTATCACCATCTCTTCGCCGAACTAGTGCACCTATACAATTTACCATTGTATTGGGTGTGTTGGGGACACAAGAGACTCTTTGTTATTTGGTTGCAGGGTTGTTTGAGAGAGACCATCTTCATCCTACGCCTCCCACAGATTGGTAAACCTTAGGTCATCCACTTGAGGGAAATTTTCTGCTGTCCTACAAACCTCTGCACTTGGAGGCCCAACAACGTCTACAAGAAGAAGGTTGCGTAGTAGACATCAGGGGGCTACCGACGATGTCCTAGGCAAGGGGTACTAACCTAGTCGGTCCATGCTCCTCGGGCTGGGCCGAATGGCCCTCACTCGTACTCAAGATGGACTCCGGAAGCTATACGCAGGAGGCATGATCAAGACTATCTGCACCAAAGACCTTACATATACTCCAAGATCTCTTCTACCGCCTTGCTCCTAGATACCGACCTTGTAACCCTAGATACCCCCCTAGCGTGTATATAAGCCATAGGTACCCAGCATGCTGGCAAGATGCTTAGCAAGCTTATTAACTTTCTCTTATTTGGTGCTTAAATCCTCCAGCGCTTGCTGTTGCACCAGAAAGTATGCATCTGAATTCTGTAGGGACTTCCTTAGTCCTTCGGCTTCATGTCGCAGCACATCTTATCAATGTCTTTCAACTTGAAGTTGAGACTCAAGAAGACAAACTGATTCAGGCAGCGAGTTCGAAGAGCTTGTGCCAGCAGTAGTGGCCAGTAACTCGAACACTACATCAAGAAAGGACTTTTGGGTTGTCTCGCTGTCGTCAAGATAGTTTTTATCAACTTTCTTGGAGACTAACAGGGATGTCTCACTATCTTGAACCTTATCTGCATTACTTCCTTTACCATTGCATAACGAAGTACTCTTCTCCAATATTTTGTCCGCATTCTAAAAGAGAAACAAGTAGACACATCACAGGTTTACCATGTTGTATATCAAACTCTTTTTGGTAAATTAGTTCAGTAGTAAAGTGGATAGGATAACAACATGAAACAAACATATATCTATGTACCATGGTCACTGTATGGTCTATATCATTCTAGTTTTTTTGCGAAATCAAGATAGAGACACAATTCAAATAATATCTGTTTAAGACAAAGCAGAATAGACAGAATATAAGTGTGGGAAACTACAGAGAATTGACAACACTTGTAATGTGCATGACATGAGAACATAACTGTTTATTCAATTGAAACTGAAATAAACATAGAGCAAGTTACAACAGCAAACCAGTTAAAGAAACAGGTTTAAAACATACCTGTTGCCATTGGAGTTTCATTTCCATCCTTCAAATTTGAAAGTAGTTGGTATGAGTAAATATAGTGATGCAAGAGCAAAGGAGTATGAACCATAGCTATAGAACCTGACCTGAGAACAATTCTTCTTCTGCTTTAAGCGTTGAGTTGGGGTTCAGAGTGGTGGTCCTCGTGCTTTGGGCACTGCAGTTGCCTTAGTAACTGCTCGTGTTTGGGTGCTCTGTGGTGGAGACAGTGCTGTGTCAACTAGAACTGGGTTACTATCTGCTGGGGTTGGGTTTAGAAGGGGTGTAGCTAGTTCTCTGTCCAACTAGGTAGGGGTACAATCTACGAGAGTCTGGGTTATGTGTGGTGGGGCTGGTTCTTGGGCAAGTACAACCGTGGTTCTATCTGCATCGACTGGTAGTACTATCTTTTCTGAAGACCGCATTGTTACTCCCTTAGATACTGCCATCACCCTCTCCAATTCAAATGGCTGATAAACAAGAAAAGTAATTGAATGTACAGACATTGTATGATAGACATGTGCAATGGACAGTGGGGAATAAAAGAGGGCATGCAATAATTCACATTTATGTTGTCTAACCAAACAGGATAGCATGACAAAATTTCACATATATGATGACTAACTAAACAGGATAGCAAGACACAATTTCACATATATGATGGCTAACTAAAAATGATGGAAAGACATAGTTCAAAATATGATGACTATGTAAACAGGATAACATGATATAACTATATAATGTGTTTATTAAATAGGTTGGCATGCCATAATTCACATACATGCCGCCAATGGAAACATGATAGCATGATATAATTCACAGATAGAATGACATAATTCAAAATATGATGCCTATAAACACTAAACAGGATGAGATGATATAAATATATGATGTCTTTATTAAATGGGTTGGCATGCCATAATTCAGATAGATGATGTCTATGTAAACATGATGGCATGATATAATTCAAATATATGATTTATATACTAAGCAAGTAAGCAGATGGCAATCACATATGTGATGTAAAAACTAAGTAATGCAAGACAACATATGCATGACATGAGTAATATAACCCTGCCAAGTTCGAGCATAGACCTCAGGGGGGAAATAGGGCTGGTCATCTGTCTCTGAATCCTCCTCTGAGGAGCTATCTGTAACCAGCAAGATGTCTGCTTCAGCATGTAGCACTGTCTGCTCTGAATACCTTGTTTTCACTCCAGATACCTCCATCATCGCTTCAAATGGCTGATGCACAGGAAGAGTAGTTGAATATACAAACGTTGTCGACAAATGGAATACGTAATACAAAAAAAGGATAGCATGATATAATTCACATATATGATGATTGGCTAAATAGCATGGCATTGCATAATTCACATATATAATGCCTTGCAAGAAGATAGCATTGCATAATTCACATATATAATCTTGCAACAAGATGGCATTGCATAATTCACATATATGGTAATTAGACACTAAATAGGTGGCATTCACACAAAGCATATCTAAACTAAGCAAATGACATAGCAATGCAAGACACCATACACACGATATGAGCAACATAACCCTGCCAAGTTAGAGCATACACCTCGGCGGGGGGGGGGGGGGGGGGAATAGCACTAGTCATCTGTCTCTGAATCCTCCTCTAAGGAGCTATCCGTAACCAGCGAGATATGCGCTTCGTCAGATAGCATAGTCTGCTCTGAAGACCATGTTTTCACTCCAGTATTTTTCATCACCATGTCAAATGGCTGATGCACACGAAGAGTAGTTGAATGTACTAATATTGTTGGTAAATGTAATACGTAATGAAAAAAAGGATGGCATGATATAATTCACATATAATATGACTGGCTAAGCAGGGTGGCATTGCAAAATTCACATATATGATGCCTGGCTAAACAAGATGGCGTTGCATAATTCACATATACGATAAAGAAACTAAACATATGGCATTCACACAAAGCATGTCTAAACTAAGCAGGTGACATATTTGATGTATAAAGTAAGCAATGCAAGGCACCATATGCATGATATGACCAACATCAGCATACCAAGTTAGAGCGAAGACCTCAGGGGGTAAATAGGAGTAGTATTCTCCTTCTGAATCCCCCTCAGAACAGTTATCATCCTCTTGGTTACAATTTGAAATGGGTGGAGGGGGGCTGCCTTTGTGCCCGCCATGGAGCAACGTCTGCATGAAATTTTATCGCCACGCAAGGCTTGTCTCTTTTGCTCTACATGTTCAGTTCCATTGTGTACAATAACTGACATGCATAGGAATAAAACATAGTGAGGTTATGTAAGGAGTGCATGCAGAAATCCAGAGTGATGGTAGCAACCTGTGGATAGACCCAAAACCAATGATAGCAGACAGATAATGGCTTCAGTTAAAAAATACAAATAATGGCTTCTTTACTATTTGTTTCCCACCCAACATGAAACTCATAGTAGACACCAGAGATTAACCAGATAGTAGACAGATACTATTGATTGCGGCCCCGATATGTACCCCACAACCATTTAAAAACTCAAGTTTGAGCATTAGTTTGGAGCTGACTCAGAGTCTAATCGGTGAATAGGACAATAAAGTAGCATGTAATATTCGCGATGCATAATGTAAGCAGACACGAAAGAGTGCGACCTCTCTTGCGGACCCGTGTAGTCCTCGAGGTCATATGCTCAGTTGATGATGTTAATGCAGTTGTCGTGGCTACCGGCGGCGGGGAAGAAGATCTGAGGCGGCGAAAGACAGTCTGGAGGGCGGATCCCTGCTGTGGTGGACCCTTCTATCGTTGGAGCAGCTGAGCTAGGGTGGACGACGGAGCAGCAGGAGCGGGACAAACCACACAAAGTTTTCTTTGACGACTATCTGTAAGGGCTCATTTGAATTGGAGGATTCTAACAACGCGGGGATAGGAAATACACAGTAATAGGATAGGAATGCATGTGCAAAGAATTTAAAATCACAGGATTTCTGTCAATCTGGGTGTTTGGTTCATATGAATTGGAAGGTCACATGAATGCAAAGAAGCATGATCAAATTAAGTCAAACCATAAGAAAATGTACAATTATAATGCTATTATGCTACTATCACTTAGTCTTGTTCTTCATGAATAAGAATTTGAAAAGGAGGGCCAAGTGGATATTAAAATTCCTACATTTTTTCTTTGAAAGAGACACTAAAGGAACAAATCCTACAATTTTCCTTTGCTCCATTCCTTTGAACCAAATGCATTAATAGTAGTACCATAGGAAACTTTCCAATTCCTATGTTTTTCCTTCACTTCTCCTTTCAACCACTGGCAATTCTAGTAGGCAGGCTTGAACAGGCAAAAGCCTACACTCCAAAAATGTTTTTGTGCTACTTGTACTACTTTGGACCCAGGCCACTGCCCTACTAACTCAACTCCCAGGCCCATCTACACATGCATAGCTCAAATGCGCAGAAATAAATAATGATGGCTTTTGAGAGAGTCCATCACAGATAGCTAAGTTGCCTGGTACCTCACTACTTGTCATATAGTAGGAGAAACTAATCGTATTTCACGTTACTACGTGTGCTCAGTGGAAAATATATATAACATGTAGAGTAAAAAAGCTATGCAACAAGTGTACAACCTCTTTTGCGAAGCCATGCATGTCGATCTCAGCATGATTGGGTCGGTCGGTGAGGATGCTCCGACTGATGTGGCTGTCGGAGGAGGGGAAGAAGACCTTAGGCGTCCGGATATGGAGCCAAGGGTGCTGCTCTGTTGTGATGGAGGGTTTCGTCGTTGGAGCAGCTCCGGTGAGTTGTACGACAGTGACGCTGAAGCAGGACAAAAGAGACAACGTTAACCTGAGTGGAATTCTAATAGCATCTCCAATAGATGATGTAAAATACATAACCACAAAGTGCTAGATGTAAAATACATCAGTCGCTCATCTCTGAACTTAACTGTCGAAACTGAATTTTATTGTCGAAACTGAATTTTGCTGTCGAAACTGAATTTTACTGTCGAAACTGAACACACCAGTAGCAGAAAAGCAGTAGCACCAGCAGCGCCCGGAGCAGCAGCGCGTGCGAGAGCTGGGGCAGCTGGTCGTGTAGCAGCATCTCGGGTAGCAGCTGCAGGGGCTCGAGCGAGAGCAGGATCTGCTGCTCATGCAGCAGCAGCGCGAGGAAGAGTAGAGCAGCAGCGCAAGCAAGAGCGAGAGCAGTAGCGCGAGCAATAGCAGACCAGGCAGGGGACCGAGAGCAAGAGCAGAGCAGCAGCGGGAGCGAGATCCAAAGCAGCAGCAACTCCTACTGATGTGGACGTTGCCGCCGAGGGAGCGACGCCGTGGAGGAAGTGGCCAGCGACACTGCCATAGATGGAGTCACGCCATGTCGGCTCGGGACCGAGTGCCGGCAGCACCGTGAGATCGAATCAAGAAGAAAATGCAGCAATTAGTGTAGAACCTCTTTGGTGGCGCCGATTACGCCTCAGCTTCATCCGAGGAATCGGTGATGATGTTGCTCTTCCGGTGGTGCAGGTGAAGATGGCGGTGGGAATGGAGGTGGCACGAAAGACGAGGGGAACGTCGGGGCAGCTCCTTGGAGGTGGAGGACGGGGTGGCTGAACCGGCGGCACGACGAGATCGACAACGGATCCTCATCCGGTGCGGTAGATGAGGGACGTTGAGGTGTTGCTGTGGACGAGTCGTCAGGGAAGATGCTCTGGCTGGGTGGGCGGACGGAGGAGGGTGTGGGGCCTCACGGGTTTTCGCAGCCTCGATGTACGAATGGGGGGGGGAGGGGATGGGAGGGGGAACCATGGCTTAGGGACGCGCTTGTCCGAAATGTGGGGTAAGTTACGGAAGTAGCCCCACTGATTTGAACTAGGTGGTTCTTTCGGTTTAGGGGTATCACAGGAATTTCACGTGTCGGGATTTCGCAGGAGGTGGGAGTTTTCGCGCGCGTTGTAATTTTGGGATAGCAAGGCACAGGTTGAGATGGAGGGAGTTTTAGGAGCACAATGAGGTAAACATATATCTTAAAATTTTGGGATAACAAGGTTGAAATTTCTGGACAAGCCTAACGTGTACTGTACCAAATCAATTCACACTTCCCTCGACGAAAAAATAGAAAGAAATCAATTCGCACCACACAAGAGAGTCTAGTACCATGTACTATACCAAATCAATTCGCACTACAAATGCCATTCAAAACTTTGAATCCATGTTATGTTTAATTAAAATATTTCGCTACGTGTATAATGCATGCAACCTGCTACTCAAATGAACGTTTTAGTGCATTCCAAACGTATATACTACCGCTTCAATATGAACTAAATTTGAATTTGTTTCTCTATTTGGATAAGATCTACAATCATGATTGTTGTCAAGTTAAACCATTTGAATTCGTTTCTCTATTTTAATAAGATCTACAATCATCATTATTGTCAAGTTAAACCATCGTTTGTATATTATCTTCACAGCACGCCACATGATTACTATCGAGTTAGATATGAACTATGTGTACTATATGAACTCAAACTCGATTTTTTGAATCCACTTTATGTTGATTTCAAATCACAGTATATTTCAAGCTCTAGCTAGATCTTCATAATCTAAACCATGTCTCATATGTATAATGTGTTTATCACATAATGTATGGTGCCCCGCCCCCTACGCTTACAAGTATTTAGATGTGAGTTGCAAACGCCACACATTCTCACAAATTCAAATAAAATGTGAGAATTTTTGATATATAGTATGGTTTAGATTGTTCGATATTTAGTTGTGAGCTACAAATGCCACACATTATCACAAATTCAAATAAAATGTTAGATTGTTCGATATATAGTATGGTTTAGATTGTTCGACATTTAGCTGTGAGTTGCAAACGCCACACATTAGCACATTATGGTATAACATGTCCAAAACCACACCACGCGTATCACCACTATATTCATGCATGCATAGGTTTATAACACTATGATCTCTTATTCAAATATATGAATCCACTTTCATATCAAATTATGATCTTTGTTAGTCTCTTACACCCACACAATCCTCTAACCTTTGTAGCTAGCACTAACTTTCTCTCGTGCATGCACATGCCCTCCTCACCCTCCCCCTCCCTCAGCATTCTATCCATCGTGCCCATTCATTTTTTTCTTTAGGTCGTTCTCCCACGGTCTCCACAACTCCTTTCCGACACACACCGATTGATAAACCTCTCCTGCGATGTCTGCCTACCACATACACATGCACTTTCCATCTCCTCCTTTCTGTGTCCATGCCTCGTGTCTCTCATATGGTCCCACACACGTGTAAACTCTTGCCCCTCTTTTCATCAATCTCACAATCGCACACTCCTCCCCCTATCAGGCTAGTAGGCCTCTCGCACCACCTCCTAGCTCCATCTCTCTCTCTCTATATCCGTCTCTCTGGGCCTTATTTTCCTCTAACAAATGGATGTATACCGACCGATCTCCCACTATACATATAGCTAGCTAGGTCGTTTATAACTCGTTTTCCTCACGCGCCGATCAATCTACCTCATTAGTTATGTCTCTCCCTTCCTCCAACACACAACAATTGATCTACCGATCTAGTTAGGTCTGCTTACCAAACACATGGCCCCCTTCATCATCCATGCATGCCTCCCGACACATCTATCACGCACACGCACACACAAAAACACATCCTCACTCTTCTTGATAATATTCCAGTTGTACCCTCAGTTTGTCTAGTAGGCCTCTCCCACCATCTCGGAGAGGCAACTCTACCACCCCTCCGGCACTCTACCCCTCTCTCTCTCTCCCTCCATCTCTCTCTCTCTCTCTCTCTATATATATATATATATATATCCCAACCTATTTCTCGTCCTTCACTTATGTATGGATGTCGACCGATCTCCATCAAGACATAGCTGGGTCTCTCCTTCTCAACACATATACGAGTTGATCTACCTCTCTAGTTAGGTCTTTGCCTCCCCCCACACACACCGATACATCGAGCGCTCTAGTCATGTCTCCCTTCCACACACAAACTTGCCCTGTGCCCTCTGACATTCCGGTAGGCCAGTCGCCCTATATCTTTGACTTGCACACACACAATTTCGATGGCTCTCTTCATCGATCTCGCACCCACACACTTGATCCTCTTTTCGACTCTATCGATATCTATGACCCCTTCCTCTCTTCTTGTGGATCGCCCCCTCTATATATGATATAGATAGGCCTCTATTACGCACACATTGCATCTGTCAAATTTTTGTTTGAGATATCATTGACACATATTCCCACAAATACATTCAGGAAATCACCCCCTAACAAAAAACGCTCACGAATGCACACGCCATCTCTCTTGGTTTGTATCTCTCTCACACACACCCACGTAGGTGGGGGACGTGCACGAAGAGAAGAGGTGCACGCACGGCGCACGTACTCCCGTCTCTTTCCCAACCACACCCGCGCGGGTACACGGTGGAGCTCATTTCTGTACGAAAAGGCAGTCCACGTGGTAATTTGACATGTGTATTTGTTGTCCACTTGATGGAGAATCGTGTACCACGGGTGAACAAACAAATTGCAACTTGACGCATTATTTAAAAAAGAGGCAAACCATGTGGAGCCTACCTTAGAGGCAAGGCTCTATACACTGGAGATGCTCTATACGTATTACTTTTGATGTGTCCCGTTAACTCGTAGAATGAGGAGAAGCTTGCTTAGTACACCCTCTCCCCCGCCCACGGGCACGGTGCCTCGCAGAGTCGCAAGACGAGGAGAAGCTTGCTTACTATGCCTATGCCCGCTCCCTCGCCCATGCACGCGATGGCTCGCAGGATGAGGAGAAAATTTTACTACTCCCTCCGTTAGACGTATATATACTCCTCGTCCCTACCTTGGTTAGAGAGATTATCATATTGTTTGAAATATATGTCTTTTAGTAGATTTCAATATGAACTACTAGTACATACTCCAAACACTGATGCATATATACGTATTTTAGAGTGTAGATTCACCCATTTTGCTCCGTATGTAGTCCATATTGAAACAGACGTAGTAGTACGCACTCTCCCTTGCCCCTTACCCCTCGACTCTCGACCCTCGCCCACGTGGTGGACGTGCAACAATTCATTCGGTCTCAGATAGCCAGAACCATATACTGTAGTACCATTATTGCTCGACTTCCCGAAGAGGCGAAGAGCCAAGCGCAAGGTTAATATTTTTGAGATGCCAAGCGCAAGGTTTATAGGAGAACGAGTAGTAGTAGTACTAGTAATACGTACCAGTGGTACATACTGTATGAGGAAGAAGGAAACAAGAATGTATGTTTTGTGTGACAGTCTCTTCTTACAGGATGTGCTAGACCTAGTGGACCTCATTGTTGCAATGGGAGTACTATCATAGATGGCACGATTCAGAGTTGTGGGCAGCGGGAATAATTCGGAGCTGCTTAGTCTTAAACCCCATGAAGAAGTCCCATCGAAAGGAATAGCCATCCTCTACACGTGCTCATATGTAAAATGAGTAAATGAGACGAAAAGAGAAAGAGACAAAGTAAAAAAAATCACCAGCCTTAGAGCCAGCCCTATTGTATCAGTGAATAATATTTCTATGTCGTGATTGACATGGCTATATTATTATCCATCCAGCAGAGGTAGAAGCAGATTTTTATTTATTTGCGGAGGTAGCAGCGGATGGATATTCAATGAGTGAAATGATGGCTGCTTCCTCGGTCAAACATAGAGAAAGGTGGGCCTCGTGATTTGACGACTTATTAGTCATTATTACTGCCTATACTCTTTGCCCATATAATAACTGCGTGGTAGAGTAGTGGGCTATACTTTTAATAACCATGCTCGAAGAGAAGAGGTGCACGCACCCACGTACGTAGTACTAGTAGCACTCTTTGCGTCTTTTGCGTCTTCCCCAACCACACACGTGACACGGTGGAGCTCATTTCTGTACGATGATGCAGCCCACCTGTCTACTAGTAGTTACTCACTTAATGGAGGGTCGGGAACCACGCATGAACGGTGTCGCGTCATTTATAAATAAAGTTTTTTTCTTCAGTGGCACATACGCAATATAAATAGGTTCATATGGAGAGAAAAAGAAACCGCTCCACTATATACATAGCCAGGACGAGCCTACACGGTTGCTTTCTAGGGTTGCTCTCTTCACACTCTCTCGCACAAAACGACCGTGCCACATCTCTAACATCCGGGCAGATCACAACCGCTGGGGGAAGGGGTGGATGCTTTGTGTAGAGGCGGTTGCCGCCGCCGATGGCGAAAACCCACTGTCGGCGCGTCCCAATCAGGGGTCCCCGCCGTTCTCTCTCACAAAGCCTGTGCGGTTGCTTTCGTCCTTGCTCACTGCAGCGACGTGGGCAGTTGCCGCCTCCCGCCACCCACCTCTAAGCTAGCTACATCCCGACATCCCTCAGGTACAACTTCCTTTACAGCCGGCTTGCACCACTGCCCCAGCTGCCCACATTGCTCCATGTGGATATTTCTCTACTTCTTTGCCCCTCATGTACCTCTACTGGTTTCCACTGTATTTGTGATGAGTTTATATCTCACCAACTAGTCCCATCTTATTCTAATCACGCTTCTTCAATTTCTTTGCCACAGGGATGCTCAACTCGATTTTAGTGAAACTGCACAAAATGATCTGACGGTCAAAGGGTTGCAAACCTCATTTCTTCAGAAGGTTCAATGTCGCCAGCAAATTAAAGCCTGGTTAGGGTTTAGGGTTCAAGGCCTAGGGACTGCATGGATTGTTTTTTTCTTTAGTTGTCTCTATTCCAAAATAAGTGGCAAAGACACTTATTTTGGAACAGAGGGAGTACATATTGGCTATGAACTGTCAATCATTGAGATGCAACAGCATGCATGTTAGTCTCCTTTGTATTTGATAGAATGTTGCAACGGGGCAACCTTGGATGCACCGTGTTCATCTGTAATTTAGTAGCCTACATTTGAACTGATGGACAGAAATCCCCTGCTTAACACCAATAATCAGCTCCGCAACTAGCCGCGTTCTGACACCGATTAACCTTCATACTGGCTTTTGTTGCATCTCATTTCGCCCTTGTGTGATCAAGCCATTGATTCCATCGCATAGGAAAGAAATGCTTATCTGCATACATGGCAAACAGATAACAGAATAAATCTAACTTGCGGACAATCAGATGTATTTTTCCTTGTTCAGAGCAGCATAACAGTGGGTATCTTTTCAGTGCGGTTCTAACCAGTAGGTCGTGAATTCCTTGGTTGAATCCCAAAAGCTGGAAGCTTCATAGCATTGTACAAATTTATCTCGCTGAGGAATTACAGTATGTACTACTATGTACTAAAGAGTTAGGTGTCGCACAGTGTCCAGAAAATATGGTGATAGTGTGAGGTGGGCCATGTAATCATTGAGCTTGCGTGTTTTCACTACTTTCGCACTCCTCTGCTGTAAGAATGGAGAAAATTGTAATCTACCTCCTTTCACCAAAACGTGGGACATCCAGCATCCGGTGCACGTGTCATGCACCAAAGTAAAGTGTACAGTGCAACTGAGACTCAACACGGTCGTACCACCTCAATAATAATGACCAATGAGCCGTCAAATCACATAGACCCGGTGGTAAGTTGGACGGACGAAGCAACCATCACGAATCAGCTTCTCCCTTCAACGCATGCGCCAGTGAGAGGTCGCGTCTGCTCTACCCGGGCATGAATGCGGCACCGATTCTCTGGAGCGGCACTGACCGTTTCGGTCGGGAAGCGCGCGCGGGCGATGGAGGGGCTTTGGGTGGGCCAGGCTGGTCAGGAGCGGGCGTGGCAGCTGTCTCGCCCGGACGCCCGAAAACAAGAGGATGCACCGACTCTCGCGGCTAAATCGTACACTACACACCATCTCTCTATAGGAGTAGGTCGATTTGTCGCTCTCTCTAACGCCCACACGATGTTAAAACACGCGCGCGCGCACACACACACACACAGGTTCATAGAATAGGAATATCGTGGGAGTGGGAAGCCATAGGAAGTGAGATAAATGGAGTACGTACAAGAAGAGAAGAGGTGACGAATATTCCATCAAACCTGAGGTAGTGCTCCCTCCGTCTAGGTGTTAAGTCATCTTACGAAAATCAGATATTCCTAAAATGTTTAGGCGTCGTCCATTAACTTCGCATCTCAATCCCCTCCTAGCCTTGTTGCTAGCGAGCGTTACTTACTTTGCCTTGTTATCTCCCCCGAAAACCCAATGTATGGAGCGCAACTACGCGTTGATTAGTCAAGGAATCAAAGTTGGCTTGCATGCGGGTTAATACGTGGCCCTGCATGGTAGCTAAAACGACATCTCTTAATTGTTGTGATTAATTGTTGCATTTAGAGAGAGAAATCAGGGCTTTGATTGGAGGAAGGACCGGTCAAGTTTCTCCTTCTCCTCCAATCTGCTTGCACCTTGGTCCCGCTGCACCTTCTAACGTGACTTATACACCTAGACGGAGGCAGTAGTACAAGATACGGTGGCACATGCTACCTCTTGAGCATGCGTTGGTTTTCCCTTGAAGAGGAAAGCGTGATGCAGCAAAGTAGTGTAAGTATTTACCTCAGTTTTTGAGAACCAAGGTATCAATCCAGTAGGAGACAATGCACAAGTCACCTAGTACCTGCACAAACAATCAAGAACCTTGCAACCAACGTGATAAAGGGGTTGTCAATCCCTTCACGGTCCCTCGCAAAAGTGAGATCTAATAAAGATAATAAAGTAAATTTTTTGGTATTTTTGTTGTATAGATTGGAAAGTAAAGATTGCAACATAGTAAACAAGATGCGATGTAAATAAAAGAGATGCAATATAATAGAAAAGAGACCCCGGGGCCATAGGTTTCACTAGTGGCTTCTCTCAAGATAGCATGTATTACGGTGGGTGAACAAATTACTGCCGAGCAATTGATAGAAAATCGCATAGTTATGAGGATATCTAAGGCAATGATCATGAATATAGGCATCACGTCTTTGTCAAGTAGATCGAAACGATTTTTCATCTACTACTATTACTCCACACATCGACCGCTATCCAGCATGCATCTAGAGTATTAAGTTGATAAGAACGGAGTAACGCATTAAGCAAGATGACATGATGTAGAGGGATAAACTCAAGCAATATGATGTAAACCCCACCTTTTTATCCTCGATGGCAACAATACAATACGTGCCTTTCTGCCCCTACTGTCACTTGGAAAGGACACCGCAAGATTGAACCCAAAGTTAAGCACTTCTCCCATTGGAAAAAAGAGCAATCTAGTAGGCCAAACTAAACTGATAATTCGAAGAGACTTGCAAAGATATAAAATCATGCATATAAGAATCAGAGAAGAACCAAATAATATTCATAGATAATCATGTTCATAAATCCACAATTCATCAGATCTCGGCAAACACACCGCAAAAGAGTATTACATCGAATAGATCTCCAAGAACATCGAGGAGAACTTTGAATTGAGAATCAAAGAGAGAGAAGAAGCCATCTAGCTAATAACTGTGGACCCGGAGGTCTGTGGTAAACTACTCACGCTTCATCGGAGAGGCAATGGTGTTGATGTAGAAGCCCTCCGTGATCGATTCCCCCTCCGGTAGATCGCCGGAAAAGGCCTCAAGATGGGATCTCACGGGTACAGAAGGTTGCGGCGGTAGAAAAGTGGTTTTGTGGCTCTCTCTGATGTTTCTAGGGTATAAGAGTATATATAGGCAAAAGAAGTACGTCGGTGGAGCTACGAGGGGCCCACGAGGGTGGGGGGCGCGCCTACCCCCTGGGCGCGCCCTCCTGCCTCGTGGCCTCCTCGAGGAGTTCCAGACTTCAACTCCAAGTCTTCTGGAGTGCTTTCGGTCCAAGAAAGATCATCGCGAATGTTTCATTCCGTTTGGACTCCGTTTGGTATTCTTTTTCTGCGAAACTCTAAAATAGGCAAAAGAGCAGAAACTGGCACTGGGCCTCCGGTTAATAGGTTAGTCCCAAAAATAATATAAAAGAGCATATTAAAGCCCATTAAACATCCAAAACAGATAATATAATAGCATGGAACAATCAAAAATTATAGATACGTTGGAGACGTATCAAGCATCCCCAAGCTTAATTCCTGCTCGTCGTCGAGTAGGTAAATGATAAAAATAGATTTTTTGATGTGGAATGCTACCTAACATAATTATCAATGTAATTTTATTTATTGTGGCATGAATGTTCAGATCCAAAAGATTCAAGACAAAAGTTTAATATTGACATAAAAATAATAATACTTCAAGCATACTAACAAAGTAATCATGTCTTCTCAAAATAACATGGCCAAAGAAAGCTATCCCTAGAAAATCATATAGTCTGGCTATGCTCTATCTTCATCACACAAAATATTTAAATCATGCACAACCTCGATGACAAGCCAAGCAATTGTTTCATGCTTTTGTTGTTCTCAAACTTTGTCAATCTTCACGCAGTACATGAGCGTGAGCCATGGACATAGCACTATAGGTGGAATAGAATGGTGGTTGTAGAGAAGACAAAAAGGAGAAGATAGTCTCACATCAACTAGGCGTATCAACGGGCTATGGAGATGCCCATCAATAGATATCAATGTGAGTGAGTAGGGATTGCCATGCAACGGATGCACTAGAGCTATAAGTGTATGAAAGCTCAACAAAAGAAACTAAGTGGATGTGCATCCAACTTGCTTGCTCAAGAAGACCTAGGACAATTTGAGGAAGCCCATCATTGGAATATACAAGCCAAGTTCTATAACAAAAAATTCCCACTACTATATGAAAGTGACAACATAGGAGACTCTCTATCATGAAGATCATGGTGCTACTTTGAAGCACAAGTGTGGTAAAAGGATAGTAGCATTGTCCCTTCTCTCTTTTTCTCTCATTTTTTATTTTCATTATTTTTTATTTTTTTATTTGGGCCTTTCTCATTTTTATGGCCTCTTTTCCCCCCCTTTTTTCGCCCGAAGTCTCATCCCGACTTGTGGGGGAATCATAGTCTCCATCATCCTTTCCTCACTGGGACAATGCTCTAATAATGATGACCATCACACTTTTATTCACTTGCAACTCAAGAATTACAACTCAATACTTAGAACAAAAATATGACTATGTGAATGCCTTCGGTGGTGTACCGGGATGTGCAATGATTCAAGAGTGACATGTATGAAAAAATTATGAACGGTGGCTTTGCCACAAATACGATGTCAACTACATGATCATGCAAAGCAATATGACAATGATGGAGCGCGTCATAATAAATGAAACGGTGGAAAGTTGCATGGCAATATATCTCGGAATGGCTATGGAAATGCCATAATAGGTAAGTATGGTGGCTGTTTTGAGGAAGGTATATGGTGGCTGTATGGTACCGGTGAAAGTTGCGCGGCACAAGAGTGGCTAGCAATGGTGGAAAGGTGAGAGTGCGTATAATCCATGGACTCAACACTAGTCATAAAGAACTCACATACTTATTGCAAAAGTCTATTAGTTGTCGAAACAAAGTACTACGCGCATTCTCCTAGGGGGATAGATTGGTAGGAAAAGACCATCGCTCGTCCCCGACCGCCACTCATAAGGAAGACAATCAATAAATAAATCATGCTCCAACTTCATCACATAACGGTTCACCATACGTGCATGCTAAGGGAATCACAAACTTTAACACAAGTATCTCTCAAATTCACAACTACTCAACTAGCATGACTCTAATATCACCATCTTCATATCTCAAAACAATCATAAAGAATCAAACTTCTCATAGTATTCAATGCACTTTATATGAAAGTTTTTATTATACCCATCTTGGATGCCCATCATATAAGGACTAATTTTATAGCCAAAGAAAATTACCATGCTTTTCTAAAAGACTCTAAAAATAATATAAGTGAAGCATGAGAGATCAATAATTTCTATAAAATAAAATCACCACCGTGCTCTATAAAGATATAAGTGAAGCACTAGAGCAAAATTATCTAGCTCAAAAGATATAAGTGAAGCACATAGCGTATTCTAATAAATTCCGATTCATGCGTGTCTCTACGAAAAGGTGTGTACAGCAAGGATGATTGTGGTAAATTAAAAATCAAAGACTCAAATCATACAAGACGCTCCAAGCAAAACACATATCATGTGGTGAATAAAAATATAGCCTCAAGTAAAGTTACCGATAGACGAAGACGAAAGAGGGGATGCCTTCCGGGGCATCCCCAAGCTTAGGATTTTGGTTGTCCTTGAGTTTTACCTTGGGGTGCCTTGGGCATCCCCAATCTTAGGCTCTTGCCACTCTTTATTCCAAAATCCATCAAATCTTTACCCAAAAACTTGAAAACTTCACAACACAAAACTTCAACAGAAAATCTCATGAGCTCCGTTAGTATAAGAAAATAAACCACCACTTTAAGGTACCGTAATGAACTCATTATTTATTATTGGTGTTAAACCTACTGTATTCCAACTTCTCTATGGTTCATACCCCCCGATACTACTCATAGATTCATCAAAATAAGCAAACAACACACGAAAAACAGAATATGTCAAAAACAGAACAGTCTGTAGCAATCTGTATCTTTCGAATACTTCTGTAACTCCAAAAATTCTGAAATAAATTTGTGGATGTGAGTAATTTGTCTATTAATCATCTGGAAAAAGAATCAACCTAAAAGCACTCTCCAGTAAAGAATTACAGCTAATCTCGTGAGCGCAAAAGTTTCTGTGTTTTACAGCAAGATTACAAAGACTTCACCCAAGTCTTCCCAAAGGTTCTACTTGGCACAAACATTAAATAAAACATAAAAACACATCTAAGCATAAGCTAGATGAATTATTTATTAATAAACAGGAGCAAAAAGCAAAGAACAAAAATAAAATTGGGTTGCCTCCCAACAAGCGCTTTTCTTTAAAGCCTCTTTAGCTAGGCATTGATAATTTTAATGATGCTCACATGAAAGACAAGAATTGAAGCGCAAAGAGAGCATCATAAAACACGTGACAAACACATCTAAGTCTAACATACTTCCTATGCATAGGCATTTTTTAAGCAAACAAATTTTCAAGGCAAGCAAAAACTAGCATATGCAAGGAAGAAGAAAGAGACGATAGCATTCTCAACATGAAGAGAGGTAATTTAGTAACATGAAAATTTCTACAACCATATTTTCCTCTCTCATAATATTACATGTAGGATCATAAGCAAATTCAACAACATAGCTATCACATAAAATATTCTCTTTATGAACACATGCATGCAAAGTTGACACTCTTCCAAAATAGTGGGATTAACATTAACTAAAGTCATGACCTCTCCAAACCCACTTTTATCAAAAATTTCATAAGATTGAAAATCCTCCAAATATGTGGGATCTAAAGTTGACACTCTCCCAAACCCACTTTCAATATTATTGCAAACACTATTATCAATCTCATATTCATCATGGGGCTTAAAGAAAATTTTCAAGATCATAAGAAGAATCACCCCAATCATGATCATTGCAACAAGTAGTAGACATAGCAAAATTAGCATCCCCAAGCTTAGGGTTTTGCATATTATTAGCACAATTGACATTAATAGAATTTATAGTACAATCATTTCAATCATGCTTTTTATTCAAGAAGCTATCGTGAATCACTTTATAAATTTCTTCTTTCAACACTTCATCACAATTTTTAGATTCACGAATTTCAAGCAAAACCTCATAAAGATAATCTAGTGCACTCACATCACCAGAAATTGGTTCATCATAATTGGATCTCTTAAAAAGATTAGCATGTGGATGAGGATCCATAAACTTTTAGCAAGCGAAGATGCAAGCAAAAGGAAGGCACATGGTAACACAAGCAAACAAAAGATCAAACGAAAGAAGGGCGAAGAAAAGGCAAAGTATTTTGAAAATCGTTTTAGAAGTGGGGGAGAGGAAAACGAGAGGCGAATGGCAAATAATGTAATGCGAGGAAGAAGAGTTTATGATGGGTACTTGGTAGGTCTTGACTTGGCGTAGATCTCCCCGGCAACGGCGCCAGAAATCCTTCTTGCTACCTCTTGAACATGCGTTGGTTTTCCCTTGAAGAGGAAAGGGTGATGCAGCAAAGTAGCGTAAGTATTTCCCTCAGTTTTTGAGAACCAAGCAATCCAGTAGGAGACAACGCATAAGTCACCCAGTACCTGCACAAATAATCAAGAACCTTGCAACCAACGCGATAAAGGGGTTGTCAATCCCTTCACGGTCACTCGCAAAAGTGAGATCTAATAAAGATAATAAAGTAATTTTTTTGGTATTTTTGTTGTATAGATTGGAAAGTAAAGATTGCAAAATAGTAAAGAAGATGCGATGTAAATAAAAGAGATGCAATATAATAGAAAAGAGACCCGGGGCCCATAGGTTTCACTAGTGGCTTCTCTCAAGATAGCATGTATTACGGTGGGTGAACAAATTACTGCCGAGCAATTGATAGAAAAGCGCATAGTTATGAAGATATCTAAGGCAATGATCATGAATATAGGCATCACGTCCGTCTCAAGTAAACCGAAATGATTCTGCATCTACAACTATTACTCCACACATCGACCGCTATCCAACATGCATCTAGAATATTAAGTTGATAAGAACGGAGTAACGCATTAAGCAAGATGACATGATGTAGAGGGATAAACTCAAGCAATATGATATAAAGCCCATCTTTTTATCCTCGATGGCAACAATACAATACGTGCCTTGTTGCCCCTACTATCACCGGGAAAGGACACTGCAAGATTGAACCCAAAGCTAAGCACTTCTCCCATTGCAAGAAAGATCAATCTAGTAGGCCAAACTAAATAGATAATTCGAAGAGACTTGCGAAGATATCAAATCATGCATATAAAAATTCAGAGAAGAACGAAATAATATTCATAGATAATCTTGTTCATAAATCCACAATTCATCGGATCTCGGCAAACACACCGCAAAAGAGTATTACATCGAATAGATCTCCAAGAACATCGAGGAGAACTTTGTATTGAGAATCAAAGAGAGATAAGAAGCCATCTAGCTAATAACTATGGACCCGGAGGTCTGTGGCAAACTACTCACGCTTCATCGAGGCAATGTGTTGATGTTGAAGCCCTCCGTGATCGATTCTCCCTCCGGGAGATCACCGAAAAGGCCCCAAGATGGGATCTCATGGGTAAAGAAGGTTGCGGCGGTGGAGAAGTGGTTTCATGGCTCTCTCTGATGTTTCTAGGGTATAAGAGTATATATAGGCGAAAGAAGTACGTCGATGGAGCTACGAGGGGCCCATGAGGGTGGGGGCCGCGCCTACCCCCCTGGGTGCGCCCTCCTGCCTTGTGGCCTCCTCGAGGAGTTCCGGACTTCAACTCCAAGTCTTCTGGATTGCTTTCGGTCCAAGAAAGATCATCGCGAAGGTTTCATTCCGTTTGGACTCCGTTTGGTATATTTTTTCTGCGAAACTCTAAAATAGGCAAAAAAACAGAAACTGGCACTGGGCCTCCGGTTAATAGGTTAGTCCCAAAAATAATATGAAAGAGCATATTAAAGCCCATTAAACATCCAAAACAGATAAAATAATAGCATGGAACAATAAAAAATTATAGATATGTTGGAGACGTATCAGCACACTAACTTAGGTCGAATACAAGTGCCCAAAATTATTGGAAGAGAGCAAAGTGTACATACTAAATAATTAAAATTGAATTTCTCATTTTTTTCGAAACGGAGGCAAAAGATTTGCCTCATCCACTAAATAAGAGGAGAATAGACTTTCACAGTTTGCAAGTGACCCTACAAATAAACAGCATGGCAATTACTCTCAATACGCCCTAGTTTCTTAGCATCCGCTGTAACCCTTAGTACATACGGTGGCACACTGACTTAGGCCGAATACAAGTGCCCAAAATATTTAAAATTGGAGGATGGTGCAGCCCACCTTTTCGATATTTTGACTGTGTGTGGTTCAGTTGTTGCTTCAGAGGGTCGTGTGCCACACGTGAACGATAGTAAGTGCGACCGGGAGGCATGGAGCGTTAATTTCGAGTTGAGTCCTTCTAGCGTTAAATTTTCTTCACGTGTTAGCTTTGCCCTAGTATTTTTCTTCACTAGTAGTATGTTAAATAAAGAGTTCCATTTCGTGCACAATTTAAAATGATTTTTATGCAGAGAAAAAGAAAACCACTCCAACTATATACGCTGCTGCCTCAGCGCTTGTTTTCTAGGGTTTGCTCTCTTCACACTCTCTCTCCACTATATATATACACGCTGGAGCCTTAGTGCTTGTAGTTGCTCTCTACACACTCTCTCACCCTATCTAGATCTAAACAACTAAAACAAGACTGCGTTGGCCTCTCCTCTCTCTCTCTCCCCTCACTGCTGGTCAAAGGGCCGGCAGGATCCCGTCCATCGAGGAAGGCAAGAAGGCTTAACGCCGTCGCCGTCGGTGACAGAGGGAATCCACTGCCGACGCCGTTGTTCTCTTTCACCCAGAAACGGCGCGGGAGGGCCTCTGACCTCATCTTCCTCGCTGCCGTACATAGTGTGGCCAGATCGGCCTCCGGCCGCCCACCGAGCCACACCCCGAGAACCTTAAGGTATAATTTTCTTAATCCACAGGCATTGCTCTAGCTGCATGTGGAATTTTTTCGCTTCTGCACTCGAATCTAGGTGTTGGATCAAACAGGAAAGTAGTGGGGAAAGTTGTATAGCACGAATCTAGGACGTGGTTCAAAGAGGGAAGGAAGGGGGAAAGTAATACAGACTGGTTATCCAACACCTATGTCAGTCGAAAAGGGAAAACAATGACAAACGCAGTACACACATCTGTAAGGAACTGATCTTTCTGTGGGTGGGGGACAAGGCTGTATAGTTTGAGCAGGACTAGATTTGTTGCCCTCACATAGGGAAAGGTGTCTAAAGATAACAAAAATGGGACCAACACAAATATTCTCCTTGGTTGTTTGTTGCAACAGACTGTGCATCACCCCTTTATACATAGGTAGATGCACATGGTGCTTGTGCGTCCACTGTCCCATACAACTCGTTAGCTGTTGTTAATCTAATAATGCCGCTGGAAAATTGAAGCAATGCCACAGTTAAAAGCAAATTACATGTTTAATGAATTTTATTGTTAATACAATCTCTCTATTAATATGAATGCCACTGTTTGAGAAATGCTACTATCTTGTTTTCTTTCCCATTTAGATAAGTTAGATGCTTCTTTTTGTGGGCTTCTGCGTCATCCACCGTTATTGATCAGTAGTTGTTTCCTTTGCACCTCTGTGTAAACAGGGTTATCTACTTCACCTCGTTGCTATTGCGACCTTTTGTTGCACTACACAAAACACTTTTGTTGTAAGAGTGTTTTGCGTAGTTTAACCAAAATGTCACACCGACAATGTTACTTGATTGCTTGATCTTAGTGGAACTGCACAAGAGGAGATCTGACTTCCTATCTGTGTTGGCAAATTTGTTTCAGATCTTCTTCTTGTGAGTTGTTTGAATTCCGCGTCATGAGAGGTCAGTACTAGCCTTCTTTCACATGATTGTGCAGTGTGCTTTCATATGTTGTGCTACTTATACGGTAATGTTGCTTGATTTTAGTGAACTGCACAAATGGAGACCAGACTTCCAATCTGTATCTGCACCGTAATATCCCATTGAGGTAAGATAATGATATTTCACAACTGTTGGCCTGTATTTTGCTACTGTCATCAGAAAATGAATGTCGTTGTTTAGTGCTATACTTGTGCTCCCTAATTGACATGCCAAATCTTACATTGAAGGCGAAGCTTGTCTGTTATTAAACCATGTGATGAAGGGGAAGAACAAGCGGAAGAAAAACAAAAATCAACTCTTGGTGCTGTAATGAAGCACTGGAACTGTGATGACACAAGTAATAATATATTTTGCATCTTAATTTATTGCTATGGCTGGAATGAGCAATTGTTTTGGCACTGATTTGATGCCACTCTTAATGTAATATGTAATTATCTCTACTTGTGCAAACAGGGATCTTCTTTCAAGATAACATATATTCTAGTGGAACTGCACAAGAAGATGTTGGAAACAATAAACTAATTGAGGAGTATATGGTAAGCATGGCAACCACAGTAGATAACAATAGATGGTTTCCGAGAAGTGCTTCATATGTATGCTCTAGACAATAAGCCTCCTAACAAAGGTTGGTACCTGTGACGCCCCCGATTCGACCGTACACTAATCATACATGCAAACGTGTACGATCAAGATCAGGGACTCATGGGAAGATATCAAAACACAACTCTAGACACAAATCAAAATAATACAAGCTTCATATTACAAGCCAGATGCCTCGAGGGCTCGAATACAAGCTCGAAACACAAGCGTCAGCGGAAGCAACAATATCTGAGTACAGACATAAGTTAGACAAGGAGACAAGGATGCCTTAAGAAGGCAAACACAAAAGCAACAACGATCGAAGAGGCAAGGCCTCCTGCCTGGGACCAACTAACTACTCTTGGTCGTCGGCGGTCTCCACGTAGTAGCATCCGTCAGCGGTGGCATCTGGCTCCAAGGATCCACCATCTAGTTGCATCAACCGGAAAGGGGAAAAGGGGTAGCAAAGCAACCGTGAGTACTCATCCAAAGTACTCGCAAGCATCAGATCTATACTAAGTATGCATTGGTATCAAATGGAAGGGTTCTATCTGTGGACTGAACTACAGAATGCCAGAATAGGGGGAAGGCCTAGCCTATCCAAGACTAGCATCTTCAAGCAGCTCCAATCATCTTGCAGCATGTAGAAGAGTAAAGAATAGCAGTTTATAATTAACAAGCATGTTGTAATATTAACGCCCAGAGATCCTTCCTCGACTCCCTGCGAGGAAGCAATCCCGGAGCAACATATCTCAAGTAACCATTTCTAGTTGTAATAGATCATGATATAAGTCTGAACGTCCGTTACCGTGGACACGGCTATTAATAGATAATCTTCCCTGCAGGGGTGCACCACGTTTTCAAACACGCTTGATTACTCTGGCCGGACACACCTTTCTGGGGTTAATGCCCGGCCTCAGAAGATCAACACGTCGTAGCCCTACCTAGGCTCAGCAGAGAGGTCCCTGTCGGTCTACATCCTAAGCACTCCAGGGTCTGGGCCCATCGCCCATTGCACTCTGGGTCGTTGCGCGCAGGGCGGGTCCAGGCTCCACCTCTACATGGATGGTGCCGGCCCAGCCGTGCCGCAATGCTGAACTGGACGTCTGACAAAGCTTTGGCTGATACTG
This sequence comes from Aegilops tauschii subsp. strangulata, assembly GCF_002575655.3. NCBI lineage: Eukaryota > Viridiplantae > Streptophyta > Magnoliopsida > Poales > Poaceae > Aegilops > Aegilops tauschii. The sequence continues at coordinate 84,424,645 of NC_053038.3, read as the reverse complement.
CGACGTCGGGGCCCATAACTATATATTCTTGCGTGGTGGTTAGTGCGTAAAGGCCAAAGGCCAACTCAGAACAAATACCCAAACCATAGTGTATTATTAGCTTGCCGAGTCGAGCAGAGACTCACGATAATGTGACCCCGTCGCCTCGTCTCGAGGAAATACGATAAGGGCTAGCCCAGCCCACTCGGGGGCGTCTTGCCGGCCCGGCCGTGCCTCGTAACCATATTGCGGGTGCTCTCCGAGCCCGCCTGACTTTCCCAAGGGTCTCAAGTAAAGTCAAGGTAACCGTGTGTCCAGATATCAAGGGGAAAACCCGAGGAATCACCCTCGGTGGATTCCACTCAATGTAATCATCAAGGTGAACGTAAGAGGGACCACCCTCGAGGTTCACACTTGAGGTGTTGAACGACAGAGCCGTATCGGGAATGGTGAAAGAGGAAATCACCCTCGATGACCACGACCGAATAGCTACACCATAGAATTATCATCAGGAGTGCGTTATGAGAGATCACCCTCGGCACTCGATAGTAGCTCTGCAGAGTCGAGCAACAAAAGGGGCGTGATTTGATGGGAGGTGTCGGGCTCTGGTCGTCGATCACGTTGATCGAGTCGTCGATGATGAAGCAGGGGCAACAAGGACAAGGTGGGGGTCACTGATGGATCACTAACCAACCTATACTAAGAAGTTTAGGATAAGCAGGTAAGGTACAAAGAGCAGGTTACAAAAGCAGGCTATGCATCAGAATAGGAGCAATCAATTACTGTAGCAAAATCTAATGCAAGCATGAGAGAATGGAATGGGCGATATCGGGATGATCAAAGGGGGGCTTGCCTGGAAGCTCCGCTGAAAGGGAAGAAGGGTCGTCGATTACGCAAATGATCACAGCGGCATCAGGAGCGTTCTCGGGGTCTACCGGAGAGGAGAGGGGGAAGAAACAATAAATACAGAGCAAACAAGTGCAATACTATGCATGACAAGACAATAAGCAAAGCTAGGGGTGTTCTAACGCGGTGCTACACGATACCGGCCAAGGATGACAACATCCGGAAAGTTTTCCCGGAGTTAGGCATTTTTGGACAAACGAACCGGAGGGGAAAAGTTCGATGTTCGCTGTGCTAGGGGCATGTGACAGATGAACCGAGAGCGTATTCGGATTCGTCTCGTCGTTCTGAGTAACTCTCATGTATAAAACTTTTTCATCCGAGTTACGGTTTAATTTCTATGATTTTTCAAAGGTTAAACAAATTTTGAAATTAATATTAAATCTAAAACGGATTTATTGCACCAGCATGACATCATCATGATGTCAGCGGTCAATACCGACCGTTGACTGGTCAAACAGGGCAGTGGGGCCCGTCTGTCATTGACCTAACTAATTAGCAGATTTAAATTAACTAAACTAGTTTATTAGGCTAACTAAGCAAGGTCAATTAAGTTAATTAAGTAATTTATTAATTTGTTAATTTTATTATTATATTAACTCTATTTTTTATCTTAACCAGGGGCTGGGCCCCGCGTGTCATACACACAGGGGCTACCAGGGTGGGCTAACGGGCGCGCGGGGCAGGCGTGCGGCCACGGGCGCGAGCACGCCCGGTCGGGCGAGCAGAGGGCAGCGGCGGCCTGGCTCGGCACCGGCGAGGGCGGTCGCCGGCGGAGCAGCAGCGGCAAGAGCCCAGGAGGGGCGCGACAACAAGGAAGCGGGTGCGCGTCCAGGGGGTAGCGGGCGCGATGGCGGACAGCGCGGGCAGGGGCGGCGCGAGCGGGTGGCGGCGAGCGGGGTGAGGACGGCGGGGCGCCGGCGAGCTAGCAGAGGCGGCCGACGTTGCAGTGGCCATCGACTGGCCGTGGCCAATGCGGCCACCAGGGTAGGCGTGGGACGGGGTTCGGGGGCGCGGTCGCGCGGCCATGGCGCGGGGCTTGCGTCAAGGAGGCCCAAGGGGCGCGACGAAGCAACGGCGACGACGCACGAGTGCGGGGGCAGCAACAGGGGCTGCGCGGGGCTCGACTGCGAGCAGCGCCGATGCAGACGGCGGGCGATGCGGGGCTAGGTGAGCGCGCGCGAGAAAGGCGGGCGTGGGTTGGTCGGATCCATCGACGGCGTCGGGTTCCGAGGCGGTGCTCGCACGGGTTCGGCCGGAACGGTGCTACGACGTGTAAAACGAAGGGGGCAAGAGGAAGCGGAGCCTCACGGTGATCCTGTAGGGAAAGGGCAGCGGGCTCGGCGACGGTCGACGGCGACGAATCCCGCGGCGAGGGCCGAGGAAGAAGAAGGAGATCGACTCGGCGATGGAGAGGTTCCCGGCTTGATCTCCTGGGCGAGGATGAGGAAGACGACGACGACGCCGGAGCCCTGCGACATGGAGGCGCGACGTGGGGCAGCCGGTTGCCGCGAGGACAACGGCGGCGCGGTGACAGCCAAGCTCGGGAGGAGGGGGATCTGGAGAGGGAGGCAGAGCAAGAGGGAGAGAGGAGTGGGGAGTGGGTGGAGTGGCAGAGGAGGAGGGAACTGAGGCGTCTGTGGGGATCCTTATCCCCACCCCGACGGCGTCGACGAGGTGGTCGGGCGGGAGCATGTCCCTCTTGCAGTCGAGACAGAGGAACAGGAAGGGAGGGGGGAGCGACCGAGAGGGCAAGGTGGGGTGGCTGGGTCGGTTCTACTGGGCTAGGCCCAGTGGGAGTCAAAGGGGGTTTTCTTTTTCTTTTTCTCTTTTGCATTTTCTTTTTACTTAGTTTTCTTTCACATTTTTAGTTTCTTTTATATTTTCTTATAGAAATTAGCTTCATAAAAAAAGGAATATCACCTAAATTGGTTTTACTAAGTATACCACTACCACATTTAGTTTGAAGTTCAAATAAAATACTTTAGTGTTTTTATAATTTAATCGGCATTTAATAAATGTTTTAAGCCACTATATATCCACAAAAAGGCATGTAAATACTTTACAAAAATGTTGGATCAGCACCATAATTGGTTATGGAATATTTGCCACACTTTGAACAATTTATTTTGCATGTTTGAGAAATTTGAATTTTGGGCTTTAATTTGAATTTGAGTTTGAACTAAGATTTGGATCAAGCGAGGATTAGCAACAGTAATGTGATGACATGGCACCATTAACGGGGAATTACTGTAGCTTAATTATCCGGGGGTCACAATTAACTTTCCGGATGTTGTCATCCTTCACCGGTATCGTGTAGCACCGCGTTAGAACACACCTAGCTCTGCTTATTGTCTTGTCATGCATAGTATTGCACTTGTTTGCTCTGTATTTATTGTTTATTCCCCCTCTCCTCTCCAGTAGACCCCGAGACCGCTGCTGATGCCGCTGTGATCATTTGTGTCATCGACGACCCTTCTTCCCTTTCAGCGGAGCTTCCAGGCAAGCCCCCCCTTTGATCATCCCGATCGCCCATTCCATTCTCTCATGCTTGCATTAGATTTTGCTACTGTAATTGATTGCTCCTATTCTGATGCATAGCCTCCTTTTGTATCCTGCTCTTTGTACCTTACCTGCTTATCCTAAACTGCTTAGTATAGGTTGGTTAGTGATCCATCAGTGACCCCCACCTTGTCCTTGTTGCCCCTGCTTCATCATCGACGACACGATCAATGTGATCGACGACTAGAGCCCGACACCTCACATCACATCACGCCCCTTTTGCTGCTCGACTCTGTAGAGCTACTATCGAGTGCCGAGGGTGATCCCTCATAACGCACTCCTGATGATAATTCTGTAGTGTAGCTATTCGGTCGTGGTCATCAAGGGTGATTTCCTCTTTCACCATTCCCGATACGGCTCTGTCGTTCAACACCTCAAGTGTGAACCTCGAGGGTGGTCCCTCTTATGTTCACCTTGATGATTACATCGAGTGGAATCCACCGGTGGTGATTCCTCGGGTTTTCCCCTTGATATCTGGACACACGGTTACCTTGACTTTACTTGAGACCCTTGGGAAAGTCGGGCGGGCCCGGAGAGCACCCGCAAGATGGTTACGAGGCAAGGCCGGGCTGGCAGGCCGCCCCCGAGTGGGCTGGGCTACCCTTGCCGTATTTCCTTGAGACGGGGCGACGGGGACACATTATCGTGAGTCTCTGCTCGTCTCCGCAAGCTAATAATACACTATGGTTTGGGTATTTGTTCTGAGTTGGCCTTTGGCCTTTACGCACTAACCACCACGTGAGAATAGTTATGGGCCTCGACGTCGCAGTATCAGCCGAAGCTTTGTCAGACGTCCAGTTCAGCATTGCGGCACGACTGGGCCGGCACCATCCATGTAGAGGTGGAGCCTAGACCCGCCCTGCGCGCAATGACCCGGAGTGCAATGGGCGATGGGCCCAGACCCCGGAGTGCTTAGGATGTAGACCGGTGGGCACCTCTCTGGTGAGCCTAGGTCGGGCTACGACGTGTTGATCTTCCGAGGCCGGGCATTGACCCCAAAAAGGTGTGTTCGGCCAGAGTAATCAAGCGTGTTGGAAAACGTGGTGCACCCCTGCAGGGAAGATTATCTATTAATAGCCGTGTCCACAGTAACGGACGTTCAGACTTATATCCTGATCTATTACAACTAGAAATGGTTACTTGAGATATGTTGCTCCAGGATTGCTTCCTCGCAGGGAGTCGAGGAAGGATCTCTGGGCGTTAATATTACAACATGCTTGTTAATTATAAACTACTATTCTTTACTTTTCTACATGTTGCAAGATGCTTGGAGCTGCTTGAAGATGCTAGTCTTCGATAGGCTAGGCCTTCCCCCTATTCTGGCACTATGCAGTTCAGTCCACAGATACAACCCTTCCATTTGATACCAATGCATACTTAGTATAGATCTGATGCTTGCGAGTACTTTGGATGAGTACTCACGGTTGCTTTGCTACCCCTTTTCCCCCTTCATTTTTCATTTCGGTTGATGCAACCAGATGGTGGATCCTTGGAGCCAGATGCCACCACCGACGGATGCTACTACGTGGAGACCGCCGACGACCAGGAGTAGTTAGGAGGTCCCAGGCAGGAGGCCTTGCCTCTTCGATCGTTGTTTCTTTTGTGTTTGCCTTCTTAAGGCATCCTTGTCTAACTTATGTCTGTACTCAGATATTGTTGCTTCCGCTGACGCTTGTATTTCGAGCTTGTATTCGAGCCCTCGAGGCCTCTGCCTTGTAATATTAATCTTGTATTATTTTGATTTGTGTCTAGAGTTGTGTTGTGATATCTTCCCATGAGTCCCTGATCTTGATCGCACATGTTTGCGTGTATGATTAGTGTACGGTCGAATGGGGGGCGTCACAAGTTGGTATCAGAGCCGACTGCCTGTAGGATCCCCCTTTCCAACTCCTTGGCCGAAGTTGAGTCTAGTCTTTGAAAAACTAATTTACTAACATGGCTGTGTGGCTTACAGTCCCACGTCGCCCTTGGGTGGTATTAGGTTCTTTTACTCCTCGTCTATACTCTGGGATTCTGATCTCTCTCCTATTCGGGTTAAATGATTTTGCTAACTCTATCCTAGGTTCTCATGATCACATCCATCCGGAGATTCGTCTTACGCCTTTCTTGAATTGTGGGCCAAGATCCGCTTCGCAATATTCACTGACCGCAGGATCCTCTTGTCAAGGGCACCCTGTGTCGTCACTGGCAAATCCCTCGCTCTAGAGATTTTCCCTAACGTTGATGTAGCCTTTGCTATGTCCTGTTGATGTATCCCTCCATCGCGTGCATGTGTGCCGCCTAGTAAGTCTAGTATGTTTCTCTTGTGTGAACTCATATGAACAACATGTGATTGGCTCTATATATGTATCAGTATGTCTTCCATGACTACTGCTTTGTACATACTGCGCCTTTGCTCATTGTTCTGATTACATCATGGATGAATCCATACACTTGCTCCACCCCTTGCTATACTACCCCCTGTTGCATTTAAGCAGGATGGTTAGAGCCGCTAGTCGTGACCGCCCAAATACATGGCCGGAATGATACAACAGTTGAGCTAAATCGCCAGTTCATGTTTGGAGTCACGGCTCAGTTCCCGCGTCCCAATATGAATCAGCAACCAGCCCCAGTGACTCTGAAAACTTTGCGAGTCTCAACCCTGTCAGCTACCGTAGCTCGACTCAGCCCCTTGATGCTGAGGACTGGCTCCGTAACATCACTTTCGAGTCGGAGTCTGTTGATGTAGCCCCTCCCAACTACGCCACCTTCGTGGCTTACTACCTGAAATGTCCCGCTGCTCAATAGTGGGACAGCCACAGGCGTTCCTTACCTATTGGAACCGCCATCACTTTACTGGAACTCTAAGTTGCATTCTGTGGGCCAATGTCGAACCACCATGGTTAGTCATAACGTCCCCGTTGAACTTGAAGGGTTGGAATTCCATGTTTCCCCAATTGATTTGAAGTCATCCAATATCAAACTCATTCTGGGAATGGAATGGTTGAAACACATACTGCCCATATGATTTGCGCCACTAAAACCGTTCATCTACTTCATCCTTCAAATGAGATAGTAAGCTAACATGCTCATCTTGTTCGAAATGCCGAAGCATGGATTTATTCCTTGATTGCGTTGAACGCTTCTCCTCTTGAGAGGATTGAAAACGCTTCAGTCGTTTGTGAATTCAAAATGTCTTTCCAAAAGAACTACGTAGTCCATGGCCTTGAACTTGCTATAGTTAAAATTGCACTGAAGTTGTGACAACATTTCCTTCTTGGTAATCGTTGTGAGATCTTCACCGATCATCAAAGTTTGAAGTATCTGTTACTTAGCTAGATCTGGATCTCAGTCTGCATGATGTATGGAAAAAATTACAGACTATGACTATGGTATTTCTTATACCCCTGACAAGGCTAATGTCATGTCCGATGCCCTGAGTCACAAGTCTTATCGCGACAACCCCATGGCTTATAAAGCTGAACCCCTGCAAGATGATCTCACTTACAGAGAGCATCTGATCAGCGTTCTCGTTCAAATTGAACATCGCACCCGTCAGCAGGCTATCAAATTTCTAAAAAGTTCAGGGGTCAAATCATTCTGAAGATGAAGCCACTTGGGAACGTGAGGATCGTCTTCGTGATGAATACCCCACTTTGTTTCTTTCTACCTCCTAAATCTCAGGACGAGATTTCTTGTAGTGGAGGAGAATTGTGACGCCCGGATAATTAAGCTACAGTAATCCCCCATTAATGGTGCCATGTCATCACATTACTGTTGCTAATCCTCGCTTGATCCAAATCTTAGTTCAAACTCAAATTCAAATTAAAGCCCAAAATTCAAATTTCTCAAACATGCAAAATAAATTGTTCAAAGTGTGGCAAATATTCCATAACCAATTATGGTGCTGATCCAACATTTTTGTAAAGTATTTACATGCCTTTTTGTGAATATATAGTGGCTTAAAACTTTTATTAAATGCCGATTAAATTATAAAAACAATAAAGTATTTTATTTGAACCTCAAACTAAATGTGGTAGTGGTATACTTAGTAAAACCAATTTAGGTGATATTCCTTTTTTTATGAAGCTAATTGCTATAAGAAAATATAAAAGAAACTAAAACTGTGAAAGAAAACTAAGTAAAAAGAAAATACAAAAGAGCAAAAGAAAAAGAAAACCCCCTTTGACTCCCACTGGGCCTAGCCCAGCAGACCCGATCCTGCCGCCCCACCTTGCCCTCTCGGTCGCTCCCCCCTCCCTTCCTGTTCCTCTGTCTCGACCGCAACAGGGACGTGCTCCCGCCCGACCACCTCGTCGACGCCGTCGGGGTGGGGATAAGGATCCCCACCGACGCCTCAGTTCCCTCCTTCTCTGCCACTCCACCCACGCCCCACTCCTCTCTCCCTCTTGCTCTGCCTCCCTCTCCAGATCCCCCTCCTCCCGAGCTCGGCAGTTACCGCGCCGCCGTCGTCCTCACGGCAACCGGCTGCCCTACGCCGTGCCTCTGTGTCGCAAGGCTCCGGCGTCGTCGTCGTCTTCCTCATCCTCGCTTAGGAGATCAAGCCGGGAACCTCTCCATCGCCGGGTCGATCTCCTTCTTCTTCCTCGGCCCTCGCCGCGGGATTCGTCGCCGTCGACCGTCGCCGAGCCCGCAGCCGTTTCCCTACAGGATCACCGCGACGCTCCGCTTCCTCTTGCCCCCTTCGTTTTACACGCCGTAGCGCCGTTCCGGCCGAACCCGTGCGAGCACCGCCTCGGAACCCGACGCCGTCGATGGATCCGACCAACCCACGCCCGCCTTTCTCGCGCGCTCGCCTAGCCCCGCATCACCCGCCGTCTGCCTCGACGCTGCTCGCAATCGAGCCGGCGCAGCCCCTCTTGCTGCACCCGCGCTCGTGCATCGTCGCCGTTGCTTCGTCGCGCCCCTTGGGCCTCCTTGACGCGAGCCCCGCGCCCTGGACACCGCCCCCGAACCTCGTCCCGCGCCCCCGAACCTCATCCCGCGCCTACCCTGGTGGCCGCATTGGCCACGACCAGTCGATTTCCACTACGACGTCCGCCGCCCCTGCTAGCTCGCCGGCGCCCCGCCGTCCTCAACCCGCTCGCCACCACCCGCTTGTGCCACTCCTGCCCGCGCTGTCCGCCACCGCGCCCGCTACCCCCTGGACGCGCACCCGCCTCCTCGTTGTCGCTCCCCTCCTGGGCTCTCGCCGCTGCTGCTCCGCCGGTGAGCGCCCTCGCCGGTGCCGAGCCAGGCCGCCGCGGCCCGCCGCTGTCCTCTGCTCGCCCGACCGGGCGTGCTCGCGCCCGTGGCCGCATGCCTGCCCCGCGCGCCCATTAGCCCGCCCCGGTAGCCCCTGTGTGTATGACACGCGGGGCCCAGCCCCTGGTTAAGATAAAAATAGAGTTAATAATAATAATAAAATTAACAAATTAATAAATTACTTAATTAACCTTACTTACATAGCCTAATAAACTAGTTTAGTTAATTTAAATATGCTAATTAGTTAGGTCAATGACAGACGGGCCCCACTGCCCTATTTGACCGGTCAACGGTCGGTGTTGACCACTGACATCATGATGACGTCATGTAGGTGCAATAAATCCGTTTTAGATTTAATATTAATTTCAGAAATTGTTTAACCTTTGAAAAATCATAGAAATTAAACCGTAACTCAGATGAAAAAGTTTTATACATGAAAGTTACTCAGAACGACGAGACGAATCCGAATACGCTCTCGGTTCATCTGTCACATGCCCCTAGCACAGAGAACATCGAACTTTTCCCCTTCGGTTCGTTTGTCCAAAAATGCCTAACTCCGGGAAAATTTCCGGATGTCGTCATCCTTCGCCGGTATCGTGTAGCACCGCGTTAGAACACCCCTAGCTGTGCTTATTGTCTTGTCATGCATAGTATTGCACTTGTTTGCTCTGTATTCATTGTTTCTTCCCCCTCTCCTCTCCGGTAGACCCCGAGACCGCTGCTGATGCCGCTGTGATCATTTGCGTCATCGACGACCCTTCTTCCCTTTCAGCGAAGCTTCCAGGCAAGCCCCCCTTTGATCATCCTGATATCGCCCATTCCATTCTCTCATGCTTGCATTAGATTTTGCTAATGTAATTGATTGCTCCTATTCTAATGCATAGCCTTCTTTTGTAACCTGCTCTTTGTACCTTACCTGCTTATCCTAAACTGCTTAGTATAGGTTGGTTAGTGATCCATCAGTGACCCCCACCTTGTCCTTGTTGCCCCTGCTTCATCATCGATGAATCGATCAACGTGATCGACGACCAGAGCCCGACACCTCACATCACATCTCGCCCCTTTTGTTGCTTGACTCTGTAGAGCTACTATCGAGTGCCGAGGGTGATCCCTCATAACGCACTCCTGATGATAATTCTTTAGTGTAGCTATTCGGTTGTGGTCATCGAGGCTGATTTCCTCTTTCACCATTCCCGATATGGCTCTGTCGTTCAACACCCCAAGTGTGAACCTCGAGGGTGGTCCGTCTTACGTTCACCTTGATGATTACATTGAGTGGAATCCACCGGGGGTGATTCCTCGGGTTTTCCCCTTGATATCTGGACACTCGGTTACCTTGAATTTACTTGAGACCCTTGGGAAAGTCAGGCAGGCCGCCCCCGAGTGGGCTGGGCTAGCCCTTGCCATATTTCCTTGAGACGGGGCGACGGGGTCACATTATCGTGAGTCTCTGCTCGTCTCCGCAAGCTAATAATACACTATGGTTTGGGTATTTGTTCTGAGTTGGCCTTTGGCCTTTGCGCACTAACCACCACGCGAGAATAGTTATGGGCCTCGACGTTGCAATATCAGCCGAAGCTTTGTCAGACGTCCAGTTCAGCATTGCGGAATGGCTGGGGCCGGCACCATCCATGTAGAGGTGGAGCCTGGACCCGCCCTGCGCGCAACGACCAGAAGTGCAATGGGCGATGGGCCCAGACCCCGGAGTGCTTAGGGTGTAGACCGGCGGGGACCTCTTTGCTGAGCCTAGGTAGGGCTACGATGTGTTGATCTTCCGAGACCGGGCATTGACCCCTGAAATGTGTGTCCGGCCAGAGTAATCAAGCGTGTTGGTAAACGTGGTGCACCCCTGCAGGGAAGATTATCTATTAATAGCCGTGTCCACGGTAACGGACGTTTAGACTTATATCCTGATCTATTACAACTAGAAATGGTTACTTGAGATACGTTGCTCCGGGATTGCTTCCTCGCTGGGAGTCGATGGATCTCTGGGCGTTAATGTTACAACATGCTTGTTAATTATAAACTGCTATTCTTTACTCTTCTACATGCTGCAAGATGCTTGGAGCTGCTTGAAGATGCTAGTCTTCGATAGGCTAGGCCTTCCCCCTATTCTGGCATTCTGCAGTTCAGTCCACAGATACAACCCTTCCGTTTGATACCAATGCATACTTAGTATAGATCTGATGCTTGCGAGTTCTTTGGATGAGTACTCACGGTTGCTTTGCTACCCCCTTTCCCCCTTCATTTTTCTTTCCGGTTGATGCAACCAGATGGTGGATCCTTGGAGCCAGATGCCACCGCCGATGGATGCTACTACGTGGAGCCCGCCGATGACCAGGAGTAGTTAGGAGGTCCCAGGCAGGAGGCCTTGCCTCTTCGATCGTTGTTGCTTTTGTGTTTGCCTTCTTAAGGCATCCTTGTCTAACTTATGTCTGTACTCAAATATTGTTGCTTCCGCTGACGCTTGTGTTTCGAGCCCTCTGGCTTGTAATATGAAGCTTGTATTATTTTGATTTGTGTCTAGAGTTGTGTTGTGATATCTTCCCGTGAGTCCCTGATCTTGATCGTACACGTTTGCGTTTATGATTAGTGCACGGTGGAATCGGGGGCGTCACAGTACCGGCCCACGGATTTCATCCATATGATTGCGCTTTGTCATCTCTGTTGTTGTTGTGCTACTGTTTAGCTACTGTCATGAGAAAGTGGTATTATCCTGGAGAAGTGCTTCATCTGTGTTGTTTTAAATATTTCCTTTCCTTTTTCTCGAGCACATAGGGATGCTAGAATTTAGTTGTTCTCTTGTCTTTGTACAACAGGATCATCCTCTTCATAACAGAAGGAAGCAGTTGAAGGATGGTTACATTACTGCCCACAAGAACAAACTAACTTCAGCTCAGAAGGACTCACAGATCTCCATCTTTGTTGCTGTGATGGCCAATACAATGCTGTTTTAGGATTATTTCTGGTGAGTTCCATTTTTTAAAATGTCTGCTCTGCATGGATCATGTAAGTTGCCTGTTTAAACTGTCAATTCATAGTACAGTTTGCTTTATACTAATCACTTTTTTGTATTTATGCAAAGATGGATGCTCAGCTTTCGTGCCCTCCATTATACTTCATCATGCACAATACATCGAATGTTCTCGAATCATTCATTTCCACCTCCAGCAACAAAATTAGCTACAAGAAAGGAGGTGCAGATATGTTCAAGGCGTTGCAACATATAAAGGCGAAATCATACAAGCTACGCGTGAAGTTGGTTGGTTTTAGTGGAAATGCACAAAAAGAACAGTTGGTTTATTTAGCACGAGGTGACATGTCAATATTTGAACTGATGGCAAACCCCGCCCATTCCACAATCGTAGGCATTTGATATTTTGGAATGGGAAAACATTGTCAAAGTTTGCTTATTGATGTACGCAAAGACACGCATGTGATGTTTGGGAATTGGACAACCTTGTAAAATTTTGCTATTGATGTTAGCAAGAAGACATGCGGTTGATATTTAAGAATGGGACGCCCTTTAGTTGGCATCATCTCGATCAATTTTCTTTATTCTTTAGTTGTGAAGTAAATAGTGGCTCTGACATGTGAATCATTGAGATGCATAATCATCGGTTGTTTTGAATGTTCTCTATGAATTGCCCGGCCTGTGAGTTTGATTGCAATGTATAGGCACGCTAAAAGCTTCTCAAACTTTTTGTACGTGTGAAACTGCTGCAAACGAGGTGATCACCGTGCGTCCTGGGAATAATGCTAGTACATATTGTTTTGCATGTACATCCAATGCCAGTGATTCAAGAATTCGAACTAATCAAACTAAATTCGTTCATACACGGCTGGATTTCATATAAACATGCCGGGTTTCATTACATTCCGTACATTCTTCAACTAAAAAGAGGTGCGCTGGAGGTATAATTAATTAACCTAATCTATGATCTCCAGTGCCCATTTCCCGTGTCTGGCTGAGCCGAACAGAAGCTTATTCTCCAGCACACCTCTTCGACTCCACGTCGTCGCCAAGAAGCTAATCGGCCGTCAATGCTCAACCTGCCAAGATTGGCTTCAACCGGAGGGTAGCAGTGGTGGCTTTACTTGGACCCGAGCGGCGGCGACCTACCGTGTTCTACTCTTCCTTGTTTTCTATGTGGTGCGGCCTCGTTGGCAGTCGGCGAGGCCTCGACGGAGCCGGCGATGTCCTTTGTCTCATTGCCGGCGGGGCAGCGCCTAGGCAGAGCAGGGGAAATCCTCCCCCTCGTTGCCGGCAGGGCGGGGCCTCGGCGGAGCCGGCGATGTCCTCTGCCTCATTGTTGGCGGGGCGGGGCCTCGGCGCAGCAGGGCCTCGCCGAAGCCGACAAAGTCCTCCGCCTCGGTGCCGGCAGGGCGGGGCCTTAGCGGAGCCGGCAATGTCCTTTGCCTCGTTGCTGGCGGGGCGGGGCCTCGCCGAAGCCGGGGAAGTCCTCCGCCTCGGTGCCGGCAGGGCGGGGCCTCGGCAGAGCCGGCATTGTCCTCCGCCTCGTCGTCGATCTTGCCAAACAGCGCCTCGCCTGCTTCATCGCCCTCTTTGTAGGCGGCCGCAACCTCCGCCACCCACATGCGGTACTACCAGCGTGCGAGGCAGCTCTCGCGGGTGGAGCGGTACGACTCGAGCAGTGCCTCCTGCTCCGCCCGCTCCGCGGTGATCTGCTCCTCCATCTGCAGGTGCTCCTGGAGGACATGGTGGTTGTAGGTTGCGTCGGTCTGCGCCTTTCAGAACTGGTCCTCATGCTTCTACCTCACCATGTCCATGTATTGGGCACGGGCCTCGCCGATGGTTATGGTGCAATGCACCTGCGAGGATGGCGCGGAGGAGGGGGTTGGCGCCGGATCGTCGACCACCACGTTCTCCATTGGGACGGCATCGTCCTCCGGCTGCCTGCCGGCCAGCCAGTCGGCAGCAATGGCTGCCATCTCATTCTGGTCCATCGTCCGCTTGTCCCGAAGAGCGCTGGAGCGTGAGGAAGCCATGGTGGGAGTGGTGTGGACAGGAGAAAGGGAATGGAGGCGATGAATATGGCTATGGCCGGCTCAGCAGTTTATATAGCAATGGTGGGCGGCGGAGGGACAGACGGGTGGCACTGGAGTAGCCGCCTCGGCAACTGCGTATAATTAATGTGGGCGACAGACGGACAGACGGATGGCACTTGTGTCATTTGAATGCGGAGTAATCGCCTGCACCGGGAAGCGGCGCGGGTGGCGCTGACCGTTTCAGGCAGAAAGCGCGCGTGGGCGAGGGAGGCGGTCTGGGTGGGCCAGGGCGGACAGACTCGTGCTTGGCAGTGGGTCGGTCCAGCAGCCGGACATGCTGGCTCGCCAGCGAGCTCGCCGAGCTAAGCAACGACAATCAGATGATGGACGTGGCTTCCGACCAAGAGCCGGCGCCACCGCCCAAGTCGTGTTCACCATAGAGCAGGTGCAGCCTCACTTCGACGCCCTAATGGTGGAAGAGCTACCAGCACAGCAGGACCTGTGCTGCAACCTCCGTTTCCTAAACAAGCACCGGCTCGCGGAAGGACGAATCGCCGGCAAACAAGCGAACGACAATGCCGTCGTAGACATGTGGCCCTATGATCCTGACTTTCTGAATGAGCAGCGGGCGCTATATCAGACCATCCGTATGGCTTGCGAGGCCCTCTCCGTCGTCCTTCGAGTTGTTGTGCTTGCCGTGGTGCCGCCGTCTTGCGTTGTCAATATGGTCAACGAACATGAGGAATCAGGAGATGACTTTACTTGGAGAGGATGACAGTGGGGACCCACCAGGGCCATAGCCGCACGTACGAAAGTGCCTCCTTATTATATACAGCTATATATTTTTGCTTCCTCCTGGTTCCCTGATATCACGGTCCCAAACCATTGTCAACCTATATAGTCAATAAACGAGAGAATTGCACAAGGAGCGGCCGACAGCTGGGACCCAGCAGCTTGAGTAGTATTTGTTTTTTGAAGTGTGAGCAAAAAATTTCTTAAGCGATGTTTTTTTGTTTGTCAGAGGAGCAGGGTATCAACCGGGCGGGCTGTGGCCCGTCTGGCCCAGGCTATTCTTTTGTGTCGACCAAATATCCAGCCTAGATATTAATTTTTCAATGTGAAAATGGCTAGCCCAGCAATATTTTTTTGCGGAATACTCAAGCCAGGTCAACTTGTTATTCTCCGCCCCGCATTAGACTTGCCAAGAAAATGGGCTTTAAGAAATAATAAATGGGCTGTAATTAAAAAATTGGCTGTAAATATAAAAAACGCACCGAACAGGTAATTTTTTTAATTTCATTACTTGTTGCGCACGAAAAATTTCGTTAGATTTTTACCTAATACAAATTTATTTTGAAATTATATTTAATCCGACTCGAAATTTCGGATTTAAAAAATATTTTGGATTCCATCAAAATGTAGGAAATTTTGTTGAATTTTTTGAGCGATTGGTTGAAATTATTAACCTTGTCCTGGCTAGAAAATGGGCTGAGTAAATTCCATTAGAATTAAAAATTCGGCTGTACATTATAACAAATCGCAAATGGGCTATATGTTCTTTGCCACAGGAGTGATGGTCACTTGTGGGCCTACTAAGTTGATGCGTACGCAAGGCTTTGTCAACTTATAGTCAACACACGATTCTAGTAGCAGTGGCCGTTGGATGTCCATCTAACGGCGATGGTGCTTCTTCAATCTCGGATATTCATGCTTCAACCGAACAAACCACCGCCGGCGGTACCGCCTGCAACCGCCTCCCGTGGCGGGCTATGCTGCCGCGCAGGCCTCACCGGCCCACCCTACTCCCATCGCCGTCCAGGCCATTCCTCTACTCACCAACACCTCCTGTTATTCTCCGGTGACGGCAGCTTCACACCGCAGCCGAACCAGTGAACCCTCGTAGTCCCCTCCGGGTGGGCATCCACTGCTGTGTCTTCACTAGCTCCGGGTCGTTCCCTTCCGAGGCCTCGCCATCGTCCACCGCGTTGGTTCTCTCGGCGCGGCGTGGTCAACTTTGTCAACAAATGAAGCCATCGGAAGAGGTATGTACGTGGAGTGGCTGACAGTAGGGACCCGCATGGCCCATGGCGGCACGTGAGCATGTCCCTTCTTTTTATGCGAAAACAAATGATTTATCCCCCTGACAGGTTTGAGCCACCAGCTACATCTTCGCACGCAGGGAAGTGTTTGCTTTATTACGCGGAAAAAGTTACCTCTCCCTGACAACTGGGACCCACCAGCTTTATTATCATCCATTTCGTGAAAATATAGATTGTATCAAAGATACTAAATTGTTTTATTTTTATTCTAACTCGAAAAACAAGAAATTAAAAAAACCAGAAAACATCTTCGCACGCAAGGAAGAGCCACCTTATTACGAGCAAAAAAATTACCCCCTGCTAGCTGGGACCCACCAGATTTGGTGGCTGGCTTGTGGGCCAACTAAGTTGACGCGTACGGGCTTTGTCAACTTAGTGAAAACAATTCTAGCTGCACTGACCATTGGATGTTAAATCCTCGGTCGTGTTGCGTCTTCAACCTCTGGTCTTCTTGCTCCAGCCGCCCAAACCAGGCCCGCGTACCGCCTGCTCCACCCTCCCGTGGCCGGCTGTGCTGCCGCGCAGGCCTCACGGACCGACCATACTACGACTGGCCAGGCCTTCCCTCTACTCACCCACACCCCTTGTTATTCTCCGGCGACGACAGCCTTACGTCATAGCCAAACCAGTGAACCCTCGTACTCCCCTCCGTGTGGGCATCCACCCGCCTCGTCTCCTCTGGCTCCTCGTCATTCCCTTCCTAGGCCTCGCCGTCGTCCACCGTCTTGATGCTCTCGGTGCCTCGTGGTCAACAAGGTCAACAAACGACAGCCATCGTAAGTGGACTTTAGGCTATGAGGCTGACAGCTGGACTCACCAGCTACATCTTCGAACACAAGGAAGTGCCTCCTTATTACTCGCAAAATAAAAATGATTCCTCCCCCTGACAGCCGGGACCCACCAGCTATATCTTCGCACGCAAGGAAGTGCATCCTTATCCTCCCTGATAGCTGAGACCCACCCGGTCGAGGCGTACGTAGTGTTGTCGTGAACGTGTATGTACATACTGGTCGATCGGTCTCTCTGCAACGATGAACTGTGGCCGAGCAAGCAGCGGCACGTGTAGTAGTAAAGCCCCCAACATAGCAGTTTAGGCAGTCCCTTCTAAACCATGTACATGTACGTACAACCACATGCCAAAAAATACGGCCACATACATACATACGGGCGGGGTCTCGAACATGTACTCGCGCATACGTTCAGCCAGGGCTCGTGTACATGGAGAGGCAACACACGGCAACAACGGCGTCCTGTTCATCGGAAGCCAACCGACTGGGTCAAAACGGAGAAACTGCGTCGTGTTCATTGGGAGGCAACAAAATGCGTCCTGTTCATCGGGAGCCAACCGGCTTGGACAGAACAGCCAAAACGGGGTCTGGCGTACCGCAGAACGGAGGAAACGGACTTCTGTTCGAGTGCCTACGGTCGAAATGGGGTCCTGTTGATCATGAGGGGTGTGGCGTACCGCAAAACAAAGGAAACAGACTTGTGTTGTAGTGCTACGGTCGAAACGGGGGTCCTGTTCATCGGGAGGGGTGTGGCGTACCGCAAAACGGGTCTCCACGAGCTACTGTTCATGCACCGTCGATTTGCTCCAGCCTCCACTTGCTACTGTTCATCCACCGTCGACTTCCTCCTGCCTCCACCAGCTACTATTCATCGACGGGGTCTTGTTCATCCAGCCTCCACCGGCTACTGTTCAACCAGCCCTCCACGGGGTCCCTCCACCGGCTACTGTTCATCCACCCCACCTCCTCGATCAGGGTCCCGTTCATCCAGCGGCAACGACCTCTACTACCACGGGATCCTGTTCATCCAACCCCCATGGGGAACTGTTCATCCACCCCCATCGGGGACTGTTCATCAAGAGGCATCTTCGATCGGCTTCAGTTAGTAGCAGTAGCAAAGGAATCACTCGGGTTCAGTTAACAGCCAAGGGATCAATCGGGGTTCAGTAACGTAGCTAGTGCAATCGCTCAGGTTTAGTTAGAGCCCAACGCCTCGCTCGGGTTCAGTTAGAGCCCAACGCCTCGCACACAAACGCGTACATGTATGAGAGAAACACGCAAACCTCCATGCATCGCTCGGCCCCGACCACCCACCGTAACGGGGAGTTCCCCAAAATTTTCCTCGCCCATGCTTCTACCATGATTTTTTTTCCTTCATGGACGACCCAAAGAATGTCATGCAGGTGCGTCCACGGCCCGCTCAGGATGAAAAGCCCATTTTTCTGTCATGATTTTTTTCATAGAAGTAGGAGCCCACCACATCTATGATGATACGTGCTTTTGTCACAATTATCGTCATAGAAGTCTCATAAGCATGACAGAAAAAAAATTCGTTCGGCCCAAAATGTCACGGATGAGTCTTCTTTTGGTAGTGACGGGTCCATAGCTAGTAGCTAGATGACTTCTTCTCTCTCTTTGATCTTCAAATACAAAGTTCTTCGTGATCTTCATGGCGTTTTATCAGATGTAATCTTCTTATGCAGCGTGTTTGTTGGGATCAGATGAATTGTGGGTTTATGATCATGTTATTCATTGAAAGTATTGAGTCTTTGTTGTACTTTATTATGCATAATTGTTACATCTCACTATTTCTCTTAGATCTATCTGTTTGGTTTGGCCAACTAGATTGATTTATCTTCAGTGGAGAGGTGCTTTGTAATGGGCTCAATCTTGCGGTGTCCTCACCTTGTGATAGAAGGGGTAGCGTGGCACGTATTTGTATTGTTGCCATTAAGGGTAAACCGACGGGGTTTATTCATATTGCTTGAGTTGATTCTGTCTACACTATGTTATCTTGCTTCATGCATTACTCTGTTTGTTATGAACTTAATACCGTAGATGCATGCTGGATAGTGGTCGATTGGTGGAGTAATAGTAGTAGATGTAGAATCGTTTCGGTCTACTTGTCACAGACATAATGCCTATTGACGTGGCTTGAATCTGCATTGGTATTTCCCCAAAGAGGAAGGGATGATGTAGCACAGCTACAGCAAATATTCCCCTCAGTTATGAAACCAAAGTTATCAATAAAGTAGGAGAACCAAGCAACACTATGTAAACGGTACCTACACACAAAGAACAAATACTTGCAACCCGACGCGCAAGAGGGGTTGTCAATCCCACTACGATTAAAAGATAGATTAAATTGTATGAGATTGGATAAATAGATCTAGCAAGAACACAAAATAAAATAAGTAAATAAAAAGTGCAGCAAGGTATTTTTGGGTTTTTGGACCCAGGGGCCATAGATTTCACTAGTGGCTTCTCTTGAGAAAATAACATACGGTGGGTAAACAAATTACTGTTGGGCAATTGACAGAAGAGCAAATAATTATGACGACATCCAAGGCAATGATCATGTATATAGGCATCACGTCCAAGATTAGTAGACCAAAACGATTCTGCATCTACTACTATTACCCCACACATCGACTGCTATCCAACATGCATCTAGTGTATTAAGTTCATGGAGAAACGGAGTAATGCAATAAGAAGGATGACATGATGTAGACAAGATCTATTCATGTAGGAATAGACCCCATATTTTTATCCTTAATATCAACAATACATGCGTGCCTCGCTACCCCTTCTGTCACTGGGTGAGGACACCGCAAGATCGAACCCATCACAAAGCACCTCTTCCTATTGCAAGAAAAATCAATCGAGTTGGCCAAACCAAACCAAAGTTTCGGAGAAGAAATACGAGGCTATAACAATCATGCATATAAGAGATCAAAGAAACTCAAGTAATATTCATAGATAGATCTGATCATCAACTCACACTTCATCGGATCCCAACAAACACACCGCAAAAAAGTCATTACATCAAATAGATCTCCAAGAACATCGAGGAGAACATTGTATTGAGAATCAAAGAGAGAGAAGAAGCCATCTAGCTACTGCTTATGGACCTGTAGGTCTATGGTGAACTACTCACGCATCACCAGAGGAGCACCAATTAGGATGATGAACCCCTCCGTGATCGTGTTCCCTCTGGCAGAGTGCCGGAATAGGGCTCTAGATTGGATCTCGTGGTTGTGGAACTTGCAGCGGCTAGAATTGTGTTTCGATCGGTCCCCTAGGGTTTCTAGAATATCTAAGAATTTATAGAGCTGAGAGCTAGTGGAGGAGACCTCCATGGGCCCCACAACCCATCAGTGCGCGCTAGGGGCCTCTGGCATGCCGAGGTGGGTGGTGGGCCCCATGGGCCTCCCCCTGGTGCTTCCTTTGCTCCCAAGTTGTCTTCTGGTCCCAAAAAAATCTCCAAAAAGTTTCGTGGCATTTGGACTTTGTTTGGTACTGATATTCTGTGAATTAAAAATCAAGAAAAAACAGCAACTGTCACTGGTACTATGTCAATAGGTTAGTCCCAAAAAATGGTATAAAGGTGCTATAAAACGAATGTAAAACATCCAAGAATGATAATATAACAACATGGAACAATAAAGTAATTATAGATACATTGGAGACTATCAACATCCCCAAGCTTAATTCCAGCTCGTCCTCAAGTGGGTAAATGATAAAAACAAATTTTTTGATGTGGAATGCTGCCTAACATGTTCATCACATATTCTTTTCTTTTGTAGCATGGACATTTGGACTTTTAGATGGTTCAAAGCAATAGTCTATAATTGACATGAAGACTTCAATACTCAATCATATCAACAAGCAACCATGTCTTCCAAAATATCAACACTAAAGAAAGTTATCCCTAGCCCATCATGCTTAATCATTGATCCATTCACGCACACTCGAATATTAGCTACATCCAATGCACAAGTATGATCATAGTGCTCCATAGTTTGTGCTTTATAAGAGAAGGTGGAGACTCAAATAAAAATAAAAATTGCATAAAAGTAAATAGATAGGCCCTTCGCAGAGCGAAGCATAGATTTGTAGAGGTGCCAGAGCTCAAAGCTTAAATTGAGAGATAAAATATTTTGAGAGGCATGCTTTTCCCGTGAACGAAAACGACCGAGTAGTTCCCAATACTTTCCATGCTAGATACATCATAGGCGGTTCCCAAACATAAAATAAAGTTTATTCCTTTTCCACCATTCTTTCACAATCCATGGCTAGCCGTATCCACGGGTGCCTTCCATACCAACACTTTCGAAGGAATTTATTATTTGACAACATAAAGTAAATTTCTTTTTCATTTTGGGACTGGGCATCCCTTTTACCACCACACTCTCGTGTAATGACAAGTGAATAAACACTCATCTTGATAACAACACATCTAGCATGGAAAAATATTGGCCACCCCCTGCGACTTGATGAGCGGTACGAGCACACAAAAAGGAAATTCACTTTGAAAATTAGAGTTGGCACATACAAATTTACTTAGAACGGCACGGAAATACCACATATAGGTAGGTATGGTGGACTCATATGGCATATTGGGTTTAAGGAGTTTGGATGCATAAGTAGTATTCCCACTTAGGACAAATCAAGGCTAGCAAATAGATTGAGAAGCAACCAACCAAGAAATGAAAATTCTCATAAATGAGCATTACGCATAACTAACACCGAATAATGCACCACAAGTAGGATGTAATTTGATTGCATAACTATTGACTTTCGTGCTTGCATAGGGAATCACAAAACTTAACACCAATATTCTTACTAAAGCATAATTACTCACCAACATGACTCACATATTACTATATCATCATATCCCAAAACCATTACAAAGAATCAAGTTTATTTTGTCCAATGATCTTCATCAAAGTTTTTATTATATACCTCTTGAATATCTATCACTTTGGGACTAATTTCATATATTGCAATTGCTTTTGACAAGCTCAAATAAATTTAAGTGAAGAACATGAGCATAAAAATTTCCGTCTCTAAAAATAATATAAGTGAAGTATGAGAGAATTTATTCAAAAGTTTACTAACTCTCAAATAAATCTATGTGAAGCATGAGAGTATTTATTCAAAATTTAAGGCACCATTGTGCTAAAAAAGATATAAGTGAAGCACTAGAGCAATTCCATAGCTCAAAAAATTTAAGTGAAGCACACAAAGCAATTCTAACAAATGATAGCATAATTATGGCTCTCTCAAATAGGTGTGTCCAGCAAGAAGATTGCCAGAAACTAAAAAGCAAAACAATCAAAGACTCATATAATACAAGATGCTTCAACCAAAACTCATGATATCTGATGAATAAAAATATAGCACCAAGTAAAATTACCGATGGTTGTTAGAAGAAAGAGGGGATGCCTTCCGGGGCATCCCCAAGCTTAGTTGCTTGGTTCTCCTTGAATATTAACTTGGAGTGCCATGGGCATACCCAAGCTTAGGCTCTTTTCACTCCTTATTCCTTCATCCATGTGATCTAACCCAAAACTTAAAAACGTCAATCACACAAAACTTAACAAAACCTTCGTGAGAACCGTTAGTATAATAAAGCAAATCACCACTTTAGTACTGTTGCAAACCCATTCATATTTTATTATTGCATTATACCTACTGTATTATAACTTTACCATGGCTTATACCCCTCGATACAATCCATAGATTCATCAAAATAAGCACACAATGCAATGAAAACAGAATCTGTCAAAAACAGACAAGTCCTTAGTAATCTGGACTTTGACCATACTTATGTAACTCCAAAAAATCTGAAAAATTAGGACAACGTTGGAAATTTGTATTTCAATCTTGTGTACAAAAATCATAATTTTATCGTGCTTCTATGATTTTTAACAATTCTGCAACTGGGTGCAAAAGTTTCTGTTTTTCAACAATATCAAATCAACTATCACCCAACATGATCCCAAAGGCTTTACTTGGCTCAAACAATAATTAGAACATAAAAAAAAAATCATAACAGTAGAATAATGGTTTAAACACTCAAGAATAGAAAGAAAAAGGTAAAAATAAATTTTATTCATTGGGTTGCCTCCCAACATGCGCTATCATTTTATGCCCCTAGCTAGGCATAATGCATAGATTCAAGTATTGCCATCCTTAATTTTTGCCCATAGGTTTCCCTCATGATTGATTCATATGGTGGCTTAATTCTTGTTCTAGGGAAGTGTTCCATACCTTTTCTTAGTGGAAATTGAAATTTAATATTCCCTTCTTTCATATCAATCACGACACCTATAGTTCATAAAAACGGTCTACCAAGTATGATGGGACAAGACAGATTGCAATCAATATCAAGAACAATAAAATCTATGGAAACGTAGTTCCTATTTGCAAGAATAAGAACATCACTAATTCTTCCCAAAGGCTTTTGAATAGTAGAATCCGCCAAGTGCAAATTAAGAGAACAATCTTCAATATTGGTGAGACCAAGCACATCACATAGAGATTTCGGAATTGTGGAAACACTAGCACCCAAATCACACAAAGAAAAGCACTCATAATTTGTAATCTTGACTTTAATGGTAGGTTCCCATTCATCATATAATTTTCTAGGAATTGAAATCTCTAATTCCAACTTTTCTTCGAAAGCTTTCATCATCACTTCTACAATATGTTTATTGAAAGCTTTATTCTGTTCATAGGCATTGGGTGAATTTATCATGGATTGCAACAAAAAAAATACATTCAATCAAAGAGCAAATATCACAATTAAAGTCTTTGTAATCTAAAAGAGTGGGCACATCACTAGTTAAAGTTTTGACCTCTCCAAACCCACTTTTATCAAAATTTTCAACAAGATTTTCACCCTCCGAATTATGAGGACGCCCTCTAGCTAAAGTTAACTCTTCTTCTATCCCCCTTTCATCAAGTTTAATATTACTAAACAAGGAATCAATAAAATAAACACCAATCATTTTAAGATCTTCATCATTGTTATGAAAGCAATCGGTAGAAAACGCTCTTTCTAAAAGTTCTCTTTTAGCTCTAAGCATAGCGGTTCTTTTCTTACTTACATCCATAGAAACATATAAAGCTTTAATTGATTCATTGACATCAACCTTAGGTGGAAAAATTTTAATCTTGAGATTTTCTACATCATGGTAAATTATATCAATGCTTCTAGAGATATCATCAATCTTATTCAACTTTTCTTCTATCATAGTATTGAAAACCTTTTGAGCATTGATAAATTCTTTAATATTACTCTCATGATCAGAGGGGTTCCTATTATTATTGTAAGAAGAATTTCCATAGGAATTGCCATAATTATTAGAGGAATTTCCAGGAAAAGGCCTAGGATTAAAATTACCTCTATAAGCATTGTTATTAAAATTGTTTCACAAGACAAAATTCACATCTACGGGATCACTATTTTGCTCAATCAAAGTAGACAAAGGCACATCATTAATACCAATAGGAACATTTTTACTAGCAGCCAATTTCATAAGAGCATCAACTTTTTCACTCAAAGTACTAATTTCTTCAACCGAATTAACTTTTTTACTAGTAGGTGCTCTTTCGGTATGCCACTGTGAATAATTTGCCATAATATTGTCTAGTAATTTAGTAGCTTCACCCAAAGTAATCTCCATAAATGCACCACCTGCGGCGGAATCTAAAAGATTTCTAGAAACAAAATTCGATGCTGCATAATTTTTTTGTATAATTATCCAAAGATTTAAACCATGAGTAGGAAAATTTCTTAGCATCAATTTCATTCTTTCCCAAGATTGTGCAACATGTTCATGCTCAAGTTGCTTAAAATTCATCATTTGAGTTCTAAGGGAAATAATTTTCGCGGGTGGAAAATACTTAGTAATAAAAGCATCTTTGTACTTATCCCAAGAATCGATACTATTGCGAGGAAAAGAAGAAAACCAAATTTTTGCAAGATCCCTCAAGGAGAAAGGAAATAATTTCAACTTCACAATATCATTGTCCACATATTTTTTATTTTTCATATCACACAATTCTAAGAATGTATTTAGATGGGATGCGACATCCTCATTAGGAGTACCGGAAAATTAGTCTTTCATATCAAGATCCAATAAAGCGGCATTAATATCACAAGACTCCGCACTAGTGGCGGGAGGAGCAATCAGAGTACTAATAAAATCATTATTATTAGTATTGGAAAAATCACACAATTGGGTATTTTCTTGAGACATCATGACTACAGAAACAAGATTGCAAGCAAACAAGAGATCTGACAAGAAAAAGGCGAACGAAAAAGAAGGCGAATAAAAAGGCAAATTGTTGTGAAGTGGGGGAGATGAAAATGAGAGGCAAATGGAAATAATGTAAATTGCAAGGAGATGGGATTTGTGATTAGGTACCTGATAGATGTTGATGATGTCTCCCCGGCAACGGCGCCAAAATTCCTTTGACGTGGCTGGAATCTGCGTTGGTATTTCCCAAAAGAGGAAGGGATGATGCAGCACAACTAAGTCAAGTATTTCTCTCAGTTATGAAACCAAGGTTATAAATCTAGTAGGAGAACCAAGCAACAGTATGTAAATGGTACCTGGAGACAAAGAACAAATAATTGCAACCCAACGCGCAAGAGGGGTTGTCAATCCCTCTACGGTAAAAAGATAGATTAAAATGTATGAGATTGGATAAATAGATCTAGCAAGAACACAAAATAAAATATTTAAAGACGAAGTGCAGCAAGGTATTTTTGGGTTTTTGGAATAATAGATCTGAATGAAATATGATAAAAGATAAACCCAGGGGCCGTAGATTTCACTAGTGGATTCTCTCGAGAATATAGCATATGGTGGGTAAACAAATTACGGTTGAGCAATTGATAGAAGAGAAAATAATTATGACGGTATCCAAGGCAATGATCATGTATATAGGCATAACATCGAAGATTAGTAGACCGAAATGATTCTGCATCTACTACTATTACTCCAGACATCGACCACTTTCCAACATGCATGTAGTGTATTAAGTTCATGGAGAAATGGAGTAATGCAATAAGAACAATGACATGATGTAGACAAGATCTATTCATGTAGGAATAGACCCCATCTTTTTATCCTTAATAGCAACAATACATGTGTGCCTCGCTACCCCTTCCGACACTGGGTGAGGACACCGCAAGATCGAACCCATCACAAAGCACCTCTTCCCATTGCAAGAAAAATCAATCGAGTTGGCCAAACCAAATCAAAGTTTCGGAGAAGAAATACGAGGCTATAACAATCATGCATATAAGAGATCAAAGAAACTCAAATAATATTCATAGATAGATTTGATCATCAACTCGCACTTCATCGGATCCTAACAAACACACCGCAAAAGTCATTACATCAAATAGATCTCCAAGAACATCGAGGAGAACATTGTATTAAGAATCAAAAAGAGAGAAGAAGCCATCTAGCATCGCCTACGGACCCGTAGGTCTATGGTGAACTACTCACGCATCATCGGAGGAGCACCAATGAGGATGATGAACCCCTCCGTGATCGTGTTCCCCTCTGGCAGAGTGCCAGAATAGGGCTGTAGATTAGATCTCGTGGTTCTGGAACTTGCTACGGCTGGAATTGTGTTTCGGTCGCTCCCCTAGGGTTTTCTGGAATATCTGAGAATTTATAGAGCTAAGACGTAGTGGAGGAGACCTCCATGGGCCCCACCACCCACCTGGGCGTGCCAGGGGCCTCTGGCACGCCCAGGTGGGTGGTGGGCCCCATGGGCCTCCACCCTGGTGCTTCCTTGGCTCCCAAGTTGTCTTCTGGTCTAAAAAAATCTCCAAAAAGTTTCATGGCATTTGGACTTCGTTTGGTACTGATATTCTGCGAAGTAAAAAACAAGCAACAAACAACAACTGGCACTGGGCACTATGTCAATAGGTTAGTCCCAAAAAATGATATAAAGTTGCTATAAAATGAATGTAAAACATCCAAGAATGATAATATAACAGCATGGAACAATCAAAAATTACAGATATGTTGGAGATGTATCACCTATATGCATGATTATTTCCAATAATAACATCATAACTATGCGCTTTTCTATCAATTTCTCAACAATAATTTGTTTACCCATCGTATGCTTTGTTTCAAGAGAGAAGCCTCTAGTGAAAAATATGGCCCCGGGGTTTACTTTTATCATATTACAAAAATGAAAAATACCTTGCTGTAATTTATTTACTTTTATTTTGTTTTGTAATTATCTATCTACCACTACCAGATTTGATCCTTGTAGGTAACGAGTTCAAGGGGATTGACAACCCTCTTGCTTGGCTGGGTGCAAGTATTTGCTCTTGTCTGTGTGTAGGTGGTGTTCACTGCTACCTCTTGAGCATGCGTTGGTTTTCCCTTGAAGAGGAAAGGGTGATGCAACAAAGTAGCGTAAGTATTTCCCTTAGTTTTTGAGAACCAAGGTATCAATCTAGTAGGAGACTAAACGCAAATCGCCCAGTACCTGCACAAACAATCAAGAACCTTGCAACAAACGCGATAAAGGGGTTCTCAATCCATTCACGGCCACTTGCAAAAGTGAGATCTGATAAAGATAATAAGAGAAATATTTTTTGGTATTTTTGTTGTATATATTGGAAAAGTAAAGATTGCAAAATAAATAGTAAACTAGAATTGTAGATTGGAAATTTATATGATGTAAAGTAGACCCGAGGGCCATAGGTTTCACTAGTGGCTTCTCTCAAGATAGCATGTATTACGGTGGGTGAACAAATTACTGTCGAGCAATTGATAGAAAAGTGCATAATTATGAGAATATCTAGGCATGATCATGAACATAGGCATCACGTCCGTGACAAGTAGACTGAAACGATTCTACATCTACTACTATTACTCCACACATCGACCGCTATCCAGCATGCATCTAGAGTATTAAGTTCATAAGAACAAAGTAACGCATTAGGCAAGATGACATGATGTAGAGGGATAAACTCAAGCAATATGATGTAAACCCCATTTTTATCCTCGATGGCAACAATACAATACGTGTCGTTTCCCCTTCTGTCACTGGGATCGAGCACCGCAAGATTGAACCCAAAGCTAAGCACTTCTCCCATTGCAAGAAATATCAATCTAGTAGGACAAACTAAACCGATAATTCGAAGTGACTTGCAAAGATATTTAAATCATTCATAAAAGAATTCAGAGAAGAATCAAATATTGTTCATAGATAATCTTGATCATAAACCCACAATTCATCGGATCTCGACAAACACACCGCAAAAAGAATTACATCGAATAGATCTCCAAGAAGATCAAGTAGAACTTTGTATTGAGATCCAAAGAGAGAGAAGAAGCCATCTAGCTAGTAATTATGGACCCGAAGGTCTCTGGTAAACTACTCACACATCATCGGAGAGGCTATGGTGTTGATGTAGAAGCCCTCCATGATCGAATCCCCCTCCGGCAGATCGCCGGAAAAGGCCCCAAGATGGGATCTCACGGGTACAGAAGGTTGCGGCGGTGGAAAAGTGGTTCGTGGCTCTCCTCGATGGTTTCAGGGTATAAGAGTATATATAGGCGAAAGAAGTAGGTCGGTGGAGCAACGAGGGGCCCACGAGGGTGGGGGCGCGCCTACCCCCTGGGCGTGCCCTCCTGCCTCATGGCTGCCTCATTGCTTCCTTGACTTACACTCCAAGTCTCCTGGATTGCATCTGTTCCAAAAAAGATCCTCGCGAAGGTTTTGTTCCGTTTGGATTCCGTTTGATATTCCTTTTCTGTGAAACACTGAAATAGGCAAAAAACAACAATTTGCACTAGGCCTTCTGTTAATAGGTTAGTCCTAAAAATAATATAAAAATGTATATTAAAGCCCATTAAACATCCAAAACAGATAATATAATAGCATGGAACAATAAAAAATTACAGATACGTTGGAGACGTATCAAGCATCCCCAAGTTTAATTCCTGCTCGTCCTCGAGTAGGTAAATGATAAAAACAGAATTTTTGACGTGGAATGCTACCTAGCATAATTCTAATGTAATTCTCTTTATTGTGGCATGAATGTTCAGATCCGAAAGATTCATGACAAAAGTTTAATATTGACATAAAAATAATAATACTTCAAGCACACTAACTAAGCAATTATGTCTTATCAAAATAACATAGCCAAAGAAAGCTCATCCCTACAAAATCATATAGTTTGGCCATGCTTCATTTTCGTCAGGCAAAAATGTTCTCATCATGCACAACCCTGATGACAAGCCAAGCAATTGTTTCATACTTTAGTATTCTCAAACTTTTCAACTTTCACGCAATACATGAGCGTGAGCCATGGACATAGCACTATGGGTGGAATAGAATATAATGTTGTGGGTTGTGTGGAGAAGACAAAAAAAGGAGAAAGTCTCACACTGATGCGGCTAATGAACGGTCTATGGAGATGCCCATCAATTGATGTCAATGCAAGGAGTAGGGATTGCCATGCAACTAATGCACTAGAGCTATAAATGTATGAAAGCTCAACAAAAGAAAACTAAGTGGGTGTGCATCCAACTTGCTTGCTCACGAAGACCTAGGGCATTTGAGGAAGCCCATCGTTGGAATATACAAGCCAAGTTCTATAATGAAAAATTCCCACTAGTATATGAAAGTGACAAAATGAGAGACTCTCTATCATGAAGATCATGGTGCTACTTTGAAGCAGAAGTGTGGAAAAAGGATAGTAGCATTGTCCCTTCTTATATATATATATTTTTTTATTTGGCCTTTCTTTTTTTGTCCTTTCTTTTTTTTCTTTTTTGGGACAATGCTCTAATAATGATGATCATCACACTTCTATTTATTTACAACTCAAGGATTACAACTCGATACTAGAACAAAATATGACTCCATATGAATGCCTCCGGCGGTGTACTGGGATTGGGCAATGAATCAAGAGTGACATATATGAAAAAATTATGCATGGTGGCCTTGCCACAAATACGATGTCAACTACATGATCATGCAAGGCAATATGACAATGATGAAGTGTGTCATAATGAACGGAACGGTGGAAAGTTGCATGGCAATATATCTCGGAATGGCTATGGAAATGCCATAATAGGTAGGTATGGTGGCTGTTTTGAGGAAGATATAAGGAGGCTTATGTGTGATAGAGCGTATCGTATCACAAGGTTTGGATGCACCGGCGAAGTTTGCACCAACTCTCAAGGTGAGAAAGGGCAATGCACGGTACCGAAGAGGCTAGCAATGATGGAAGGGTGAGAGTGCGTATAATCCATGGGCTCAACATTAGTCATAATCAACTCACATACTTATTGAAAAAATCTACAAGTCATCAAAACCAAGCACTACACGCATGCTCCTAGGGGGATAGATTGGTAGGAAAACACCATCGCTCGTCCTCGACCGCCACTCATAAGGAAAGAAATCAAATAACACCTCATGCTTCAAATTTGTCACACAACGTTTACCATACGTGCATGCTACGGGACTTCCAAACCTCAACATAAGTATTCTCAATTCCACAATCACTCAACTAGCACGACTGTAATATTACCATCTTCATATTTCAAAACAATCATCAAGTATCAAACTTCTCATAGTATTCAATGCACTCTATATGGAAGTTTTTATTATACCCATCTTGGATGCCTATCATATTAGGACTAATTTTATAACCAAAGCAAATTACCATGCTTTTCTAAAAGACTCTCAAAATAATATAAGCGAAGCATGAGAGATAAATTATTTCTATAAAATAAAACCACCACTGTGCTCTAAAAAGATATAAGTGAAGCACTAGAGCAAAATTATCTAGCTCAAAAGATATAAGTGAAGCACATAGAGTATTCTAATAAATTCCGATACATGTGTGTCTCTCCAAACGGTGTGTACAGTAAGGATGATTGTGGTAAACTAAAAAGCAAAGAATCAAATCATACAAGGTGCTCCAAGCAAAACACATATCATGTGGTGAATAAAAATATAGCCTCAAGTAAAGTTACGATGGACGAAGACGAAAGAGGGGATGGCTTCCGGGGCATCCCCAAGCTTAGGCTTTTGGTTGTCCTTGAATTTTACCTTGGGGTGACTTGGGCATCCCCAATCTTAGGCTCTTGCCATTCCTTGTTCCATGATCCATCAAATCTTTACCCAAAAACTTGAAAACTTCACAACACGAAACTTAAACAGAAAATCTCATGAGCTCCGTTAGTGTAAGAAAACAAATTACCACTTTAAGGTACTGTAATTAACTCATTATTTATTTATATTGGTGTTAAACCTACTGTATTCCAACTTCTCCATGGTTCATACCCCCCCCCCCCGATACTAGCCATAGATTCATCAAAATAAGCAAACAACACACGAAAAACAGAATCTGTCAAAAACAGAACAGTCTGTAGTAATCTGTGTCAAACTTATACTTCTGGAACTCAAACAATTCTGAAATAAATTGGTGGACGTGAGGAATTTGTCTATTAATCATCTGCAAAAAGAATCAACCTAAAATCACTCTCCAGTAAAAAATGGCAGCTAATCTCGTGAGTGCTAAAGTTTCTATTTTTTACAGCAAGATCATAAAGACTTCACCCAAGTCTTCCCAAAGGTTCTACTTGGCACAAACATTAATTTAAAACATAAAACCACATCTAAACAGAATCTAGATGAATTATTTATTACTAAACAGAAACAAAAATAAAATTGGGTTGCCTCCCAACAAGCGCTATCGTTTAACACCCCTAGCTAGGCATAAAAACAAGAATAGATCTAGGTATTGTCATCTTTGGTATGCAATCCATAACTGGCTCTCATAATAGATTCATAAGACAATTTAATTTTATTCCTAGGAAAGTGTTCCATGCCTTTCCTTAATGGAAATTGTTATCTAATATTTCCTTCTTTCATATCAATAATTGCACCAATCGTTCTAAGGAAAGGTCTACCAAGAATAATAGGACATGAAGGGTTGCAATCTATGTCAAGAACAATGAAATCTACGGGCACATAATTCCTATTTTCAACAATAAGAACATCATTAATCCTTCCCATAGGTTTCTTAATGGTGGAATCTGCAAGGTGCAAATTTAAAGAACAATCATCAATTCACGGAAAGCTAGCACATCACACAAAGTTTTTGAAATTGTGGAAACACTAGCACCCAAATCTCATAAAGCATAGCATTCGTGATCTTTAATCTTAATTTTAATAGTAGGTTCCCACTCATCATAAAGTTTTCTAGGGATAGAAACTTCTAATTCAAGCTTTTCTTCATAAGATTGCATTAAAGCATCAACAATGTGTTTGGTAAAAGCTTTATTTTGAGCATAAGCATGAGGAGAATTTAACACGGATTGCAACAAGGAAATACAATCTATCAAAGAAAAATTATCATAATTAAATTCCTTAAAATCCAAAATAGTGGGTTCATTGCTATGTAAAGTTTTGACCTCTTCAATCCCACTTTTACCAATTTCTGCATCAAGATCTAAAAACTTCGAATCATTGGGACGCCTTTTAACTAAAGATGACTCATCTCCAGTCCCATATTTATCAAGATTCATATTGTAAAAAAAAGATTTAATAGGGGACACATCAATCACTTTTAGATCTTCATCATTATTGTGATGAAAACTAGAACAACATGCTTTTACAAAGCAATCTTTTTTAGCACGCATCCTAGCTGTTCTTTCTTTGCACTCATCAATGGAAATTCTCATAGATTTGAGAGACTAATTGATATCATGCTTAGGTGGAATAGATCTAAGTTTCAAAGAATCAACATCAAGAGAAATTATATCCACGTTCCTAGCCAACTCATCAATCTTAGGCAATTTTTCTTCAAACAAAGCATTGAAATTCTTTTGAGAAATCATAAATTGTTTAACACTAGT
The DNA here is from genome assembly GCF_002575655.3 of Aegilops tauschii subsp. strangulata. Lineage (NCBI taxonomy): Eukaryota > Viridiplantae > Streptophyta > Magnoliopsida > Poales > Poaceae > Aegilops > Aegilops tauschii. Next base: position 84,392,134 of record NC_053038.3, on the reverse strand, counting down.
CTCTAAATCAGAGGCCATATTATTAAAATTTCCATAACAGTTGTTGTAGCAATTACAATAATTATTAGAGGAATTACTAGGGAACGACCTAGATTTGAAATTTCCTCTATACGCGTTGTTATCAAAATTGTTCCTACCAACAAAATTCACATCCATAGATTCATTATTATTATCAATCAAAGTGGACAAAGGCATATCATTAGGATCAGAAGAAACACTCTTATTAGCAAACAATTTTATAAGTTCATCCATCTTTCCACTCAAAACATTAATCTCTTCAATAGCATGAACCTTTTTACTAGTGAATCTTTCGGTGTGCCATTGAGAATAATTAACCATAATATTATCTAGGAGTTTAGTTGCTTCTCCTAAAGTGATTTCCATAAAAGTGCCTCCCGCGGCCGAATCTAAATGATTTCTAGAAGCAAAATTCAATCCGGCTTAATTTTTTTGTATAATCATCCATAAATTCAAACCATGTGTAGGGCAATTACGTATCATTAATTTCATCCTCTCCCAAGTTTGTGCAACATGCTCATGCTCAAGTTGCTTAAAATTCATAATATCATTTCTAAGAGAGATGATCTTAGCGGGAGGAAAATACTTAGAGATAAAAGCATCTTTGCACTTATTCCTTGAATCAATACTATTTTTAGGAAAAGAAGAAAACCAAGTTTTAGCACGATCTCTAAGCGAAAACAGAAATAGCTTCAATTTAACAATATCATTATCCACATCTTTCTTCTTTTGCATATCACACAAATCAATGAAGTTGTTCAGATGGGTAGCAGCATCTTCACTAGGAAGGCCAGAAAACTGATCTTTCATAACAAGATTCAACTAAGCGGTATTGATTTCATAAGATTCAGCATCGGTAGTAGGAGCAATCAGAGTGCTAATAAAATCATTATTGTTGGTATTGGAAAAGTCACACAATTTAGTATTATCTTGAGCCATCATGACGAACAATCAATCCAACACACAAGCAAACAAGAAGCAAGTTAAAAGAGGCGAACGGAAAAAGGGAGAATAAAATGGCAAGGGTGAAGTGGGGAGAGGAAAATGAGAGGAAAATGCCAAATAATGTAATGTGAGGGAGAAGAGTTTGTGATGGGTACTTGGTATGTTTTGATTTGGCGTAGATCTCCCCGGCAATGGCGCCAAAAATGGCTAGTTGACGAGAGATCAAATCTTGACTTGACTTGGCGCAAATCTCCCCGGCAACGGCGCCAGAAATCCTTCTTGCTACCTCTTGAGCATGCGTTGGTTTTCCCTTGAAGAGGAAAGGGTGATGCAGCAAAGTAGCGTAAGTATTTCTCTCAGTTTTTGAGAACCAAGGTATCAATCCAGTAGGAGACTACATGCAAATCGCCTATTACCTGCACAAACAATCAAGAACCTTGCAACCAACGTGACAAAGGGGTTGTCATTCCCTTCACGGCCACTTGCAAAAGTGAGATCTGATAAAGATAATAACATAAATATTTTTTGGTATTTTTGTTGTATAGATTGGAAAAGTAAAGATTGCAAAATAAATAGTAACTAGAATTGTAGATTGGAAACTTATATGATGTAAAGTAGACCCGGGGGCCATAGGTTTCACTAGTGGCTTCTCTCAAGATAGCATGTATTACGGTGGGTGAACAAATTACTGTCGAGCAATTGATAGAAAAGTGCATAATTATGAGAATATCTAGGCATGATCATGAACATAGGCATCACGTCCGTGACAAGTAGACCGAAACGATTCTGCATCTACTATTATTACTCCACACATCGACCGCTATCCAGCATGCATCTAGAGTATTAAGTTCATAAGAACAGAGTAACGCATTAGGCAAGATGACATGATGTAGAGGGATAAACTCAAGCAATATGATATAACCGCCATCTTTTTATCCTCGATGGCAACAATACAATACGTGTCATTTCCCCTTCTGTCACTAGCACCGCAAGATTGAACCCAAAGCTAAGCACTTCTACCGTTGCAAGAAAGATTAATCTAGGAGGCCAAACTAAACCGTTAATTCGAAGAGACTTGCAAGGATATTCAAATCATGCATAAAAGAATTTAGAGAAGAATCAAATATTGTTCATAGATAATCTTGATCATAAACCAACAATTCGTCGGATCTCGACAAACACACTGCAAAAAGAATTACATCGAATAGATCTCCAAGAAGATCAAGGAGAACTTTGTATTGAGATCTAAAGAGAGAGAAGAAGCCATCTAGCTAATAACTATGGACCCGAAGGTCTGTGGTAAACTACTCACACATCATCGGAGAGGCTATGGTGTTGATGTAGAAGCCCTTCATGATTGAATCCCCCTCCAGCAGATCGCCGGAAAAGGCCCCAAGATGGGATCTCATGGGTACAGAAGGTTGCGGCGGTGGAAAAGTGGTTTCGTGGCTCTCCTCAATGGTTTCAGGGTATAAGAGTATATTTAGGCAAAAAAAGTAGGTCGGTGGAGCTATAAGGGGCCCACGAGGGTGGGGGGCGCACCCTCCGGCCTCGTGGCCGCCTCGTTGCTTCCTTGAATTCCACTCCAAGTCTCCTAGATTGCATCTGTTCCAAAAAAGATCCTCGCGAAGGTTTCGTTCCGTTTGGATTCCGTTTGATATTCCTTTTCTGTGAAACACTGAAATAGGCAAAAAAACAGCAATTTGCACTAGGACTTCGGTTAATAGGTTAGTCCCAAAAATAATATAAAAAGGTATATGAAAGCCCATTAAACATCCAAAACAGATAATATAATTGCATGGAACAATAAAAAATTATAGATACGTTGGAGACGTATCAATCACTAGGCTTTTTGTGATTCTCGTATTAGTTTGATAACCTTGGTTCTCACTGAGGGAAATACTTATCAGCTACTATATTGCTTCACCCTTCCTCTTTGGGGAAAATCCCAATGCAGCTCACAAGTATCGGCAGGCATGGCCTTTGTGTGTGTGTGTGTGTGTGTGTGTGTGTCATATTTGTGTTGCAGCTCACAAGATGCTTATGTACCCCTCTCGAAGGAACAGATCAAAGACGACATTTCTAACGTGTTCATTTCTTTGGTCATAGGAAATCTGTATTGTTAAGAGGGGGTCTGTGATAGTGCCTTGGACCAGAGGGTACTCACCACATCATCTCCCGGCTAGGTGGGTTGGGCCGAGGATCCCCATGATGATTCCCTGATGGGCCAAACCCAGAAGACCCACGAGGCCACGACGTTTACAAGGAAGGTTCTCGAAGACTTGACGCATAATCCAAGACTTAGATGTCGACTACACCATGAGATCCCATATACGTAGCCAACATACCTATGACCCTAGACCCCCTCTATACCTATATAAACCCAAGCGTAGGTCATGTAGAGGATCGTAGATACTCTCATGGTAGACAAACCTGTACTTTATACTCCATCCACAATCAATATAAACAAAAGCAGGACGTAGGGTACTGTCTCTTCAAGAGAGCCCAAACCTGGGTAAAACCTCGTGTCTATTGTTACCATCGCATCTAGGCTATCAGCTGGGGACCCTCTACCCGAGGTTCATCAAAATTGACTCCATTGTTGGTGGCCCGTGCAGGTCCCCACTGATAGTCGCAAGAATTCGATGGGAATCAACATATGCAAGCAGATTGGATCCGGCATGAACTTTTTGTCGGGCCAGATCTTCGTCTTCGGTAGCATCATGCTTTTTGTTGACTCGACCGGCCACTTAGGCCAAGTAGAGAACCTCGCTCCCGGTCAAGTCATGAGATTTGGCAACTTCAAGTACACCGCGGATACCCGCGGAGAACTATACTTCTCAAATTGGGTGTCAGACCAGATCGAGGAGCAACAAATCACGCCCGTCCCCATGTCGATGTCAGATTAGGCTTAGAGCGAGACAAGAACCCTACATCGGATCTGGTCACAGTCCCGGGCTCGACAACACAGCTCGGGTGCCAAGCTATGACCTTGACCCCGTGCTACTTGTGAGCTACGTTGGGATTTCCTCGAAGAGGAGAGCATGATGCAGTACAATAGAGATAAGTATTTCCCTCAGTTAAGAACCAAGGTTATTAATCTAGTAGGAGAACCACACAACACCTCGTTAGCAGTACTTGCACACAAAATAACAAATACTTGCACCCAACGTGAATAAGGGGTTGTCAATCCCTCGGCGGTTAATTGCAAAGATTAAATTTTGTAGTGATAAATAGATAAATAAAACACAAAATAAAATAAAGTAAGAAAAATTGCAGCAAGGTATTTTTGGATTTTAATATATTATAAAAGTATACCCCGGGGCCATAGCTTTCACTAGAAGCTTCTCTCTTGAAACTATCATATGGTGGGTAAACAAATTACTGTTGGGCAATTGATAGAAAAGCGAATAATCATGACGATATCCAAGGAAATGATCATGTATATGGGCATCACGTCCGAGACAAGTAGACCGACTCCTACCTGCATCTACTACTATTACTCCACACATCGACCGCTATTCGGCATGCATCTAGAGTATTAAGTTCATAAAGAACGGGGTAACGCCTTAAGCAAGATGACAGGATGTAGACAAAGTAAACTCACGCATGAATAAACCCCATATTTTTATCCTTAATGGCAACGAGAAAAATCCGTGTCATGTCCCTTTCTGTCACTAGGATTGACCACCGCAAGATCGAACCCATCACAAAGCACCTCTCCCATTGCAAAAAAATTCAATCTAGTTGGCCAAACCAAATCAATAGATCGGAGAGAAATACAAAGTTATAGTAATCATGCATAAAAGAGTTCAGCGAAGACTCAAATAATATCCATGGATAATATGACCATAAACTCACAATTCACTGGATCCAAACAAACACAATTCAAAGAGTGATTATATCTAATAGATCTCCAAGAACATCCATGAGAACATTGTACTGAAGATCAAAGAGAGAGAAGAAGCCATCTAGCTACTAACTATGGACCCGTAGGTCTGTGGTAAAATACTCACATATCATCGGAAGGCCATCAAGGTTGATGTAGAGCCCCTCCGAGGTTGGTTCCCCCTTTGGAAGAGTGCTGGAAAAGGCCTCTAGATGGGATCTCTTGAGAACAAAAGCTTGTGGTGGCGAAAAAAGCATTTTGGGTGCCGCCCTGTTGGTTTCCCGATTTTAGAGAATTTATAGAGGAGGAATTAGGTCAAAATGGTGAACATGGGCCCCAAGAACCACTGCTACTTCTTGAGCTTGTGTTGGTTTTTCCCTTGAAGATGAAAGGGTGATGCAGCAAAGTAGATATAAGTATTTACCTCAGTTAAGAACCAAGGTATCAATCCACTAGGAGGAACACACAAGTCTCCAATGATAGCACCTACAAAAACAAACAAATACTTGCACCCAACGCGAAGGGGTTGTCAATCCCTTCACGATTACTTGCAAGGATGAGATCTGATAGAGATAGGTATAAAAGATAAGTAAAAGTGCAAAATAAAGTAAAGGTAAATAAATTGCAGAAATGTATTTTTGGCTTTCTGGTTTTATAGATCTGAAAATAATATGACAAAAATAGACCCGAGGGCCATAGTTTTCACTAGACGCTTCTCTCTTGATAGAACGCATACGGTGGGTAAACAAATTACTGTTGAGCAATTGATAGAAAAGCGCAAAGTTATGACAATATCTAAGGCAATGATCATGAATATAGGCATCACATCGATGATAAGTAGACCGACTCCTGCCTGCATCTACTACTATTACTCCACACATCGACCGCTATCCAGCATGCATCTAGTGTATTAAGTTAACAAGAACGGAGTAATGCCTTAAGCAAGATGACATGATGTAGAGGGATAGATCCAATCAATATGAAATAAACCCCATCTTTTTAGCCTTAATGGCAACAATACAAATATGTGCCTCGCTACCCCTTCTGTCACTGGGTGAGGACACCGCAATATTGAACCCAAAACAAAGCACCTCTCCCATTGCAAGAAAAATCAATCTAGTTATCCAAACCAAATCAATAGATAGGAGAGAAATACAAAGCTATCTTAATCATGCATAAAAGAGTTCAGAGAAGACATAAATAATATTCATAGATAATCTGATCATAAATCCACAATTCGTCAGATCTTAATAAATGCACCACAAAAGAAGATTACATCGAATAGTGTCGTGGGGTATCCACGATCACCTATGGGGCAGGGTTGCCCCTTTGTGGTTCGGCGAGGGGATGGTCACATTGCACGAAGAGCAGAAACAACTGGGCAGCGTGGCGATGGACAACTCTCTTTTACCCAGGTTCGGGCCGCTTTGCAGCGTGAAACCCTACTCTTGCGTTGGTGGATTGAACTGGAGGAACACGAAGACACGGAGCACTCAAGCCCGGCAGGTGTGCCTTGGGGAGAGCAGCTATGTGCGTACAAGTGTTGAGGGATTAAAGATTCGAACCCTTTGCTAGGTTGCCTTGGGCCTCCTTTTATAGCTTAAGGGGCGAACACAATGGGAAAATAGTCATTACAACATGATTAGATAGCTAACAGTGTTATCATACCTAACACTGGCAGTTAGGATAATGTGCATTAAATGCACTTCTAGGTGTCATGCTGAGGTTAAAGCCCGTCAAGACTACCGCGCCGCTTATCCATCTACCTCTTATTAGCATGACACACCATCGAGACAGGTGTCAAATATAGTTAATCTCTTCTCCAGCAGGCTGCCACCTACCCGACATGATCCACCTAGCCACTTGAGAGCTCAACATTGCACTGATTAGTGACTGGCGTATGATGAGTTGGAGCGGTGGCATTCTGGTGGAAGCTTGGCGGCAGGCCTGCCAGGCTCTGACCTTGGCGGCCCCGGGAGTCTTGCCGGGGCGGTCTGGACTTGGCCCCAGGTGTAGTCTCGACCCTGCTAGGCTTGCCTGCCCGGCAAGGGAGACCTTCCTAGGGGATGCACCAGTCACTTTGGTCTTCTTAATGCGCTCCTTGATCTCGCAAAGAGCGGTTTCTCTGACTCATCATCAGTCCCCGCCAAGGTACGCTGCCGGGAAGGCCGCAACTGTCCGTGCACAAGTCAGGAGTACAAGGGACCCCATTCCTATTGCACCGATAGGAGCCCCCGGGCCTGGCCCATACGCGCATCCGAGGCGTCGTTGGGTTAGGCCCAACAACGTGCACGGACACACGTGGCGGAGGGAAACTGACATGATCCTTAGTTTTGATTTGTTATCATGACAGTTCCTGTAACCATGCGTCCAATCTACGCATTAATCGTGGGTCGTGGGAGTGTGGGTGCTGTCACAGTTGCCCAACAAGGCGCGTCTGCGGCGGGCGCAGCTAGGGCAGGCGGCGAAGAGCCAGCCCCTTGCATTTTTCCCCATAAAAAGGTAACCACGAAGGGGTGTTGCTCATTCACTTCCGCCCTACCCTGTTTCCTCTTCTTCCTCTTACCAAGAACAAACCACTTTCACCGCCGCCGCCGACGCACGTATTAATCTGCTTCATCCTCAAAGCTCTCCTCCTTCCTGAACCTTGGATGGTGCCTAAGGCAGCCGCCGCGAAGGGGAAGAAGGCGACTAAGCCGCTTGACCCCAAGGCGGAGCAGAAGAAGAAGCAGTTGGAGGTACAGGAGAGACGACAGAATGAGAACGTCGTCTTCTCGCCGCCCACCTTGACTGCCAACACTTTGATCGAGAGGTACACCTACATGTGGAGGAAACATACTGATGGCCATGGAGCCCCCAAGGTTCTCCCTTTCGGCCCCAAGGACCCGAGCCACTCCTACCCCTTCTTTAGTCCATACTTTTATTGCGGATTGGTGCCGCCATATTCAGATTTCTTCTGTGAGCTGATGTCAACCTATGGATTCCGGCTGCTTGACTTCACTCCCAATGTTGTGACGTGTATGGCAGTTTTTGCACATTTCTGTGAGAACTTCATTGGAGTTATGCCCAATATAGACCTGTTCCACTATTTCTTCGTCCCTCGGGTTGAGAATGATGCGCTGTCTGGAAGCGTAACATGGTTCCCGAGGGGAAAGAAGAACCAGCGAGACTACATTCCTGGATAGCTCCACGGCAAGTGGGAGGAATGGAGGGGAACTTGGTGCTGGATTCAGGAGGAGAACTTCCCGGTGTTCTGCTTGGCACGGACAAGGAAGATTGACCGGTATGATAACTGGAAGGAACTTCGTGCCAGCGAGAAGAAGCTTCGTCCGATTTTGAACAGGGTTGCTCGCCTATGAGACGCTGGCCTGACCATAGAGATGGTTGGGGCTGACTCTTGCAGCACCGCATCACCCTGCTGCAGCAGAGAGACAGACCAACTTGGCTGTATCAAAATGTTGGGGACATAATGTGGTTGTACCCAGGCCGTGGCTGCAACTTGATAGTGTTGGGCCACTCCTGGCTCTGCCAGCAGTTGTCCACAAACTGGGCACTTTCCACTTGCCGGCCACTGTCGTGCCGTTACATATCAACACAGAGAGGAACGCCATCTTGGCGTGGATGCCAGACTGCGCTGCTGCCGGAGTCAAATAAAAGCTGGGAACTGCCCTCATTGTCGGATGAGAAGAGGTGGGCTTCTGAGCTAGTGGAGAAGGTCGAAGCGAGAGGAGCACGACCTGGTCAAGGCAACCATGGAACAGGAGAAGGCGTACATCGCCAGCAGAGTTGCAGAGGCCTGCAGGTTAGTGCTTGCGAGGCCCGTGGTCCTTGTCAAGGACACTGAAGATGATGTAGAGGAGGAAGAAGATGATGAAGATGAGGATGACAATGAGGATCCCGCTGAGGAGGGATAGGAAGGGCCCATTCGGGACGAGACTGCCGGGGAGGAAGCAACAGAGAAACCGGAAGAAGACTTAAAGGTTGGTGAGCTGCTACGCCACCTCCGCAACAGGGGGAGCCAAGAGAGCGGGGGTACTCCCCAGCCCCGACCCGCCTCCGCGGTAAGGAAGGCCACTGCCAAGACCGAGAAGCAGGAGACGATACTTCAGTAGTCCGCTCGGCTGGTCAAGCTCAAAGCTCCATCTTACCGGGAAGAACTTCCCAAGGAAGACGAGGTTCTGCCCCGCCAAGCTCACCGCCACCAGCCATCAAGAGGGCCAGGGAGTCTCCGCCGCTATCCTAGTATAAGATGGACGTGCTCATTGAATCTGACAAATAGTAAGCAATTCCCTACTCCGTCATGCCTCGATCTCACTTATTGATTCTGATCTTGTTCCTTATTGCATCAGGGATGAAGAGACGCTCGCCCACAGGACGAAGCGGGCTAAGGCATCGATGACACATGGCTCGTCGTCAGGGGTCGGGCTGGAGGCAATGTTGAGCAACCCTGTGGTCTCCAGCCCCCAAACCAGCCCCCTACGCACAGACATGCTCCCTCCTCAACTGACTGATACAGTTGTCAAGGATCGTTCTTCTGGTGAGGGCAAGGAGGCAGGAGGGGAGCACCAAGGCGAAGAGGACCGAGAAGCAGATCCCGGCAAGGGTTCCCCGTCAACCACCATTCTCGGGAGCACTTCACCGGAAGGGCCTCCACCGACGACACGGTTCACATCAGCGCCTGTCCAGTGATGGAAATCATCGAAAGCCATGTGCCGGCAACACAAGTTGCCGGGGATGGGGATGCCCCCGCCCAAGAAGTACAGCCAGGTAAGCCTCTTACCGCAAAGTCACCTCCACAAGAATCCTTTGTTTTTTACCAGTTGTTGAGATTTCATTCCTTTCTGTTTATCTTGTCTTGGCTTTCCAGCTCCAAGTTTTCCCGCAATGGGTGATGAGCTCGTGGAGGTTGCCGGGATTGCGAAGGCCGCTGCCGAAGATGCCACCAAAATTGTCAATGCAGAAAATCCCGAGCGCATTGATGGTGACATCCAGGAGGCTGACGTGGCGATGGAGGAGCCCTTTGACAACCGATCCGAGCCCACCAAGATGGTTGTGGACGCGACGCAGACCATAGAACCGCAACCAGTACTTACCGAGCCAACAGTGTCGGTGACCCCACCGATTCCACCCACTAGCACATATATTGTAACATTCCAGACAAAGCTTGGAGCCCCCAGCTCGTCTAGCACCGCAGAACTAAACTTCAAGGAGGAAGTTGCACGTATCCTACTCCCTTTGGCTCAGAGATCCACAGATGCCGAAGACATTGCCAACGAGCAGGAGGACTATGCATTCTTGCAAGCTATGGCTGCTGGGTTCAAAGATGCCCAGGGACAGGCACGACAAGAGGTGGAAGCATATCGAGGAAGAACGCAAGGCCCAGGATATGGCTGACGGGCAACTGAAGGAGAAAGCAGAATAGTTTCACACATGGTACAACAATTGATCCCGCGAACTCAGGAACCAAGAGGAGGAGATGGCTGCCACCGCTGAGAAAGCAAGAGCCCGTGATGGCAAGTTGATGGAGCGCGAGGCATAGTGATGACCCACAAGTATAGGGGATCAATTGTAGCTATTTTCGATAAGTAAGAGTGTCGAACCCAACGAGAAGCAGAAGGAAATGACAAGTAGTTTTTAGTAAGGTAATGTCTGCAAGTGCTGAAACTGCAAGTAGCGAGTAGTTTGATAGCAAGATAATTTGTAATGAGCAAGTAAGAATAGTATAAATAAGTATGCAGCAAGGTAGCCCAATCCTTTTGAGGCAAAGGACAGGCCAAAACGGTCTCTTATGATAAGCAAAGCATTCTTGAGGGTACACGGGAATTTCATCTAGTCACTTTCGTCATGTTGGTTTGATTTGTGTTCGCTACTTCGATAATTTGATATGTGGGTGGATCGGTGCTTAGGTGTTGTTCTTACTTGAACAAACCTCCTACTTATGATTAACCCTCCCGCAAGCATCCGCAACTACAAGAAAAGTATTAAGGATAAATCCTAACCATAGCATTAAACTCTAGGATCCAATCGGTCCCTTACGGAATAGTGCATAAACTGGGGTTTAAGTTTCTGTCACTCTCGCAACCCACCATCTATTTACTACTCCATAGTGCATTCCCTTAGGCCCAAATATGGTGAAGTGTCATGTAGTCGACGTTCACATGACACCACTAAGGGAATCACAACATACATACTATCAAAATATCGAACACATGTCAAGTTCACATGATTACTTGCAACATGATTTCTCTCGTGACCTCAAGAACAAAAGTAACTACTCACAAATAATCAACATGCTCATGATCAGTGGGGTATTAATATGCATAATGGATCTGAACATATAATCTTCCACCAAATAAAGCATATAGTAATCAACTACAAGATGTAAACAACACTACTAGTCAACCCCTAGCAACAATCTATAGTTCTGGTAACAAGATTGAATACAAGAGATGAACTAGGGTTTGAGATGAGATGGTGCTGGTGAAGATGTTAATGGAGATTTCCCTCCCCAAGATGGGAGAGTTGTTGGTGATGATGATGACGATGATTTCCCCCTTCGGGAGGGAAGTTTCCCCGGCAGAATCGCTCCGCCTGAGGGCAAAAGTGCTCCTGCCCAAGTTCTGCCTCGAGACGGCGGCGCTCCGTCCCGAAAGTCTTCTCTTTATTTTTTCTAGGTCAAAATCACTTATATACCGAAGATGGGCACGAGGTGGGCCGAGGAGGCCACAACCCACCAGGGCGCGCCAGGGGGGCCTGGCGCGCCCAGGTGGGTTGTGCCCACCTGGTGGCCCCCTCTGGTGTTTATTGGCTCTAGTATTTCTTAAATATTCCATAAAAAATCCTCGTGGAGTTTCAACTCATTTGGAGTTTTGCAGAATAGGTAGCCTGACGTAGCTTTTTCAGGTCCAGATTTCCAGCTGCCAGAATTCTTCCTCTTGGTGTGTATCTAGCAAATTATGAGAGAAAAGGCATTAGAATTACTCCAAAAAGCATTATTATAGATAAGAACATTGTAAATAATAGTAAGAAAAGATGATGCAAAATGGACGTATCAACTCCCCCAAGCTTAGACCTCGCTTGTCCTCAAGCGAAAACCAAAATTGAAAAACATGTCCACATGCTTTGAGAGAGAGGTGTCGATAAAAACAAAATACAGACATAGAAGCATCATGTTGATTATTATAACATCAAAAAATTTAAACATAAAACTTTTATCATAGAACTGTTATCATACACTTCCTATGAATAAGTAATAGTTCATCACATAATCGAAGTATAAAGCAAAAACTCTATTAGAAACCAACAAACTATGTTCTTAGTCAACTTTGCAACTACAATTCATCATCTTTTCAGGAAGGGTCACGTGTCGGAGCCTTTAGGCAAGTCCACATACTGAACCATCATATAGTCTTCTATGATTGCTAACACCCACCGAGTAAACATGAGCAAAATGTTTCAACCGGACACATAGAAAGGTAGGTGTCGTGGATCTAAGGCTGGCAGTAGAATGGGGGGTAGGTATGAGGAGGCAAGCTCCTAGCTATGGAGAAGTTGTACACGCGATTTTTACGAGTTCAGGCCCTTCTCGGAGGAAGTAATAGCCCTACGTCTCGGTGCCCGGAGGCGGTCGACTGGATTATGCATGTGCGTGTTACAGGGGGCGCGAACCCTTGTGCTAGTGGAGGGGGGTGGCTTATATAGAGTGCGCCAGGACCCCAGCAGCCCACGTTACAAGGAGTTCAATGTACATAAAGAAGGAGCGTTACAGGTAACGTCCGTAATAAAGTGCTATAAATGATCATTAAGTCTATGAGTAAACGCCCGACCGTTGCTGTGCAGAGTGACTTTAGATCTTCTGTATGTCGAGTGGTTTCTGTTACGGTCGAGTGACAGTGATTCTTCCGAGTGGAATGTTTCTGCTCGAGTGGATGATGGTACCCTTCGAATGCTTCTGACTTTAGGGTGACGTCCTTGGGGAGGATGTCTAGGTCAGGCATATAACCCTACCCTAGGTACATAGCTTCATCATTAGCCCCCGAATGGTTCAGGGTTTGAGTGGAGAAGGAGTTGAAAATACTTCCAATTAATTTTGCGCGCTTCAGAAGTGTCTTGTTGGGATCGACGAATCAACACGGTGACACCAACTTCTTTTTCAGTCACCTTGATCCATTCTTGGTTTTGTCGAGTGAACTTTTACTGAAAAGCTTCGAGCGTTGAATGGAGAAAAACTTCCGTCTGACAGGTTGCTCTGTTGCCCTCGGATCCGCGGGATTCAAATTTTGGGAAGCGCGCGGGGCGGAGGAGGCCGCAGTAATCGGGTTGGATTAGGCAGGGCCGCCTCGATTTCTGCGCCACCTTTTTCGCCACGTATCGCGCGCGCACTGTTGCGGGATTTGATAGGATCGCCCGGGTCCACAGGTCAGTCACTCGGAAGCAACCTCATATAAGGCGTCGGACTGGGGTTTTTGAACAGTGCGTTCCCATTCTTCCTCTTCCTTCTCTGTTTTCTCCATCGCATCTGCTCCTGCCCCGGCGCCGCCACTTTGTTCGAGCTCCGTCCACTGTGATGGGGAAAGAGAAGACGGTGGCTTTGGAGCGCGCGAAGAAGGCGACGGCGAAGGCGAAGGGGAAGAAGTCCAGCCGGGGCGGATCTTCGTCGAGGAGAGGTCTGCCGCGTGGCTGAATCCAGGGCGATTGGATCCGGTCGACGATTAGTCGGGACGACATCGACGATCTAGCCGAGGAGGGATTGATCCCCCACGGATCTGCGCGGCTCCCGGAGGACGAGACTAAGCCCTGACTGCAGGAGGGTGAGTGTGTCCTCCTCGCCACTCACGTCGACCGCGGGTTTTCCTTGCCTCCTCATCCTTTTTTCCGAGCTTTCCTGAACTTCTTTGGAGCACAACTTCATCACTTTTCCCCCAACACCATCATGTATCTTGCCGCTTTCGTGTCTATGTGCGAGAATTTCTTGGGTTGTCGACCACACTGGGGCCTCTTCAAGCACATTTTCACGTGTCGCTCTCAGTCGGTCAAAAAAGCTAACCCGAGTGATGAGAAGACAAAAGTGATCCAGATGTGTGGGGGTCTTGGGATTCAAATGAGGGGTAAGAGCTCCTTCCCAGCCATAATCCTTCCCGAGTCAGTCCGAGGGTGGCAGTCGACCTGGTTTTACTGCAAAACCAGCCGACTCCAGGTCAGTCAACTGGACTTCCCCCCTTTTCCATGGCTCGAGTAGAGAAGCCCTCCGCCTTGAAAGTGACCCCGGGGGAGAAAGCGGAGGTGAAGGTGCTGGTTGAGCAAGTGGTCCAGCTCATCCGTGACGGCGTGACCGGCATGGATCTGTTGGAAGTCTTCCTTGGACGATGCATTCAGCCGTTTCAAGCTCGTGACCATCCGATGTGGATGTATTCGGGCATTGACAATTCCACTCGGATCCACCCATAAGAGGTCGACGAGGATACGGTGGAGAAGTGGTTGAAGGGTATCACTGGCAACAAAGATAACCCCAGGGGGTCCAGGAGAGTCCCTCCACTCGACAACTCGTACGAAACAGACAAGGTCCAACTCTGAATTGCCGAGTGTTATCTTGATTTATCATGTAGCTGCTTGTAGTCAACCGATTGACTTTTGTCTTGCTTGTTGTCTTCTAAGCTCTTACTGAGTTGTATTCGATGCCCAACGGAGAGCAGGAGCAGGACCCGGAGGGGGAGGCAAGTGGAGGCGAGAGCGGCAAGTGGCATTCTGATGGTGAAGAGGACAAGGAGAGCGACGACCCAAGTGATGAAGAAGAGGTTGACTCACGTCCCCGTAGGGAAAGGCGATCCAAGCACACTCACGATCTGGCAAGCGCCCGCGCAAACCGGGCAGTCGTCAAAGCGCCCTCGGACGTCTTCTCCAGCGCCGACTGAAAAGGCACCGAAGCAACCGAAAGCTGCGCCATCAAAACTGCAGAAAGCCTTGCCCAAGATCAAAGTGACCATTCCCATTGTTTTCCGGGTAATAGTTGGACTTGAATTCCTTGTTTAGTACGAACTGGGTCTTGGTCGACTCACTGTTATAGACATGACCGACTAAATCTTGAAATTTGCTGTGCTGCTACCTCCGAGACTTCCGCTTACAAGAATGAAGACAAAGAAATGGAAGATGCCGTTACCTCCAATCCAGGTATGATTCTCATAATCTTGTCCTTATTTACTCGGTCGTTTTATTGGTCGATTGAATTTCTGGCAATTGATTCTTTTTGCAGCTCCTCCCCATGTCATTGATCTTCCAGATGATGACGAAGACGTGCCACTAAGGTCCCAGGGGAGAAGAAACAGGAAGGCGTCAGCTGGAAAGACACCTCAGTCTGTGTCGGCGACCGAAACAGCGATCCAGGAAGGTGGCAATGCCAATCGGACTTCTGTAACTTTCGCCGTACCACTGACGAGTGCTCAGCCTTCAAGGTTGACTGCTCAGACTCCAGCCGATCCATCTTCACTCTTTACTGCACATCATGTCCCAGGGGACCAAGTGGGTGCTGCCAAGGAAGCCATACGCCAGGCGGGCATCATGATGGAGCTGATGAAGATGGTCCGGGAAGCCAGCTAAGCGGCTTACGACGCCAGCTCAGTGTGGCACCCCGGCTCAGAGCGACCGGTTTACCCTGCATTGCCAGCCCAGAGATCATGTCTTCTGGCAGCACACAACATATTGGTACAGAAAACAACCGCTTTATTGATGCTAGCGGAATAGAGTTCATATTACAACAGTGGTCGAGGCCAAGCGGCACACTCGGTGCGGCAGAACAATATGTACATTATTTAGTGAACATAAAGGGGCCTCGACTCGAACAACTACGTGGCAGCGGAATAACGTCGTAGCGGAAGCTCCATATCACAGGGACACTGATGTGGACACAATCTAGACTCGAACAACGCTCCTTTCCAACGAGACTTTCCTGAAATCTGGCATGACACGCCAGGTCAGTACATTCAATGTACTTGCAAGCTCACAACAAGCATAATCATAATGACAAACAATACCATGATATTTAACCAATTATTAATAATGCAACATTATATGTCAACATGCTGTGATCAGGCCCGAACGTCCCTCAGGACAGCTTACCAACTTTAGTCATCTCTGGACCACATACACACCACCATAGTGGTCTTTCTCAAGAACAACTCGTGATCTTTACGGCGATCACAACCACGACCATCATTTGGTCCCAAATACCTCGATGGCCTTTCTGCCATCCATTCACAATGCAAAGTTCATAGCTTAGTGTGCAATTTTTATTAAACGTTGACTCATGGTGGGACCTAGTACGAGGTGTCCGTGACCGTGGACTCGGCTATCGATAGATTATACACTCTGCAGAGGTAGCACACTGTACCCACACCACGGAACCCATGGCCTCGCATTCAAATTCGGGTGGACCAACGGCATTCCGACAAAACCCCTCCATTGCCACATCACTCTCCCGGCCACTCCGACCCAAATCCCCAACGGGCTGGTCCTGGGTGGCCCCGTGTCTACCAAAGACACCCCGACCACCGTCGTGGTCAAAAAACTCCCACTCGGGGACTCGGTACCATAATCTCATCAACGAGCACACAAGATTATGTGTGCTTACCGGGCCAGGGCAAACATGACATAATCTTCCCTTGATGGAGGCACCGACCAGAGGCCGTGTCAATGGACCGAATCAAGGCCTTCCCACAAGGCAAATGTGGTTGCACTATAAAGAAACTCGATTCGGTGGCACCATGACCCAGTCAACGGTATATTCAAGTTGAGTTATATTCAGGATTAACTTTCAACTAAAAATGATCGGTGTCATAGCATGCCATGAAATGCAAAACAACACATGCATCACATATTGATAAAAATGACCGACGTCATCCATATGCACACCAAGCATAAACGTCAACAACTCATATTTGCAAAACAACACATGCATCACATATTGATAAAAATGACCAACGTCATCCATATGCACACCAAGCATAAACGTCAACAACTCATATTACTCTACTTGCTCAAAATGACTCACAACTTAACCAAAATATTTTGCAACAAGTTTTATTAATTTCCTACGCAAGAAAGTAACTCTGATAAATTTTTCATATGCTTGACCAAAAGATATCATTATCAACAACTCTTAATTTCTTTATCACTAAGTTGGGTTCAAACATTCTGTAAGACAAGTAATATGATTAAACAAGTATTTGACAACATATTTTGTAACAAATTTTTATCAATTTAAGAATGCAAACACAAAGCTTTAAATAATTACTCACATGCATAACAAAATTATTTCTAACATCACCTCAAATAAATTTTAACTTGCTTTACCCATTTAAACTAGTTTCAACTATTCTGTAAATCAAGCATAACAACTGACCAATACTTAACAGAATACAAATAATTCAATAATTATTTAAATGCATGGGTTAATCATTTCATTTAAGTGAGAAAATCACAAATATTGAAATGGCATCATAAAAATGTTGCTGTGGCTTGCCTTAGTGCAGATGAGGTTCACAAGTCTCCTGGTGATCCTCAAGACAAGCCTCACCTTCTGAAAATAATTTTAAACACAAAAAGAGAATATCAAGAACACTTCTGAAATTCACCAGAAATTCTAAACAGCTCAGAAAAATCTCATCTTTGGTGAGCTGTTAGATTTCCTTTCAAAGAACACAATGCAAAAAGAATCATCTCATTCGGACTTATGGTTAAAAAGTTAAAATTGTTTGAAGCTCTCTGGAATATAAATGAATTTGAATAAAAAGAAACAGCTGGGGGTTGACGTCGAAGGCGTAAAGCCCAGGGGCGCCACCACTCGTATCGCTTCACGCGTGTACTGAGTGGCTTACTAGCGGGCCCCGCTAGTCAGGTGGGGGAAGAGGGAGAGAGAAACAGAGAGGGCCGCGGCTTCGCCGGAGCTCTCGCCGACGACGAGGGCTCCTTGGCCCAAA
The DNA here is from genome assembly GCF_002575655.3 of Aegilops tauschii subsp. strangulata. Lineage (NCBI taxonomy): Eukaryota > Viridiplantae > Streptophyta > Magnoliopsida > Poales > Poaceae > Aegilops > Aegilops tauschii. Next base: position 84,374,311 of record NC_053038.3, on the reverse strand, counting down.
CGAGAGGGAGGGATTGAGAGAGGGGACGATTGCGCACCTGCCCGTACCCGTAGCGTGGCTAGGGGTGGTCGGACGACGTCGGAAACTAGCTCGCAAGCGGAGGCAGAACGTGGAGGTCGCCGGAGTTGAGGAAGACGGCGACCAGAGGTCACTCCAGAGGCTCCAAGTGGGCGAGATGGCCTCACCGGAGAGAGGCGGAGGCCTTGGAGGGGTCGCCCAGGCCTGGGAGGGGCTGGAGCTACCGCGGTGACCAAAGGGGATCGCCGGCGAGCTCGAGCTCGGGGACGGCGGCCCGAGGCCTGTCCGGCCGGGCTACGGCTTCCTACTCGACCGTGGGGTGTGTGTGAGTGCTGGATGGTGCTCAAGGAGGCTGGGGGTGGCTCTATTTATAGGCGAGCGGCGGGGGTGCTTCGGGCTCCGCTGGTGGACACCTGTCCACGGCGCCCGGCGACAAGGGGCGTCAGTGAGAGGGGGAGAAGGCGACGGAGGTCACGTGACCACTGTGGGCGAGCGGAGACGAGCACATGATCAAGGAGATGGCGACGAGCATAGTGCGCTCCGCACTGTTGGGCTGGCCGGACCTTGCCCGTGCTCGCTGCGGCGAGCTCCGGCGTCGGCGAGTGCCAGGGAGGAGTTAAGGACGTCGAGACGATGATGGTGGCGGGGTTTGGCATGGTTGGGCAGGCGGGGGTAGCGAGCACGCTCGAACAGAGCACTCGGCGTCACCCAGAGCGCGTCGACACGCATGCCTGGCATCCTGGACAAGCGTGGTCACCGCGCGAACTCTCTCCTTAGGCCAGCCTTTGTCAAAAAATCATGTCTGGCATGTTGTTCGTGGTAGTTTTGAAGTTTACCACGGTTTGGTTTGGATCCAGGTGCAGTAGAGATGATTTTACAAGCCAGGTAAGTTTCTGGTCAGTAACTTTGTGATGTTACTGTGGTCAAATGGCTGGGAGTTTGGGGCTGTGCTTTGGAGGCTAGTTATAAGTTACTAAGGTAAAGATGCACAAGAAAGTTCAGGTCAAATGGAGCAAGTAAAATGGTAGTTGCTGTAGAAACCACCATTTCTATCCAGAACAGAAAATATTTTCTGTAGCAAAAATATTCCAAAAAGTGATGAGATATTTTTGCTCAGGGAGGTGCCCTAGGGTCCCTAGAATATTTGTGAATTATCTCAGAATTTTCTGAGCCATAAAAATTAGGGTTGCCTTGAAGCAAACACATCTGGCTTAGGTTTTTGAGAGAAAATGAATATTTTTCATTTAAGAAAAATATTCCAAAGGTTATTTTGTGGTGGATCAGAAGTGAAGTGATGGTTTGGGAGAGAAGTGAACACTTGGGTGAAACCCAAGGATGCCCAAGTGTTTAAGTCCAAATGAAAAGATTCAGAAACTCCAAGTTTCAAAAACTTCCAAATGAAATTTCAAGCAAATAAGAAAAGGGCAAAAACCAGGCTGTCACAAACCTCCCCCACATAGAATGAATCTCGTCCTTGAGATTCGGTTGCTTGGGAAAACCACTCTGGATACTGACTCTTAAGGAACTCTTCCTGCTCCCAAGTTGCTTCTGACTCGGTGTGATGCTCCCACTGAACTTTGAAAAATTTTCTGACTTTGCTGCGAGTGACCCTTTCCACTTGATCCAAAATTTTGGACGGTCTTTCTTCATAAGTTAAATCCTTTGCCAATTCTATCTCAGCCATTGCAGTCCTTTTCTCAGGCGGGGATATGCATCGTCTCAATTGCGAAACATGGAACACATTGTGTATTTCGGACAACTCCGGGGGTAGTTCCACTTGGTATGCAACCGTACCCACTCGAGACATAATTGAGAATGGACCAATGAATCTGGGTGCCAGCTTTCCACGAGTCTGAAATCGCTTAACTCCTTTCATAGGAGTGACTCAGAGGTACACATGTTCTCCGGGTTCAAAACTAACCTGCCGGTGCTTTGCATCATAATAACTCTTCTGACGGGATTTGGCCAATTGCAGTCGGTCTCTGATTACCCTGACTTGTTTCTCGGCTTCCATCATGAGATCGGTTCCGAAGATATGGCTATCTCCAGCTTGAGACCAATTTAGAGGAGTGCGGCACTTACGACCATATAGAGCTTCATAGGGTGACCTCTTTAGACTGGTCTGGAAACTGTTGTTATACGAGAACTCGGCGTATGGCAAGCAATCTTCCCAGTTCGCCCCATTGGCTAGCACACAGGCTCGCAACATATCTTCGAGTATTTGATTTACTCGCTCTGTCTGACCGTCCGTCTGGGGGTGATAAGCAGTACTATATTTTAGTGCTGTCCCCAAGGCTTGATGGAGGCGGGACCAGAAAGCGGAGGTAAACAAAGAACCTCGGTCGGAAGTGATAGTCCGGGGTACCCCATGCAGACTGACGATTCTGGATACATACAGTTGCGCCAGTTCATTTGCTCTGTATCTAGTGCTGACCGGGATGAAATGAGCAACCTTGGTTAGGGTGTCCACTATAACCCAGATTGCGTCTTTGCCTCGCTGAGTCCTAGGCAATCCGGTGATGAAGTCCATGCAAGCATCATCCCATTTCCATTGTGAAACTGGCAGTGGTTGGAGAAGTCCGGCTGGCTTCTGATGCTCTGCTTTCACCTTGTTGCATATGTCGCAACAGGCTACAAAATAGGCAATGTCTTTCTTCATCCCATTCCACCAGAATATTTGTTTAAGGTCTTCATACATTTTCGTACTTCCCGGATGAATGGAATACGAGGATTCGTGTGCTTATGACAAGATTTTCCTCTTCAAGTCCGGTTGATTTGGTACACAAATTCGTCCACGGAACCGGAGGGTACCGAAGTTGTCCTTGAAGAAATCTGGGGGCTGCCTTGCATGTTTTTGTAGCTTGGCGTCATCTGGCTGGGCCTTGCGGATTTCCATCTCAAGTGTGGGGGTACCTTCCAAAATATTAGTGAGGCCAGCATCCACGATGACCATGTTGAGCTGAGCGATCTCCTCCTGAAGTTCGGTAGGCAATGATTTCAACATGACATTTAAGCTGACGGGCTTTCGACTGAGCGCATCGGCAACGACGTTTGCCTTGCCTGGATGGTAATTTATTCCAAGGTCATAATCCTTGACCAACTCTAACCATCTTCGCTGACGGAGATTTAAATCCGGCTGAGTGAAGATGTACTTGAGGCTTTTGTGGTCGGTGAAAATTTGGCACCTTTTTCCAATGAGATAGTGTCTCCAAATTTTTAATGCATGAACCACTGCAGCCAATTCCAAATCATGAGTAGGATAATTTGCCTCATGTGGTCGTAGTTGTCGTGATGCATAGGCTACTACCTTGCTGTCTTGCATCAATACACAACCAATACCTTGTCTGGAGGCATCGCAGTACACGTCGAAGCTGCGATAAATGTCTGGAAGAGTCAATACGGGTGCGGTTGTCAGACGCGTCTTTAGCTCATAAAAACTCTTCACACAGTCCTTGGTCCACTCAAACTTTGTATCCTTTTTGAGCAGTTCCATCATAGGTTTAGCAATTTTGGAAAACCCTTCAATGAAACGACGACAGTATCCAGCTAATCCAAGGAAACTCCGGATCTGTGTTAAAGTCGTGGGCGGTACCCAATCGAGCACATCCTTTACTTTGCTCGGGTCCACGGCTATGCCATCGGCGGATAGTACATGCCCGAGAAACCCAACTTGCTTGAGCCAAAATTCGCACTTACTGAACTTGGCGTATAGCTGATGGTTGCGGAGCCATTGTAGCACTGCCCGGAGGTGATCCTTATGCTCTTCTTCACTCTTGGAGTAAATGAGGATGTCGTCGATAAAGACTACCACAAATTTGTCGAGGAAGTCCATGAACACCTTGTTCATCATATGCATGAAGAAGGCAGGGGCATTGGTGAGACCAAAGGACATCACAGTATATTCGTAAAGACCGTATCGTGTAGTGAATGCGGTCTTAGGAATATCTTCCCTTTTAATCTTGAGCTGATGATACCCGGTCCGTAAATCGATTTTTGAGAATACTTTAGCCCCACTGAGCTGATCGAATAGATCATCAATCCTTGGCAGTGGGTATTTATTTTTGATGGTGACCTCATTCAGCTGGCGATAATCTATGCACATACGGAGACTGCCATCCTTTTTACCCACGAAGATTGCAGGTGACCCCCACGGTGAAGAGCTGGGACGAATATAACCTTTTCGGAGTAATTCGTCAAGCTGTTTCTTTAGTTCCACTAATTCTGATGAGGGCATCCGGTAATACTTCTTGTATAATGGTGCGGTTCCGGGCACAAGATCTATGGCAAATTCCAGTTCCCGATCTGGTGGCATGCCTGGCAGTTCTTCTAGAAACACATCAGGGTACTCACTGACCACAGGAATAAATTCCAATTCGACCAGAGCAGTGCACACTAGTTCTTGCTTGGGTATATGCTTGCGAGCATAGAATTTGGTGAGCTGCCCATTCAGACTGGTTAAATTGACTTCTCGGGTTGCGCAGTTTATACAAACTTGATATTTGGTTAGCCAATTCATTCCCATTATAATATCCAACTGTTCAGACTCAATGATTATCAGAGATGTTGGAAAGTGGACCCCGTTGATATTGATCTCCAGATCACGGCAGACTAGATTGCTCTTGATTATAGATCCCGGGGTTTGTACCAGCATATTTTTGCCCAAAATTGTGCAAGGAAAATTGTTTTGGGCGGCAAAACTCCGAGAAATAAAAGAATGGGAAGCCCAGAGTCAAATAAAATTACTGCAGGTATGTCATTAACAGAAAACATACCAATGACGACTTCTGGCTTCTCTTGGGATTCATCAGCGGAGATATGATTCACGTGCCCAGTGAAGTTTTGCTGGGTTGGCCCTGACTCCATAAAGTTGACTTGTGGCCTGCTCAGCGCATTCACCTTGTGGTTCTTGGGGCACTGTTTGGCATAATGTCCGGGCTGCCCGCAAGTGAAACAAGAATTATTGCGCTGCTGCTCCTCATGCATTGGATTGGCCACAACATTCTTGACTTGAGTGGTGGTCTTGTTAACATTCTGCTGCCAATTTGGCCGGTATTCCACCTGAGTCTGCTGCCAGGTACGAGCCTTTTGCATAGGTTGCCCATCCTTCTTTGGCTCAAACTTGCGCTTGTTGTCGTTAACAGGCCTATTATCTGATATAAGCTTGTGTTCCCGTTCAGCAATGAATGCCTTGTCTACCAGAGTTTGGAAATCCGTGAAATTAAACATACTGAGAGCACACCGAAGTTGAGGATTTAAACCTCCAAGAAATCTGTCCATCTTCCTTTCTTCGGTGGCTACGTCATACAGAGAGTAATGGGCCAGATGATTGAATTTTTGCAGATACTCAGCCACAGATTGATTTCCTTGGACAAGCGCGAGATATTCACGCTGCTTGGCCTTCATAACTCTAGTAGGGATGTGATATTTCCGGAACTTATCCTTGAATTTTTCCCAGGTGACTTCCTCATCAATCGGCCACATGGCTTTTGTATTTTCCCACCATATGGCAGCTGCACCTTCAAGGTAATGGGTTGCAAATGGGACTTTATCATTTCCTTCAGTACGGGCGATCTCAAGCTTTTTCTCCATGGTGCGCAACCAATCATCTGTATCCAATGGGTCAACAACCTGACTGAAATTGGGTGGATTGGTCCTCTGAAAATCCGACAACTTTGAGTGATGACCATTCTGATTTCCATTTTGTCCAACTATAGCTTGCACACTTCTCAATATTTCAATCAGATCATTGTTCCTTTTTTCTTCAAACATACGCAGAAATTGCTCGATGGAGGGAGGATCAAGCGGAGGAGGTGGTGGCTGAACATACGGCTCGGGAGAATATCCTGCCTGTCGTGCGGAACGACGAACAGGAGTTCCCTCACGAACGTTGCTACTGCCTCCTCCCCGCGTCATCCTATTGAGTATTTTTCCCAAGGCAACAAAATCGAGATGAGAGACATCCAAGAATAAAATTGGGGAAAAGCCAGCAACAATTCTCGAAAAAGACAAAAGAGCAAAGAGAATACGGCGATTAAAGTCCCATCATAATTATACATAGACTCATACATGAAAATTTAACAACCCGACTGGTTCCACTACTCTCATACATGAAGCATCATGACTCGTACAACTACATCCGTACACCATCTAGACGACTGCGAATACTCAAAGACACCACTGCTCTGCTGGTGCTGCGGTGTCCTCGCCTGAAGCGGTCTCAGATCCCGAGCTGACGTGGTTAACGGAAACCTCCGGGTTAAAGGTAACACGACGACGCTGCCTCGAGGGCTCTCCCTCAAGGGCAGGGGTAGGATGAAGCATCGGGGCTGCAGGGGTAGCAAGAAGTGAGACCCACTCGGCAGGAGTACTGAGAGGGTTCATGGTCGGAACACCTGTGCTACTCGGGGGAGTAATCGGCGAAATAGGGGAGCTAGAGCTAACTGGGACATAAGGGGTAAATCCTAGTGAGGATGGAGTAGTGGTGGATCTAGTAGTGACCAAGGTAGCGGCTAAAGCAGTACGGGCACGAGTCAGCTCTCGAGCCAGCTCGTGGATCATTAGATAGCTAGTAGTGATATAGCGGGCAAGATGGCTAGCAACACTATCAGACTCCGGGTTAACGAGAGGAAAATGGACACGACCATTTTCGTGCAGAGATGGGTAGTAATAGAATCCTGGGTGATGCTGCATTTGAACCTCGGTATAACGAAGCTCGACAAGGACCTCAAATGCGGCAAACTGGACAGCCTGAGAAGCGGTGGAGGCGTAACCGCTCCGAGAAGTGCGAGTGTAAGAGCCGGAATCGGAACTGGTGCGCAGAGTAACCACTGTGTGATACTCATACACTGAGTGTGCTAGACGCTCGCGGTACACATGGTAGACTGGTTCGTCTCCGTGAGGGTACAGCGGACGCCACACGTTGCGGAGAAGGTGCGGTGACGTGTACGGCATCAACTGCAATTGGCACGGATACGGCACCGGAGCCATCTACACTCACAACCATTAACAGGTTAGCATAAAAATAATAATCAAATGACTACAATGCAACAACCAGCTATGACTGCTACCGACACTCACATTTACTCATGTCTAGCGTCCAGTTAACACGTCGTAGTCTAGTGTGGCCTACAGTCAGCGCGGCTCTGATACCAACCATTGTGGCACCCCGGCTAAGAGCGATCAGTTTACCCTGCATTGCCAGCCCAGAGATCATGTCTTCTGGCAACACACAACATATTGGTACAGAAAACAACCGCTTTATTGATGCTAGCGGAACAGAGTTCATATTACAACAGTGGTCGAGGCCAAGTGGCACACTCGGTGCGGCGGAACAATATGTACATTATTTAGTGAACATAAAGGGGCCTTGACTCGAACAACTACATGGCAGCGGAATAACGTCGTAGCGGAAGCTCCATATCACAGGGACACTGATGTGGACACGATCTAGACTCGAACAGCGCTCCTTTCCAACGAGACTTTCCTGAAATCTGGCATGACACGCCAGGTCAGTACATTGAATGTACTTGAAAGCTCACAACAAGCATAATCATAATGACAAACAATACCATGATATTTAACCAATTATTAATAATGCAACATTATATGTCAACATGCTGTGATCAAGCCCGAACGTTCCTCAGGACAGCTTACCAACTGTGATCATCTCTCGATCACATACACACCACCATAGTGGTCTTTCTCAAGAACAACTCGTGATCCTTACGGCGATAAAAAACACGACCATCATTTGGTCCCAAATACCTCGATGGCTTTCTGCCATCCATTGACAATGCAAAGTTCATAGCTTAGTATGCAATTTTTATTAAACGTTGACTCATGGTGGGACCTAGTACGAGGTGTCCGTGACCGTGGACTCGGCTATCGATAGATTATACACTCTGCAGAGGTAGCACACTGTACCCACACCACGGAACCCATTGGCTCGCATTCCCATTCGGGTGGACCAACGACATTCCGACAAAACCCCTCCATTGCCACAGCACTCTCCCGGTCACTCCGACCCAAATCCCCAACGGGCTGGTCCTGGGTGGCCCCGTGTCTACCAAAGACACCCCGACCACCGTCGTGGTCAAAACACTCCCACTCGGGGACTCGGTACCATAATCTCATCAACGAGCACACAAGATTATGTGTGCTTACCGGGCCAGGGCAAACACGACATAATCTTCCCTAGATGGAGGCACCGACCAGAGGCCGTGTCAATGGACCGAATCAAGGCCTTCCCACAAGGCAAATGTGGTTGCACTGGAAAGAAACTCGATTCAGCGGCACCATGACCCATTCAACGGTATATTCAAGTTGAGTTATATTCAGGATTAACTTTTAACTAAAAATGACCGGTGTCATAGCATGCCATGAAATGCAAAACAACACATGCATCACATATTGATAAAAATGAACGACGTCATCCATATGCACACCAAGCATAAACGTCAACAACTCATATTACTCTACTTGCTCAAAATGACTCACAACTTAACCAAAATATTTTGCAACAAGTTTTATTAATTTCCTACGCAAGAAAGTAACTCTGATAAATTTTTCATATGCTTGACCAAAAGATATCATTATCAACAACTCTTAATTTCTTTATCACTAAGTTGGGTTCAAACATTCTGTAAGACAACTAATATGATTAAACAAGTATTTGACAGAATATTTTCTAACAAATTTTTATCAATTTAAGAATGCAAACACAAAGCTTTAAATAATTACTCACATGCATAACAAAATTATTTCTAACATCACCTCAAATAAATTTTAACTTGCTTTACCCACTTAAACTAGTTTCAACTATTCTGTAAATCAAGCATAACAACTGAACAATACTTAACAGAATACAAATAATTCAATAATTATTTAAATGCATGGGTTAATCATTTCATTTAAGTGAGAAAATCACAAATATTGAAATGGCATCATAAAAATGTTGTTGTGGCTTGCCTTAGTGCAGATGAGGTTCACAAGCCTCCTGGTGATCCTCAAGACAAGCCTCACCTTCTGAAAATAATTTTAAACACAAAAAGAGAATATCAAGAACACTTCTGAAATTCACCAGAAATTCTAAACAGCTCAGAAAAATCTCATCTTTGGTGAGCTGTTAGATTTCCTTTCAGAGAACACAATGCAAAAAGAATCATCTCATTTGGACTTATGGTTAAAAAGTTAAAATTGTTTGAAGCTCTCTGGAATATAAATGAATTTGAATCAAAAAACAGCTGGGGGGGTGACGTCGAAGGCGTAAATCCCAGGGGCGCCACCACTCGTACCGCTTCGCGCGTGTACTGAGTGGCTGACTAGCGGGCCCCGCTAGTCAGGTGGGGGAAGAGGGAGAGAGAAACAGAGAGGGCCGCGGCTTCGCCGGAGCTCTCGCCGGCGACGAGGGCTCCTTGGCCCAAACAAGAGGGAGGGATTGAGAGAGGGGACGATGGCGCACCTGCACGTACCCGTAGCATGGCTAGGGGTGGTCGGACGGCATCGGAAACTAGCTCGCAAGCGGAGGCAGAACGTCGAGGTCGCCGGAGTTGAGGAAGACGGCGAGCAGAGGTCACTCCAGAGGCTCCAAGTGGGCGAGATGGCCTCACCGGAGAGAGGCGGAGGCCATGGAGGGGTCGCCCAGGCCTGGGAGGGGCTGGAGCTACCGCGGCGACCAGAGGGGATCGCCGGCGAGCTCGAGCTCGGGGACGGCGGCCCGAGGCCTGCCCGGCCGGGCTATGGCTTCCTACTCGATCGTGGGGTGTGTGTGAGTGCTGGATGGTGGTCGAGGAGGCTGGGGTGGCTCTGTTTATAGGCGAGCGGCGGGGGTGCTTCGGGCTCCGTCGGTGGACACCTGTTGTGACACCCAAGTTTTTATTGGATTTTTTCAAAAGGTTTCATTTGACTTGAAGGGAGTGATTTAAAAATTTTCTTCAAGAGAACTCTCCCTCTCATATATTTTCTTTATGGCAAAAATTTTATTTGGATTCACCCAAGATCTGCCTTTGACCTTGGAGGTTCTTGCTTTCTTTTGGACTCAAGACAAAATGGTTTTTCATTTGGGAAAATAACCTTTGGTAAACCTTCTTGAATTATGCACTATGGCTTTTGGAAAGTCTTTTGCCACTTTCAACAATTCCTCCTTGCCATGGCATTAGTGCAAATGCTCTCTCCTAACCTTTCCCTCACCTTTGGACCATGATTTGCATCAAATCCAGCAAGTTGAACCTCCCCATGTGATCATTTCCATTCAAATTCTATTCAAATAAATTTCTGTCTTCTCTTCTAGCACTTGGAGGTTTACAAAGGAACTCCTTTTTCTGTTTTGATTTTTGGCCCCAAACTTCTTCCCCCTCCTAGTCCTTTGAACCCCCAACCTAGAACCATGAAGATCCACTGGTCTCCAGTTCAAAATTTTCAAACTACATCAGCTGCAAGTTTGGACCAGATTTGCCAAATTTGGTGAAATTCATTCAAATCCTTCTCCAAAAATTCCAAGTAAATTCATGCAGCCCCTGGGTGCTTTGAGTGATCATCTCACCAAGTTACAGCTCCAGAAAAATTTATCTATTTATTAAAACCTGCTGTCGAACACCTGCAGTGCATGGTCATGTCAAATTCAGATAAATTCAGAGATTCAGTTCAGTGGCTACTGTCGTTTTCTTCAGAACAGGACATCGATCTCGCCAGTGCCATCGCGTCGCCTTGCTCCTCGTCCTCGCCCTCTTGTTCCTGCACCGCACGAGTGCCTGGCACCTTGCGGGCGTCGGCGACGAGCAGCAGAAGGTGCGCCGCCCCGGGACCGACGCCGGCGGCGGCTTTGCGGACGCCAGCGGGAGACACGGCGCCGCCGACTCCACCCAGCGCCGCCCAAACCACCGGAGACCGCCGCGTGGCCGTCCACTCCCCCGAATGCGCTGCCGCACTCGTCGTGAACCCCAGGGCGCGGAGCGCGCTCTCTGCCGCCGTTGAGCCCGTGCGGTCACCTCACCGTGGACAGACGCCATTACACCCAGACCAGCCCCGTTTAGCTGCAAATCGAGTCCAGTAACAGCCACTGATGCTGCTCGACCGCTCAAACCCCCTGACAACCCACTGCTCCGCCGTAATCGCTCACCGGAGATTCTCCGTTCACGGCCACCCCGTCGAGCTGCCTATAAATAGGGGCCCCGAGCTTCAACTCGAGCACCCACCAGCCCTACACTTCCCCTAGAGCACGCCCAGCCACTGGAAGAGCCGCGAGGGGGTCTCCTTCCTCGACTCCGGCCGCCGCGATCCGCCACGGGATCCAGCCCGATTCGCCCCCCGTGTGTACTCCGCAGTCTCCATTCTCTTGCCAGTAGCCTCTCCTTGCATCCCTCGTTCTGACCCGCGCCTCAATTCGTACTTTGCAGCCCTCCACCGAAGTTCCCCAACCTCACCCGAACCGCCGTCCGCCGGAGATGGTGTCGCCGTCGACGTGGTGCTCCCCGTTGGACGAGTCCACCACCCACCGACGCGGAAGAAGACACTGAAGCTCTTGGTACCCTCCGTTTCTCCTAACTCGCCGTGGTTCGACGTCGGCGTCCACCGCCGTCTTCGGGCGCCGGCGAGCTTTCAAACCTAACATGCGGGCCCCGCGTGTCAGCCTCTGTTTTATTTCCCCGAATCGTTTTCTGTTGGCGCCTTCGGGCAAAATACGTCTTCTCTCTTGCGCTTGCGCATTTCCAAACGAACCGTTTTCTGTTTGCTCAGTTAAAACCCTGGAACTTTTCTGTTTCATTATAGAAAGGTCCCTGGACAGAAACCTTTATAACTTTTTAATGAAAAGGTATTTTTGAGTGATTCTTTTTCTGTCAATCTCCAAATTTTGTCTAGTTTTTTATGGGAGTTATTTGAAAAATATTTGGCAAAGTTTCTGTGCATGTGTTGGTTTTCACGTTAGTACCCCGTTTCGTGATTGCCGTAGGTTCCGGGAGAGGGGACGGAGCCGCGAACTTCGCCGAGCTAGACTCCGACTTCTCCGAACCAGGCAAGCATGTTTGAACATTTGATATGGCAGATGTTTTGCATGTTCATGTGAAAGTTTGTGCGTGGCATGTGAGGGTCGATAAATACCTCGTTGCTTGTAAGGCAACGACCCGGTTGTTCCAAGGTTGCGATGACCTCTGATGAGAGGTGGCCTAATCATGTGGTGACATGAAGGGCAGCAAGGTGGTACTGTTGTAGCATGCCAGCCTTGCGTCATCCGACTTTCTTCGACGTTAACGTGGTCGGAGCCATGTTATCGATCTTTTCCCGCATGTTCCAAGGTTGCGATGACCTCTGATGAGAGGTGGCCTAATCATGTGGTGACATGAAGGGCAGCGAGGTGGTACTGTTGTAGCATGCCAGCCTTGTGTCATCCGACTTTCCCGACGTTAACATGGTTGGAGCCGTGTTATCGTCCCTTCCCCTTTCTGTGCTACCACATGTCTCATTGCCATGATACGGTTTAGTAAGTTGGTAACCTCTTTCCGTGTACACACCAAACAGAGAGGCCGGGATGATGGTACCTTGGCCCAGGATTAAAGCCAGTCATTCGGTCAGGGGGCATGGGTGTTTCCGGTTGGGACCGAGAGGGGGGGCACCCCCTTATAGCGCGCGTATAGAAATTTGATCCCATGCTACGCGAGGTTATAGCCTCCCCGACTCAGGGTTTTTCCTGAATGTTGCCGAGGGTGATCCCTGGCTTCGGATGGTTAAATTGGGTGTGTACTGGTTAGACGTGTTCCTTCCAGAACACCGTAGACGGAACTAGTCCCCGTGACTACTGAAATCCGTTGGCTGTGGTTAAGTACAAACTCTGCAGAGTCAATTCTTTCCAAATCATCGTATCCATGATCAGTAATGTAGACTTTGCATCCAAATCTATCCGTGTGAAAATCTTGCCCCGGTGAACAGCTCAAGTGGTAAATTTCATTTTTATTGTTATTCCTGTGGATGGACTAACATTATATCTGTCTCGTGCTTGTGATAAGTTATATTCACGAACTATTGATTGTTGTGTTACAATATAAGCCCTTTATGAGACGTCGCTCAGACGTCCGACTGTGGCGTGTACTCATTTCTCACTTTCGATATAAGCCCTTTATGTGATGTCGCTCAGACGTCCGACTGCGGCATGCACTGTCTTTACTTTCTGTTATAAGCCCTTTATGTGGTGTCGCCCCGACGCCCGACTGTGGCATTATTATTCTGCATTTTCCGCTCGAGGAGTCTTTCAGACACTCGTTTGGCACCAGTATTACTATTCTGCAGTTTCCGCTCGAGGCGTCTTTCAGACACTCGTTGGGCACCAGTATTACTATTCTGCAGTTTCCGCTCGAGGCGTCTTTCAGACACTCGTTTGGCACCAGTATTACTATTCTGCAGTTTCCGCTCGAGGCGTCATTCAGACCCTCGCTTGGCACCCAGTACCTATTTTCTCCATGTCTGATCGCACTGGTTAACTTATTCATATGCTTCATGTTTACGTTTGTTATACCTTATGTCCGAACTGTCTTGCGAGTACTTCATAGTACTCACCTGGCTTGTTGATTTGGCCAGATGTTGACGAAGGCGATCTCTTGGATGAAGAGTTTGATAGCGCGTCCGACGCCTAGTGGAGTCCCAGTCAGTCCTGCGCGATCCCGGATATTGGTCACTTATGTTGTTTACGCTTCCGCCACCCGCAATAAGTCTTCTCGAGCCTCACTCCGACGCTCGAAGAGCTATAGTCTTCTGGAGTCATATCACTCGCCCTGCGGTGATATCTCCACCACCGTTATTATCGTGAGTTAGAAGTTTGCCACCCTATCCGCCGTATTGTTTTATCGGCGTGCATGTAATAAATTGTTGGGCAGTCTCTGCTCAACTTTGTATTATATTTAGTACCCCTGGTATTTTTCTTCTGTGACCAATGTATTGTCTATCAGTGAAAAGGAATTCTTCCTCACTGGTCCGTAAAAGGGATTGGTTTCTCAATAATTATTTTTATTGAAAAACCGGTCGTGACAAGCTTGGTATCAGAGCCAGGCTGACTGTAGGAAGCCACCAGGTGCGATCGCTAATCGGTTATTAGCGTCTTTTGTGCTTTTTCAGCATTTTGCAATTGTAGCTATTTTCTGTTGGTCATCATAATTTATGACATGACTACTCAGAATGTTTGCCTACTTTTGTAGATGGCTGGCAGCGGCTGTGAGAATCGAGTGTTCACCAACGTGCCCGAGGGATTTGTCAAGCTCCTCGTCTCCATCACCAAGCTCGCAATCGGGCCAGCAGCTCGCCCGGAGTTCACCCTCTATCAGCACAAGCTCAGTGACGACGTGTCTATGCACCAAGCCGTGGTGCAGTTCAGGGGAGGACGATCTGCTGTTCGCCATTTCCGTTTTACGGGAAGGGCCATGCCTACGGAGAGGCATGCCATGCAGATGGCTGCCCGTGAGGCGATAGCTCGCCTTCGGGACATCCTTCCTACGATGAAGACTCGTCGCTACCGCTGCCTCCCATGCCATGTGCCATACACCAGCCACTATGCGTTTGCCTGCCATCGGGGAGAAAGAGACGAAGCCATCGAGATGGTTGTGGAGTATCTCAAGGCCCTGGAGGAGTCTTTCGACAACCTCGTAGATGATCTTGTGGCGGCTCGCATGGACTTAGTCCGGAGCGGTCCTGCCAGCAGGAAGGAGCTTCTCCACACGGCGCCGCCTCTGACATTGGTCTCGTCTTCAGCCTCGTATGCACCGGCCGTTTTGGCCACTGCTCACCGTCTGCCTACCACTGAGGAGTTCGACCGAGTCATCGCTCCTACTCCAGTCAGAGCCGCACCGCCTGCCGCACGCGCTCTACCACCAGTCGCCCCCGCACCATCACCGCAGCACAGCGTCGCACGCCAGGAGCCAGCTAGAGAGGAGGAGGTTGATTCTCCTGGACCGCTGAGCCTTGCCATCGGCAAGGGGAAGGAGATCCTCACCATCTCCGACTGAGAGCACCGAGTAGCCGCGTGTTATGTCTGCTTGTATGATGTGTTGTTCTTATCTGTACGCTAGTTTGTATTGGGGTGTTTTGCTGCCTTCCGGAGTAGTACGCTAGTTTTAATAACATGTCAGGTTTGTGTACGCACAACCTGAGTGCTGTATCTTGTATTTGCTTTCGCATGGAAGATTTGTGTTAAGCACTTCTCTTCCATGAAAAATCATTTGTGTTGCCTTTGCAAGAGTTTCCTCGTGCTACACAGTTTTTCTCATGGGTTTTGCAACTAATACCCCAGACTGGAAAAATGTCTCGCCCATGGACTCGCTCCATGCCCAATCAGCCAGAAGAGGTTTACGGGACACAGACCAACAAGCAATTTGCTCAGGGTTACTGCCAAGGAGTGGTCATTGAGTTCGAAGGACTACCATTCCACGCAAATCTCATCGTGTTGGAAAGTAAAGGACTGGATGTCATTTTAGGAATGGACTGGTTAACCACCAACAAAGGATTCATCGACTGTTTCAATCGGACAGTGATTCTCACTCACCATCACGGCAAGACAATAAGAGTTTCCGCTCAAGAAAGGCCACGATCACAGAAACCAAAACTGAACAAGATGGACATCGCAGAATTAAGAAAAGTGCCAGTGGTATGCGAGTTCCCTGATGTGTTCCCGGAAGAACTACCAGGTATGCCACCAGACCGAGAGATCGAATTCAGCATTGAATTAGCACCTGGCACCGCACCCATTTATAAGAAGCCGTATAGAATGGCACCCTCAGAATTGGTGGAGTTAAAGAAGCAGATAAAAGAATTATTGGACAAGGGGTTTATACGAGCCAGCTCCTCACCATGGGGTTCACCCGTATTGTTCGCCAAGAAGAAGGATGGGACACTGAGACTATGCATAGACTATCGAGCCCTCAATATGGTCACCATCAAAAACAAATACCCGATGCCACGGATAAATGATTTGTTTGACCAGCTCGCACAAGCTAAAGTATTTTCAAAGATTGACTTGAGATCAGGATACCATCAACTGAAGGTACGAATAGAGGATATCCCCAAGACAGCATTCACTTCCAGATATGGGCTATACGAGTTCACAGTGATGCCTTTTGGTCTAACAAACGCCCCCGCATACTTCGTCCACCTCATGAACAAAGTGTTCATGAAATTCATGGACAAATTTGTGGTGGTATTCATTGACGATATTCTAGTTTACTCAAGGACACCCGAAGAGCATGCTGAGAACCTCAGAATTGTTTTGGGAGAATTGAGGAAACATCAGTTGTACGCCAAATTTAGCAAATGCGAATTTTGGCTAAGACAAGTTGGGTTCTTGGGCCATATTTTGAACCAAGAAGGCGTGGCCGTAGACCCAGAAAAAGTCAAGGCCATACTAGACTGGAAGCCACCCGCGAATGTTACAGATGTGCGGAGTTTCCTAGGAATGGCCGGGTATTACAGGAGGTTTATTGAAGGATTCTCCACTGTGGCAAAACCTATAACACAGTTACTCAAGAAGGACAAGAAATTTGTATGGACAGAAGCATGCGAGCAGAGCTTCCAAGAACTCAAGAAAAAGCTGACAACCGCACCAGTCTTAACTGTGCCAGACATACACAAGAGTTTTGAAGTATATTGTGACGCGTCCCGAAAAGGTCTCGGATGTGTACTAATGCAAGACGGCAAGGTTGTCGCATATGCCTCCAGGCAACTGCGAAAACACGAGGAAAATTACCCAACACATGACCTGGAGCTAGCAGCAGTTATACATGCACTCAAGGAGTGGAGGCACTTTCTGTTGGGAAATCGCTGTGAAATATATACGGACCATAAAAGCCTCAAATATATCTTCACACAGCCAGAGCTGAATTTACGCCAACGACGCTGGTTGGAACTGGTCAAAGACTATGACGTCGGCATCCACTACCACCCTGGAAAAGCAAATGTAGTAGCCGATGCCCTTAGTCGAAACCCCAGCCCGGACAGTGACGGTCAGCAAAACTTGAGGCCTGAGTTTCAGCGAGAGTTCACTCGGCTCAACATGATGTTAGTCTCCGAGGGCACCGTATCGAACCTGGAGATACAACCCACCCTAGTGGAACAAATCAAGAAGGCTCAACAGGGGCATCCCAGTATCGAAGGCATAAAGAAGAAAATGAACCGTAGTAAGACTTCAGAATTCGTCACGGACAGTGAAGGAACATTGTGGTACCGAAACAGACTTTGCGTACCTAACATTGAGGAACTCAAGCAACAGATCTTGACGGAAAGCCACACCGCTCCATACTCGATACATCCTGGAGGAACCAAAATGTACAAGGACATCCAGGAAAGATTTTGGTGGCACGATATGAAAAGAGATATAGCCACATTTGTTGCTTGTTGCGATTCATGCCAGCGTATCAAGGCCGAGCATCAAAAGCCAGCAGGGCTACTCCAGCCAAACAGAATACCGGAGTGGAAATGGGATGAAATCGGAATGGACTTCATTGTCGGATTACCCCGATCACAGCGGGGAAATGACGCCATCTGGGTCATCACAGACCGACTAACCAAGGTTGCTCACTTCATTCCCGTAAAGACTACCTACTCCACACAAAGACTGGCAAAACTCTATCTCTCCCGTATAGTTTGCTTGCATGGAGTCCCGAAGACTATAATATCAGATCGAGGCACCCAATTCGTCTCCAAATTTTGGGAACACCTACAACAAGCTCTGGGCACACGACTGGCTTTCAGTACAGCATACCACCCTCAGACAGATGGACAAACAGAACGTGTAAACCAAATCCTAGAGGATATGCTAAGAGCCTGTGTGCTCACCTATGGATCCAGTTGGGAAGAGAGTTTGCCCTATGCCGAATTTGCGTACAACAACAGTTACCAAGCCAGCTTGCAAATGGCACCCTTTGAAGCATTGTACGGACGGAGGTGTCGTACCCCATTGAATTGGTCAGAAACAGGTGACAGCCGTATCTTCGGCCTAGATATGCTTAAGGAGGCCGAGGAACAGGTTAAACAAATCAGGGACAGACTCAAGACAGCACAGAGCCGACAAAAGAGCTACTATGATCAGAAGCATCGTGAGGTCAGCTTTGAACCTGGTGATTCCGTATACCTCCGAGTATCTCCTATGAGGGGTCTGCAACGGTTCAAAATAAAGGGGAAACTAGCCCCAAGATTTATTGGACCATTTTGTGTGAAGGCACGAAGAGGCACGGTAGCCTACCAACTAGACCTGCCCAAAGAGCTGTCAGACGTCCATGACGTATTCCACGTCTCGCAGTTGAGGAAATGTGTGAGTAACCCGGAGAAACATGTACCTCATGAGGACATTGATATGCAACCAGATCTCACCTATAGAGAAAGGCCAGTAAAGATTTTAGAAGAGTCTGAACGGAGGACCCGTCAGAAAACGACAAAAATTTTCAGGGTCCAGTGGAGCAACCACACTGAGGATGAAGCCACATGGGAAAGGGAGGATTTCCTCCGAGCAGAGTATCCATATCTATTTGAGGATCAGCAGAAATCTCGAGGACGAGATTTTTCCTAAGGGGGTAGGTGTTGTGACACCCAAGTTTTTATTGGATTTTTTCAAAAGGTTTCATTTGACTTGAAGGGAGTGATTTAAATTTTTTCTTCAAGAGAACTCTCCCTCTCATATATTTTCTTTATGGCAAAAATTTTATTTGGATTCACCCAAGATCTGCCTTTGACCTTGGAGGTTCTTGCTTTCTTTTGGACTCAAGACAAAATGGTTTTTCATTTGGGAAAATAACCTTTGGTAAACCTTCTTGAATTATGCACTATGGCTTTTGGAAAGTCTTTTGCCACTTTCAACAATTCCTCCTTGCCATGGCATTAGTGCAAATGCTCTCTCCTAACCTTTCCCTCACCTTTGGACCATGATTTGCATCAAATCCAGCAAGTTGAACCTCCCCATGTGATCATTTCCATTCAAATTCTATTCAAATAAATTTCTGTCTTCTCTTCTAGCACTTGGAGGTTTACAAAGGAACTCCTTTTTCTGTTTTGATTTTTGGCCCCAAACTTCTTCCCCCTCCTAGGCCATTGAACCCCCAACCTAGAACCATGAAGATCCACTGGTCTCCAGTTCAAAATTTTCAAACTACATCAGCTGCAAGTTTGGACCAGATTTGCCAAATTTGGTGAAATTCATTCAAATCCTTCTCCAAAAATTCCAAGTAAATTCATGCAGCCCCTGGGTGCTTTGAGTGATCATCTCACCAAGTTACAGCTCCAGAAAAATTTATCTCTTTACCAAAACCTACTGTCGAACACCTGCAGTGCATGGTCATGTCAAATTCAGATAAATTCAGATATTCAGTTCAGTGGCTACTGTCGTTTTCTTCAGAACAGGGCATCGATCTCGCCAGTGCCATCGCGTCGCCTTGCTCCTCGTCCTCGCCCTTTGTTCCTGCACCGCACGAGTGCCTGGCACCTTGTGGGCGTCGGCGACGAGCAGCAGAAGGTGCGCCGCCCCGTGACCGACGCCGGCGGCGGCTTTGCGGACGCCAGCGGGAGACACGGCGCCGCCGACTCCACCCAGCGCCGCCCAAACCACCGGAGCCCGCCGCGTGGCTGTCCACTCCCCCGAATGCGCTGCCGCACTCGTCGTGAACCCCAGGGCGCGGAGCGCGCTCTCTGCCGCCGTTGAGCCCGTGCGGTCACCTCACCGTGGACAGACGCCATTACACCCAGACCAGCCCCGTTCAGCTGCAAATCGAGTCCAGTAACAGCCACTGATGCTGCTCGACCGCTCAAACCCCCTGACAACCCACTGCTCCGCCGTAATCGCTCACCGGAGATTCTCCGTTCACGGCCACCCCATCGAGCTGCCTATAAATAGGGGCCCCGAGCTTCAACTCGAGCACCCACCAGCCCTACACTTCCCCTAGAGCACGCCCAGCCACAGGAAGAGCCGCGAGGGGGTCTCCTTCCTCGACTCCGGCCGCCGCGATCCGCCACGGGATCCAGCCCGATTCGCCCCCGTGTGTACTCCGCAGTCTCCATTCTCTTGCCAGTAGCCTCTCTTTGCATCCCTCGTTCTGACCCGCGCCTCAATTCGTACTTTGCAGCCCTCCACCGAAGTTCCCCAACCTCACCAGAACCGCCGTCCGCCGGAGATAGTGTCGCCGTCGACGTGGTGCTCCCCGTTGGACGATTCCACCACCCATCGACGCGGAAGAAGACACTGAAGCTCTTGGTACCCTCCGTTTCTCCTAACTCGCCGTGGTTCGACGCCGGCGTCCACCGCCGTCTTCGGGCGCCGGCGAGCTTTCAAACCTGACATGCGGGCCCCGCGTGTCAGCCTCTGTTTTATTTCCCCGAATCGTTTTCTGTTGGCGCCTTCGGGCAAAATACGTCTTCTCTCTTGCGCTTGCGCATTTCCAAACGAACCGTTTTCTGTTTTCTCAGTTAAAACCCTGGAACTTTTCTGTTTCATTACAGAAAGGTCCCTGGACAGAAACCTTTATAACTTTTTAATGAAAAGGTATTTTTGAGTGATTCTTTTTCTGTCAATCTCCAAATTTTGTCTAGTTTTTTATGGGATTTATTTGAAAAGTATTTGGCAAAGTTTCTGTGCATGTGTTGGTTTTCACGTTAGTACCCCGTTTCGTGATTGCCGTAGGTTCCGGGAGAGGGGACGGAGCCGCGAACTTCGCCGAGCTAGACTCCGACTTCTCCGAACCAGGCAAGCATGTTTGAACATTTGATATGGCAGATGTTTTGCATGTTCATGTGAAAGTTTTGCGTGGCATGTGAGGGTCGATAAATACCTCGTTGCTTGTAAGGCAACGACCCGGTTGTTCCAAGGTTGCGATGACCTCTGATGAGAGGTGGCCTAATCATGTGGTGACATGAAGGGCAGCAAGGTGGTACTGTTGTAGCATGCCAGCCTTGCGTCATCCGACTTTCTTCGACGTTAACGTGGTCGGAGCCACGTTATCGATCTTTTCCCGCATGTTCCAAGGTTGCGATGACCTCTGATGAGAGGTGGTCTAATCATGTGGTGACATGAAGGGCAGCGAGGTGGTACTGTTGTAGCATGCCAGCCTTGTGTCATCTGACTTTCCCGACGTTAACATGGTTGGAGCCGTGTTATCGTCCCTTCCCCTTTCCGTGCTACCACATGTCTCATTGCCAGGATACGGTTTAGTAAGTTGGTAACCTCTTTCCGTGTACACACCAAACAGAGAGGCCGGGATGATGGTACCTTGGCCCAGGATTAAAGCCAGTCATTCGGTCAGGGGGCATGGGTGTTTCCGGTTGGGACCGAGAGGGGGGCACCCCCTTATAGCGCGCGTATAGAAATTTGATCCCATGCTACGCGAGGTTGTAGCCTCCCCGACTCAGGGTTTTTCCTGAATGTTGCCGAGGGTGATCCCTGGCTTCGGATGGTTAAATTGGGTGTGTACTGGTTAGACGTGTTCCTTCCAGAACACCGTAGACGGAACTAGTCCCCATGACTACTGAAATCCGTTGGCTGTGGTTAAGTACAAACTCTGCAGAGTCAATTCTTTCCAAATCATCGTATCCATGATCAGTAATGTAGACTTTGCATCCAAATCTATCCGTGTGAAAATCTTGCCCCGGTGAACAGCTCAAGTGGTAAATTTCATTTTTATTGTTATTCCTGTGGATGGACTAACATTATATCTGTCTCGTGCTTGTGATAAGTTATATTCCCGAACTATTGTATTGTTGTGTTACAATATAAGCCCTTTATGAGACGTCGCTCAGACGTCCGACTGTGGCGTGTACTCGTTTCTCACTCTCGATATAAGCCCTTTATGTGATGTCGCTCAGACGTCCGACTGCGGCATGCACTGTCTTTACTTTCTGTTATAAGCCCTTTATGTGGTGTCGCCCCGACGCCCGACTGTGGCATTATTATTCTGCATTTTCCGCTCAAGGAGTCTTTCAGACACTCGTTTGGCACCAGTATTACTATTCTGCAGTTTCCGCTCGAGGCATCTTTCAGACACTCGTTGGGCACCAGTATTACTATTCTGCAGTTTCCGCTCGAGGCGTCTTTCAGACACTCGTTTGGCACCAGTATTACTATTCTGCAGTTTCCGCTCGAGGCGTCATTCAGACCCTCGCTTGGCACCCAGTACCTATTTTCTCCATGTCTGATCGCACTGGTTAACTTATTCATATGCTTCATGTTTACGTTTGTTATACCTTATGTCTGAACTGTCTTGCGAGTACTTCATAGTACTCACCTAGCTTGTTGATTTGGCCAGATGTTGACGAAGGCGATCTCTTGGATGAAGAGTTTGATAGCGCGTCCGACGCCTAGAGGAGTCCCAGTCAGTCCTGCGCGATCCCGGATATTGGTCACTTATGTTGTTTACGCTTCCGCCACCCGCAATAAGTCTTCTCGAGCCTCACTCCGACGCTCGAAGAGCTGTAGTCTTCTGGAGTCATATCACTCGCCCCGCGGTGATATCTCCACCACCGTTATTATCGTGAGTTAGAAGTTTGCCACCCTATCCGCCGTATTGTTTTATCGGCGTGCATGTAATAAATTGTTGGGCAGTCTCTGCTCAACTTTGTATTATATTTAGTACCCCTGGTATTTTTCTTCGATGACCAATGTATTGTCTATCAGCGAGAAGGAATTCTTCCTCACTGGTCCGTAAAAGGGATTGGTTTCTCAATAATTATTTTTATTGAAAAACCGGTCGTGACACCTGTCCACGGCGCCCGGCGACAAGCGGCGTCAGTGAGAGGGGGAGAAGGCGACGGAGGTCACGCGGCCACTGTGGGCGAGCGGAGACGAGCACAGGATCAAGGGGATGGCGACGAGCACAGTGCGCTCCGCACTGTTGGGCTGGCCGGACCTTGCCCGTGCTCGCTGCGGCGAGCTCCGGCGTCGGCGAATGCCAGGGAGGAGTGAAGGACGTCGAGACGATGATGGTGGCGGGGTTTGGCATGGTTGGGCAGGCGGGGGAAGCGAGCACGCTCGTACAGAGCACTCGGCGTCACCCAGAGCGCGTCGACACGCATGCCTGGCATCGTGGACATGCGTGGTCATCGCGCGAACTCTCTCCTCAGGCTAGCCTTCGTCCAAAAATCATTTCTGGCATGTTGTTTGTGGTAGTTTTGAAGTTTACCATGGTTTGGTTTGGATCCAGGTGCAGTAGAGAAGATTTTACAAGCCAGGTAAGTTTCTGGTCAGTAACTTTGTGATGTTACTGTGGTCAAATGGCTGGGAGTTTGGGGTTGTGCTTTGGAGGCTAGTTATAAGTTACTAAGGTAAATATGCACAAGAAAGTTCAGGTCAAATGGAGCAAGTAAAATGGTAGTTGCTGTAGAAACCACCATTTCTATCCAGAACAGAAAAGATTTTCTGTAGCAAAAATATTCCAAAAAGTGATGAGATATTTTTGCTCAGGGAGGTGCCCTAGGGTCCCTAGAATATTTGTGAATTATCTCAGAATTTTCTGAGCCATAAAAATTAGGGTTGCCTTGAAGCAAACAGATCTGGCTTAGGCTTTTTGAGAGAAAATGAATATTTTTCATTTAAGAAAAATATTCCAAAGGTTATTTTGTGGTGAATCAGAAGTGAAGTGATGGTTTGGGAGAGAAGTGAACACTTGGGTGAAAGCCAAGGATGCCCAAGTGTTTAAGTCCAAATGAAAAGATTCAGAAACTCCAAGTTTCAAAAACTTTCAAATGAAATTTGAAGCAAATAAGAAAAGGGCAAAAACCAGGCTGTCACACTCAGCCCTTCAGAGCAATGTCCAGGTTGGTTGATCACCGATTGACTCTTTAGCTTGCCACTTGTTCTGTTACGATATGCTACCTGAAAACTTCCTTTGAAAAATCTTTTCATCTGTCTGCGTTTCACATTTGTAGACCCACTGGGTGTTTTTGATTTGCCACTGAGAAAACTTGTATCTTGAGTCGACTAGATCTTTGAACTAGTGGGGGCACGCTGAGTGCACCCACTGGGTGTAGTCCCCAAGACTATAGTTGACTGAGGGCAGTCGACTGTAGTCTTAGAATTGGAATTTTCTCACTCGGCCTGGTCGGGCCATGTCGAGTGGAACCTGAACCAGTGGGGGCACGCTAAGTGCACCCACTGGGTGTAGTCCCCGAGACGGTGGTCGAATGCGGGCAGTTGACTACGGTCTGAGAACAACTTGCCTCTTTTTTTTACGCTCGGCCTGGACAGACCACGTTGAGTGGAAGCTGGACTAGTGGGGGCACACTAAGTGCACCCACTGGGTGTAGTCCCCGAGACTATTGTTGGATGTTTGATTCGGCAGTAGTCTTAGATCTTGCTGAATTTATCAGTCCATTGCTCTGAAGTAACCAGTCTTTCCATCTGTCGATTGACTGTCCTTTGATTACAGAAATCATGTGAACTTGGAGCTCGGTTTGCTGACCTGGAGAAGAAGCAGATTCAACTCAACCTCGATCTGGAGTTGGCCAAGACAAATCTGCAGAAAGCCAAGGATGAAGCCACTGGTAAGAAAAAACTTGTCGACTGAGTTGTCTCTGAACTGGATTTTATTTTTATTTTTCTGAACCGAGCGTTGTTTCTTTAAGAGAAACTGAACCAAGCTCTGGCGAAAAAGGACCAAGATCTTATGGCCGCACAGAAAACAACTGATGAGAAAACTGCACTCGCTGTACAGAAGCTAGCTTCAGTCGGCAAACTGGAAGAAGAAAACGTCAAGCTGAAAACTGCCCTTGATGAAGCCAATAAGGAAGCGACTCTCCTGAAGAAGGACAAGAACAATCTGAACGAGAAGATGGAAGGCATTGCTCGCAAGAGGGACGATCTGGAGAACTATCTGGGAGGTCTTGCTAAGAAGCTGTTTGTCATGCTTGAAGGTATTTTCTTCAACCCGACTGACTTGTTACTGTCGACTCGACATACAACCACTGACTCATCTTCGAATTGTGCGTGCAGAATTTTGCCAGAACTTCGAGGAAGAGACTGGGCGAGTTGAGACAAGCTTGGACCCCATCCACTCTCCAGTGAAGGACGAAGCTGCCACGAACGTGCTCCGACTGGAATCTCGTGTTGCTGGTGTTGTCGACTATCTTGCTCGACTGAAACTCGCAATGTTGCGGATCGACACGGCTCTTTGTCCAAGGGCAACGCTCCAGAATGACCTTGAGTCTCTGATGAGTCGGCTTAATGAGGATCCCGGTCAAGTGCAAGAATGGAAGAAGTCTTCTGCCCGGTGCGGCGCTGATGTGGCTCTGTCCCTGGTTCGTGTCCACTGCAAGGATGCGCGAGAAGAGAAGCTGGAAGCGATCAAGGTTGCCAATACCAAGAAGCACGACTTCCAATCTTTCATGGAGACCTTCATTGCTGCTGCCACTCAGATTGCCGACGGAATCGACCTGGACGAATTCGTCGAGCCTCCTAGCCCTCCTCCTGCGGAGTGAACAAACTTTTATGCCTCACCTTAAATTTCCCTCGGAATGCCGAGTGATTTTGTAACCGTTAAACTCTTTCGGGCTTGATGTCCGAGTACTTTAATCCGCGGTCTGGAGCCTTAGGATTTATCTGAATTTGGTTTATCTCCGAATATGCTTGTGTTTGCTATCGAGTGGAACTTGTCCTTCACTCGGAATAACCTTTGTACTTGAGATGCAGCTCTGAGGAGGAGATTCCACTCGTCCAGCATCTCGTCGACCTTGCGGATAGGGATGGAGCATACGTTATACTTGTGGCATAGCTCCGAAGAAAAGGTTGCAGTCGACCCGCACCTCGTCGTCCTTGCGGATAGGGATGGAGCGTACGTTGTACTTGTGACGTACCTCCGAGGAGAAGGCTGCAGTCGACCTGCACCTCATCGTCCTTGCGGATTGGGATGGAGCGCACATTGTACTTGAGACGTAGCTCCGAGGAGAAGGTTGTAGTCGACCTGCACCTCATCGTCCTTGCGGATAGGGATGTGTTTCAAACTTAGGCGAGTACTGGACTGCAGCTAAGCCTCCGAGTGGGAGGGTTGCTCACCACTCGGTAGGATTTTTCAAACTTAGGCGAGTACTGGACTGCAGCTAAGCCCCCGAGTGAGAGGCTTGCTCACCACTCGGTAGGATTTTTCAAACTTAGGCGAGTACTGGACTGCAGCTAAGCCCCCGAGTGAGAGACTTGCTCACCACTCGGTAGGATTTTTCAAACATAGGCGAGTACTGGATTGCAGCTAAGCCCCCGAGTGAGAGGCTTGCTCACCACTTGGTAGGATTTTTTTTAAACTTAGGCGAAACGGATTCGCAGCTAAGCCCCCGAGTGAGAGGCTTGCTCACCACTCGGTGAGATTTTTCAAACTTAGGCGAGTACTGGACAGCAGCTAAGCCCCCGAGTGAGAGGCTTGCTCACCACTCGGTAGGATTTTTCAAACTTAGGCGAGTACTGGAATGCAGCTAAGCCACCCACTGGGGTATTTAGAGAATCAAAAAGGAACAACAATCATTTATGAGACTGTAAAACTGTGTCTTTGATAATAAAACTAGAATGTATTTCTTATTACATCTCAACAGTCTGAATGCTTAAGTGTAAAAGCGGCGGAGCAGCTCCGCATTCCAAGCGCGTGGCTCGTCTCTCTTGTGCTCGACGTTGTAAAGGTTGTATGCTCCTTGTGGAGCACTTTGGTGACGATGAAGGGACCTTCCCAAGCAGGAGCAAGCTTGTGTGGTTTCTGCTGATCCACTCGAAGAAGCAAGTCTCCCTCTTTAAATGCTCGACCCCCTCATGTTTCTGGCATGGAATCGACGCAGGTCTTGCTGATAGATGGTCGAACGGATCAAGGCCATCTCTCTTTCCTCTTCCAGGAGATCAACTGCATCTTGCCGTGCCTGTTCTGCTTCATCTTCTAAGAAAAGCTTGACTTGGGGTGCGTTGTGGAGCAAGTCACTCGGAAGTACAACCTCAGCTCCATAGACCAGGAAGAATGGAGTTCGGCCAGTCAACCGATTGGGAGTTGTCCTCAATCCCCAAAGCACTGATGGAAGTTCATCGACCCAGGCGCCTGTTGCGTGCTTGAGATCATGCATCAGTCGGGGTTTCAGTACTTTGAGAATCAATCCGTTTGCTCTTTTAGCTTGTCCATTCGACTGGGGCTGGGCGACTGAAGCATAGTCGACTCGAGTACCTTGGGAAGCACAGAAGGCTCTGCACTCATCAGAATCGAAGTTCGACCCATTGTCAGTGATGATGCTATGCGGAACACCATATCTGAATGTTAACTCTCTGATGAAGCTGACAGCAGTACTGGCTTCAAGGTTTTTGATAGGCTTGGCTTCAATCCATTCGGTGAACTTGTCGACTGCCACGAGCACATGAGTGAAGCTGCTCCTACCAGTCCTCAGAGGTCCAACCATATCCAATCCCCAAACAGCAAAGGGCCAGATGAGTGGAATTGTCTTCAGGGCTGATGCAGGCTTGTGAGACATGTTGGAGTAAAACTGGCAACCTTCACATTTGTCGACTATTTCTTTTGCCATCTCATTTGCTCGTGGCCAATAAAATCCCGCTCGGTATGCTTTGGCCACAATGGTCCGAGAGGACGCATGGTGACCACAGGTCCCCGAGTGGATGTCATTGAGGATCACTCGACCTTCTTCTAGTGTTATGCATTTCTGGCAAACTCCAGTCACACTTTCTCTGAACAACTGTCCTCTTATCACAGTAAAGGCTTTGGATCGACGGACGATCTGCCGAGCCTCTTCTTCATCCTCTGGGAGTTCCTTTCTAAGAATGTACGTGATATACTGTATTGTCCAGTCGGGAGTGATGACCAAAACCTCCATGATCAAGTCGACCACGGCTGGGACTTCGACTTTGGTCGGATCAGTGGCACTCTTTGGTTCTGGGGGCTCTTCAATGAAAGGATCTTCTTGAACTGAAGGTGAATGAATATGTTCCAAGAACAAATTGCTGGGAATGGCTTCCCTCTTGGAACCTATCTTTGGTAGATCATCGGCTGCTTGATTTTTCAGTCGGGGTATGTGATGGAGCTCTAACCCTCAAACTTCTTCTCTAACTTTCTCACTTCATAACAATAGCAAGTCATAGCTGGGCTTCTGACGTCACACTCCTTCATCACTTGATTGACCACTAAATCCAAGTCACCATAGACCATGAAGTGACGGACACCGAGTGAAATGGCCATACGCAACCCGTACAGAAGTGCTTCATATTCAGCTTCATTGTTGGAGGAGTCAAAGTGAATCTGGAGAACATAGCTGAGTTTGTCGCCTTGGGGGGATACCAATACTACCCCAGCACCGGAACCATTCAGCATCTTGGATCCATCAAAGAACATGGTCCAATGCTCCGAATGAATCTGAGTCGGAAGTTGCTGTTCGATCCACTCGGCAAGGAAATCTGCTATTGCTTGGGACTTGATAGCTTTCTTTGCCTCAAACTTGATATCCAAAGGAAGGGGTTCAATCGCCCACTTTGCCACTCGACCAGTTGCATCTCTGTTATACAGGACCTCTGACAATGGTGCGTCGCTGACGACTGTAATGGAGTGATCAGAGAAATAGTGAGCAACCTTCTTCGTGGTCATGTAAATTCCATAAAAAAGCTTCTGATAATGTGCATATCTTTGCTTGGATGGAGTCAGAACTTCAGAAACATAGCACACTGGGCGCTGAACTTTATAGGCTTTTCATTCTTCTTCCCGCTCGACCATGAGTGTTGTACTGACAACTTGTCCTGTGGCTGCAATATAAAGTAGTAACGGCTCTTTGCTGATTGGGGTAGCAAGCACCGGCTGGGTGGAAAGCAGGGCTTTGAGCTCTGCAAACGCTGCGCCAGCTTCATCTGTCCACTCGAACTTGTCAGACTTCTTCATCAGTCGGTAAAGAGGCAAGGCCTTTTCACCAAGATGAGATATGAATGGACTCAAGGCGGCCAAACAACTAGTAAGCTTCTGGACATCATGTACACGCACATGGCGTTTCATCCAGAGTATAGCACCAACTTTGTCTGGGTTAGCTTCGATCCCTCGTTCGGAAACGAGGAAGCCGAGTAACTTTCCGCAAGGAACTCCGAATGTGCACTTTGATGGATTAAGCTTGATATCATACCTTCTGAGTTTGGCAAAGGTTTCAGCAAGGTCAGCCAGCAGGTCAGAACCCTTACGTGACTTGACCACAATGTCATCCACGTATGCTTCCACATTCCGACTGATTTGAGTGAGCAGACACTTCTGAATCATCCTCATGAATGTGGCTCCGGCGTTCTTCAGGCCGAATGGCATGGTGACATAACACAAGCATCCGAATGGAGTGATGAAAGCCGTTTTTATCTCATCAGGTCCATACAGTCGGATCTGATGATACCCGGAATAGGCGTTGTCGGCGTTCTGGGAATGGGGGTCCCCAGACTTGCCTGCCTGCGGCCCACGGCGTGGCTAAGCAAGCAGGCCGTGCGGCCCATCTTCATCAACAAGGCATCCAACACCCTTGCGAGGGTCCAAGACTCGCGAGGCGGACGATGCAAGACCTCCTCTGGAATAGCCTAGCCAGGCAGGCTCACGAGGAGCGGAGATATCAAGGCAGGGCAAACCTCACGAGGCCCTCGTGACGTGAGCCATGACGAAGGACACCAGGCGGGCGCCAGCGCGCAGCATCCTTATTTCCTCTTTGGTGCTAAGGAGGCCAGCGCAGGCGAAGAGTACCGAGGCATCAGGCAAAGGTTGCTATAATGGTGCAATGAGACCAAGACCAGGAGGACGACAAGAAGGAGGTCATCGTGGAGCCCAAGACGGCGTCACCACCAGAGCTTTTCGCAGGCGAAGACCACTTTTGTCAGGATAGCTTGTACTAGCTGCCCCCCTTCAAATTTGCCCGCCGTTGTTGGCTCCCTTCCCGCTCGATATTTGGGAAGAGGACCAGGGCCTATATAAGTAGAGCTCGCCACCAAAGTAGAGGCATCTCATCTTAGCTTGATCCAACCCGATCGAGAGCCTACCCTAGCCACAAGAACACCTCAACCTCAGGAGGCTGTTCTTCTCTTGTACTCTTCATCATCAGCCCTAGAGGCAATCCACCACCACCACACTGGAGTAGGGTATTACACCACAACGGTGGCCCGAACCAGTATAAACCTCGTGTATTTCTGTGTTTCGAGTTCATCGAGTTCGTCCGTGAGATCTTAGTGAGCTAGGGCATAGATCGGTAGGAGGGAAAGACTTCACGCGCACCCCAGTGTTCGAACCTTAAGGGTTTGCCGGAACCCCACATCTGACATTTGGCGCGCTAGGTAGGGGTGCGCCGTAGCTTCCCTTCCATCAGTTCGTCGCTCCGTCGCTCCGTCGTCTCCATGGCGGACGCTCGCCGTGCTCGAGCTGAGCGTCGGGCTGCCCTCACCGCCCGCGTCGCTCAGACGGCTCCCGTTGGCGGGCCACCTCGTCGTTCTCTGTCTCCCGCCGCCAACGCTGCCACTGGCCCGGCGGGGAACGAGCAGCAGGCGTCCTCGCTGCATCCTTCGGTGCGACAGGACGGCCGCACCGCTACTCCATCACTGACCCCTGCCGGTTCTTCGTCTCACACGCGCCTCTCTCCCATGGAGGCACAGTCCGCGCTCCTCGCGACGAACGAACTCCTGCGCTACCGCCCCGTCGACGACCTCTATGAGGAGTGGCTCGACCGCGTCGCCGAGCTCGTCTACGCCGCAGGGGGCTCTTCGGAGCCGTCCCTCTCTCTGCCTCCCCCTCAACCAGCCATGGGTGACGAGGCTCATGGCATGCCTCCACCACCTCTGCCCCAAGACGGCGCCTTGGCACCAATGCGCGCGGCTCCGCAGCGTGATCCGCCGCGCCCGATGCCCACGCGCGAAGAGTGAAGCTGCCAAGAAATCCCACGGCCGCGAGAAGCTACACCTGCGCTCCCCGCGCCACCTCGTCAAGACCGCGCACCGCCCGCAGTGGCGCAGCGCGGACCTCGTCAAGACCAAGCTCCACCTCCGAAGCGGACCCCGGCAACCACGGTCGGCTGCCACGCCTTCACCCCCGAGCTGCGTAGTGTCGCCTGGCCAGGCAAGTTCAAGCTGGATCTACCTCCTCGCTACGACGACACCGCCGATCCCATGGAGTTCCTGCAGCTCTATGAGCTGAGCATCGAAGCGGCGAACGGCGATGAA
The DNA here is from genome assembly GCF_002575655.3 of Aegilops tauschii subsp. strangulata. NCBI lineage: Eukaryota > Viridiplantae > Streptophyta > Magnoliopsida > Poales > Poaceae > Aegilops > Aegilops tauschii. The sequence goes on along the minus strand of NC_053038.3, from coordinate 84,343,161 downwards.
AAAGTCATGGTAAACTGGTTTCCTATGGCTCTCAAGGATGGAGCTCGCTCCTGGCTAATGAACCTACAGCAGGGCTCAATCTCCTCCTGGGACGAGATGCGCGACCGCTTCGTCGCCAACTTCCAGGGTACTCGCGACCGCCCACCGGCCGCGGGTGATCTACGTCGCATCAAGCAGTAACCAGGAGAGACACTCCAGAAGTACATCCAGCGCTTCAACAACACCCGCCTCAAGATCCCCAAGGTCACGGACGAGGCCATCATCTCCGCGTTTTCCGACGGCGTCCGCGACATCAAGATGAAGGAAGAGCTCGCTATCCATGGGAGCTCTACACATCTCAGGAGCTGTTCAACCTGGCGACCAAGTGCGCAAAAGCTGAGGAGGGGCGCCTTTCTCTCCTCGAGCTGCCAGCTGCAGGAGCAGAGGAGAAGAAGGCCAAGGCCAAGGACGTGAAGCGCAATGTCGGAGTAAATGGCCACGGGTAGCCGTACCGACTACCCCTGGCTCTTCGGAAAATTTATCAGGCCTTTGGGCCTTCAAGCACTCCAAGCATTTGGGCCGCCTTCCCTGGCCGGCTACCACTAAAGCCGACTCCCGGAAGGCGACCCAGCCTCACCGACTCCTCCCCAGGACGACTACGGGGTGGCCGACTCCAAGAAGCCGACCAGGAAGGACGCCGACTCCTAGGAGCCGGCCAAGATCACAACCACCCCTCCATAACGGCGACGTGACGGGGTGTGGCCACAGTGCGGCCCATGACCCCCGAAGCCCGAGGCGGGCATGGCTACAGGAGGCCGTACGGGAGGGACGTCTCCCGTGCGGCTCGGCACTATAGCCACGCTAGCCTCGGCGTCATCCACGACCCACTCCTGTACGGCCCAAGGACTGCGGGCCCCTTCAGCCAGAGAGAGGCGTGAAGGCGGCCCAGCTTTTCCTAGTCGGCCAAGAGTATAGTCGACCTCCAGAAGCCGGCTACTCCCTTCCTCAAAGCAGGAGCCCCATTAAGGAGACAAGACGAGGTGAGGCTACAGTGATAGCCCCCGAGGCGGCCCACTGTAGCCACGCTCACCTCGACTAAGCCCTCATCATCAGAGGCGCGGCGACAGTAAGCAGCCGCCGACAAAACCCTAGGCGGTGGGACCGGCCTGTCGACCAAGTAGCCGGCAGCCGGCGGGACCCACCAGCCGGCGGGACCCAGCAGCGGGCGGAGAAGCCGGCGAGCGTAGACACTGACGGCTGGGACCAGTTCCCAGTCGGATTACCATTGTACCCCCGGGGGGTAGGCCTATATAAACCCCCCGGAGCACCCATGCAAAGGGTTGGCTTCTAGGTTAGCACCCACGCATAGCACACACACCATAGATAGAGAGAAGCAAGAGCTAGCCTTGTTCTTCTTCTCCCTTGATCTCAACAGCTCTAGGAGCGATTGTAGCTACCCTTTATCGATCTAGTGATCATGCGGAGACCCCGCAGAGCAGGACTAGGGGTGTTATCTCCTCGGAGAGCCCCGAACCTGGGTAAGATTCGCCGGCGTGCATGTCTTCGCCTCATCCCGTTTCCAGGCACCGGCGATGTTTTATTGGCTCCCACAATGATAAGCCATCCCTTGGCATATGTCGCACCAACCACCCGACATTTGGCGCCCACCGTGGGGCCAGGTGCACCGTCGTCCGGAGACCTATTCTGGACAGGAACCCTCTTCCTTCCCCACGAGCGCAGCCAGCCTGCTGCACCCGATGGCGTTTGCCCCGTCGCGCTGCAAGGCGTCGACGACGCCTGCGCAGCGAGCCGCCTCGCCGATCTGCTCGGCGAGACTCGCATCTCCGACGAGCTTGCGTCCGACGCAGGCACCGACTACCCCGAGAGCCGCCTCGTCAGCCTCCTCGACCAACTTCACGTCTCTAGCGAGACCACTGCGGACATGGAGTCGGTCGGCTCCACCGACCCGATGCTCATCGACTCCGACACCGCGTCGCTCGACGCCTACCCCTCCGACGTGGTGGTCTTCGACGACCCCCTCCCTCGAGCTGACAGCGGCAGCAGCGCTGTCACTGAAGTGCTGGTCATCAGCCACGTCTCCAAATCGGGCGAGAACGCCCGCGACGCTTAGCAAGCGGCGATGCACGACCTCTCCGTCCCCATCCCGGTCGACGCCGACGCCGAGACCTTGGAAGCACGCCACCTTGCCCTCATCGCGGAGGGCAAGAAGATAGCCTCGATGAGACGCCTCACCGAGGCCCACCAGCGCGAAGTCGACCGCGCCGCCTTCGGGATGCCGCCGCCTAGCGGCCCGAGCCGAGCCGGCTTCGTCCAGAAGCGCGGTGCAGCCGTTGCCAGCATGCTGGGCGCAGATCGCCCGGTCTACGCCACCCCGCTCGAGAATCTGCGAGCCGCTCAGGCGGCTGGAGAGGAGCTCAATGGGCTGGGAGCCGATGAGCTCCCTTACATGACAAGATGGATCCAGCAGCTGATCGACGCGGCTGCAGAACGGCACGAAGCCAGCGCCCGAGCTGATAGCCATCCCCCGTGCCGGGAGCACGCCGCGACCTCCCGCTCGCCAACTGCGAGCGGTGCGCGCCAGAAGAAAGACATGGAGCCGGCTGCCAGCCGCAGCCGGACTCGCATTACCATCGAGCGCGACGCGGATGGCCGCCCTCGAGCTGTAGAGCACTAGGGAAACCTGCCTCCTCCCCCGCCTCGAAGAGAAAGACGCCTCACTCCACCGCCTGTCACCCATCCGACTCTTGGCGACCGACTCGGCCGCCGAGAAGGAGTCGGCGAAAACGACGCCCGCCACAGGATCGACCGCCTTGCTCGATCCTTGGCGCTAGAAGAAGAAGACGATGTCGGCCCGCCATGCTTTGGCCCCCACATCCGCGACGAGCCCTTTCCCAAAGGGTTCTCGCTTCCCAGAGACACGCCCAAGTACAACGGCTCGGTGAAGCCGGAAGATTGGCTCATCGACTACTCCACAGCCGTCAGCATCGCCAACGGCAATCGGCGCGTCACTGTGAAGTACGTCCCCCTGATGTTGCAGGGCACGGCGCGCACATGGCTCAACAGCCTCAAGCCCTACAGCATCAACAGCTGGCTGGACTTCACCGAAGTTTTCGTCCGCAACTTCACCAGCACCTACAAGCGGCCTCCCAAGCCTCGCCAGCTCTCCCTCTGCGTCCAGGGGCCCAACGAGTCGACCCGCGACTACCTCACGCGATGGGCCGAGCTCCGCAACTCCTGCGAGGGGGTGCACGAGGTCCAGGCCATCGAGTACTTCACCGCCGGGTGCCGAGAGGGCACCCTCCTCAAGCACCGACTCCTCTACGACGAGCTGGCTACCCTCGATGAGTTGCTGATCACCGCCGACAAGTATGCCACTGCCGACTCCTCCATGAAGACCGAGCTCCGAGTGGATGCCTCGGGGAAGGTAATTGCTCCGGCTCCCAAGACGCCGGCTGGCGACCCTAACCGGCGCCCCTACCAGAACGACCACAAGCGCAAGGGCCCCATGCCGACTTCCTCCAGTCGGCAGGTGGCCACAATTGAAGACGAGCAGCCCGAAGAGCGGCCTGCTCCCAAGAAGAAGGGTGGCCGGCCGCCTTGGCAGCCGTCTTTCTCCTACGAACAAGCACTCGATGCTCCCTACAAGTTCCACAGCGGCGCGAAGCCATCCAACCATACAACACGGAAATGCCACTGGCTCACCCGCATCACCAAGGGCGAAGGGATGGTGCCGCCTCCACCTCCCGGCCCGCCGCCTCCAGCTCCCCAGCAGCCGGCGGCCCGGCCGGCAGTCGGCGCCATCCAAGACGAGTTCCCCGAAGCGCACGACGCCTACGTCGTCTTCACAAGTCAAGTCGACGACAAGCGCAGCCGACGCCGGCAGCACCAAGAAGTAAACGCAGTCGCCTCTAGTACCGCCGAGTTCATGCATTGGTCGGAAAAGCCCATCAGCTGGAGCCAGGCCGACCACCCAGAGGTGATGCCTTCGCCTGGCTCCTATGCTATGGTCTTGGACGTCACCCTTGCGACGGAGAGGCGAGCTGCCAGATTTTCCCGCATCCTGATAGACGGCAGAAGCAGTATCAACATACTGTACCGCTACACCATGGACAAGCTGAACATCAAAGCAAAGCAGCTCATGCCGAGCCGCACCGTCTTCCATGGTATCGTACCCGGCCTATCTTGCTCTCCAATCGGCAAGATCAAGATGGACATTCTCTTCGGAGACAAAGATCACTTTCGCCGGGAAGCAATATGGTTCGAGGAGGTGGATTTGGAGAGCCCCTATCATGCAATACTTGGCCGACCTGCTTTGGCCAAGTTCATGGCCGTGCCCCACTACGCCTACCTGAAGATGAAGATGCCGAGCTCGAAGGGGATCATCACGGTAGCCGGCGACTACAAGAAGTCCATCGAGTGTGCCATGGCCAGCAGCCGGCTGGCCGAGTCCCTCGTGGTGGCCGAAGAGAAGAAGATGTTGGAGCGGGTTGTGGCCATGGCCGGCAAGCAGCCGGCCTTGTCCCCCAACCCCAAGGACTGTGATGCGCTGGGCTCCTTCCAGCCTGCCAAAGAGACGAAGAAGATACCTCTAGACCCGGAGCACCCGGAGAGGTTCGGCGTGATTGGGGCGAACTTGGACAGTAAATAGGAAGGCGAGCTCGTCGACTTCCTCCATGAGAATCGAGACATCTTTGCATGGTCCCCAAAGGACATGCCGGGTGTCCCGAAGGATTTCGCCGAGCACAAATTACATGTCCGAGCTGATGCGAAGCCGGTCAAGCAACCCCTCCGCCGACTATCAGAAGAGAAGTGAAGAATCGTGGGAGAAGAGATAGCCCGGCTCCTTGCAGCCGGCTTCATCATGGAAGTGTTCTTCCCAGAATGGCTTGCCAACCCAGTTCTGGTTTTGAAGAAGAATAACAAGTGGCGCATGTGTATAGACTACACAAGTTTGAACAAGGCCTGCCCAAAGGATCCGTTTGCTTTGCCACGGATTGACCAAGTGATAGACTCCACATCCGGATGCGAGCTGTTAAGTTTTTTGGATGCATACTCAGGGTATCATCAGATCAAGTTGGACCCGGCTGACCGCCTGAAGACTGCCTTCATCACACCCTTTGGAGCTTTCTGCTACCTGACAATGACATTGGGCTTGAGAAATGCCGGTGCCACTTTTCAGCGTTGCATGCAGAAATGTCTCTTGAAACAACTCGGCAGAAATGCCCACGTCTACATAGACGACATTGTGGTGAAGACAGAGAAGCGCGGTACCTTGCTGGAAGACCTGAAGGAAACATTTGCCAAGTTGCGCCGATTCCAGATCAAGCTTAACCCCGAGAAGTGCGTGTTCGGAGTGCCAGCCGGCCAGCTGCTAGGCTTCCTGGTCTCCGAACGCGGCATTGAGTGCAACCCTCTCAAGATCAAGGCCATCGAGAGGATGGAGATTGCCACCAAGCTGCGAGATGTGCAGAAGTTCGCTGGCTGCTTAGCCTCCCTGAACCGTTTTATCAGCCGACTAGGAGAGAAGGCTCTCCCCCTGTACCGACTCATGAAGAAGTCCACTCACTTCGAGTGGAATGATCAAGCCGACCAAGCCTTCCATGAGTTGAAGAAAATGTTGACCACTCCGCCTGTCCTGGCCGCGCCGACTGAGAAGGAGCCCATGCTCCTCTACATCGCCACGACAAGCCGAGTCGTCAGCACTGTTGTTGTGGTCCAGCGCCCGGAGGAAGGCCGAGCCCAGCTGGTCCAGAGGCCGGTCTACTATCTCAGCGAAGTACTGTCCAGCTCAAAGCAAAACTACCCGCACTACCAGAAGATGTGCTATGGGGTGTACTTCGCTGCCATGAAATTGAAGCCCTACTTCCAAGAGCACCCCATCACGGTCGTGTGCACTGCCCCGCTCGCCGAGATCATAGGCAGCCGGGATGCATCCGGCCGGGTGGCCAAATGGGCCATTGCCTTGGCGCCCTACACGATTTTCTATCAACCCCGCACCACCATCAAGTCGCAAGCATTGGCCGACTTCCTCGTCGACTGGGCCGAGACCCAGTATTTACCGCCGGCTCCCGACTCTACCCATTGGCGGATGCATTTTGACGGGTCCAAGATGCGCACCGGCTTGGGAGCCGGCATCGTCCTCACCTCTCCCAAAGGCGACAAGCTCAAGTACACGCTGCAGATCCACTTCGCCGCCTCCAACAACGTGGCCGAGTACGAGGCGCTCGTAAATGGGCTCCGGCTAGCCAAAGAACTCGGCATACGCCGGATCCTGTGCTACGGCGACTCAGACTTGGTGGTCCAGCAATCATCTGGCGACTGGGACGCCAAGGACGCGAACATGGCGAGCTACCGTTTCCTCGTCTAGCAGATGAGCGGATACTTCGAAGGGTGCGATTTCCTTCACGTGCCAAGGGCCGACAACGACCAAGCAGATGCCCTAGCACGGATCGGCTCCACCCGACAAGCCATACCGACTGGCGTCTCCCTCCAGCGCCTCCTCAAGCCGTCCATCAAGCCGTCTCCAGAGTTGGATTCCATCTTCGTACCGCCTGCGCCAGAAACAGCCGGATCCGGCTCAAGAAATCCCGCAGACGGCACGGGGACTTCGACGACTGCCCCGGGGACTGACGTAGTCGCACCCGGCCCACGGACTCCAGAACCCGGCTCGGGGACTGCAGCAGTCGGCCCGGGGACTGCAACGACACAAGAAGCGGTGGTCGACTCCAATGCAACACCCAACCCACCCACCCAAGTCATGGTGGCCACATTAACAGCAGAAGAAGTCACAGCTCCCTCATGGGCCCAGCCCATCCTCAAGTTCCTAGTCAGCAGAGAGCTGCCGGCTGATGAGATCGCAGCAAGACTAGTGCAACAACGAGCCGCAGCATACACAATAATCAACAGGGAGCTCGTGAAGCGCAGCGTCACTGGAGTCTTCCAGCGTTGTGTCGAGCCAGAAAAAGGAGTGGCAATCCTCAAAGACATCCACCAAGGCGAATGCGGCCATCACGCCGCCTCAAGATCCCTCGTGGCCAAGGCTTTCCGCCATGGTTTCTTCTGGCCGACTGCCTTGGAGGATGCTAAAGAAATAGTCAAGAGCTGCAGAGGATGTCAAGTCTTCAGTTCCAAACAACACCTGCCGGCTTCTGCCCTCAAGACCATTCCCCTCACCTGGCCTTTTGCCGTCTGGGGACTGGACATGGTGGGCCCTTTCAAGACAGCCCGCGGTGGCTTGACACATCTACTCGTTGCGGTGGACAAGTTCACAAAGTGGATTGAAGCCAAGACAATTAAGAAGCTGAACGGGCCGACTGCCGTGACATTCATCACCGACATCACTACTCGGTACGGCGTGCCGCACAACATCATCACCGACAACTGCACGAACTTCGCCAAAGGTGCACTGGCATGTTTTTGCGCGATGCAGGGCATCCGACTGGACTTAGCGTCCGTTGCCCACCCGCAGTCAAACGGCCAGGTCGAGTGAGCAAATGGACTTATCCTCTCCGGCATCAAGCCCCGACTGGTTGTACCACTGGAGTGATCGGCCGGCTGCTGGCTCGAAGAGCTGCCGGCTGTCCTCTGGAGTCTGCGCACTACACCCAACAAGTCAACCGGCTTCACTCCATTCTTCCTTGTGTACGGTGCCGAGGCTGTCATCCCAACAGACATCGAGTTCGACTCGCCTCGGATCACCATGTACACGGAGGAGGAAGCCAAAGAAGCAAGAGAAGACGGCGTCGACCTACTGGAAGAAGGCCGGCTATTAGCCATCAGCCGGTCCGCCATCTACCAACAAGGCCTGCGCCACTACTACAACCGCAAGATCAAGCCAAGATCCTTCCAAGAGGGCGACCTTGTGCTCCGGCTGATCCAGTGAACAGCCGGCCAGCACAAGCTCTCGGCCCCTTGGGAAGGCCCTTTCGTCGTCAGCAAGGCACTCGGCAACGACTCCTACTACTTGATCGACGCGCAAAAACCAAGAGCACGCAAGAGAGACAACTCCGGCAAGGAGTCGGAGCGACCATGGAACGCAAACCTCCTAAGACGATTTTACAGCTGAAAAGCAGTAGGTATCACGCTACCCCTTTTGCATTAAGTACAAACCAACAGGCCCCCCGACCAGTACTCGGGGACTGCCTTTCTGTTTATCTATGAATGACGAGTATCATATCCATGAATGTATTATTACATTTCGCATTCTTGTCCGACACCGGGTCCGACTAGTTGGCCCGGGGACTGGCCGCCTTGATCTATATTCAAAGTTCTTCCCGAAGTCAGCAAAGTAGTGCGCCGGCTCCCAAGTCCTCTCTTGTTGAAAGTCGCAGCTCAAAGAACTGACTGTCCGACTAGCAAGAGAGAAGACAGAAAGGACGCCCACACGAAAAACGACTAAGGAACAACTAACCTATATAGCAAAGAGACGGCCTCCAAATATGCCTGCCGACTGTCAAAGCAGCCGGCTGGCCGGCTTCCTAAAAAACTTAGCTTAAGTCCGGCAGAGCTAAAAGTACTTCCCCCTCCCCAATCGGCCAGGCACCCCCCGGCCACAGATTGCAGAGCAACTGTTTGACTGGGGAGGCGGCAACCAAGGGAGGGCGGCAAAGGAAAAAAGCAGAAGGACAAAAAGCGAAAGTACAAGGAAAGACCGATTGCATAACTTATATACATAAAGCCGCCCACAGGCTGGCAACAGACTTGAGTTTGAATACACCCAGTGGGTGGAATTGTGCAGACTTAACCAAACATTGTTCAAAAGTAACAAGACAGGAAAACAAAAGAAAGAAGACTAAGGCGCGACAGGAAAGCCGAGCTGGTCGGTGAAGGCGGCCTCGCCGGCTGAAGGAGTGGCCGCCTAACTGGTCCCGGCTTGACCACCTCCCGCGGCAGGAGACGCACTCGCACGCGACGTAGTGCTAGAGGCGCGGTCAAGCTGGCCGGCTACTCCGCCAGCCGGCTCGGCGTCTTCACCCTCCTCCTCCTCCTCTTCGCCCTCGTCGCTGGAGTCGATCTCCTCCGCCGAGTCCTCGTCGTACGCCGGGTCCAGCCCGAACCAATCTTCCGGCTGGGCGACTCCATTGTCGTCCACCTCGCGGGCGAAGACGTTGGTGTCGGTGTAGTCGGCGATCGCTGAAGCCCGCCGAATGATGGCCGGCCGCGCCGGCTCCAGCTCCGTGTCGGCTTGCTGCCGCCAGGTAGCCAGCTGGTCCAGGTTCAGGCCGGGATACCAGGCCTTGACGAACTCCAGCGCCCGCCTGGCGCCGGAGCGAGCTGCTGACGCCTCCCAAGCCTCGAAGCGGCCGACTGCCACCTCCAGCCAGTCGGCGGTCCGACTAGGGGTGCGAGGGACCACTTGGCCGGGCCAGAGGGCGGCCAAGACCTGCGATCCCGCGTGCTGAAGCCGGCGGAGCAGCCTGTGAGCCGGCTGGATGCGAGCTTGGATCGCGAGGAGCTGTTCTTCCAGCGAGCGGCCGGCGGTTGGCGAGATCTCGAAGCCGGCTTGCCTCTTCGCCTGGCGACGGGCTTCGATGGCCTGGTTGGCAGCAGTTGAGTAGCCAGGGAAGTACTCTGCGCGAAGGAGAAAAGAAAAGAAAAACACCGAAATCAGAAAAACAAGCCAAAGTGGCAGATGGCAAGAAAGGACGAAGGGGTAGACGACTTACCCAACTAGATCCTCAATCTGGCCATAGCCGGAGACCAGAGTCTGCCTGGCCTCTGCCCAGCCGGCCGCCTCCGTCTCGAACTCGGCCTGGAGGGTAGCTTCGCGATCCTGCGCAGCCTTCAGCGCCGCCTTGTGGCCTTCCTCCTGGTCGGCCAGCTTCTTGACCAGGCGGTCGCGCTCCTGCACCAAGGCGGCGAGCTCCGCGTCCTTGGCACGAAGAGCAGTCTGGGACTCCCCCAGCTGTGCCCTCAGACCGGCGTTGGCCGCTGCAGAGATAGAAGAAGAAGAAGAAGAACAATGAGAAATCATCAAGGAAGATCCGAGCCGACTGCTCAGCAGTCGGCCCGAATCTCGGGGACTACACCCAGTGGGTGCGCTGACGCGCCCCCACATGAGATAAAGATCAAGTCACATACCTCGGCTCTCAGTAAGATTGGCGGCCTTCTGGGTCAGCTCCCGAGCCTGGGAGTTGAAGGCGGCCACTCGGAGGTTGTGGTAATCCTGCAAGACGGACAGAAGACCGAAGTGAGAACAAAAGCAGCAAAGACAAAATCTCCAAGAAGTTCCAAGCCGCCTGCTCAGCAGCCGACTCGGAACTCGGGGACTACACCCAGTGGGTGCGCTGACGCGCCCCCATGAGAGAAATCAAGATCAAGAAAGAACAAGATAGGAATGCTAACCCGGATGGCTGCCCGCGTTGCGAGGAATTCGTCGGTGAACTGCCTCAGCGCCGCGGCTTGGCTTTGGAGCCGGGTCCGGACGTCTTGTGCAGCAACATTCACCACGGCTGTTCCTCCGCCCGGCGTCCACCCCGAGGTAGCGCTGGCCGCCTCCGCGTCTCGGGCCGACGAGTTGGAGCCCACGGCCGGCTGTGGCTCCGACGCAGCCTTCTGCGGCTCCGACGCGGCCTTCCCTGCACGCCGGCTTGGCGGAACCCGGATCGCCACCTCAGCTCCCGCGGCCGGCTCGCCCTCCGCCGACTGTGCGGGCGCAGGCTCAGGCTGGCCGCCTTGGGCCGCCCTAGTCGGAGGAGTCGGCCCCGGCGCCTCCCCCAAGATGATGACGTCATCACCGCTTCCTCCCAGCCCCGGCTGGGAACCGCTGGCTCCCCCTGGCGAGGGATCCACGTCCCCTGGCGCCATGGTGCGCAGGGGGGTGACCATCAAAGCGTCCCCTGCCGCCGCCTCGGCCTCGGCCTCTGCCTGGGCCTTGGCTGCGTCCTCGGCGAGCGCCTTCGCTGCCTCCTCCTCCCGAGCTGCCTGGGCGGCGGCTGCCCTCCGTGCCTCCGCCTCCCGCGCTTCCTGCTCCTCCCGCACCTCCCGCGCGTTCCTTTCCGTCGCCTCCAGGAGGGCGGTGCGGGGATCTACACGGCGGGTGGTGCTCCCAGAGCCCCCTGGCGACTCGACGACGGAGCCGGCAGCCACCCGCTCAAGTGACAGCGGAGCTCTGACCGTTGAAAAAGAGGACGAAGGTTCAAGAACCACCCAAGAAAAGAAAGAAGGAGAGTACATAGAAAGAGAGAACTTACGCCGACACAGTCTGCGGCTGCTTCACCACTTTGCGGAAGCGAGCCGCCTTCGCGGCCGCCTCTTCCCGCCTGGTGGCTGCCGCCCCACCCCTGGGCTTCTTCGTCCGGCTGCCGAACATGCCCTGGGCGGCGCGACGTTTCTGGCTTCTACCCCGAGCAGGCTACGCGCCGGAGGAGCCCGCGCCGCGTCCGGAAGCCGGCTGGCGGTGCGGGACGGCTTCGGCTTCGTCCTCGTCCGGCCAGTCGTCGAAGGTAGCGGTGAACCCAGAGCCGCCTGCTTCGCCGTCGGCTTGGCCACCGGCCGGCTCGACGGCATCCTCCATATGGACCGCACCCAGGTCGGGGTCCTCCTGGTCGTGTTCGGTCCGGTCGGGGACGAAGCGGCGCTCCACGTCTGTCCCGCCGGCCGGCCAAAGCAGAGGACTCTGTCAAAAGAGCAAGCCGACTGAGTTAGAGTCGGCCCAGAGGAACTCGGTGACAAAGCTGAGAGAGAGAGAGAGAGAGAGAGAGAAAGAGACGAGGGGAGCGTACCGTAGGCGGAGGATTGGCACGGCTATATGGCTCCTTGCCGAATTGCCAGTCTTCGGAAAGTTGGCAGTTGGCGAGGTAATTCACCATGTCGGCGGCGTCGTGTTGCGGCATCTCCTTGGTGCACATTCGGCTCGGATCGAGCTGGCCGCTCATCTGACAGATCAGATGAGGCCGGCTCTGGAGCAGAAGGACCCGGCGCATGACGAACGCGGCCAGGAGGTCGGGCCCCGTCAGGCCCTCCGACTGGACCATCACCCGCAGGCGGGCGATGGCGGCGTTTCCTCCCTGCGACAGCGTCACGGCCCGGAAGGACCACTGGGGCAGCCTGCCCACCGGTGGGCTGGCTACGTAGGCCGGCAAGTTGAGGTAGTCGCCCCGGGGAGCGATGCTCCGCACGTAGAAGTATGACTTCTGCCACTTCTTCACCGATTGGATCAGTGTGATGATGGGGAAGGGGTTGTCGGCGCCTGATCTCCGCGACGCGATGAAGGCGCCGGTCTGAGCCGGCACGGCCCGCACGCGCGTGCCCAGCTTCGACTGGAAGAACTCCCCCTAGAGCTCGAGGGTGGGGAGGACGCCAAGATAGCCCTCGCACAGGGTAACGAAGGCCGACAGCAGCACCACCGCGTTGGGGGTAAGGTGGTGCGGCTGGAGCTGATAGAATTCCAGCCAGGAGCGGAAGAAGGCGCTCACTGGCAGGCCGAAGCCGCGCAGGAAGTGCGAGCGGAAGACCACCCGCTCGCCCTCCCGCGGCGCCGGCCTGATTTCCTTCTCCGGCGCGAGGCGGACCTCCACTTTGTCCGCGCTGGGCAGACGCCGGGTGTCGCGGAGGAAGTCGATGTGGTCGTTATGGACGATGGAGCCGTCCCAATCCCCGCCAAGCTGCTCTATGTGGGGAGGCATAGCGGAAGCTAGCACGGCGGCGGAGGAGCGTGCGGAGGAAGAGCGCGGCGGCGAAGCGCTGTCGCGAGAACGAGCAAGGCAAGAAGACGGTGGAAGTAGGAGGAGCGTGCGAGGGCCTGCCGCCCTCCACCTCCCCCTACTTATTGCACGCGGCCGAAGAGGCCGGACGTGGGGGGAGACGTGGGATTAACTGCGCCCACTCCCCCCACGTCTCGCGTTTATTACGCATAAGTGCGAGCCAAAACTGCCGCACAGAACGTGCGGGCGGTTTCGGGATAGAAAGGATCCGCGCCTGGGCCAGGGCGCGGACGTGGCGGGCCCCCTCCCTGCGGCGACGTCCCGTCACGCGCGTGGGCTGGCAGGCTTTCCGGCCACGTGGCATGCCAACGGCCCGAGGCTGGCCCGCGGCCCGGTGCACGTGCCTACGGGTTCCCGCCCCCCGACTCCAGAAGAATTCGACTAAGGCGGCGCGCCTGACCAAGGCCGGCTCCCAGCTGCCGGCTTGTCACGATAGGAAGCTGATCGAGCTTCTTGAACCCCGCTCCACCTCGAAGCCCATTCAGCTTCGGGGACTACTGTCGGAGTAAATGGCCACGGGTAGCCGTACCGACTACCCCTGGCTCTTCGGAAAATTTATCAGGCCTTTCGGCCTTCAAGCACTCCAAGCATTTGGGCCGCCTTCCCTGGCCGGCTACCACTAAAGCCGACTCCCGGAAGGCGACCCAGTCTCACCGACTCCTCCCCAGGACGACTACGGGGTGGCCGACTCCAAGAAGCCGACCAGGAAGGACGCCGACTCCTAGGAGCCGGCCAAGATCACAACCACCCCTCCATAACGGCGACGTGACGGGGTGTGGCCACAGTGCGGCCCATGACCCCCGAAGCCCGAGGCGGGCATGGCTACAGGAGGCCGTACGGGAGGGACGTCTCCCGTGCGGCTCGGCACTATAGCCACGCTAGCCTCGGCGTCATCCACGACCCACTCCTGTACGGCCCAAGGACTGCGGGCCCCTTCAGCCAGAGAGAGGCGTGAAGGCGGCCCGGCTTTTCCTAGTCGGCCAAGAGTATAGTCGGCCTCCAGAAGCCGGCTACTCCCTTCCTCGAAGCAGGAGCCCCATTAAGGAGACAAGACGAGGTGAGGCTACAGTGATAGCCCCCGAGGCGGCCCACTATAGCCACGCTCACCTCGACTAAGCCCTCATCATCAGAGGCGCGGCTACAGTAAGCAGCCGCCGACAAAACCCTAGGCGGTGGGACAGGCCTGTCGACCAAGTAGCCGGCAGCCGGCGGGACCCACCAGCCGGCGGGACCCAGCAGCCGGCGGAGAAGCCGGCGAGCGTAGACACTGACGGCTGGGACCAGTTCCCAGTCGGATTACCATTGTACCCCCAGGGGGTAGGCCTATATAAACCCCCCGGAGCACCCATGCAAAGGGTTGGCTTCTAGGTTAGCACCCACGCATAGCACACACACCATAGATAGAGAGAAGCAAGAGCTAGCCTTGTTCTTCCTCTCCCTTGATCTCAACAGCTCTAGGAGCGATTGTAGCTACCCTTTATCGATCTAGTGATCATGCGGAGACCCCGCAGAGCAGGACTAGGGGTGTTTTCTCCTCGGAGAGCCCCGAACCTGGGTAAGATTCGCCGGCGTGCATGTCTTCGCCTCATCCCGTTTCCGGGCACAAGCGACGTTTTATTGGCTCCCACAATGATAAGCCATCCCTTGGCATATGTCGCACCAACCACCCGACATGCAAGGAGGCGGTGGTGCTCACGGCGGAGCCCGACACCAAGTGGGGCAGAGATTAGCCCGAGTCATCCAAGAACGGCCGACCATTCTGTGCTTTCCACAACCTGAACACCCACAACACTAGCGACTGTCAAGAGCTCAGAGCCATACGGGAAGGACGCTTCGGTCGAAGCCCCAAGCGCAACGACCGGGGCTACGGCCGTGGAGGAGGACGAGGAGGTGGACGCTGGGATGACCGTGGCCCGCGCCAGGAGTGGCGCGACCGGCCTCGTGAGGACCGCTGGCAGGACCAACCTCGCGAGGGCGCCTGGAGGGACCTGCCTTGTGAGGATCGCCCCTAGGGCAACACCGGTCTTCCCCCGCTGCCACCACCAAGAAGGAATGACGACCACCACCAGGACGAGGGGGCTGGGGGCTTCCAGGAGCCGCGTGCAATCGCCTGCATTTTGGGCGGCGCCCAGGCGACGGCCTCTCAGCGCATCTTCAAACAGTTCGCTCGCGAGGTGAACGCGGTGCTCTCCAAGCTCGAGGCCACGCGCCCGCTCAAGTGCTCCAAATGCGCCATCACTTTCAACTCGGCGGATCAGCTCAAGTGCGCAGCCACCGCCGGTGCCCTCCCTATGCTGTGTTCCCCAGTCATCAGCAATGTGCAGGTCACGAAGACCCTCATCGACGGCGGCGCAGGGCTCAACGTCATGTCCGTCGACACATTCGACAACCTCCAAGTGCCATATGAACAGCTCCAGCCCACCAATCCTTTCTCAGGAGTGACCGACGGTTCCACCACACCGATAGGGCAGGTCCGCCTGCCTGTCACCTTTGGGGAGCGCAAGAACTACCGTACCGAGCTCATCGACTTCGACGTCGCGCACATCCGCCTGCCGTACAATGCCATCCTCGGGTATCTAGCCCAGGCCAAGTTCATGGCAGTCACTCATCACGGCTACAATGTTCTCAAGATGCCGGGAAGCGGAGGAATCATCACGGTCCCGTGTGAAGAAAGGGATGCGGTGTGCTCCCTCGAGCGCGCCTTTCAAGCCGCAGCAATCGACGACCCCGACATCAGAAGTGAAGGCCGTCCAGAAGGCATCCCCAAGAAGAAGAAGCCGTGCCGCGCAGGACCTCAGGAGGATGGCATCGCGGCAGGAGCCTCGTCAGGATTAGCGCCCGCTCCAGGGGCGCCTCCCTCCATCGCATAGGAAGGCGCGCCCGGCGCCCTCCTCGGGCAGGGCTCGGGGGCTCTCTTCTAGAGGGCCTCTAACCTTGCCAACCTCATGAGGGAGGCGCTTGGGCACCACTTGGAAGCGTGCTTCGCGGCACATGTTCCTCAGGAGAGCATAGGGCAGGGAGTGCCCACCACTCAGGAGTTCGTCACCAAGACCACCCAGGAACTGCAAGACGCGAGAGCCATGCGCGGCGACTGCCGTTCACGAGGCGCAGCTCCCCTCATTGGCGAGGATGCTGGGCTGCGCGTCTGCATCGACGTCCCAGGGATCAACAGGGCCGCATCTCAGAAGCGCTTCTGGCCTTCGCGTGTGGGCCGCTGCGAGGGCCCACCACATAGCTACGTTCGCATGCCCTTCGGCTTGCCGAGCGTGGCGTCAGCCTATGAACGCGACCTGCGGCGTGTCCTGGCGGCTCAGGAGGCCAGGTACCACGCCGTCCTGGAGGCGACGGAGACGGTCTTCAGGGAACCTCCCGAGCCCCCAGAGCCTCCCGAGGCTTAGGGTCCCGGTGGCTCATGAGGAGTCATTTCTTCGACGCACGTCTTAAGCTGCACCAACTCTACTTCGTCTACAGAACCAGGTGACATCTTCCAAGCTCGTTTAGCTGGGAGCGCCCCTCGGGCTGCATTATTCCCAGGCCACATGGGTCCGTCCCTGTGGCATGTATCCCTTTTGCTTATGTCTTTAGCTTACCTTGTTGGGGGCGCCCCACGGGCTGCATCATCCCCAAGCCGCTCGGGCCGGACCCAGTGGCATGTATCTGCCTGCGTTTACCCAAGTTGATCTGCTTTCCATACTTAACCTGCCCACGGCTATCGCCTGCACGATCGCCGCCCACCACGGGTCTGCTCATCCCATGCAATTCGCTTGCGCGTTAAAAGGGGGGCTCCTGAGCATCGCGACTCGGGAGCTCTTACTGGCTCTCCAGCCCTCACCCCCTGGCCTTGACCACGACACCGCGACATGGCATACCAGCGGCGGCTGAGCTCGCTCGAGGGTCGGGACCTGAGGACGTAGAGTGCTTGCATCTAACCGCCTTGCAGGAACATACAGTCACCAAGACTCAAGACTAGGCGCAACCCGCCTTGAGGTAGGGCCTCGTGAGTCCCGCGCTGGCTCACGAGTGCCCAGATACACCTCGCAGCCCTGCCGTGCAAGCCACGTGTCAGGGCGGGGATGTACACACCCCGGGGGCTCCTCCCGGAGGGGGCCCCCCATCCCACGCCCAAGTGGAAGCACCATGCTCCACGCTGGCTGTCGACACTGCCGAGGAGCAGCTATGCCCGTGCACAAGTGGAAGCACTATCCTCCGCGCTGGTGATAAACAACTGAGGGCTGCCTCACGGTCGTACCAACCTCAGGGAGCCCAGAGCTCAGCGCCCAGCCTCACCACAACGCCTCCCCTCGGGAGAGCCGCACGAGGGGGCTGGGCACGGGGGCTGCGCTCGGCTCACGCCCAAGCGCACGCCACCCAACTAGGTCCCCCGGACCTGGGCGTCGCGCGCCCCTCCCGAGGCCTCGGCGAGGGCAGGTATGGAAATTGTTTGCACGTCAAGGGGGACTCCTGAGCATCACGACTCAGGAGCCTAACTGGTCATGTAGCCCCTCACTCCTTGGTCCGTGCTGGTCTCCGGTCGGCCCAATGGCAGTTGAGGTATGCGCGGGGCCAGGCTCTGCCGACGTAGAACATTAATCTATCCTCACGAACTCTCCCTATATGTTGTTTGCGCGTCAAGGGGGACTCCTGAGCATCGCGACTCAGGATCCTAACTGGTCACGTAGCCCCTCACTCCTCAGACCGTCCTGGTCTCCGGTCGGCCCAATGGCGGTTGAGGTATGCGCGGGGCCGGGCTCTGCCGACGCAGAACAAAGCAAATAGGAAGGGAAACGCAAAATCTCGAAGCAAATATTACAAGCACATTGTTCTCACAATACCAAATGAAAAGTCTAAGCGCCTCCACGAGGCCTGATACATGTTGCAGGAACGAAACAGGAAGAATAGCCGTAGGTCACCCCTGGATATCGCCATCGCCTGTGGAAGGTGCTCCCCCGTGGGCAACGATGATCTCACCTTCACCACCAGCCAGAAGATCCGCGGCATCGCCAGACAGAGGATCGGAGACAAAGCCGCGGAACTTCCCCAGCAAGGCCTCCACTTGACCTTGTACAGTTGCGGCGGCGGCTTCGCAGTGATCTTCAGCCACAGGCTCCAGCAGCTCGTCAAGGCAAGCGTTGGGGTCGCGGAGGTGCAGATGGCTGAAGACGCGAGTCAGTGCGGCTGAAGACAGGACGCGAGCTTCTGCCTCCGCCATGGGACCGAGGCCATCAACGACCTCCTCAAGCGCCTTCACCACGAGAGGAAGCAGCTGGGCGGGGCCGTCCTCGTCGGTGTCCAGCGGCTTCTCCAGGCCGTGCTCATAGAGTGTCTTCAGCGCCTTGCAAGATCTCTTCTCGACATCAGCGAAGGCCACGCGGTCTTCGGCCAGGACTCGCGCCTTGGCATCAAGATCGGCCTCCCTCGTCCCCATCTTCCGCTCCAACTCTTCCAACCGGTTGCGCTCGGCGGCATGCTTCTTCCCTAGCTCCGCCAGCTCAGCATCGCAGTTCTTGACGGCTTCCTCCCGGGCATTCATTTCCTCCTCCTTCGCTTGGCGGCAGCGTGCCTCTTCGGCGTGCTTGTCGCGCAGGCTCTGCAACTCGCCCTCCAGCAATTGGCAGCGGTCACGGGCGGCCTTGGCGTCTTTCAACGCCGTCTCACGATCGGCTGCAGCGCTGGCGGCTCCTCGCTTCTCCTTCTTGGAAGCTGCAGCAGCTTGGCCCAGCACCGCGCGAACCGCCAGGTCGGAGTGAAGCCAGCCAGAGGCCAACTCCAGACGCCCGGCCACCAGGCACGAGTCCGCGCTCAGGAGATCCGCCTGCAGCTGGGTCATCTCCGAAAGGGCACGCTCCAAGACAGCAGCAGGAGCAGAAGAACCAGGGAGTGGAGGTGCAGCAGTGGGAGGAAGCGACATCGTCACCAGGGCTTGGGAGATCGCGGGTCCCGGAGCAGCTGGGACCTCGTCAGCCGCGCCAAGCGCCGGCACCTCCGGAGCCAGCGGGGCCATGGGGGCTGACTCCACGCAGTGATGCTCCTCTTGGCCTGGCGAGGACGACCGGGCTGGGGAGACTCGGGCGCTGCAGCCTCCTTTCTCTGCCGGGGGAGGCACGGCCGCTGCGTCTTCCTTCTTCTTCTTCGCCGAAGATGTCGGCCTGATCGACCAAGGGCGAGCGTCAGGAAATGACGAGTACAAACAAGGACAAGGCGAAGCTTAAGACACTTACTGATCCACCACAACATACTTCCGTTTGGGGAGCTTGAAGCCTGACAGCTTCGGGACCTGAGGAGCAGGCGTTTGGGACAAGGACAAGGCGATGCTTAAGACACTTACTGATCCACCGCAACATACTTCCGCTTGGGGAGCTTGAAGCCTGACAGCTTCGGGACCCGAGGAGCAGGCGTTTGGGCTCCGACGGCGCCAGGCGGTGCGGAGGCAGAACCGGATCCAGCCCCGGGAGGTGTCGGGGTGGAGGCGGCACCACGGGCCACCAGCGACGACCTACCCCTTGTCGGGACGAGGGGTTGCTCCCTCTCCCCTTGGTAGGCATCGGCCTCGGCATCATCAGGAAGGGCGCGGAGAATCTCGGCATTGCTCAGAGGGGAAGTCTCCCCCACCTCTTCCAGAGTCTTCTCCGAGTCCACCTCCTCTTCCCCCTCTCCGCGGGACTCACGAGAAGACACCTCCACCGGTTTCTGTGCCGTAGGAGCTCCCGGAAGCGCCGGCGGCACCAGCCCGCGCGCATCAAAGGTCGGCCTGGAGGCGACGAATTCCTCCTGGTCCCTCTGCTGGAACAGGGGAACGAAGGCACTAGGCGGGTACTCCTGGTTGTCCCCGACTATGATGTGCAGGACGGCGTCCAATTCATCGCCAGGCAGGTCCCCCGGCCTCAGGCGGGTCTTGTTTTCCTCTTCTTCAAGCTCCCAGAGGGGGCGCATGCGCACCTGGAGTGGGGCAACCCGCAGCATAAAGAACTCCCTCAGGAGCATTGCCCCCGTGACCTTGGCCGCCCTCGCGTTGCCCGGCTTCAAGTCGATCATCATCTGCCCCAACACTGACGATTCCCGCTCATCAACAAGCTCCGCCTTGGGCCACCCCCCGTTGGAAGGGGGCGCCGTCGTTGGCAACGCCAGACCTGGGTCGGCGTGCTTGGCGTCCATCATGACCCATTTGGATCAAATATTGTCGGCCCTCTTCCCGGTGCTCAAGGTCGAGTTGGCCTTGCCTCATGCGAAGAAATTAGCACACCCCGAGATGTGCGTCTCGCTGACACGGAGGAAGAAGAAATGGCGCAGGAGCGCCACAGACGGCATCACGCCTAGGTACGCCTCACAGTAGTAGGCGAAGATGGACAGGAGGAGGACAGAGTTGGGATGGAGATGCAACGCCTGCAGACCGTAGTGGTCGAGGACTTCATAAAAGAAATCGGAGAAAGGGGGGACCAACCCAACGGCGACACTGCTCGAGATGAAACGGAAGAAGGTGCTCCCCTCAGGCTCCGGCTCGTCGGAAGCAAACCGAAGTTCCGTGTTCCCCCACTCATTGCTCTCCCCCGCCGTCAGTAGACGCACGGAGGCGAGGCTATTCTCTATGATAGTGGGCGCTTCAAGAGTGGGCTCGTACCAAGCCAGTGCCGAGGAAGTCTTGACCTTGCGCGGCACCATGGGCGGCAGATGCAGAGCAAGGCTGGAGCTGATCTGGAGGTAGCGGCGGCGGAGAGCGAGAAAGGGGATCTGGAGTGAGGCGATGAAGAAGCAATGAATGCAAGAACTGCCCGCGCCAGCCTTTTGTCAGGACAAGCAGTTGCCGAGGCAGTGTGGGGAAGCGGAGACGCCCATGTCCAATCAGCCGCCACGCGTCAACCGAGGCCGCAGGCTTTCGGGGCCCGCGGTGCTCCGAACTTGACCCTTGGCTTCGCCGCCAAGCCAAGCCCGAGCGCACCTTGGGCCCGGGGGCTACTGTCGGCGTTCTGGGAATGGGGGTCCCCAGACTTGCCTGCCTGCGGCCCACGGCGTGGCTAAGAAAGTAGGCCGTACGACCCATCTTCATCAACAAGGCATCCAAAACCCTCGTGAGGCGGACGACGCAAGACCTCCTCTGGAGTAGCCTAGCCAGGGAGGCTCACGAGGAGCGGAGATATCAAGGCAGGGCAAACCTCACGAGGCCCTCGTGACGTGAGCCATGACGAACGACACCAGGCGGGCGCCAAGCGGGCGCAGCGTCCTTATTTCCTCTTTGGTGCTAAGGAGGCCAGCGCAGGCGAAGAGTACCGAGGCATCAGGCAAAGGTTGCTATATTAGTGCAATGAGACCAAGACCAGGAGGACGACAAGACGGAGGTCATCGTGGAGCCCAAGACGGCGTCACCACCAGAGCTTTTCGTAGGCGAAGACCACTTTTGTCAGGATAGCTTGTACTCGCTATCCCCCTTCAAATTTGCCCGGCGTTGTTGGCTCCCTTCCCGCTCGATATTTGGGAAGAGGACCAGGGCCTATATAAGTAGAGCTAGCCACCAAAGTAGAGGCATCTCATCTTAGCTTGATCCAACCCGATCGAGAGCCTACCCTAGCCACAAGAACACCTCAACCTCAGGAGGCTGTTCTTCCCTTGTACTGTTCATCATCAGCCCTAGAGGCAATCCACCACCACCACACTGGAGTAGGGTATTACACCACAACGGCGGCCCGAACCAGTATAAACCTCGTGTCTTTCTGTGTTGCGAGTTCGTCGAGTTCGTCCGCGAGATCTTAGCGAGCTAGGGCATAGATCGGTAGGAGGGAAAGACTTCACGCGCACCCCAGTGTTTGAACCTTAAGGGTTTGCCGGAACCCCACATCCGACAGGCGTCCAGAAAAGACAATCGCTCACATCCCGCAGTCGAGTCGATGATTTGGTCGATACGGGGGAGAGGAAAATGATCTTTAGGACAGGCCCGATTGATATGCTTGAAATCAATGCACATGCGAAGTGATTCGTCTTTCTTGGGGACCATGACAACATTGGCGAGCCACTCAGAGTGGTAAATCTCACGGATGAACTCAGGTGCCAGGAGCCGAGCCACTTCCTCACCAATTGCTTTTTCTCTTCTGTACGGCGGACCGTCGAAGATGTTCCTTGACTGGTTTTACTTTCGGGTCGACTCACAAACGATGCTCAGCCAGTCCCCTGGTACA
Organism: Aegilops tauschii subsp. strangulata; assembly: GCF_002575655.3. NCBI lineage: Eukaryota > Viridiplantae > Streptophyta > Magnoliopsida > Poales > Poaceae > Aegilops > Aegilops tauschii. The sequence continues at coordinate 84,321,293 of NC_053038.3, read as the reverse complement.
CCCGACATGTCAGAAGGCTTCCATGCAAAGATGTCCCAGTTCTCACGGAGGAACTGGATGAGCGCTTCTTCCTATTTTCTATCGAGTGAAGTTGAAATATGAGTAGGAGCAGCACTGGGATCGGTTGGGTGAATATGAATCGACTTGGTTTCACCGGACGACTGAAATGCAGAATCAGTGGCAGGCTTCTTGGAGCGCAACAAATCACTCGGATCTGCATTCTTTCGGTATTCTTGCATTTCGACTGCAGCCATTTGTGCATCGGCGATTTTTGAGCCTTTCTGGAAGCACTCTTCTGCCTTCTGCCGATTGCCAGTGATAGTGATCACTCCTTTGGGACCAGGCATTTTCAACTTGAGGTACACGTAGCATGGTCGAGCCATGAAATGTGCATAGGCAGGCCTACCCAGAATAGCATGATAAGCACTCTGGAAATCCACTACTTCAAATGTCAACTTTTCTTTGCGGTAATTCTTGGAATCACCGAAAACCACATCAAGGGCGATCTGGCCGAGTGATTCAGCCTTCTTGCCAGGTATAACGCCATGGAAACTCATATTTCTTTCACTAAGCTTGGACATCCGAATGCCCATTCCCTTCAAGGTCTCAGCATACAGGATATTCAAGCCACTACGACCATCCATCAGCACTTTAGTCAGTCGAGTGCCTTCAACAACTGGGTCGACCACCAACGCTTGCCTCCCAGGGGTGGCTATACATGCTGGATGGTCAGACTGGTCGAATGTGATGGCAGTCTGGGACCACTTCAAATAACTTGGTGTTGCTGGAGCAACCATGTTCACCTCTCTGTTGATAACTTTCAGTCGACTTTTGCTTTCAACATCAGCAAAAATCATAAGAGTGGAATTGACGTTGGGAAAACCATCATCTTCTTCTTCTCTATCCTCACCCTTGTCCGACTCCTTTTCCTTCTCCTTGGGTTGTTTCTCTCGGAACTGCTGGATCAGGAGCCGATACTGTCGAGTGGTGTGTTTAGGGTAAATGAGATTACCCTCTTCATCTTTTTTGGTGTGAATGTGGCATGGTAAATCCAACACATCATTTCCATCTTGATCTTTCACTCTTGGGGTTCCACGGCACTTTGGCTTCCCCTTGAACTTCCCTTGAGCCACAACTAAAGCTTCACTAGGAGCCGCTGGTTCGGCCTTGCGTTTCTGTTTCCGACTAGAATTCCCTCCTCCGGTTTCTTGGGCGACTGTTTTGTGTTTGCCACTCCGGAGTCGGTCTTTCTCTTCACCATTAGCATACTTGGTGGCAATCTCCATCATCCGAGTCAGGGACATATCCCCAGTCCGACCGAATTTCAGATTCAACTCTCGATACTTAACACCCTCCTTGAAGGCACAAACTGCTTGGTGATCTGACACATTCTCCACTGTATGGTGCAATGTGATTCATCTCTGGATATAATCTCTAAAGGTCTCATTCGGTTTTTGCACGCAGGACTGTAATTCTGTTAACCCTGCTGGTCGTTTGCATGTACCTTCAAAGGTTCTAACAAACACTCGGGCAAGTTCCTCCCAACTATATATGCTGCCAGGTGCTAACTGATTCAACCACACTCTGGCCAAGCCTTCCAACATCAGAGGAAGGTGCTTCATGGCCACTTCATCATTGCCGCCACCAATCTGTACAGCCACTCGGTAGTCCTCAAGCCAAGTGTCAGGCTTGGACTCACCAGTGAACTTGCTGACTCCACTCGCCAACCTAAAAGTTGGGAGGAATCACTGCAGCCCTGATGGCTCTGCTGAAACACACTGGACCTGAAACATGCACTGTGCTGTCAGCCGGATAATCTTTGTCATGGCCTTCTCTGTGTGCTCTGTTCCTGTCAACCAGACCTTCAACGAGAATAGATCTCGCATCAAAGCCCGGCTCTCTGGGGTCGACTGGAATTCTTCGCCCACCACTGTGAGGGTGTCTGTCATCGTGCTGCCATGGCACATATGACCCGCTCCTCGGGGGAGGCGTGGGCACTCGACGACAGTCATCATGGTCGAGTCGGTGATCATACTGCTCACGGTTTCTGTACTGATCTCGTCAGTCTCCACGTCCCTCATGCCGCGGGGGTGATCTTGGGCTGTGAGCCGACAGAACTGTGTCTGCCATCACAGATCTGCTATGAATCCTATTCCGTGACTCAGATACTGTTGTGTTCTGCTCTCCCGCTGCCCGGAGTAAAGCCCAGATCTGCATCAAACCTCTGCCAGCTTCCGACTAGGAAGGCTGAATTGGCTCTACTATTCGGGCTGCAGCTGTGAGATTCTGAATCGGAGTTCGGTATACCTGAGTTGGAGGCGGAAAAAGCTGTCGTCGACTGGACTCAGGAATCCGCTGCCGAGCACGCTCATCGAGTGCGTGCTGGAGGTTCTCCAGTCGAGTGCGCTCAGCCAAGTTGGCCAGGCGCACCTCCTCCAAGGCCCGGGCCTCGGGGGTTTCTCCAATGATAGGAGTGTGAAGTGCATCCATATTGCGGCGGCGGAGCTCTTCCCTCTGCTGCAAAGACAGAGGCTCGGGGCGGTACTCCTCGTGAGCACGCGACGGATCACCACCGCAATCACACCGTCGTCGCGGGGGAAGCCAGGAGGACTGCGTGGTCCATTGACCATCAAAACTTCCGCCGCGGGGTCACTGCTGTCGCACTCGGATGCGGTCTCAACGGAGCCAGTCGACAGGTTGAACAGGCCGTAGAGAGTTTCGTCGGGCTCGATTGCCGCGACTTGTGGGGTGGCCGACTGGCGGGCCACCGCGTGCCTCACCTACCGTTGGAGCCGCGACCGACCGGAACGCTTGCGCCGACGAACAGCAGGGACGAGGACGCCACAAGAGCCGACCGATACTGAGTCGACGGCTACCAAAGAAGGACGTCGCGGACGCATGCGCGAAAGTGCGTCGCCCCGCAGACGGGGAGCGCCTCGATGTCGAGTGGAGCCTCTTGGAGCCAGGCGGAGTCATCGGCAACGAAGACGAGCGCGCCGAGACGGATCTCACGGCCCTCTGCCAATCCACCGCCGGAAACCATGATGATGGGAATCGGAAAAATCGCAACTTCACCAACAAGTCGCTAAGACACCTGCCCCACGATGGGCGCCAACTGTCGTGGATCTAAGGCTGACAGTAGAATGGGGGGTAGGTATGAGGAGGCAAGATCCTAGCTATGGCGAAGTTGTACACGCGAGTTTTACGAGTTCAGGCCCTTCTCGGAGAAAGTAATAGCCCTACGTCTCGGTGCCCAGAGGCGGTCGACTGGATTATGCATGTGCGTGTTACAGGGGGTGCGAACCCTTGTGCTAGTGGAGGGGGTGGCTTATATAGAGTGCGCCAGGACCCCAGCCGGCCCACATTACAAGGAGTTCAATGTACATAAAGAAGGAGCGTTACAGGTAACATCCGTAATAAAGTGCTATAAATGATCATTAAGTCTATGAGTAAACGCCCGACCGTTGCTATGCAGAGTGACTTTAGATCTTCTGTATGTCGAGTGGTTTCTGTTACGGTCGAGTGACAGTGATTCTTCCGAGTGGAATGTTTCTGGTCGAGTGGATGATGGTCCCTTCGAATGCTTCTGACTTTAGGGTGATGTCCTTGGGGAGGATGTCTAGGTCAGGCCTATAACCCTACCCTAGGTACATAGCTTCATCAATAGGGGCTTATAGTTTCACCTCCCAACATACTCACCCCAAGGGTGATGTCAACAATAATAACTCATGCTATCTCTATTCAACTGGACATATGTGCCTAGATCTTTCCTCACCACATGATGCTTGCCAAAAGAGAAAAATAAAAGGAATAGAAGGAAAACTTGGACTCTTTGCATAAAAGTAAATACATAAAAGTAAAAGATAGGCCATTCGTAGAGGGAAGCAGAGGTTTCCATGCGCTTATTTGTTTGCACGCTCAACCCCTTAGTGCAAAAGAACATCACGTTACATTTCCCTTAAGATGGCAACCTTTATTATGCAGTTTGTCGCTTTTATTTTTGTCATCCAAGTTCGCGCAACGCTCAATTTTCTCTTACACTAAAAGATTTCACATATTTAGAAGTAATTTTTTGCCTTTTTGCACCGATGAGAACTTACTTGAGGGATCTTGTTCAATCCCTAGGTAGGTATGGTGGAAACTTAAAAAAGACTTGGGTTTAAGGGTTTTTTGGATGCACAAGTAGTATCTCTACTTAGTGCGGAATTTTTGGCTAGCAAAGATAGGGGGCAAGCATCACATGTTAAAGGATCTTTGACAATATGACTTCTATGCGAATATAAACATACATAAACCATTACGTTGTCTTCCTTGTCCAACGTCAACAATTTTGGCATATAATATTTTGATGAGGGCTCACAATCACAAAAGATTTCTAGGATACTATATTTATATGTGAATCTTCCCTTCCCTTATTAATTCTTGCATGCATTGCAGCATTCACTAATGCTATGTTTATCAATCTCTAATAAAATTTTCTTACTTATACTTTTCCTTATGTGGTGCTATCACCTACCATAGGATTAGTATATGATCTTATTGATTTATTTCCTTTCTTTTATTTGCTTTCTTTCTCTTTTTCTTTTCTTTATTTGCAACATGAAAGTAAAGGAAGTAAAAACTCAAACTAACTTTATTATATAACTTGCACACGATAACGATGATAGATCACTAAGCAAACTCTCAAAGAAGAAAAGATTGAACTAAACATTATTCATCTAAGCAAAAGATTGAACTAAGATAAGTAAAAGCAAAAAGATAGTGGGAAGATACGATACCGGGGCACCTCACCCAAGCTTGGCGGAAGCCAAGGGGAGTGCCCATACCCGATACTCAGTTCTCCTTTGGTGGTGAAGAAGGTGATGAAGCGATCCTGTCCTTAAGGGTCAAGAGATCCTGCAGCCGACGGATGACGCTCTGGAGATGGATAATATGCTCTTGATGCAGAATATTTTCACGAGTGAGATACTTATTTTGTATGCGAACTATTTCAATGACGCGAAAAGCTTCAATCTCAGCAGGGATAAGATGAGTAAGGTAGGGCTTAAGGATATCTTCTTCCTCCTCCTCGCCCAGCAGTGCTTGTGCTGTCACTGAGTATGGATTTACGGTAGCTTCCTTGCCCTTGCCTCCCTTGACGACGTCCGTAGGCTCCTCTCTCTTCGTCTCGATCTTCATCATCCAAGCATCTTCTTCCATGTTGTTGGAGGAGCAGGAAGACATGATGCCTGGCTTGATAAATCTGACCAGAAACAGCAAGAAAAGAGAACAGAGGATTTATTCGCGATACGGTGGTTAACAGGTTCGGGCAGTATATATAGAATTTTTATCTTGCAGGACAAGTATACAGAAGAAAACCGGAGTTCGGAAGGTGCCCCAGGTGGGCACAACCCACCTGGGCGCGCCAGGCTTGCCTGGCGTGCCCTGGTGTCTTGTGCCCACCAGGGGACGCTTCCTGGGAGTTTCTTTATTCCGAAAATTCTAAATTATTCCAAAACTGACAAAAAATATTTTTGCAGATTTTTCAGAGTCTTTTTACTTACCGTACCATGTACCTCCTTATTTTGACAATTCTAGAGTGTTCCGGAAGGACTCTTTTATGTGTTCTTCCGGTGTCAAAGTTTGGACAATATTGCTTTCAACATTAATAGGTGTACTTGAGATATAATGCTTTATTCATTGCCCGTTGACAACCTTCGGGTTAGTGCCTTAGAAATTATTTGTTTTGATGGCTCCAGACCGGTAAACCTCCTCGATTACATAGGGGCCTTCCCATTTTGAGAGGAGTTTGCCTGCAAAGAATCTGAAATGAGAGTTGTACAAAAGAACATACTCCCCGACTTTAAACTCATGTTTTTGAATTCTATTGTCATGCCACCTTTTAACTTTTTCTTTGAACAACTTTGCATTTTCATAAGCTTGGGTTCTCCATTCATCTAATGAGCTTATATCAAATAACCTCTTTTCACCAGCAAGTTTGAAATCATAGTTGAGTTCTTTAACTCCCTAGTATGCTTTATGTTCTAACTCAAGAGGTAAATGACAAGCTTTTCCATAAACCATTTTATAAGGAGACATACCCATAGGATTTTTTATGCTTTCCTATAAGCCCAAAGTGCATCATCTAATTTCTTAGACCAATTCTTCCTGGACCTATTAATAGTCTTTTGCAAAATTAATTTTATTTCTCTATTGCTAAGCTCAGTGTGACCACTAGACTGAGGATGATAAGGTGATGCAGTTCTATGGTTAACATCGTACTTAGCAAGCATCTTACGAAAAGCACCATGAATGAAGTGTGAACCACCATCAGTCATTAAATATCTAGGACTCCAAACCTTGGGAAAATAACTTCTGAGCATTTTAATAGAGGTGTTGTGATCAGCACTACTGGTTGGAGTAGCTTCTACCCATTTAGTAACATAATCAACAACAACCAAAATATGTGTATACCCATTAGAGGAAGGAAAAGGTCCCATGTAATCAAATCCCCAAACATCAAATGGTTGAACAGCAAGTGAGTAATTCATAGGCATTTCTTGACGCTTACCGATATTACCTATTCTTTGGCATTCATCACATGATGAGACATACTTACGAGCATCCTTGAAAAGAGTAGGCCAATAAAATCCAGACTGCAATACCTTGTGAGCAGTTCTATCTCCAGCATGATGTCCTCCATAAGGTTCGGAGTGACATTTCCGTAGGATTTGTCCCTGTTCATGCTCGGGTACACAACATCGAATAATACCATCTACTCCTTCTTTATAAAGATGTGGGTCATCCCAAAAGTAATTTCTTAAATCATAGAAGAATTTTTTCTTTTGTTAGTATGTAAAGCTTGGTGGCAAATATTTAGCAACATTGTAATTAGCATAGTCAGCATACCAAGGAGTACTATTAGCAACATTTATTGCAGCTAACTGCTCATCAGGAAAACTATCATCAATAGGAAGTGGGTCATCAAGCACATTTTCAAGCCTAGACAAGTTATCAGCTACGGGGTTCTCAGCTCCGTTTCTATAAATAATATGCAAATCAAATTTTTGTAGCAAGAGAACCCAACGAATAAGTCTAGCTTTAGTAGCTTTCTTTTCCATAAGATATTTAATAGCAGCATGATCTGTGTGAACAGTTACTTTGGAATCAACAATATAAGGTCTAAACTTATCACAAGCAAACACCACTGCTAAGAGTTATTTTTCAGTAGTAGCATAATTTCTTTGAGAACTGTCTAGAGTTTTACTAGCATAATGAATAACATTCAATTTCTTATCAACTCTTTGTCCTAGAACAGCACCAACAGCATAATCACTAGCATCACACATAATTTCAAAAGGCAAGTTCCAATTAGGAGGTTGAACAATAGGTGCAGAGATTAAAGCTTTCTTGAGTGTTTCAAAGGCTTCTAAACAATCATCATAAAAAACAAAAGGGATATCCTTTTGCAAAAGATTAGTGAGAGGCCTAGAAATTTTAGAGAAGTCTTTAATAAACCTCCTATAGAAACCAGCATGACCTAGGAAACTACGAATACCTTTTATGTCCTTAGGACATTGTCAGGACCCCGATCCTAAGTCACACCGATCTAGCATGTAACACATCATATCACTTTGCGGCCTCACACACGGTATTCCCACGGGTGCCACCTTACCTGGCCTGGGACCGTTAGCGCCTTTTGGCTCACGTATATGATATTGTCGCTAGCATCCATATGACAAAGAACCCAGGCCGACATGACTAGTCGTAAACCCAAGGTGGCGCTAACTTACAGGGACAGGCATACGTGACCCAGCAACGAACATGTCGATCATCAACATATGAACCCAAGTCGTAGGAGGCTACAAGGACTTAAAGCTACGATGCGTGATATTTCCCCGAAGGGACAGACACAGGAACGAAGAAGGACACAATTCGGCCAGCCTAAGTGTTCCGGAGCAGTAGCAAGCTACCATGGCTTAGTGTTCAATAACATACCAAGCATTTCAATAACATACACACAATATGCTCGATATGTGCAAATACAACATGGCATTACAACAAGACTCTACGACTCAAAGTATTTATTCAATAGGCTCCGAGGAGCCAAGCATTACAAACATGGGTCTCATGACCCAACATTCAGACCATACAAACAGTGGAAGCATAACATGTCTGAGTACAGACAACTACAAATGAAAAGGGCTGAGAAGCCTGACTATCTACAAGATCCTCCCAAGGGTACAAGATCGTAGTTGAGGTAACAAGCTAAACGTCGAAGTCCACGCGGAACTACTAGTGAGACTGAAGTCTCTCTGCAAAAACATAAATTAAGCAAACGTGAGTACAAATGTACCCAGCAAGACTTACATCATAACTATCTACATATGCATCAGTGTCAACAAAGGGGTGGTGGAGTTTAACTGCAGCAAGCCAGCTTTGACTCAGTGGCTATCCTGAACTATGATTGCAAGTAACTCTTTTGAGGTGGCGCACACGAGTCCACATATTCACCATATCAATACACCACTATGGATCCGCTCCCGTCTCCCTACGAGAAGTCCATCCATAGCACTCACACTTATCTTGCGCATTTTAGAGTATCCACTTTCACTTGTCTATGAACTGTATAGGCAACCCAGTAGTCCATTACCGCGGACACGGCTATTCGAATAGATCATTTATAACCCTGCAAGGGTGTACTTATTCACACACACTCTCACCACTTATCGCCGTTTACATGACATGTACTCGGCAACCTTCAAGCGGAAGCCCAGCGAGGGTGTCGGCCATGAACTGACTAACCACACAAGTCTCTAGTCCAGGTTTATCGTCTATTCGGGTTCCATCTGCAAGGAGATCCGGCCAGGGTTTCACTCACGGCCGCAAACGATGAGAGCAGGGATCCCGAGGCACCAAACGGGTGTCCCGGTACACCATGCCTCGTGTCTCTACCACATCATAGCCCACCCCTAGGGTCAGCGCTATGCACGGCCCCCAACACATATCCTACAAATACCAGAAACTAGTTGCAACTCCTGGACAGAGATCAAGGCGATTAATAAGTCGAGAGGGGCACTTAAGCATTCCAATGCGTGGTAGTAACTGTCTTGGATCACAAACACATAACTCAGTTCCTGAGGACGGTTTCAATGAGACAACCCACCATGTACTCCTACATGGCCTCTCACCACTAGCTTTACCAAATCGTGTTCACACACTTAGCTCTCAACAGTAGGACATGTTCACCACATTCCAATTCATCCCCGATGAATCAGTCCTGACTCAACTCTAAGCAGTAGCAGTTGGGGAACGTAGTAATTTCAAAATTTTCCTACGCACACGCAAGATCATGGTGATGCATAGCAACGAGAGGGGAGAGTGTTGTCCACGTACCCTCGTAGACCGAAAGCGGAAGCGTTAGCACAATGCGGTTGATGTAGTCGTACGTCTTCACGATCCGACTGATCAAGTACCGAACGCACGGCACCTCCGAGTTCAGCACACGTTCAGCCCAATGACGTCCCTCGAGCTCCGATCCAGCCGAGTGTTGAGGGAGAGTTTCGTCAGCAGGACGGCGTGGTGATGATGATGATGTTCTACCGACGCAGGGCTTCGCCTAAGCACCGCTACAGTATTATCGAGGTGGACTATGGTGGAGGGGGCACCGCACACGGCTAAAAGATCAAACGATCAATTGTTGTGTCTCTAGGGTGCCCCTGCCCCCGTATATAAAGGAGCAGGGGGGAGGTGCGGCCGGCCAGGAGGAGTGCGCCAGGTGGAGTCCTACTCCCCCTCTCCTTGTCCTATTCGGACTAGGGGGAGGGGCGCGCGGCCCTGCCCTGGCCGCCTCTCCTCTTCTCCACAAAGGCCCACTATGGCCCATTAAGCCCCCGGGGGGTTCCGGTAACCCCTCGGTACTCCGGTTAAATCCCGATTTCACCCGGAACACTTCCGATATCCAAATATAGGCTTCCAATATATCAATCTTCATGTCTCGACCATTTCGAGACTCCTCGTCATGTCCGTGATCATATCCGGGACTCCGAACAACCTTCGGTACATCAAAACATATAAACTCATAATATATCTGTCATGGAAATGTTAAGCGTGCGGACCCTACGGGTTCGAGAACTATGTAGACATGACCGAGACACGTCTCCGGTCAATAACCAATAGCGGAACCTGGATGCTCATATTGGCTCCCACGTATTCTACGAAGATCTTTATCGGTCAGACCGCATAAAAACATACGTTGTTCCCTTTGTCATCGGTATGTTACTTGCCCGAGATTCGATCGTCGGTATCTCAATACGTAGTTCAATCTCGTTACCGGCAAGTCTCTTTACTTGTTCCGTAATACATCATCCCACAACTAACTCATTAGTTGCAATGCTTGCAAGGCTTAAGTGATGTGCATTACCGAGAGTGCCCAGAGATACCTCTCCGACAATCGGAGTGACAAATCCTAATCTCGAAATACGCCAACCTAACAACTACCTTCGGAGACACCTGTAGAGCACCTTTATAATCACCCAGTTACGTTGTGACGTTTGGTAGCACACAAAGTGTTCCTCCGGTAAACGGGAGTTGCATAATCTCATAGTCATAGGAACATGTATAAGTCATGAAGAAAGCAATAGCAACATACTAAACGATCGAGTGCTAAGCTAACGTAATGGGTCAAGTCAATCACATCATTCTCCTAATGATGTGATCCCGTTAATCAAATGACAACTCATGTGTATGGCTAGGAAACATAACCATCTTTGATCAACGAGCTAGTCAAGTAGAGGCATACTAGTGACACTCTGTTTGTCTATGTATTCACACAAGTATTATGTTTCCGGTTAATACAATTCTAGCATGAATAATAAACATTTATCATGATATAAGGAAAAAATAATAACTTTATTATTGCCTCTAGGGCAGATTTCCTTCAGTAGCAGGCATGACAACAAGCATGAATGAGTAGGCACATCAGGGCTCAAATAACTCCTACTCATGCTAGTGGGTTTCATCTATTTACTGTGCCAATGACAGGTCATGCAGAGGAAAGGGGTTCAACTACCGCAACATGTAACAGTTGAATCGTTGTTGTCCTAATGCAGTAAAAGAGAGCAGAAGCGAGAGAGTGGGATTGTATCGGAATGAACAAGGGGGTTTTGCTTGCCTGACACTTCTGAAGATAGTAAAACTCTTCATCAGTGTCATCGATCATATCGTCAGAACATTGTCTACTGAGAGGGGACAAGCACTAGCAACAGAGAAAGAACACAATCTATGCAATGCAACAATATGATGCATGATCATGACATGGCAATATGATGTGATTTGAGCTACTGCAACTAGCAACCAGATTAAATGAACTTGGTTTGAATCAAAGATTGAAATGGAACTCCATATGTGAATATTCAAATGCCATTTATTTTATTTGACCTGATCAGCAGGTTTAACTTGCTTTAACATGCATGGAAACAGTACCACTGGATAGATTGGATTTTTCTGATCATTTTTCATATATATAAATTATTTCATTTAGAGTTACGGTTAAATTTCTATGATTTTTAGAAGTTTTGGGTATTTTCGGAAATAAATAAATCATTTCTGATTTATTTAAAATCCCAGAAAAGCTTTAATGCGTCGGCATGACGTCGTTGTGACGTGAGTAGGTCAACTGGGTCGGCCAGGTCAAACCTGACCTGTGGGACCCTTCAGTCAGTGACTCATCTAACTAACCCTATTAATTAGTGCTAAACTAATCCTAACTAAAAATGTCAGTGGGGGCATGGCCCACATGTCAGTGACCCAAGGGAGGTCAAACCCATGGTCAGCGGGTGCCAGTGTCAAAACCGGCGGATCTCGGGTAGGGGGTCCCGAACTGTGCGTCTAAGATCGATGGTAACAGGAGATAGGGGACACGATGTTTACCCAGGTTTGGGCCCTCTCTACGGAGGTAATACCCTACTTCCTGCTTGATTGATCTTGATGAATATGAGTATTACAAGAGTTGATCCACCACGAGATCATAATGGCTAAACCCTAGAAGTCTAGCCTGTATGACTATGGTAATGAGTATCTCCCCTTCCGGACTAAGTCCTCTGGTTTATATAGACACCGGGAGGATCTAGGGTTACACAAGGTCGGTTACAAAGAAAGGAATCTACATATCCGGTCGCCAAGCTTGCCTTCCACACCAAGGAGAGTCCCATCCGGACACGGGTGCAGTCTTCGGTCTTCACAGCCCATAAGTTCGGCCCATGGCTAACAGGCCGGACGCCCGAGGACCCCTTAGTCCAGGACTCCCTCAGTAGCCCCCGAACCAGGCTTCAATGACGAGGTGTTCGACACGCAGATTATCTTCGGCATTGCAAGGCGGGTTCCTCCTCCGACGGCTTCCAAGTAATGTATTCGGCTTATAATCCAATGCCGCACCCCTCGACTTCTGTGCATCCATGACTTCAGCTTCCACGTGTCGGGCGAATGCGGACGGTCAGGGTATTTTTTGCAAATAACACCCTAGCCATGCAAGAAAGAGCGTCTATTTAAAGAGATTGGATCTCAGATCCATTCGGCACCACGCGGAGAAAATCCTCAGAGACCGCCAGGAGAGACCATTCCAACATGGCCAACATTCCCAGCAACTCTTCCTGTTCCAACCTAGACAGAGGCGAGTGGGAGAGGTGCTCTGTATCCCACAGCCAATTGGAGAAGCTGCAAACACAGGGATTTCTCCCTCCTGCAGATCTGGTCCCTGTTCGAGCAGGATTGGCCTCTTTCAATGGCAAAACCCAGGCGGAGGATTTCCCCAATCCGTCTGCGGGAGAATGAGTGTGCTTCGTCCCCTATTTGCTGAGGGGCGTGGGATTTCCAATTCACCCATTCCTTCGAGGTCTTCTGGAGTATTATGGCCTCTAGCTGCACAATTTTACCCCAGCCTCCATCCTGCACATTGCGGGTTATATCGCTTTATGTGAACTATTCCTGGGTTGTGAGGCCCATTTCAGTCTGTGGAGAAAGTTGTTTTGCCTTGTCCCGCACAACCACGAGGGATCGATATTTGAAGTGGGCGGGGCCGAAATATGGCGTATTGCTGAGACCGGATACCTATCCGGCACACCGAAGAAAGCTTACGAAGAGTGGACCTCTGAGTGGTTCTACATTGATGACGTCGTACTTCCAGATCCAGTCCAGAGAGGTCTCCCCGAGTTTGCGAGTGTTCCTCTGAAGAAACACCAAAGCTAGCGCCCTCGGAGCCTCGAGGAGGAAGATAGTGCGGAAGTTCGCCAACTCTTGAGCAAGATCAGGATGCTTTCCCAATCCGGGTACACGATAGTCGAAGTGATGGCGACCGCCATAGTACGGGGAGTTCAGCCATACCAATATAGAGGACTTCCCATGTGGAATTACAATGGGGAAGATGACGCCTCTCGCTGCGGCAGGAAAGGTCCGGACACCCTTGCCGCCTTAGCCAAAATATTGGCCGAACTTTTCAAGGGTGAGGAAGAGGAGTTCCTACGCATCACGCACAAAGAAGGATATGTCGGCGTTCTGGGAACGGGGGTCCCCAGACTTGCCTGCCTACGGCTCATGGCGTGGCTATGCTAGCGGGCCCGTACAACCCATCTTCATCAACAAAGCATTCAAGACCCTCGCGAGGGGCCAAGCCTCGCGAGGCGGACGACGCAAGACCTCCTCAGGAGCGGCCTCTCCAGGATACCTCGCAAGGAGCGGAGATATCAAGGCGGGGCAAACCTCACGAGGCTCTCGTGACGTGAGCCATGGCGATCGACACCAGGCGGGCGCCAGCGCGCGCATCGTCCTTGTTTCCTCTTTGGTGCTAAGGAGGCAGGCGCAGGCGCGGAGTACCGAGGCATCAGGCAAAGGTTTCCATATCGGTGCAACAAGACCAAGACCAGCGGGGCGGCAAGACGGAAGTCACCATGGAGCTCAAGACGGCGTCACCACTAGAGCCTTTTTGCAGGCGAAGACCGCTTTTGTCAGGATAGCTTGTACTAGCTGTCCCCTTTCGAATTTGCCCGCCGTTGTTGGCTCGCTCCCCGCTCAATATTTGGGGAGAGGACCAGGGCCTATATAAGTAGAGCTAGCCACCACAAGAGGGGGGAAAACGGACCGAGTTCTCATCCACCAGTCCACAGAGTACAAGAACACCTCAACCTTAGGAGGCTGTTCTTCCTCTTGTACTGTTCTTCATCAGCCTAAGAGGCAATCCACCACCACACACTGGAGTAGGGTATTACACCACAACGGTGGCCCGAACTAGTATAAACCTCGTGTCTCTCTGTGTTGTGAGTTCGTCGAGTTCGTCCGTGAGATCTTAGCGGGCTAGGGCGTGGATCGGTAGGAGGAAAAGACTTCGCGCGCACCCCAGAGTTCGAACCTTAAGGGTTTTGCCGGAACCCCACATCCGACATTTGGTGCGCAAGGTAGGGGTGCGCTGTAGCTTCCTTTCCGTCGATTCGTTGCTCCGTCGCTCCGTCATCTCCATGGCGGACACTCGCTGCGCTCGAGCTGAGCGCCGGGCTGCCCTCACCGCCCGTCTTGCTCAGACGGCTCCCGTCGGCGGGCCACCTCGATGTTCTCCGTCTCATGCCGCCTAAGCTGCTACCGGCCCGGCGGGGAACGAATAGCAAGCGTCCTCGCTGCACCCATCAGTGTGGCAGGACGGCCGCACCGCCACTCCATCGCTGACCCCGGCCAGTTCCTTGTCCCACGCACGTCGCGCTCCCATGGATGCGCAGGCCGCGCTCCTCATGGCGAACGAGCTCCTGTGCTATCGCCCGGTCGACGACCTCTACGAGGACTGGCTTGACCGCGTCGCCGAACTCGTCCGTGCTGCAGGGGGCTCCCCGGCGCCGTCCCACTCTCTGCCTCGCCCTCCGCCAGCCACGGGCGACGTGGCTCATGGAGCGCCTCCACCACCTCTGCCCCAAGACTGTGCCTTGGCAACAAGGCGCGCGGCCCCACGGCATGATCCACCACGCCCGGTGCCCGCGCGCGAAGAGAGAAGCTGCCAATGTATTCCTCGGCCGTGAGAAGCTGCACCTGCGCTCCCCGTGCCACCTCGCCAAGACCGCGCGCTACCTGCGGTAGCAGCACGCGGGCCTCACCAAGACCAAGCTCCACTTCTGAGACGGGCCCCGACAACCACGACCGGCTGCCGTGCCTTCACCCCCGAGCTGCGTAGCGTCGCCTGGCCAGGCAAGTTCAAGCCGGATCTGCCTCCTCGCTACGACGGCACCGCCGACCCCGCGGAGTTCCTGCAGCTCTACGAGCTGAGCATCGAAGCGGCCAACGGCGATGAGAAAGTCATGGCGAACTGGTTTCCCATGGCTCTCAAGGATGGTGCCCGCTCCTGGCTCCTGAACCTGCAGCACGGCTCGATCTCCTCCTGGGATGAGATGCGCGACCGCTTCGTCGCCAACTTCCAGGGCACCCGCGACCGCCCGCCGGCCGCGGGTGACCTGTGCCGCATGAAGCAACAACCAGGAGAGACCCTCCAGAAGTAGGTCCAGCGCTTCAACAACACTCGCCTCAAGATCTCCAAGGTCACGGACGAGGCCATCATCTCCGCGTTCTCTGACGGCGTCCGCGACATCAAGATGAAGGAGGAGCTCACTATCCACGAGGAGCTGTGCACATCTCAGGAGCTGTTCAACCTGGCAACCAAGTGCGCAAGAGCTGAGGAGGGGCGCCTTTCCCTCCTCGAGCAGCCAGCTACGGGTGCAGAGGAGAAGAAGGCCAAGGCCAAGGACGTGAAGCGCAAGGAAGCAGTTGTGCTCGCAGGAGAGCCGGACACCAAGCGAGGCAGGGACCAGCCCGAGTCATCCAAGGGCAGCCGACCGTTCTGCGCCTTCCACAACCTGAACACCCACAACACCAGCGACTGTCAAGAGCTCAGAGCCATTCACGAAGGACGCTTCAGTCGACGCCCCGAGAGCAGCGATCGGGGCTACAGCCGCGGAGGAGGACGTGGAGGCGGCCGCTGGGATGACCGTGGCCCGCGCCAGGAGTGGCGCGACAGGCCTCGTGAGGACCGCTGGTAGGACCATCCTCGCGAGGGCGCCTAGAGGGACCAGCCTCGTGAGGATCGTCCTTAGGGCAATGCTGGTCTTCCCCCGCTGCCACCACCACCAAGAAGGAACGACGATCACCATCAGGACAAGGGGCTGGGGGCTTCCAGGAGCCGCGTGCTATCGCCTGCATCTTGGGCGGCGCTCAGGCCCCAGCCTCTCAGTGCATCTTCAAACAGTTCGCTCGTGAGGTGAATGCAGCCCTCCCCAAGCTCGAGGCCATGCGCCTGCTCAGGTGGTCCTAGTGCGCCATCACCTTCAACTTGGCAGATCAGCTCAAGTGTGCAGCCACCGCTGGCGCCCTCCCCGATGCTTTTTTCACCAGTCATCAGCAATGTGCATGTTACCAAGACCCTCATCGACGGCGGCACAGGGCTTAACGTCCTATCCATCGACACGTTCGACAACCTCCAAGTCCCGTATGAGCAGCTTCAGCCTACCAAGCCTTTCTCAGGAGTGACCGACGGTTCCACCACACCGATAGGGCAGGTCCGCCTACCTGTCACCTTCGGGGAGCGCAAGAACTACCACACCAAGCTCATCGACTTTGATGTCGCGCACATCCGCCTGCCATACAACGCCATCCTCGGGTATCCGGCCCTGGCCAAGTTCATGGCGGTCACCCCCCACGGCTACAACGTCCTCAAGATACCGGGAAGCGGCGAAATCATCACGGTCCCATGTGAAGAAAGAGACGCGGTGTGCTCCCTCGAGCGCGCCTTCCAAGCTGCAGCAATCGACGACCTCGACAGCAAAGGTGAGGGCCCTCCTGAGGCCCTCCCCAAGAAGAAGCAGCATCTGCGCCGCCCAGGATCTCAGGAGGGTGGCGACGTAGCTGGAGCCTCGTCAGGATCAGCGCCCGCTCCAGGGGCTCCTCCCTCCATCGCATAGGAAGGCGCGCCCGGCGCCCTCCTCGGGCAGGGCTCGGGGGCTCTCTTCTGGAGGGCCTCAGACCTTGCCAACCTCACGAGGGAGGCGCTTAGGCACCACTTGGAGGCGTGCTTCGCGGCACGTTTCCCTCAGGAGAACACAGGGCAAGGAGTGCCCACCAGTCAGGAGTTCATCACCAACACCACTCAGGAACTGCAAGACACAAGGGCCATGCGCGGCAACCACCGCTCACCAGGCGCAGCTCCCCATCCAGGCGAGGATGACGGGCTGTGTGTCTGCATCGACGTCCCGGGCTCAACAGGGCCGCATCTCAGGAGCTTTTCTGGCCGTCTCCTGTGGGCCATTGCGAGGGTCCACGACACAACTATGTTCGCATGCCCCTCGGCTTGCCGAGCGTGGTGTCAGCCTATCAGCGCAACATGCGGCGTGTCCTGGCGGATCAGGAGGCCAGGTACCACGCCGTCCTGGAAGAGATGCAGACGATCTTCAAGGAACCACCCGAGCCCCCAGAGTTACCCGAGGCTCAGGGCCCCGGTGGCTCGTGAGGAGCCATTCCTTCGCCGCGTACCTTCAGCTGCCCCATCTCTCCTTCGTCAACAGAACCAGGTGACATTTTCCAAGTTCGTTTAGCTGGGAGCGCCCGGGCTGCATTATTCCTAGGCCGCGTGGGTCCGTCCCTGTGGCATGTATCCCTTTTGCTTATGTCTTTAGCTTACCTTGCTGGGCGCGCCCCTCGGGCTGCATCATCCCCAAGCCGCTCGGGCCTGACCCAGTGGCATGTATCTTTCTGCATTTACCCAAGTTGATTTATGTTCCATGCTTAATCTACCTATGATTACCGCGAGCTTTTGGACTTGTTTAAGGTCTGTTGGCGTAGCCTATTGTGACAGAGCTCGGATTTTGGCTGGAATTGCTTCAATTCCTCTGTTGGAAATGATGAAGCCCAGCAGTTTTCCAGCGGGGACGCCGAAAACGCACTTTTCCGGATTGAGCTTAATGTCATACGCGCGGAGGTTATCAAATGTGAGACGTAAATCTTCTATTAGTGTTTCGACGCGCCTAGTCTTGATGACAACGTCGTCCACATAAGCTTCAACTGTCTTGCCAATTTGTTTCTCCACGCATGTGTGAATCATGCGTTGGTATGTGGCGCCGACGTTCTTGAGCCCGAAGGGCATGGTGTTGAAGCAAAATGCCCCATATGGGGTAATGAATGTTGTTGCAGCTGGATCAGACTCCTTCATTTTGATTTGATGGTATCCGGAATATGCATCAAGGAAACACAGTGAGTCGTGTCCTGCGGTAGCATCAATGATTTGATCAATGCGGGGAGGGGGAAGGGATCCTTAGGGCAAGCCTTGTTGAGGTCTTTAAAATCGACGCACAACCGCTAGGATTTGTCCTTTTTTGGTAACATCACCAGGTTTGCCAGCTAGTCCGGATGTTTTATTTCTCTGATGAATCCGGTCTCAATTAGCTTGGCCAGCTCCTCCCCCATAGCTTGGCGTTTGGGCTCGGAAAAGCGCTGCAGTGCTTGTTTGATTGGTTTGTATCCCTTTAAGATATTAAGGCTATGTTCGGCCAGCTCTTGTGGGATTCCAGGCATGTCAGAAGGGTGCCACGCGAATATATCCCAGTTTTCGCGAAGGAAATCCTTTAGTCCGGCGTCGACCGTTGGGTCTAGTTGTGCTCCAATAGATGTTGTCTTCTTCGGGTCCGTTGGGTGGACATGAAATTTGACTATTTCTTCTACCGGTTTGAAGGAGGTGGATTTGGGTCGTTTGTCTAAGATCACATCGTCCCTATCCACCGTATCTCCGGCAGTGCGGTTAATTCTTCGGCCGCGAGGGCTTCGGGTAATGCCTCAAGGGCTAGGGATGCGGTTTTGTTTTCGGCACGGAGTGCTATCCCCGGATCACTGACAAGAGTGATTATGCCGTTTGGTCCGGGCATTTGAGCTTCATATACCTGTAATGAGGTATAGCTTGGAAGCGTGTAAAAGCGTCCCAGCCCAACAGTGCGTGGTATCCGCTATTGAAAGGAGCCACTTGGAAAGTGATTTCTTCAGACTGATAATTCTCCGGGGTGCCGAATACCACGTCAAGTGTGATTTTTCCCGCACACCGCGCCTCCCGACTGGGAATGATTCCTCGGAAGGTCGTGCTGCTTTGCTTGATGCGGCTCTTGTCTATTTCCATTTTGTGGAGTATATCCTCATAGATGAGGTTTAGTCCGCTGCCACCGTCCATGAGGACCTTGGTGAGTCGAAAGTCGTCCATGATGGGACTGAGGACTAAAGCGGATGGTGCTCGGACTGTCCTGAATTTTGGTTCATCGCCGCATTAAAGGTTATGGCCGTGTCGTTCCAAGGGTTTACCGTGGCGATTTGACAAACTTCGGCAAGGTCGTGGAGTGCTCTTTTGCGCTTATTGTTTGAGGCGAATGTCTCGAAGATCGTCAGTACTCTGGGGTCATCGTCTTCCCGGGGGTGTTGTTCTGGGATATCCTTGGTGAGGATATTCTCGCCACTCTTTGCCACTTGCCGGAGTATCCAACATGCTCTAAGGCTGTGTGTTGGTATGTTGTCCGGCGCTACGTGTATTTTGCATGGCCCATCGAGCCATCCTTCCAGAATGGTTCCGCGCCCCGTAATGGACTTACATTTCTTGGATATTTGATTGGGCGTGTCACGGGGATGCGCCCTTTTCACATGGACAAGCGGTCGAGTTGGGATCGATGGCTCCCAACAAGCTGCCTGATCTTTCCAGGCGCTTTCTATTGCGCTGTACTTCTGTACGATAGTTGCCAAGTCCGCGAAGTGTAGTATATGGCGGCGATTAATGGCGTTGAGGATTCCTTCGTCTGTGCAGTTGTTGCAGAACGCAGATATCGCGTCCTCGTTGCGGCAATCTTTAACCTTGTCCTTGACAAGGATGAATTTGGCCCAGAAGTGATGGACTGTTTCCTTAGACTGATGTTGTATGCTCATAAGAGCGCTTACGTTTGGGTGGGTGGGTGGAATTGAATCCGGACCCTGACCTGATCGATGATCCGGAGTCTGAAGTTTTTCCGGACTTAACAGTCCGGGCTCCAGAGTATCTTCTGGTTGCCTTTGCCCGCCATCCGATTCTATGTTCGGAAGGCCGGTCACCTGCGGGTGGGTATCCGGCTCTGTAGGGTTGGCAATCCGGATGTAGTCCGTCTTTAGTATAGGGGAAAAGTCGCCGTCTTGCTCCTCTACTACCGCTATCTGGTGGGTGATCGGTGGAGATTTGATTTCTCTTTGGTCGGGTTTAAGCCCGATCCGATCGAGTCTGTGGCGATTCCCAGGGTGGCGATACGATCCAGGAGCTCGTTTAAAGACGAAAAATCCGCCGGATCCATCTGTTTAGAGTGTTTGGGGTCGAGACGAAGAGGATTTTCGATGGCCCGAGAGGTCATCGTCGGCTTAACGGCCGAACGGGCGGTCATGGTGAAGCTGCCCAACCGGAGGGTTTGGCCTGGGGCCAGTTCTCCTCCGGTGGTGATATTGTTTTTAAGGACGAGGCGAATCATCAATCCTGTTGTCGACGGCACAGTGGAACTCTCAATGAAAGCACCAATGTCGGTGTCAAAACCGGCGGATCTCGGCTAGGGGGTCCCGAACTGTGCATCTAAGGTCGATGGTAATAGGAGACAGGGGACTAGATGTTTACCCGAGTTCGGGCCCTCTCTATGGAGGTAATACCCTACTTCCTGCTTGATTGATCTTGATGAATATGAGTATTACAAGATTTGATCTACCACGAGATCGTAATGGCTAAACCCTAGAAGTTTAGCCTGTATGACTATGGTAATGAGTATCTCCCCTTCCGGACTAAGTCCTCTGGTTTATATAGACACCGGGAGGATCTAGGGTTACACAAGGTCAGTTACAAAGAAAGGAATCTACATATCCGGTCGCCAAGCTTGCCTTCCACGCCAAGGAGGGTCCCATCCGGACACGGGTGCAGTCTTCAGTCTTCGTATCTTCACAGCCCATCAGTCCGGCCCATGGCTAACAGGCCGGACGCCCGAGGACCCCTTAGTCCAATACTCCCTCAGCGGTGTCAAACCCGCCAGCGGTTAATCACCGGCGATACCAGAGACGCTGCGGTGGCTCGGAAATCGCCCACAGGGCACGGCTTGAGGCGTCGTTGGGCTCTCTGGAGAGCCTGTGCGATGGCATGTCAGATAGTGGTGGTTGCCGAGCCTAGGGTGGCCGGAATCAACGTCGGCGACGAGGTCAGTGGCGGCCGGTGTTCGGGTGTGCTCGGGGTTGGCGTTTCGGTGTGTAAATTAGCGAGGCAAAAGGCTAGAAGGGCGCTACGCATTGCGGGGAGCAGGTTGGACACTCCAGGGTGACCATTTGGTCACCGGAGCATCACCGACGGCGAGCTAAGGCAGCGGTGCGTCTCAGTCATCAAGGTGGCAACAGCTATGGCAATCAAACGGAGGAGGGGTTAGGGGGAAATGACTGGGGGCTCACCTCAATCGCGAAGAGCTGGTCAGTGGGCTCGGGGAAGGCCGTATGGCGTCGGAGCATCTCCGGTGATCTGGAGACCCGAAGGTTGAAGACGACGGTGTCAGCAGCGTTCGGGGGAGTTCGGCGTTGCATAGCTGCAGAGGAGGTCGAGGGCGACACGGCGGAGCTCGGGGACACGTCCGTAAGGAGAGGGGGGCGGTGGCTTTGAGGGCAACGGAAGGGCAGCGACGATGCCGCTCGATCAGTGAGAGAGAGAGAGAGAGCTAGGGGAGGAGAGAGGCCATGGGTGAGGGAGAGAGAGGCCAGGGGGTAGGTGGCGTCGTCTAGAGCCGTCCAGGGCGTCGGCAGAAGCAGGAGGTGGCCGTTGGTGGCCGTGCGCGTGCTAGCGCACCGCGGGCACACGCCCTCATTCCCACTAGCACGAGGTTGAGGACGACTGGCGCTGGCCAGTGGACTGGGCCGGCACAGTGCCAGGCCAGGTAAGTGGCCCAGGTGAGTCCTTCTCTCTCTCTTTTCTAATTCTTTCTGTTTTCTATTTATTCTATTTTCTTTCGATTTAGTAAAAATACTAAACCATTTTTAAAACTCCTGAAAATATTTGTGGGCACTGTTGAAATTATTCCCAACAGCCCTCAACTAGTTTCAAAATTATTAGAGCATTTAAAATATTTATAGGATTTAAATGCCCCAATTCAAATACAATATGAGTTAATTCAAAAATCCAAAATGTCCTAGAAATATGTTCATCATTTTTGGCAGAGGTTTTCACCTTCATAAAAATCATGAACTTTTCTGGAGGCACTTTGGGTTCATTGAAAACATTTGAATTTGAACCTAGTTGAAAGTCATCTAGTGCTAGGGTTTGATCAATCCCCATTTCAACTTTAAACAAAATTTATACATGATGCAACATGCAAATCTAACCCAAGTGCATTATTGAACTAGGGTTGTGACAGACATGGCATTTTCTCAATTGCATCAACCTTAGCTTGGTCCACTTCAATACCTCTTTCAGAAATTTGATGACCCAAGACAATGCATTCATTAACCATAAAGTGGCACTTCTCCCAATTAAAGACGAGATTTGTTTGTTCACACCTCTGCAAGACTCAATCAAGATTGCTTAAACAATCATCAAAATACTTCCCATAAACAGAAAAGTCATCCATGAAAACCTCAACAATCTTTTCACAAAAGTCAGAGAATATAGCCATCATGCATCTTTGAAAGGTAGCAGGTGCATTACATAAACCAAAAGGCATACGTCTATAAGCATGAGTTCCAAAAGGACAAGTAAAAGTAGTCTTTTCTTGATCAGGTTGAGAGACAAGTATTTGTGAGAAGCCAGAATATCCATCAAGGAAGCAAAAGTGTGTGTGCTTAGATAATCTTTCAAGCATTTGATCAATAAAAGGCAAAGGGTAATGATCTTTTCTAGTAGCTTTATTTAATTTTCTGAAATCAATTACCATTCTATAGCCTGTAACAATTCTTTGTGGGATAAGTTCATTCTTATCATTAGGAACAACAGTTATACCTCCTTTCTTAGGGACACAATGAACAAGACTTACCCATCTACTATCAGCTATACGATAGATTATAACCGCTTCCAGAAGTTTTAATATTTCCGTACTTACCACCTCTTTCATCTTCGGATTTAATCAACGTTGGTGATCAACAACTGGTTTAGCATCAGGTTCCATATTAATTTTGTGCTGACATAGAGTGGGACTAATGCCCTTTAAATCATCAAGAGTATATCCAATAGCAGCTCGGTGCTTCCTTAGAACTTTTAATAATCTTTCTTCTTCATGTTCTGAAAGGTTAGCACTGATAATAACAGGATATATTTTCTTTTCATCAAGATAAGCATATTTCAAAGTGTCTGGCAATTGTTTTAATTCAAACACAGGATCACCTTTAGGTGGAGGAGGACCTCCTAGAGTTTCAATAGGTAAATTGTGTTTAAGCAGAGGACGTTGTTCAAACAAAATCTTATCTATTTCATTTCTTTCATGCATATGTAAATCATTTTCATGTTCTAGCAGGTATTGTTCTAAAGGATCAGTAGGTGGCACAGCAATAGAAGCAAGACCAATTAATTCATCCTTACTAGGCAATTCTTTTTCATGATGATTTCTACAAAACTTGGAAAAATTAAACTCATGAGACTCATCACCAAAACTAACACCAACAGTTTGTTTGTTACAATCTATCTTAGCATTAACTGTGTTCAAGAAAGTTCTACCAAAGATAATGGGACAGAAGTCATGTTGTGCGGAACCAAGAACAAGAAAATAAGTAGGGTATTTTATTTTCCCACACAGGACTTCAACATCTCTAATAATCCCACAAGGTGATATGGTGTCTCTATTTGCAAGTTTAATAGTAACATCTATGTCTTCTAACTCTGTAGGTGTTATGTGTTTCCTAATTTCTTGATACAAAGTGTAAGGAATAGCACTCACACTAGCACCCATATCACATAAACCATGATAACAGTGATCTCCTATTTTAACTGAAATGACAGGCAGGCCAACAACTGGTCTATTTTTATCCCTTTTTCCGGGTTTGGCAATTCTAGCAGCTTCTGCACAGAAGTAGATAACATGCCCATCCACATCTTCTTCTAAGAGATCTTTAACCATAGCAATATTAGGTTCAACTCTAATTTGTTCATCAGGTTTAAGTGTTCTAACATAGCTTTTGTTAACCACAGTTGAAACTTTAGCGTGTTCCTTTATCCTGGCAGGAAAAGGAGGTTTCTCAATATAAGCAGTAGGAACAACTGGATCAACATTATATAGTAAAGTTTCTTCTTTAACCTGTACCGGTTCTCTAATTTCATCTTTAATAGGTGTGTGATATTTAAACCACTTCTCTTTAGGGAGTTCAACATGAGTAGCAAATGATTCACAAAAGGAGGCTACTATCTCAGAGTCCAGTCCATATTTAGTGCTAAACTTTTGAAAAGCATCGGCATCCATAAAAGATTTAACACAATCATAGTTAAGCTTTATACCTGAATCTTTACCTTTGTCGAGTTCCCAATATTTAGAGTTGCGTTTAATTCTTTCCAAAAGATCCCACCGGAATTCAATAGTTTTCTTCATAAAAGAACCAGCACAAGAAGTATCCAGCATGGTTTGATCATTACGAGAAAGACGAGCATAAAAGTTCTGAAAAATAATTTCTCTTGAGAGCTCATGATTGGGGCATGAATATAACATTGACTTAAGCCTCCCCCAAGCTAGAGCGATACTTTCTCCTTTACGAGGCCAAAAATTATATATATAATTCTGATCACGATGAACGAGATGCATAGGATAAATTTTTGGTGGAACTCCAATTTCAAACGATTCCAATTCCATGATCCAATATCATCACATAGCCTATACCATGCCAATGCTTTTCCCTTCAAAGATAAAGGGAAAACCTTTTTCATCACCTCATCTCTAGGTAAACCTGCAAGCTTAAACAATCCGCAAATTTGTTCCACATATATCAAGTGCATATCAGGATGTTCTGTCCCATCTCCTGCATAAGGATTAGCTAGCAGTTGTTCTATCATACCCGAAGGAATTTCATATTCAATATTTTCAGTAGGTGCAGTAGGTTGATGGGCAATTAATTGTGGTTCCGCACGAGGTGAAGATACCCCAAACAAACCCCTCAAAGGATTGTTTTCCATAGTAGCAGGTGACAATAAATTTCATCACTCTTTATAAATGTTTCCTTACCAAATTCCACTTACCAAAGACGCTTCACTCCCCGTCAACGGTGCCAGAAAATAGCCTTGATGACACACAAGTATAGGGGATCAATTATAGCTCTTTTAGATAAGTAAGAGTGTCGAACCCAACGAGGAGCAGAAGGAAATGACAAGTATTTTCAGTAAAAGTGATGTCTGCAAGTGCTGAAACTGTAAGTAGCGAGTAGTTTGATAGCAAGATAATTTGTAACGAGCAAGTAACAATAGTAGCAATAAGTATGCAGCAAGGTAGCCCAATCCTCTTGAGGCAAAGGACGGGCCAAAACAATCTCTTATGATAAGCAAAGCGTTCTTGAGGGTACACGTGAATTTCATGTAGTCACTTTCATCATGTTGGTTTGATTTGTGTTCGCTACTTTGATAATTTGATATATGGGTGAACCGGTGCTTAGGTGCCGTTCTTACTTGAACAAACCTCCTACTTATGATTAACCCTCCTGCAAAGCATCCGCAACTACAAGAAAAGTATTAAGGATAAATCCTAACCATAGCATTAAACTCTAGGATCCAATCGGTCCCTTACGGAATAGTGCATAAACTGGGGTTTAAGTTTCTTTCACTCTCGCAACCCACCATCTATTTAATACTCCACAATACATTCCCTTAGGCCCAAATATGGTGAAGTGTCATGTAGTCAACGTTCACATGACACCACTAAGGGAATCACAACATACATACTATCAAAATATCGAACACATATCAAGTTCACATGATTACATGCGACATGATTTCTCCCATGAGCTCAAGAACAAAAGTAACTACTCATGAATAATCAACATGCTCATGATCAGAGGGGAATTAATATGCATAATGGATCTGAGCATATAATCTTCCACTAAATAAACCATATAGTAATAAACTACAAGATGTAATCAACACTACTAGTCAACCCCTAGCAACAATCTATAGTTCCGGTAACAACATTGAATACAAGAGATGAACTAGGGTTTGAGATGAGATGGTGCTGGTGAAGATGTTGATGGAGATTGCCCTCCCCAAGATGGGAGAGTTGTTGGTGATGATGATGACGATGATTTTCCCCTCGGGGAGGGAAGTTCCCCCGACAGAATCGCTCTGCCGAAGGGCAAAAGTGCTCCTGCCCAAGTTCTGCCTCGAGACGGCGGTGCTCCATCCTGAAAGTCTTCTCTTTATTTTTTTTCTAGGTCAAAATCACTTATATATCAGTAGATGGGCACCGGAGGTGGGCCGAGGAGGCCACAACCCACCAAGGCGTGTCAGGGGGGCCTGGCGCGCCCAGGTGGGTTGTGCCCACCTGGTGGTCCCCCTCTGGTGTTTATTGGCTCCAGTATTTCTTAAATATTCCATAAAAAATCCTTGTGGAGTTTCAGCTCATTTGGAGTTGTGCAGAATAGGTAGCCTGACGTAGCTTTTTCAGGTCCAGATTTCCAGCTACCAGAATTCTTCCTCTTGGTGTGTACCTTGCAAATTATGAGAGAAAAGGCATTAGAATTACTCCAAAAAGCATTATTATGGATAAAAACATCATAAATAAAAGTAAGAAAACATGATGCAAAATGGACATATCACACAGCTCAATGCCAAAGCCAAAGATCTTGCCGCTCAAGAACAGGCTATGGCTGCCACTCTCCGTAGCAAGGATGGTGAGATTGAGGAACTTGTGAGGAAGCAGACTCAGAAGCTGGAGGATGATCACCAGAAGGCCTTGAAGGCACAAGCTCCGGAGCATGCTGCCAAGCTCAAAGAGGCCGTTGATGAGGCTGCGGTCGCTACCACCGTCAAAGCAGAAACGGAGGCCCAGGTCGGCAAACTGAAGGAAGAGTTGGCCACCAACGCAAGAACATCGAAGCTCTTGAGGCCGAGGTGCAGAAAGCAGCTCACACCCTAGAGGAGCTGCAGACGCAGCTATCGTCCAAGAGCCAAGAACTGTCCACTGCTGATGGCGTGGTCCTGGATCTGAAATCCAAACTTACCGGGCTCGAGCAGAACCTCGAATCTTACAAGGGGCGGGAGAAGGCTTTGTCAGAGAATCTTGCCGCCACAGAAACTCTCCGGAAGGATGCTGAAGACACGCTAGACAAGCTGCAGAAGATGTACTCCCTCTGGACAGAGGAGTTGGTTGATACAGCCGAGCGCATTTCTCCCCAGCTTGCAGTCATGGAGATGAAGAGCTGGTGTTTCCCTACTTCAGAGCACGAACTTGCCAGCGCTAAAATGTTCAAGTTCTTCAACAACTTGATCGAAGCACTAAAGATGTATCACGATGATAGGGATGCGGCTTTTGCGAACGAGTCCCGGAAATTTGCCCGCGACGTGCTTCACACCGCGTTGGTCAGTCTGGTTTACCGCAATCCAGGGCTCGACGTCTCCAAGTCCTTCAAGAAGTTGCTGCCGAACACTGATATTCCTCCACCGACAAAATCGTCACTCTTGTCTTCGGCAAGGTCCTCAAGGTCCCCAGGGTTCCGGGTAGCCGCACCAACTAAGCTTGTTTTCGTGTTAACTCAGCCGGACAAAAGAACATACTCGACCTTATGTTAGGTCTTTGCAATTCTTGGGATGTAATAATACTTTTAAGTAGGTGTATGAACTGATGCTATCCTTTTTAGTTTATTTTGCTCGTTCTTCTCGCATGATTGTGCACCATACGCATGATGGGGGCTTACCGAGGCAGACACCACCAGCAAGTTTCCCTTCGACATTTTTTATGCTGCCACTCGAACTGTTGATCGGACTCGAAAAAGACAGGGGTGCTAGCGATCACAGAAGAGTCTGTTTGCGTTGCGGGTTTTTCATACGAGTACCAGGGCTTAAAATAAATGAGTTGCAAAGGATAATTTAAAGATCCTGGAACCAAAAAGGTTTCACAACTTATCTTTTCTTTAACTCATGATTGTCGCTGTCATGGAGACGCGACCACCCTTCTCTCCGCGGAAGCCTCGCACGTGGAGACCCGTCTTTAACTCACACGCAGTGTGGTTGCGATGTACTGCAACGAGTGATGAGACTTGCCGGGGAAGGAGAAAATTTGCCTTATCGCGATTCCCTTCTTCAACAACACTGCCTCGTAGGGTTGGGTGGAGATCGGATGGACTTGCCACCATCCGCGGTTTCACCGAGCGTTCGTCCCCGTTGGGTGAACGCTCGCGCGCCGGGCGCGACTCATCGACGATCAAATCATCCACACATGTGTTGTTGTTGCCGGGATCGACGCTTGAAGGGAACTGGGTGTGCATCAGACTGAGCACGTCGCTTTGGTGGCCACCGTAGCGCGGGGAAACGGGGACTACACATCCGCTCAACACACACCACTGTTGTGGTCATCGCCAGAGGGTCGAGGGATTTGAACGACTCTGGCATGCATGTCGTCCGTCGCCACCATGGTGGGCATGGTGACAGCACCTCCTGTACTGGCCGCGCCTTCCATGGTGCCCGCTCCGCCCGCCTGCACCATCAGCAGGTGAACGTTGTCGGAGTCTGGACGAGGATAGTTTCGTTGTCATGGCGCCCCGACGCCATGGGCGATGGAGAAGATAGACACGCTGGTTGTTGCTTCTGATTCGTACAAGCGAGTCTGCCCTACCTGGCGCGCCAAAGATGTCGTGCGGGATCCACGATCACCTATGGGGCAGGGTTGCCCCTTTGTGGCTCGGCGAGGGGATGATCACATCGCACAAAGACCAAAAACTACAGGGCAGCGTGGCGATGGACAACTCTCTTTTACCCAGGTTTGGGCCGCTTTGAAGCGTAAAACCCTTCTCCTACTTTGGTGGATTGAATTGGAGGAACACGAACACACGGTGCTCTCAAGCCTGGCAAGTGTGCCTTGGGGAGAGCAGCTACGCGCGTACTAGTGTTAAGGGATTAAAGATTCGAACCCTTTGCTAGGTTGCCTCGCGTTTCCTTTTATAGCTTAAGGGGCGACCACAGTGGCAAAATAGTCATTACAACATGATTAGATAGCTAATATTGTTATCATACCTAACTCTGGGAGTAGGACAAAGTGCATTAAATGCATTGCTAGGTATCATGATGAGGTTAAAGCCCGGCAAGACTGTCGTGCCGCTTATCCATCTACCTCTTACTGGCATGACACTCCATCAAGACATGTGTCAAATAAAGTTAATCTCTTTTCCGGCAGGCTGCCACGTACCCGACAGGATCCACCTAGCCACTTGAGAGCTCGACAACACACTGATTAGTGACTGCAGTATGATGAGGTGGAATGGTGGCGTTCTGTTGGAAGCTTGCCGACACGGGGCCTGCCGGGATCTGATCTTGGCGGCCCTGGGAGTCTTGTCGGGGCGGTCTAGACTTGGACCTAGGTGTAGTCTCGACCCTGTCGGGCTCGCTTGCCCGGCAAGGGAGACCTTCTTGGGGGATGCACCGGTCACTTTGGTCTTCTTAATGTGCTCCTTGATCTCATGAAGAGTGGTTTCTCTGGCTCATCATCAGTCCCCACCAAGGCACCCTATCGGGTAGGTTGCAACTGTCCGTGCACAAGTTAGGAGTACTGGGGACACCGTTCCTAGTGCACCGACAAATAGATCTCCAAGAACATCGAGGAGAACATTGTATTGAAGATCAAAGAGAAAGAAGAAGCCATCTAGCTACTTGCTATGGACCCGTAGATCTATGGTAAACTACTCACACATCATTGGAAGGGTAGCAAGGTTGATGTAGAGGCCCTCCGTGATTGAATCCCCCTCCGGCAGAGTACCGAAAAAGGCCCCAAGATGGGACCTCACGCAGACAGAAACTTGCGGCGACGGAAAAGTATTTTTGGTGTGCCCTCTGGTATACGGGGAATATTTGGGTATTTGTGGAGCTAGGATTAGGGTTGGAGGAGCCACAGGGGGCCCACAAGCCTGGGGGGCGCCCTCCCTTGGGCGGGCCTCCCGAGCTCGTCGTGGGCTCGTGGCTCTTCTGGCCTCCTCCCGAAGCTTCATAGGTGTCTTCTGGTCCAAGAAAAATCGTCAAAAAGCTTCGTTCCATTTGGACTTCTTTTGGTAATGATTTTCTGTAAAAGACAAAAACATGGAGAAAACAGCAACTGGCACTGGGCACTAGGTTAACAGGTTAGTCCAAGAAAATGATATAAAATAGCATAATAATGAATATAAAACATCCAAGATGTATAATATAATAGCATGGAACAATAAAATATTACAGATATGTTGGAGACGTATCAACCACCACGGCGCGCCCACCCCCCTAGGCGCGCGCTAGTGCCTCGTGGGCTGCTCTTTCATCTTTTGGCCCTCTCCCGAAGCTTCCATGGTATCTTTTGTCCAAAAAAAATCTCCAGAAGTTTCGTTGCATTTGGACTTCGTTTGGCACTGATATTCTGAAAAACCAAAAATAGTTAAAAACAGCCACTGACATTGGGCACTAATTTAATAGGTTAGTCCGAAAAAATGATATATAATTACTTGTAATTGCATGTAAAACATCCAAGATTGATACTATAATAGCATGGAACAATAAAAAATTATAGATACGTTGGAGATGTATCAAGCATCCCCAAGCTTAACTCCTGCTCGTCCTCGAGTAGGTAAATGATAAAAACAGATTTTTTGATGTGGATTGCTACCTATCATATTTATCATATAATATTTTATTTTGTAACATGAATAGTTGGATCCGAATGATTCAAAGCAATAGTCTATAGTTTGACATGAAGATATATAAATACTCAAGCATACTAACAAGCAACCATGTCTTTCAAAATGTCAACGCTAAAGAAAGTTATCCCTAGCCCATTATGCTCATTCATTGATCCATTCATGAAACACACTCAACACTAACTACACCCAATGCACAAGTATGACAATATTGCTCTCCAGTTGGTGCTTTATAAGAGAAGATGGAGACGCAAAATAAAAATAAAAATGCATAAAAGTAAAATAGATAGGCCCTTTGCGGAGGGAAGTAGAGATTTGCAGAGGTGCCAGAGCTCAAAGTTTTGAACAGAGATAAAATTATTTTTGAGAGGCATGCTTTTCCTGCCAATGTCATGACCGAAAGTTTCCAATATCTCCCATGCTAGACACATTATAGGCGATTCCCAAACAGAAAATAAAGTTTACTCTCCCTCCACCATTCTTTCACAACCATGGCTAGCCATATCTACGGGTGCCTTCCAAACTTTCAACCTTCCAAGGCGGAGTTTATTATTATTATTATTATTATTATTATTATTATTTTCACTTTCAATTTAATTCATTTCGGGACTGGGCATCCCTATTACCTCCCACTTTCCCGTGCAATGACAAGTGAATAAACACTCATCTTGAGAATAATCGGTTTAGCATGAAAGATATTGACCATCCCCTATCGCTTCAAGAGCGATATGGGCATATAAAAGGAATAGGATTTCTCGTCCCTCTTCAGGGGAACACAACGCTGAAAAACACCCAGGATGCTTCGTTCGTGTAACTCACCATTGATAATAGTCATGGACTTGGAGCGTCGGACAATCTGACGAGCAATGAGTTCATACTCAGGGAGCTCGCCTCGAATTAGATAAGCCAAATAAGGATTCGTCCAATCTGGTATAGCATGGAGAGCAGCCACCAACTGTGCCTCCTGGTCAGGTATAGAAAGATCTTCCTCTGACGGTAGTTTGACAGAAGGATTATGGAGAACATCAAGGAACACGTTGGGGGACCGGCTTTCACTGAGAACTGAGTCATGACAATGCATCAGCCGCCTCGATGAGCCGCCGATCAATGTGATCCACTTGATAACCTTTCAAATGTCATGCGATAATAGTCACTGCTTGCCGATAAGCCGCCATGAGGGGGTCCTTGGAATCCCACTTTCCAGAAACTTGCTGAGCAACTAGATCAAAATCACCCAGGCACCTAACCCGGCTGAGATTCATCTCCTTAGCGATACAGAGGCCATGAAGGAGGGCCTCATATTCAGCTGCATTGTTAGTACAGGGAAACATAATCCTCAGAACATAACAAAACTTGTCACCTCATGGGGAAGCTATGATAACTGCAGCCCCCGAGCCTTCCAATTTCCTGGAACCATCAAAGTGGATCGTCCAATATGTATTATCTAGCTTCTCTTCGGGAACTTGAAGTTCAGTCCAATCGTTGATGAAACCCACCAATGCATGAGACTTGATAGCCGTTCGGGGCGCATATTTCAGATGATGTGGCCCAAGCTCAATTGGCCACTTAGCAACCCGGCATGTGGCCTCTCTGTTTTGGATGATATCTCCTAGAGGGGCTGAACTGGCCACAATGATAGGATGCTCCAAAAAGTTGTGCTTCAACTTGTGACTAGCCATAAAAACGCCAGACACAAGTTTTTGCCAATGTGGATACCTCTATTTGGACTCAGTCAGAACTTGGGACTGCCTTCTCTCCAAGGCGGCTGATGAACCGACTCAAGGCGGCGATTCGACCCGCCATACGGTGGACATCGTTGATATTAGCCGGCTTAGCAAGGGAGGTCACCGCCTTGATTTTCTCCGGATTAGCTTCAGTGCACCGCTCATACACCAGAAAACCTAGCAATTCTCCTGCAGGAAAGGCAAAAACACACTTGGCCGGTTTAAGCATCATCTTGTAAACTCGAAGGTTGTCAAAGGTTTCCTTGAGGTCGTTTAATAATGTTTCCTTCTTTTGTGATTTGACCATGATATCATCAACATAAGCATGAACATTGCGCCCAATCTGATTGTTAAAACAATTATGTACACAACGCTGATAAGTAGCTCCCGTGCTCTTAAGCCCAAAAGGCATAAAGACATAGCAGAAAGCCCCGAAGGGTGTGATGAAGGTTGTCTTCTCCTGATCCTCAATGGCCATCTTTATTTGATGATAGACGGAGTAAGCATCCAGGAAACATAAGCTCTCACAAACAGCTGTAGAATCGACGATCTGATCAATTCGAGGAAGAGCAAACGCATCCTTAGGACAAGCTTTGTTAGATCTGTGTAATAGACACACATTCGCCAAGTCTCATTTTTCTTCAATAGAAGCACTGGATTTGCCAATCACTCTGGGTGAAAAACTTCAACGATAAATCCGGCAGCGAGGAGTCGAGCTACTTCTCCACCAATAGATTTCTATCTTTCCTCGTTAAAACGTCGGAGGTACTGCCAGAATGGTTTCATCTTAGGATCAACATTGAGGTGGTGCTCAGCGAATTCTCTCGGTACACCAGGCATGTCAGGAGGTTTCCATGCAAAGATGTCCCGATTCTCATGGATGAACTCCATGAGCGCGCTTTCCTATTTGGGATCCATGCCCGTCCCAATAGTGAATTATTGGGATGAGTCGCCAGGGGTGAAATCAACATGTTTCATGTCCTCGGCCGACTTAAACATGAGCGGGGAATCAGACTCTGTGGTGGGTTTCTTCAGGGGTGTCATGTCGGCCGGGTCAACATTGGATGTGTAAAACTTCAACTCCTCTGCTGCATAGGCCGATTCAGCATAAGCTGTGTCCCCCTCTTCATACTCAAGAGCAATCCTTCTGTGGCCATCAACTGTGATAGTGCCTTCTGGTCCAGGCATCTTGAGCTTGAGATAAACATAACTGGGCCAGGCCATGAAACGAGCGTAAGCCAGCCAACCAAAGATAACATGATATGGGCTTTTAATCTTGACCACCTCAAACATCAGAAACTCCGTTCTGTAATTGTACTCATCACCAAATTCAACTTCCAGCTTAATCCGCCCAATGGGTAAGCAGATTTTCTTAGAACGATTCTGTTGAAAACGGCCGAGGACGGCAGAAGTTGTTTTTCTGACAAGTTCATGCTCCTGAAAGTATATAGTATAGGACTTTGATGCTTCTTCCTCCATCCATAAGTACTTTAGTGAGCTTATAACCATCAACTTGAGGAACCACCACCAAAGCTGGACAACCTGGATTCTCAACCTTGGGGGGGATGATCCACCCTACTCCAGGTGACTGGATGCTCTGACCAATTCAAGTACTCAGGTACTACCGGCTCGACCACGTTGACAGCACGATTTTGGAGCTTGCGATCCCGTTTGCAAGTGCTAGTCGTAAAGGTACTGCCCGCTATTCAACTTCTTAGGATTGCTCTAAAAACCTAACGGGTTGCCCTGCAGCTGAACACCCTGGCCAGAACGCTGATTACCCCCATTGTTACCCGAACCCTGGTAGCCAGACCTTGAGCCGTCTAATCCCTGGTAGTCCGGGTTCTGGAAACCACCAGATGAGCCAGCTCCCGGGGAAGCCGGATCCTGAGCCGCCTGCTCCAGGCTGCCCCGGGTTTCCACGGCCACCGCCTTGTTGATTCTGATACGTCTGATTGCGGAAAGCCTGCATGATGTAGCAGTTTTCCCAGGAATGATTCGCTGGCTTATCAAGGAGGCTGTGCTTGGGACATGGGCCTTTCAGGGCTTCCTCGAAATTACGAGCTTTATTCCCATTGAATGGCCTTCCAGAATTGTTCCGCCTCTGGCCCTTAAAACCAGTGTTGGCGTTAGCAAAAAAATCAGAGTCGCCCTCTAGGTGTTTGCGCTTTCCACCATTACCTTGATTGCCATGGCTGTCGTTGTACCCGGGGTTGCCTTGCTGCTATCCCTTGCCACCACCATTCTTGTTGCCTTTGCCGGCCTTTTCATCATCCGATGTGGGATCCTTTGTGGTATCTTACTCAGCATATCTAGTAAGAACATCCATAAGACCTCCCATGTCTTGAACCGTCCACTTGAGGCGCCCAAGCTTTTGAACCAAAGGATCAAAATGACAGTTTTTCTCCAAAATTAAGATGGCCTGGACAACCGATATGCCGTCGGAAGAGTGGATAATATCTGCGACCCGGCGAGAGCAATGATGAGCCGATTCAACCTCCCGCTGGACACAATGCTGTAAATCGACAATTGTCAGCGGAAGCTTGCAAGTCCTTGGAAGTGCTTGATGAAACGCTCCTTCATCTCTGTCCAAGTGTTGATGGAATTGGGGGGCAGATTCTTCAATGAAGTATGAGCCGGCCCCTCCAACATCATAGTTACATACTTGGCACAAACCGCATCGCTGACATCTAGCATGTCCATGGCGATCTCATAGCTCTCAATCCAAGCAGCTGGCTCGAGATCGGCCGTGTAATTGGGCACCATGCAGGGGCCTTTGAAATCTTTAGGCATGCGCTCATTTCGTAGAGCCGACACCAGACACGGAATTCCAATGGTCCTGGTACTCAATCCGACACCATGCGAAGTCAAAGGAGTTGAAGTGGGCAATGGTTGAGACGCCGTGTTGGCCGCTTCTGCTTCTTGTCGTGCCCGGGCTGTGTCGACGATCTCCTGAGCGTTTAGGGCTCCATGCCGAGGCGAGTCGCGCAGCTGTTCGCATCTCCGTTGGGCACTGCTAGAGACTGCTGGCGACTCAGCATGGCGACTCCTACCGTGGCGATGCGGGTGGAGTGGATTCGCTGCTGACTGTAGGAGCAGTTTGCTTGCTAGGCAACCGTTGTCTTCAACATCTCGATGGCGTTTAGGGCCTCAATCTCAACCGGGCTATTCCTGTGATTGGAAGTGCTCTGAGGTTGGAAGATGCTGCCAACAGGTGATCAACTGGATTAGAGAAATGACCCGCCGATGTCACAAAACGTTCTAGGGTCGTCCAAATGGGCGGTGGGCACTGGGCCAGCTCAAGCTGACGCTGCTGAGCTGGTTGACGAGGTTGAGCCAGGGGTGGCCGCCCGTCTCCATCCTGGGGTACAACCCGGTTTGACTGGGGACGATCAGATCCCCTGGGGTGCTTGTCTGAGCCCCTGGCGCAGGTGTATTGAATAGACACATCGGCTCAAAATTGGGAGGCAGGCGGTTGATGACCCACTAGTATAGGGGATCAATCATAGTCCTTTCGATAAGTAAGAGTGTCGAACCCAACGAGGAGAAGAAGGAAATGACAAATAGTTTTCAGCAATGTATTCTCTGCAAACACTGAAATTATAAGTAACGAGTAGTTTGATAGCAAGAGAATTTGTAACGAGCAAGTAACGGTAACGATAACAAAAGTGCAGCAAGGTAGCCCAATCCTTTTGAGGTAAAGGACAGGCCAAAACGGTCTCTTATGATAAGCAAAGCGTTCTTGAGGATACACAAGAATTTCATCTAGTCACATTCACCATGTTGGTTTGATTTGTGTTCGCTACTTTGATAATTTGATATGTGGGTGGACAGGTGCTTAGGTGATGTTCTTACTTGAACAAGCCTCCTACTTATGATTAACCCCCTCGCAAGCATCCACAACTATGAGAAAAGTATTAAGAATAAATCTAACCATAGCATTAAACTTTTGGATCCAAATCGGTCCCTTACGGAATAGCGCATAAACTTGGGTTTAAGCTTCTGTCACTCTCGCAACCCATCATCTAATAACTACTCCACAATGCACTCCCTTAGGCCCAAATATGGTGAAGTGTCATGTAGTCGATGTTCACATGACACCACTAAGGGAATCACAACATACATACCATCAAAATATCGAACACATATCAAGTTCACGTGATTACTTGCAACAAGATTTCTCCCGTGACCTCAAGAACAAAAGTAACTAATCACAAATGATAATCATGCTCAAGATCATAGGGGTATTAAATAGCATATTGGATATGAACATATAATCTTCCACCAAATAAACCATATAGTAATCAACTACAAGATGTAATCAACACTAGTAGTCACCCACAAGCCCCAATCTAAGGTTCCGGTACAAAGATTGAACACAAGATATGAACTAGGGTTTGAAAGGAGATGGTGCCGTTGAGGATG
This sequence comes from Aegilops tauschii subsp. strangulata, assembly GCF_002575655.3. Lineage (NCBI taxonomy): Eukaryota > Viridiplantae > Streptophyta > Magnoliopsida > Poales > Poaceae > Aegilops > Aegilops tauschii. The sequence continues at coordinate 84,284,301 of NC_053038.3, read as the reverse complement.
TTGATGGAGATTTCCCTCCCCAAGATGGGAGAGTTGTTGGTGATGATGATGATGATGATTTCCCCCTCCGGGAGGGAAGTTCCCGTGGCAGAATCGCTCCGCTGGAGGGCAAAAGTGCTCCTGCCCAAGTTCCGCCTCGAGATGGTGGCGCTTCGTCCCAAAAGTCCTCTCCTTATTTTTTCTAGGTCAAAATGACATTTACCAGAAGAGGGGCACCGGAGGTGGGCCGAGGAGAGCACAACCCACCAGGGCGCGCCTGGGCTCCCTGGCACACCCAGGTGGGTTGTGCCCACCTGGTGGGCCCCTCTTGTAGTTATTTGCTCCAATAATTCTTATATATTCCATAAAAAATTTCCATGAAGTTTCAACTCATTTGGAGTTGTGCAGAATAGGTGGCCTGACGTAGCTTTTTCGGGTCTAGAATTCCAGCTGCCGGTATTCTCCCTCCTTGTGTGAACCTTGCATATTATGAGAGAAAAGGCATTAGAATGACTCCAAAAAGCATTATTATGCATAAAAACAATATAAATAGCAGTAGGAAAACATGATGCAAAATGGACGTATCAACGCTCTCGTGTCTCCTCCTGTGAACCACATCTGAAGCGTTTTGTCATAGACCCATGCGCCAGGCCTCTATCCTCAGGCCCTCCGGTTCATTGTGAATTTGAGCACGTAGCTGCACCATGCGAGCATTTTCGGTGTCGATGTCTTCCTGAGCCTTAGCCATCTGCTCACGAATTTTAGCTATCTCTGTATTGCACTCCTCCTGGTTCTCCGCTGTTACTGGCGACTCTAGGAGTGTTGTCAACGAGGCGACTAGCCCTGAAAGAACTTGAGCCGACGGCTTGACCGGGCTAGCCGCGCTAGGACCTGTTGCCGAAGCGCCGGTTCCTCCCATAGCGCATGTTGCGGTGGAATCAAGAGCCGACGCAGTACCTGCCATGTAGATGGTGGTCTGGCGGAGTAGCTCATAGTCAATCGGGGCGGGCTCATCATCAGAGTAGCCCCCAAGTCTGCCGTCGTACAATGGGAGAATCGACTCGGTGTCCCCGACCGATGACTCGCCGTCGGAGTAGACCAGGGTTTCCCCTCCAGAAGCGGAGTTGTCCGCGAGATCAACCCCCTGAATGAAGCCGATGAAGACATGATTCCGGCCGGCTTGGGCCTGGGCGGGTTGTGTGCATCGAGCCGGCTCGACGATATCGGTGCAGATGTCTGGCTCGGGTCCCGATTCACCGATTTTGCCGATGAAGACATGCATCTTGCCGAAGGGGACCCGGTACCTGTACTCGATTGAGTTGGCCTTGGGGCCGCAGCCTGAATCGTCAATGTAGAGCTTGCCGCAACGACACTTTGTCATGCGGCCGATTGATACGTCTCCAACGTATCTATAATTTATGAAGTATTCATGCTTTTATTTTATCATTCTTGGGTGTTTTACAATCATTTTATAGCAACTTTATATCATTTTTTGGGACTAACCTATTGACCCAGTGCCCAGTGTCAGTTGTTGTTTTTTGCTTGTTTTTTACATCACAAGAAATCAATATCAAACGGAGTCCAAATGCAACGAAACTTTATAGAGATTTTTTTTGGACCAGAAGGAACCCAATGGGCCTGAGCTGCACCTCGGGGGTGCCCCGAGGGGGGCACAACCCACCAGGGTGCACCAGGGCCCACTGGCGCGCCCAGGTGGGTTGTGCCCACCTCGGTGGCCTCCCGCACCCCCTCTTTGCACTATAAATTCCCAAATATTCTGAAACCCTTCGGGGAAGACCTAGATCAGAAGTTCGACTGCCGCAAGGCCTCTCTATCCACGATATCCAATATAGACCCCGTTCTGGAACCCTTCAGGAGGGGGGAATCATCTCCGGTGGCCATCTTCATCATCCCGGCGGCCACCACGATGAGGAGGGACTAGTCCACCCTCGGGGCTGAGGGTTTGTACTAGTAGCTATGTGTTTTCTCTATCTCTCTCGTGATCTATATCATGGGATTTGTTAATATAGTCAGATCATATGATGTTTCTCCCCTCTATCCTCTTGTTATGATGAATTGAATCTTCACCCTTTGAAGTTTTGTCTTGTCGGATTGAATATTCAGAGATGAGAACACATGATATATCGTCATGCAATATGAATACTTGAGGTGACAATGAGGTACCCTATTGATTCACTTGATATGTGTTATGGCATTCAACTCGCGGATTCCCGCGGTGATATTGGGGTAATCTATGAATAGGGGTTGATGCACGTTTTTCTCCGACGGAAACTTTGGGGTCTCTTTATAGTTCCTTGTGCGGATGGAGTATTATGAATATGAATTTGCTTTGGTGTTATTCTAGTACGAACTCTAGGATAGATCGAACGGAAAAATAGCTTTGTGTTATTTTAGTACGAACTCTTGAATAGATCAAACGGAGAGAATAGCTTTGAGGTGGTTTCGTGCTCTACAAACAATTCCTATCTTTTGTCCTCCGCTAATAGGAACTCGCGAGTGATTCTTTACTACACTTTGAGGGATAATCATATGATCCAACTATGTTAGCATTGTTGAGAGGTTGCACTAGTGAAAGTACGGATCCTATGCCTCATTTTTAAGCATTGCAACACCGTTTTTGTGCCCGTTTACTATTTGCTACCTTGCTGTTTTTATTTATTTAGATTATAAAAATATATTTCTACCATCAATATTACACTTTCATCACCATCTCTTCGCCGAACTAGTGCACCTATACAATTTGCCATTGTATTGTGTGTGTTGGGGACACAAGAGATTTCTTGTATTTGATTGCAGGATCGCTTGGGAGAGACCATCTTCATCCTACACCTCCCACGGATAGATAAACCGTAGGTCATACACTTGAGGGAAAATTGCTACTGTCCTACAAAACTCTGCGCTTGGAGGCCCAACACAAGTCTACAAGAATAAAGTTGCGTAGTAGACATCAAGCTCTTTTCTAGCGCCGTTGCCGGGGAGGTGAGTGCATGAAGGTATATCTTTCTATCTTGCAATTGAATCTTTTAGTTTCTTGTTTTATCACTAGTTTGGTTTATAAAAGAAAATTACATAAAAATGGAATTGAGGTTGCATCATATTATTGATCATGTTTATAATATCTTTCTTGAAAATGATGGATCGGAAAATTGTGCTCAATTGTTAGAAGAAGAAGTCACTAAAATTTTGGGCACAAAATATTTGAATGATGAGTATGATTGCAATGTTATTAGTATGAATTCTTTGAATATCCATGATGCTAATTATATGCAAAGCCATAAGCTTGGGGATGCTATGTTTGATGAACATGATATATTTAGTCCCCCAAGTTTGAGAAAATTTATTATGATGATTGCATGCCTCCTATTTATGATGATTATATTGATGAAAGTGGATTTGGAGAGGTCATGACTTTATTTAATGATGAATCCACTATTTTGGAGGAGGCTGCAATTGATTATGACAACAAAGTTCCTATATATGATGATTATGGTGATTATATGTATGCAATATTGAATAATGATAACCATGAAAGTTGTCATCATGATTTTAGTTTCCAATCCCATGATAGTTATTTTGTTGAGTTTGCTCCCACTACCATTCATGAGAATGAATTTGCTTATGTGGAGAGTAATAAAATTTCTATGCTTATGCATCATGAAAAGAGTGCTTTATGTGATAGTTATATTGTTGAATTCATTCATGATGCTACTGAAAATTATTATGAGGGAGGAACTTATGCTTGTAGGAATTGCAAAAATATCAAGTTTCCTCTCTATGTGTTGAAAATTTGAAGTTATGCTTGTTTTGCCTTTCTATGCTAGTTGATTCTTGTTCCCATAAGTTTTTTGCTCACAAAATCCCTATGCGTAGGAAGTGTGTTAGGAAGTGGGTTAAGCTTAAATGTGTTTTCCATGTGATTCATGATGCTCTTTTTCATGTTTCAATTCTTATCTTTTATGCGAGCATCATTGAACTCATCATGCCTGCTAAAAGGCATTAAAGAAATGTGCTTGTTGGGAGACAACCCAACACTTTTACCTACTGTTTTTTGCGTTCACATGATTATGCTAAATCATGTTTTATTGCTTTTGTTTCAATAAAGTTCCAAGTAAAGACTTTGGATCATGTTGGGTGATAGTTGATTTGATCTTGCTAAAAAATAGAAACTTTTGCGCTCACGAAAATAATTCTCATTTTTAACATAACAGTGTTTTTGAGCGATTCCTTTTGCAGAAGATTAATATACAAATTTCTCACGTGGTCCTAATTTTTCAGAATTTTTGGAGTAGCAGAAGTATGGTTGGAGTACAGATTACTATGGACTGTTGTGTTTTTGACAGATTTTGTTTTCAATGCATAGTTTGCTTGTTTTCTAGTTTCTATGGCTTATATTGCTCAATATAAACTGTGGAAATGATATTCTACAGTAGGCATTTTGTGGAAACAATTATGAATCTTATCTTTGACATGACCAAAGTGAAATGGTTTGCTCTTTATCATACTAACCTATCTCACGAAGTTCCGTTAAGTTTTGTGTGAGTGAAGTTTTCAACTTTTGGGTGAGATGTCGATATGAGGAGAATAAGGAGTGACAAGACCCTAAGATTGGGGATTCCCAAGGCACCCCCAAGGTAATATTCAAGGAAGATCCAAGCAACTAAGCTTGGGGATGCCCCGGAAGGCATCCCCTCTTTCGTCTCTAACATTATCGGTAAAATCACTTGGACCTATGTTTTCATTCGTCACATGATATGAGTTTTACTTGGAGCGTCAATTTAATTTGTTAGGATTTGCTTGCTGTTATTTAGAATAATGTTTTGCATATTTATTTTCAATAAAAATGTCAAGGATAGCCTTTACCATGATTATTTTGCAAGTATACATGTTGCTGTTTCAAACGCTGTTGCAAAAATGCCCTAGAAAAGTCAGAATGGATAAAATGTTGAAACTTTTTGCACAATAAGCTCTGACAAATGTTCTACAGTGTGGTAAATTTTCAGAATTTTTGGAGTTAGGGAAGTATGATGAATCTTGAATTCTTTACAGACTATACGGTTTTGGCAGATTGCTGTTATGTTTGCATTGTTTGCATATGTTTGCTTTTTTAATGATTCTATTCGAGGATAGGAGTATTAAATATGCAGTGAAATGTTGAATAATAATTTTAGTAATGTGCTACAGTAGAGAATGATAAGGTTTTTGCATTGGTTTATACTAACTTATCTCACGAGTTCTTGTTGAGTTTTGTGTGGATGACGCTTTTAAGATTTAGGAAAACCGTGATATGAGAGGAATTAAGGAGACACAAAAGATCAAGCTTGGGGATGACCAAGGCATCCCAAGCTAATATTCCAAGAAGTCTCAAGCATCTAAGCTTGGGGATGCCCCGGTGGGCATCCCACCTTTCTTCTTCAACGATTATCGGTTAGTATCAGTTGAACCTAAGTTTTTGCTTCTTCACATGATGTGTGCTATTCTTGGAATATCATTTTATATTGTTTTTGCTTGCTGTTTTAATAAAATACTTAGATCTGAAAGTTTTTTTAATAAGAGAGAGTCCTCACATAGCTATCTATTTACTTAACTACTCGCATGATCTTCACTTATATCTTTTTGGAGTAGTTTGTCATTTACTCTTGTGCTTCACTTATATCCTATGAGTAAATAGTTGAATAAATTGAATGTCATGAAGTTGAAATCATATCATGCCTAGTGGTAGCTTCACATTGGGTTTAGAAAGTGAAATCTTTTGAGGCTTGACAATCACAATATTGGTCATGCAAGCAATTCACGAATAATTAGTATAAGGAAGAGAACTTTCACATGCAAATACACTATCATAGAAATATTTTGTGATTGTGAGCCCCCATCAAAATATTATATGCCAAAATTGTTGACTTTGGACAAGGAAGACAACGTAATGATTTATGTTTGTTCATATTCACATAGAAGTTATATTGTCATAGATCCTTCAACATGTGGTGCTTGCCCCCCATCTTTGCTAGCCAAAAATTCCGCACTAAGTAGAGATACTACTTGTGCATCCAAAACCCTTAACCCCAAATCTTATTTTCAAGAGTCCACCATACCTACCTATGGATTGAGCAAGATCCTTCAAGTAAGTTGTCATCGGTGCAGTAAGGCAATAAAAATTGCTTCTAAATGTGTTAGATCATTTAGTTTAAGAGAAAATTGAGCGTTGTACAAACTTATGATGGAAAAGCAATAAAAGCGACGGACTGCATAATAAAGGTTGCTATCATAAGGGGCAATATAACGTGACATTCTTTTCCACAAAGGGATTGAGCATACAAACAAATAAGCGCATGGCAACATCTGCTTCCCTAAACGAAGGGCCTATCTTCTACTTTTTAGTATTTACTTTTATGCAAAGAGTCAAAGTTTTTCTCTCCATTCCTTTTTATTTTTCTCTTTTGGCAAGCATCATGTGGTGAGGTAAGATCTAGGAACATATGTCCAGTTGAATATAGGTAGCAGGAGTTATTATTGTTGACATCACCCTTGAGGTGAATACGTTGGGAGGCAAAACAATAAGCCCCTATCTTTCTATGTGTCCGGTTGAAATGTTTTGCTCATGTGTATGCGGTGAGTGTTAGCAATCATAGAAGACTTTATGATGGTTGAGTATGTGGAGCTCTTACTTAAACTCTATTGAATAAGTTGAATTGCAATTGCTTGGTGACTGAGAACATAGGTTGTTGAGTTTCAAGAGAGTTCATTGTTTGAACCTTAACATGTGAATTGGTTGCTACTATAACATGAGAAGTTTTATAAGAAAGAATTGATGTCATGATGCTATAAAAAGTGATTGAAATTATCATTGATCAAACTTATGCACTTTGCTAGCATTCACACTTCATAAATTATTTCTTTTATCATTTACCTACTCGAGGACGAGTAGGAATTAAGCTTGGGGATGCTGATACGTCTCCAACGTATCTATAATTTATGAAGTATTCATGCTGTTATTTTATCATTCTTGGGTGTTTTACAATCATTTTATAGCAACTTTATATCATTTTTTGGGACCAACCTATTGACCCAGTGCCCAGTGCCAGTTGTTGTTTTTTGCTTGTTTTTTACATCGCAGGAAATCAATATCAAATGGAGTCCAAATGCAACGAAACTTTAAGGAGATTTTTTCTAGACCAGAAGGAACCCAATGGGCCTGAGCTGCACCTGGGGGGTGCCCCGAGGGGGGCACAACCCACCAAGGTGCACCAGGGCCCCCTGGCGCGCCCAGGTGGGTTGTGCCCACCTCGGTGGCCTCCCGCACCCCCTCTTTGCACTATAAATTCTAGATATTCCAAAACCCTTTGGGGAAGACTTAAATCAGAAGTTCCGCCGCCGCAAGGCCTCTGTATCCATGAGATCCAATCTAGACCCCATTCCGGCACCCTGCCGGAGGGAGGAATGATCTCCGGTGGCCATCTTCATCATCCCGGCGGCCACCACGATGAGGAGGGAGTAGTCCACCCTCGGGGCAGAGTGTTTGTACCAGTAGATATGTGTTTGATCTCTCTCTCCCGTGATCTATATCATGGGCTTTGTTAATATAGTCAGATCGTATGATGTTTCTCCCCTCTATACTCTTGTTATGATGAATTGAATCTTCACCCTTTGAAGTTTTGTCTTGTCGGATTGAATATTCAGAGATGAGAGCACATGATATATCGTCATGCAATATGAATACTTGAGGTGACAATGAGGTACCCTATTGATTCACTTGATATGTGTTATGGCATTCAACTCGCGGATTCCCGCGGTGATATTGGGGTAATCTATGAATAGGGGTTGATGCACGTTTTTATCCAACGGAAACTTTGGGGTCTCTTTATAGTTCCTTGTGCAGATGGAGTATTATGAATATGAATTTGCTTTGGTGTTATTCTAGTACGAACTCTAGGATAGATCGAACGGAAATATAGCTTTGTGTTATTTTAGTACGAACTCTTGAATAGATCGAACGGAGAGAATAGCTTTGAGGTGGTTTCGTGCTCTACAAACAATTCCTATATTTTTTCCTCCGCTAATAGGAACTCGGGAGTGATTCTTTACTGCACTTTGAGGGATAATCATATGATCCAACTATGTTAGCATTGTTGAGAGGTTGCACTAGTGAAAGTACGGACCCTAGGCCTCATTTTTAAGCATTGCAACACCGTTTTTGTGCCCGTTTACTATTTGCTACCTTGCTGTTTTTATTTATTCAAATTATAAAAATATATTTCTACCATCAATATTACATTTTTATCACCATCTCTTCGCCGAACTAGTGCACCTATACAATTTGCCATTGTATTGTGTGTGTTGGGGGCACAAGAGATTTCTTGTATTTGATTGCAAGATCGCTTGAGAGAGACCATCTTCATCCTACACCTCCCACAGATTGATAAACCTTAGGTTATCCACTTGAGGGAAAATTGCTACTGTCCTACAAAACTCTGCGCTTGGAGGCCCAACACAAGTCTACAAGAATAAAGTTGTGTAGTAGACATCACCAATCACATATCCCTCGATCCCTGGGAGAGCTCCCTCCAATAACTCAACACCACCGACCGATAGCCCCACGGTGGGCGCCAACTGTCATGGTTTTGTCACGGCAGATGTCCTCGTGAAAGGACTTAGTCGTTAGGCCATTGCCGCAAGGTAGTAGCTTGAACGGGGTTGATCGGAATCGAGAGACGCGTGTTTACCCAGGTTTCGCCCCTCATGACGGAGGTAAAAGCCTACTTCCTGCTTGATTGTTTATTGCTTGGATTCTTGATTACAAGGGTGCTACTTGGCTATCCTAGTACTCGAGAGCTTGTAACTTAGTCTTTCTGCCTCAGGGGCTCCCCTTTATATACAGGTCGAGGCCCTGGGATTACAACGGAGTCCTGGTCGTAATACAACTCGTGCCCTAATCTGTTTCCTACTTATCCTACCTCCCAAGTAAGGGAGTTTCCTTTGTCTTCTTGTCGAGCCGGTGTTTCAGGTATTGGGCCATGAGCCGACCCAGTTCACGAGTCGCCCTCTGGCCCCTCAGCTTCATGGTCATTCCAGCCCATGTGGCGAACATGTTCTTTGAGTCGCCACTGGATAACCCGGCCCTGAACGGGTGGGTCATAGCGTGGGGTTATATCCCCAAAAAGTTTTGTATGCCCACAATGCATCATCGAGTTTCTTAGACCAATTCTCCCTAGAACTATTAACGGTCTTTTGCAAGACTAATTGTATTTATCTATTACTCAATTCAACTTGCCCACTAGACTGAGGATGATAAGGTGATGCAATTCTATGGTTCACATCATACTTAGCCAAGATTTTACGGAATGCACCATGAATAAAATGTGAACCACCATCAGTCATCAAATATCTAGGGACTCCAAACCTCAGAAAGATAACTTATTTAAGCATTTTAATATATAGATGTGTGGTGATCAGCACTACTAGTTGGAATATCTTATACCCACTTAGTAACATAATCAACAACAACTAGAATATGAGTGTACCCATTACAGGAAGGAAAAGGTCCCATATAATCAAAACCCCAAACATCAAATGGTTCAATAACAAGTGAATAATTCATAGGAATTTCTTGACGTCTACCAATATTACCAATTCTTTGACATTCATCACAAGAGAGGACAAAGTTACGTGCATCCTTGAAGATTGTAGACTAGTAAAAACCAGATTGGAATTCCTTATGTGCAGTTCTATCTCCTACATGGTGCCCTCTGTATGCCTCGAAATGACACTTCCTCAGAATTTCTTGCTGCTCATGCTCAGGTACACAACGTCTAATGACACCATCTACTCCTTTATATAAATGTGGGTCATCCCAAAAGTAATGTCTTAAATCAAAGAAGAACTTTTCTTTTGTTGATATGTGTAACTAGGTGGTATATATTTAGCAATAATTAAATTAGCATAATCTGTATACCAAGGATTATTGCGAGAAGTAGAAGCATTTATAACAGCTAAGTTCATCAGGAAAACTATCATCAATAGGTAGTGGGGCATCAAGAACATTTTCCATTCTAGACAAATTATCAGCTACAGAGTTTTTAGCTCCTTTTCTATCAACAATATGCAAATCAAATTCTTGTAGTACAAGAATCCACCTAATCATTCTAGGTTTAACATCTTTGTTTTCCATAAGATATTTAATAGTAGCATGATCTATGTGAACAGTTACTTTAGAATCAAGGATATAATGTCTGAATTTATCACATGTGTAAGTGCATCTAGTGCCCCTTAGTGATTTTGGTGCATTGAAGACTTATAGGTTAAGGGACTGATGCGTTTCTGAGTGTACATAGGTCTATAAGTCTATGAGGAGTTTGATATTTATAGAGAAAGTCGACCCCTAAAAATGAAGTTCTTCGACTGAAGACTTTGGATTTCTGAAGACTTTGAAAGTGAAGAAATTGGTGTGACCCTGAAGACTTGTTATTCATTCGAGGAACATGAAGCGTGAAGACTTTTGTTTTCATAGTTTCATTTTCTATTTCTTGAGTCATAGGAAACACCGTACTGTTAAAGGGGGTCGAGGAAATACTAAGGAAAAATTTCCATGTGATGCTCAACTCAAAATCCTACACCTACCAATCCCTTCGAGTGAAGCCATTGGAAATCTCATATAGTTCAGTCAAATTTCTTAAGTGACAGAGACGAAGTTCTTCTGGTCTCTGAGGAATTTGTTCTGACTGAGGAGTTAGGAATTTGCCAGTGCGGATTGCCTACAAGTGAGGCACATGATAGCCCTGAGGAAATTGATAGTCAAATTTCCAACCGTTGCTGTGCTGAGCGCCAGCTGTCCCAAAATATCTACCCACCTAACAGTCATATCATTGAAGGGCATTTATGTCTTATCATGTCAGGCTGCTCCCTAGGCTATAAATAGCCGCCCCCTACAACCACTAGCTGGTTGGCTGCTCCGAGAGAAACTGACACTTGTCCTTTGAGAGCATCCCATCCTCCGAGGACTTTGAGCGAAAATCATCTAGTGAGGAAACCCAAACCCAAACACCTATAAACCCAAAGTGATTGAGCATCACTAAAGTGATTGATCCTGCATGGATCCGACGCTTGTTACCTTTGAAGATTGTGCATCTTCCAGACGGTTAGGCGTCATGGTCTAGAGCATCCAAGAGGAAATTGTGGATCGCCGAGTGACCGAGTTTGTGAAGGTTTGGAAGTCACCTGAAGACTTACCACGAGTGATTGGGCAAGGTCTATGTGACCTTAGCTCAAGGAGAATACGATGAGGACTGTGTGTCCGGGACTGTGTGTCCTTAGGTTTAAATACCTAGCCGCTCCAACCAGACGTACAACTGTCACAGCAGTTGGAACTGGTCTACCAAATTATTGTCTTCACCAAGCCAACTGGTTCTATTTCCTCAACTCTTTCATTTCCTCATTACAGTTGTTGTGTGCTTGTTCATATCTATTTGAAGACTTTGACTGAAGACTTTCTCAATTTCCTCAGTTTAATTTCTTCAGTCTGTTTGTCTCCATCCTGTGTTATCCTGTGTTTACGCTTTCTGTACTCTGTTTTTGCTTTCATTTCATCATGATGATCATGTTTATGTTCTGCCATGTTTGCATCTGAGTACTTATTCCGCTGCAAGTAGTTCTTCGCTTAGGATTTTCCTCACCCGCAAATTCCTTAGTGAAGAATTCATAAAAATCGCCTATTCACCCCCTCTAGTCGATATAACACACTTTCAATTGGTATCAGAGTAAGGTACTCCCTTGTTCTGTGTGATTTTGGTTTAACCGTCTGGAGTTTTAGTTATGTCGGCCGCAGGTATGATCAAGGTCTCTGCTGGGTGTCCTACCTTTGATGGGACGGACTACCCCTACTGGAAGAATAAGATGCGAATGCATCTTGAGGCAATTGATAACGATCTCTGGTATGTTGTGGAAAATGGTGTTCCCTCAGTCACACCTTCTGTAAACGCTGTCGGTGTGAAGAGATTCAAGCAACTCGATTCCCAAGCGAAGAACATCATATGTGGCCATCTGAGCAAAGGGCAGTATGGAAGAGTGAGTGCTTTGGAAACTGCTAAGCTTATCTGGGATAGGTTGTCCAAGGTCAACGAAGGAGTCTCAACACAACGTGACTCTCGAGTTGACGTTCTTCGCAATCTCTTCAACCGCTTCAAAAGACTTGACAATGAAAATGTTCAGCAAACCTTCGATCACCTCACTGACATCTCAAATGAGCTTCAAGCACTTGGTGCCACTGACACCACCGACCATGAGGTGGTGAAGAAATTGCTGAGATCGGTTGATTCTTCATTTGATACTCTGGCACTGATGATACAAGAACGTGGAGATTACAAGTCACTCGATCCCGCTGATATCCTCGAGAGGCTAAATACTCATGAATTCCAGCTTGCTGAAAAGAGAGATCTCTATGGTTCGAGCTATGGCAGATTATGTGCCCTGAAGGCCAAGGCCGTCTCTGAATCTGAAGGTGAAGATTCTGGTAGTAGCCTTGGTGATCCTGAAGAACTGAGCCAGGAGCTAGCACTGCTCGTAATTTTTTTTCAGAAGTTCTCAAGACGTGGTCTCTTTGGAAAATCCTCAAGGAGTAATGATTCCTCATCCAGTGACTATAAGAAGAGACTGTGCCACAAATGCAAGAAACCTGGTCACTACATTCAAGACTGTCCTCGGTGGGAAAAGGAATCAAAGAAGAAGAAATACAAGGATTACAGTTCTGGTGACTCAAAGAAGAAGAAGAAATCTTCAAAGTCTTCATCATCAAAATCCTTGAAGTCTTCATCTCACAAGAAGAGCAGCTCCAAGAAGACTCGGGCATTCATTGGCAAGGAAATGGACTCTAAAGCTGAATCTGAGGAACATGAGGAAGAGGAGGCATCTGAGGAGTCAGAATCTGGTGTGGCGAGTCTAGCTCTCGCTACTGCGTTCGTCAGCAAGTCCATCTTCAACACTGAAGAAAATGGCTCCACCAACAAGGCTGATGAAAGTGATGATGACTACACTCCCACCTATTGCTTCATGGCAAAAGGTGCCAAGGTACTCAAATACCCCTCCTCTGAATCAAGTGAGGATGAATCTGATGAAAACCTCAAGCTTAGCTACTCTAAACTTGCTAAGATTGCTGTGAAACAACAAAAGGCTTTTGAAAAGGTTCAAAACATGCTAGACAAAAGTGATGATATGTTGGGTGAAGAAATGGATCGCACTAAAACCTTGACTGAAAATCTTCAGAGACTTCAGTCTAGGTTTGACAACCTTCTAGGTCATCATAACACTCTCTTATCTGATCATGAGAAGCTTTCTTATGAATTTCTTCAAAGAAAGTAATATCTTGAAAAGCTAAGGGTGAGTTATGAAAATCTTCAGCAGGAGCGCGATTCATTACTTGCTCAACAAATCAGCACTGCTCAGGAAGAATTTGTTCCTCCATGTTTGAAGTGCATTGAACGTGAATCTGCTAATTCCTCACCTGAATGTTCAAATGCTTATAATGTTACAAATTCTTCACCTATCTCTGCTATCACTAATTCCTCATCTGAGGATAATGCTAGTATCACTGATGATGCAGGGCTGAAGGAATTGTACATGACAGGCATGTACAAAAGCCTCAAAGGGCATTAGGCTCTTTCTGATGTGCTTAAAAAGCATATCCTCAACAGGAACCCTAGGAAAGAGGGTATCGCCTTTGAGAGGAAACTCAATGCTGATGGTACATACTGGAAGCCTGAGCAGTATCCCAAAACCTTATGGGTTGCTGCAAAGGTACCTCTAGTAGATCCATCTACTTTATCTGGCTTTACATGTGAATCTCCTCATTCTTCTGATGAGTCATTTGACTCCAACTATAAACTGTTCAAAAATCAGAATGGTGAAGTATTTGCTAGATATGTTGGCACTAACTGCAGGAACGGTTCCCCTATGAAGAAAAATTTGGGTTCCCAAAAAGTGCCTTGAAAATCTTCAGGTGAATGTCGTCATGACACCACCTGTGAAGAATAGGAACCCCAGATCAAAATCTTCATATGGACCAAATTCTTCATATGGATACAAGTCCTCATATGGACCAAATTCCTCACGTGGATCAAAGTCCTCATATGAACATCATCGTGCTAACACTTCTGTTTCGCAGGGAAGATTTAAGGTATATGAATATGAGCATTATTCTTCAAACCATTATGTTCATAAGTCCTCGAAGAATTTCTCTGCTTATTCATATGCTTACCCTAACTCCTCTTATGTGAAACGAAGTGGACTGGTTTCAATGCCACAGTTCTTGTATGGAGCTCGCAGAATGATGAACTCTTTGCCACCCCTTAAAATGTGGGTGGTGAAGAAAAGGAACTAAACTCCTATGCAGGGTCAGGTCTCCAGACGTGCTCATACGTCTGAAGAATTTGCTGGAGGCCTGAAAATGCCTGAAAGGACGCAGGCTAATCATGAAGAAATGAATCCTCATTTCTCACATCCTCATACTGTTTTATCTGTTCTATTGCTTGATGAAATTGATCCGATGAAATTAATGTCATATTCTTCACTGATGAAGTATCTGAGTTCGTAAGCTGCACTAATTCATCTGCAGGATGATCAACCCAAAGCCAATGAGTGGGTCCGTGGATGTAAAAATCACATGACTGGTGACAAGAATCTATTGATGGACATTCCCTTATCTCCATCGCATCTGAAGCATATCCTCTTTGCTGACAAAGGCAAAAGCAAGGTATTGGGTCTAGGTAAGGTTGCGATCACAAAGGATCGACACATGGACAAAGTCATGCTTGTCGAGTCCTTAGGATACAACCTCATATCTGTCTCAATGCTTTGTGATCTTGATATGGTTGTTATCTTTGGCAAGTATCGTTGTGTTGTGATCATGGAAGCTGACAATTCCAAAGTCTTTGAAGGCTTTAGGAGAGGAGATCTGTATATTGTTGATTTCTCTACAGGACCACAACCAGCTATATGTCTACATGCAAAAGCTTCAGAAGGCTGGCTATGGCATCGACGACTAGGTCATGCTGGCATGAGGAACTTGCACACGCTCGCGAAGAAGAAGCATGTCAGTTTCGTTGTCATGGGCCGGCGGCACAGATTCGGCAGGTCCTTTCATTTAAGGAGCTGGTCAAGGATTTTTTTCCCAAACTTCCAGCCGAGACCATCGCTTGCCTCCTCGCATTCTACTTCACTTTCCTACTCTGCTGCCACCTCTGCTTCTACATCGACAAGCTCACCGCCGCTGCCATTGTTGTCGGAAAGGGCTCTGGTCGCCGCCCTGCCAGAGTCGTCTACGATGGCCAATATCCCCATTGACCCTCAGCCTTTCGTTCCGCATGGTTTTCAGATTCAGGTGATTGAGGGTCGAAATGGGGTTTCTCGCGCGATTGTCCCTCATCGCCCAAGAAGACACGAAGAGTGGGCGATTGCCAACATCCACCCGCATCCGAATGAGGTATTTTTTCCCAATGTATGTGAGGTTCTGGAAGAGTTCCTTCAGGGAGTTGAGCAAGTTGGTTTTAGAGAAATCCAACCATGCCCTTTTGGAGAAGCATATGTTAAGTTCATGCATGTCAGAGATAGGGATAGGCTCATTCAGCAGGGCCCGCATGCATTTGGTGATGTTTTTATCTCATTTATGAAGCACAATGAAGGAAGAAATTGGCGCAGGGTTCATTTCAACAGAACTTGTTGGTTGCTATTTGTGGGGTCCCTTTTGATTTCTGTAATTCAGAAGATATTGCTTCTGCTATTTCCAAGTGGGGCAAGATCATTAGTTGGGAGAGAGAGGATGCCCTGAAGGGTAAAATCTTAGTCAAGGCTAGAGTTACAGAGCTTGGTGACATTCCAAAAAGTATAAGGTGGTCTGAAGGGGAACAATTTGAGGAGGAATCCTGGACCTGCTCTGTTGAAGTTCTTCTTGAAGAAATGCTGGGTGGTGGGCCTGCTGATGAGGACCCCATTCACCTGATGGTGTGGACCCACACCCTGTGCCCCAGTATGCTAATGATTTCCCAGGATTCCAACCTCTGCCTAATCACAATATTCATGCTCCTAATGGAGACTGGGATGACTGGGAAGAACAAGCAAAGCAAGATCAATACTGGGCTTTCCCACAACCAGTTCCTGTTCCCCCACAGCAGCCTCAAATTGTAATTCCAGCTTTGCCAGAAGATGGGGCTCCCAACAGTAGCATTACCACAGCTGTCTCTCTATCTGATGGTTTACTTTCTCTGACTCACTCAGCCAGTGAAGAGGTCAACCAAGGTGTTCAAGTCCCTCCAATTGGTCAAGGGCTTCTTAACATTGCCATGGCATATAATGCAGTGGAGGAAGAGGAGAATTTACAGGTGCCGCAGCTCAATGAAAATCATCTTCACCCACAGAATGTGGCCATTGAACATGCTGTGGTGGTTCAGAATGTGGTTCCTGATCCTCAAAATTTGCAGCCAGTTCCCACAACAGTTATGCTCAATGATGCCAGAGACACTGAAGTTACTGGCACTTCTATGCCCATCTTAGACATATACAAGCAAAATGAGGCTGTGAAAGAAATCCCACCTACTGAAAATAGTTCGGAACCATTTGCTGTTGCTGACAGTATTGCAGCTGAAGAAACTGTCCCTACAACTCAAGTTATTATTCCAGATATCAAGGGCAAGGCAGATGTTCCAATCCCTCACATTGGTTCCTCTTCAGAAGTGAACTCTAAAGGTAACTATGGGTCCTTATCTTTGCCAGGATGTCCTACTATGCTTGAATTACATACATTGGCCCAAGATCATGCTTTGCAAATTATTGATGGCTGACATTTAATTTCTGAAGAAGGGCTAGACTTGTGGATACAACATTTTGCACCAGCAACCCAGGGAGTTGCACCCACTTTCAAAATAGAAATTCCAGTAAGTTGGTTTAACTTCATAATCCATTTGCTGTTGACACCTGATAAGTTTGGTTGGACCATGCATTTGCTCAAATCTGATATATGGAAACTGTTGACTGCTAATTGTGAGCAAGAAGAAACTCTGCTTTTTCATATACCTGATGGATGAACCACTTCCCAGGCACCCACCTGCAAAGATTCCATCCTTGGACTAGGCAAGGAAAATGAAGGAATCAGTCCTACTGCTCATTCCTCCACTGGGGCAGGCAGTCCTCTTCAGCAAGTGTCTCCAAATAAAGTCCTGCCACTTGGAGAGGCTATCTCAAGAAAAAGGAGAGAGAAAGAACCTATGGTGGAAACTGAGGTAAGAAGGAGTGACAGTATTAAGAAGGATAATAAGGGCTATAGGAGAAAATCATGCGATGCTAAATTTTGTTTGCCATGTAATGCTATACCTCCACTTATTTAGAATTCATTGGTTAAAAACCTGACTAAATCTTTCTGTAAGGTTGCTGAGGATGAGCTACAGGAAAAGCTGTCCAAGAAACCTAAAAAGAAGGGGCAGGAGGAGGTGGCCAAGGTGTCCAAGGCCACAGGAGATGCAGCAAAGTCAAGGCATGTGTGATGATGAGTATACATCAACAGCCTGAGTTATTCAGCAGAATGGTCTGCTGTTCTCTTTTGGGAAATAATTGTCATATGTATGCAGTGATCTGTAACTCTTCCAATTGTTGCACAATGGATGTATGCCCTGGGTGGCACCTTTTGTCTGTTACCTGTACTCTGTTTAAGTGTCAACTCTGGTATCTTACTATGGGAGTGACTACTGCTTTATCTGCTACTGTGAAAGCTCTTGGATCTCATTACTGGTTGCTTTGGTTTTGCTGGTCACCTGTATATGTGAAATGCTGGCTTGTAGCCTCATGCTGCATGTCCACTGTTCTTTATGTGGATCACAATAACATTGATTTTTGGGATAATCATCAGGGGGTGGACCCTGCTGACCAAAGGTACATAATTTTGGTCTTTAATGAATAACAATAGAACATGGAATATCCTAAACTGGAATGTGAGGGGTATTAATTCTTCAGATAAATGGTTGGCGATTAGGCAAAAAGTGGAAGAAAGTGATGCTGGGATTGTGTGCTTGCAGGAAACTAAGAGAGAGAACTTTGATTTAGCCTATATTCATAAAGTGTGTCCACAGAGATTTAACAAATTTGAATACTTACCTTCCATTGGGGCATCTGGTGGTATTCTCACTGCCTGGAATGGAGCTTTATTCACTGGAGAATTAATGTTTCAAAACAAATTTTCCTTATCCATTCAATTCACTTGTAGAACATCTTCCAAATGTTGGATCCTCACAAACATCTATGGTCCTTGCAATCACGAGGATAAAATTGAGTTCATTGAATGGTTTGGTAATATACAAATGCCTAATGATGTGGATTGGATTATCATGTGGGACTTTAACTTCATTAGAACACCTGAGGACAGAAATAAACCTGGAGGGGATGTTAATGAAATGCTTATGTTTAATGAGGCTATAAGTGAACTTGGTTTGATTGAACTCCCTCTAAAAGGTAGGCAGTTTAGCTGGAGTAACATGCAAGACAGCCCCCTCCTGGAGAAGTTAGACTGGTTTTTCACCTCTGCTGCTTGGATGACCAGCTACCCAGATACTTTGGCTCTTCCCATGGCTAAGCCAATTTCTGATCATCTTCCATGCATGATAAAAATTGGCACAAATATCCCAAAATCTAAAGTGTTCAGATTTGAAAATTATTGGCTTAATCACAGCTCCTTTAAGCAGGTGGTTGAGGCTGCTTGGAATATTCCAATAGGTCATTCAGATTGTGCAAAGAAGATCAATGCAAAATTCAAAAATGTCAGAAGAGCACTTAAGTTGTGGGCTAAAAACCTTGCCTGTCATAAGAAGCAAATTGCAGATCTAAATGATTGTATCTTTCTATGTGACATGATTGAGGAATACATGGATCTTTCAGTGTTTGAGAATAATTGCAGGAACATTCTAAAGGATTTATTGTTAACTGTGCTCAATAATCAGAAGATTTACTGGAAAGAGAGAGGTAAAATTAAAGGAGTAAAGTTTGGAGATGAGAACACAAAATTCTTCCATACTAAAGCCTCTATTAATCACAGACACATTAGGATTGCTATGTTGTTGAACAAGGATCAAGTTGAAGTAACAGATCATGATGGAAAGGCTGCAATCCTATGGGAGGCTTTTAAAAATAGATTGGGACAATCCAATGGACACCCCATGCACTTTGACCTAAATGATCTGTATGAAAACATAGTGGATCCACAAATATTCATTGATCTGGAAAAACCTTTTTCTCAAGAAGAAATTGAAGATGTGGTAAAAAAACCTGCCTGCAGATAAATCACCAGGGCCAGATGGATTTAATAATGAGTTTATCAAAAGTTGTTGGGATATTAACAAGACTGATGTCTTTGAGCTTATTATGGCATTCCATGCTGGGAATGTAAATCTAGAGAGCATCAACTCCTCTTTCATCACTCTAGTGCCAAAAAAAAGAAGTGCCACTTTCCCCAAATGACTTCAGGCCAATTTCTTTGCTAAATGGAGTACTGAAAATCATTACAAAATTGCTGGCCAATAGATTACAAAGAGTTATTCTGCAAATGGTGCATATTAATCAATATGGTTTCCTCAAAGATAGAGTGATCTAGGATTGCCTAGGATGGGCATATGAATACATTCACCAGTGCCATAAGTCTAGGGAGGAAATCTTAGTAATTTAATTGGATTTTGAGAAGGCTTTTGATACAATTGAGCATGCAGCAATCATTGATATTTTTAGAGCTAAAGGTTTTGGAGAGAAATGGATATCCTGGATGAAAGCTCTGTTCACAACTGCATCATCTTGTGTATTACTGAATGGTGTACCTGGGAAAAGAATTTACATAAGAAGAGGAGTAAGACAAGGGGACCCTTACTCTCCTTTAATACTTGTACTGGCTGCTGATCTGTTGCATTCTATTCTTAACAAAGCCAAGAGGTTAAACCTGATCACTGCTCCACTTCAAGTCAACTCTTGCCCTCACTTCCCAATTGTGCAATATGCAGATGACACTCTGGTGGTTATGCAAGCTGATTCTAGACAGTTGTTCTGTTTAAAGGCACCTCTCAATACTTTTGCTTCAGCAACTGGGCTCAAAGTGAATTATGGGAAGTCAATCATGGTACCTTTGAACATTGCTAAAGACAAGGTAGAAATATTCACAAACACTCTGCAGTGTGCTAGAGGAAATTTCCCATTTACTTACCTTGGACTTCCCTTGGGAATATACAAACCAACTGTTGAGCAATGCCTCCCCCTGGTTAACGGGACTGCCAAAAGATTGGCTGCTGTCTCTATCTTCATGACCCAAGCTGGAAAATTACTACTGGTCAATTCAGTGATGACACCATTATCAGTTTTCTTCATGTGTTGTCTGGACATACCTATTCCAATAAAGAAACAAATCATCAAGTATTTGAGGCACTGTCTATGGAGAGGCCCTGATATGGAGGACAGAAGACCTGCATTGGTGGCCTGGCACACTGTGTGTAGACCCAAGGACCAGGGAGGATTAGGAGTACTAGATATCTTTACACACAACAAAACCCTGCTCATGAAGAACCACCACAAATTCTTCAACAGACATGACATTCCTTGGGTTAACCTGATTTGGGAAACATACTATAATGATGGGAAGTTACCAGGGGACGGCATGGTAGGATCATTCTGGTGGAAGTCCAACTTAGCTCTCATTGATCAGTACAAAGCTATTGCTAGATGTAATGTGGGAGATGGTGTCAGTGCATTCTTTTGGGATGATCTATGGAACCAAACAATACTTAAACACCAATTCCCCCACTTATTCTCTTTTGTCAGAAATCCTCAGCTGAATATTCAACAAGTGTTGCAGACTGAATACTTACAGGATCTCTTCTACCTACCTTTGACAACAGAAGCATATGAGGAATTCTTACAAATGGAAGATATTTGCATTTCCATGAGACAATCTGAATACTTAGACACATTGGACACTTGGAGTTACATTTGGGGAACTGAACACTATTCATCCATCAAAGCATATAAAGTTTTAATTGGCCACAAGCAGACCCCACCACATTTCAACTGGATCTGGCAGAGTTCCTGTCAGCCAAAGCATAAAGTTTTCTTCTGGCAACTACTCCATGATCGTGTCAACAGAAGAAATTTACTTAGAAAAAAGAATTTTGTATTGGAAGCTTATAACTATGTAGTTGGAGGTTGCCAACAAGAAGAAACACTGCATCATCTTTTTTGGGGTTGCCAATTTGTTCAACAATGCTGGGACTTCATATGTCCAACAAGAACACCAAACTTGTATGTGTTAGAAGCGTTTCAAGACCGTAAAGACAAACTAAGGTACCCATTCTACATGGAGATCATCATTCTTGGAGCGTGGGCCATCTGGATAACCAGAAATAATAAGATTTTCGAAAGCATTGCTCCTTCATTTCAAGGCTGGAAGTCCATATATCTGGAGGAACTAAAGCTTTTAAAGTTTAGGATGAAGAAGAAGCATGAGAGGCAATTCTCTGTTTGGCTTGAAGGCCTTTTGTAATTACTCTGCTTGTAGGTTAGTAGGCTTTTTGTTATTTCTTTCCTTTCTTTTCTTTTTTCTAGTTTCTAGTTTCTTTTTCTTCTTAAGGCTTACCTCAAGCCTTTTCAGACTATTTGTACTTTGCTCTCTTAATTTATAAAAATTGCAGTGGGGTCTTACCCTACTGTTTATAGTCAAAAAAAGAAGAAGCATGTCATTGGCATTGAGAGTGTCAAATTCCTCAAGGATCACTTGTGCGGAGCCTGTGAAGCTGGAAAGATGACCAAGGCCAAACATCTAGCGAATACTATCATGACTACCACTCAACCATTTGAATTGCTTCACATGGATCTCTTTGGTCCTAATCACTATTCTGCAGTTACAAATGATGCATCTCTATATGGCTTTGTTATTGTCGATGATTACTCTCGTTACACATGGGTGCATATTGTCACTTACAAACATGAGGTGCAGGAAGTCTTCAAACTATTTTCCTCGTGGGCTTCAACCAACTTTGGTGTGAAGATCAAGCACATCAGCCGTGACAATGGAACCGAGTTCAAGAATTCTGGTCTTGATGACTATCTTGATGAACTTGGTATTACTCATGAGTTATCTGCTCCTTATACTCCTCAGCAGAATGGCGTCGCGGAGCGCAAGAATAGGACTCTTGTTGAGATGGCTTGCACTATGCTTGATTAATACAAGACGCCTCGTCGTTTCTGGATTGAGGCAATTGATACTGCATGCCACATCATCAACAAGGTATATCTTCACAAATTCTTCAAAAATACTGCATACGAACTCCTCACTGACAAGAAACCCAATGTGAGTTATTTCAAAGTGTTCAGTGCTAAATGTTGGATTAGAGATCCTCATCATAATTCTAAATTTGCACCGAAAGCACATGAAGGTTTTATGCTAGGTTACGGAAAGGACTCGCACACCTACAGAGTCTTCAACAACGTTCACCACAAGGTTGTTGAAACTGTAGATGTGCGGTTCGATGAAACTAATGGCTCGCAAAGAGAGCACCTACCTCCTGTGTTAGATGAACAATCACCTGAGGATGTCATTCCTACCAAAGAATCTATTGAAGAAATCATTCCAGAACGTGAAGAACGCCATGCTGATGCACCTGAGGAAAATGACACTGAAGAAAATGCTAATCAAATTCCTCAACGACAACCAGCTCATCCTCGTGTTGCAAATGAAGTGCAGATTGAGAAAATCATCAGCGATATCAACATTCGAGGTCCTCTCACACGCTCAAGAGCTTCACATTTATCTAACTTTTGTGGGAACTTTGCTTTTGTCTCTATCTCAAAGCCCACTAAGGTAGATGAAGCATTTCTGGAGCCTGAATGGATTCAAGCTATGCAAGAGGAATTACATCAATTTGAGCTCAACAACGTCTGGGAACTGGTCAATCATCCAGATCCTCGCAAGCACAATATCATTGGCACAAAGTGGATCTACCGCAACCAGCAAGATGAAAATGGCCTTGTGGTGAGGAATAAGGCACGGCTTGTAGCTCAAGGCTACACATAGGTTGAAGGAATTGATTTCGATGAAACTTTTGCACCTGTTGCTAGACTTGAGGCTATTCGCATATTACTTGCTTAAGCTAACCATCATGGTACCACTTTATATCAAATGGATGTGAAAAGTGCATTCCTCAATGGTAAGCTTGAGGAAGAAGTATATGTTGCTCAACCCCAGGTTTTCAAGATCCAAAGCATCCCGACAAAGTCTTCAAACTCAATAAGGCCCTCTATGGCCTCAAGCAGGCCCCTCGGGCGTGGTATGATACTTTGAAGGAATTCCTCATGAAGAAAGGCTTCAAACCTGGTTCACTTGACCCTACTCTTTTCACTAAATCTTATGATGGTGAATTGTTTGTGTGCCAAATATATGTTGATGATATCATATTTGGCTATACTGACCAACATTACAGTGATGAATTTGCCTATATGATGAGTGAAGAATATCAAATGTCTATGATGGGAGAATTGAAATTCTTCTTAGGTCTTCAAATTCGTCAACGGCGCAATGGCATATTCATATCTCAGGAGAAATACCTCAAGGACGTATTGAGGAAATTCGGCATGCAAGATTGCAAAGGGGTCAAAATTCCTATGCCCACCAATGGCCATCTATGCACTGATGAAAATGGTATTGACTTCGATCAAAAGGTATACTGCTCCATGATTGGTTCCCTATTGTATTTATGTGCATCTAGGCCAGATATTATGCTTAGTGTTTGCATGTGTTCCCGATTTCAAGCTACACCGAAGGAATCACACCATAAGGCCGTGAAGCATATTCTTCGATATCTAGCTCACACACCAACACTTGGATTATGGTACCCCAAGGGCTCGGCTTTTGATCTCATTGGATATTCAGACTCTAACTATGCTGGTGATCGTGTGGACCGCAAGTCAACATCAGGCGCATGCCATTTCCTCGGACGATCTTTGGTTTGTTGGTCCTCGAAGAAACAAAATTGTGTATCACTGTCTACTACTGAAGCTGAGTACATTGCTGCTGGTTCTTGCTGTGCTCAATTGTTGTGGATGAAGCAAACTCTCAAGGACTACGGCGTCAACATGAAGAATGTGCCTCTCTACTGTGACAATGAGAGTGCAATCAAGATTGCTCATAACCCAGTTCAGCACTCGAAGACAAAGCACATTCAGATTCGTCATCATTTTCTTCGTGATCATGTATGGAAGGGCGACATCTCTATTGAGCATGTAAGGACTGAAGAACAGGTAGCCGATATCTTCACAAAGCCCTTGGATGAGAAGATATTTAGCAAGTTGAGGTGCGAGCTAAATATCCTAGAATCTTCGAATGTTCTTTGAAAAGGACACTCATCCTAACACTTATGAAAAATTGATGACTTAGATGTGCAACACGCGAAGAAACCTTTTTCTTCAATCAATGAAGACTAACACTCTAAGTGTGAAGAAATTAACGAAGAATTTGATTCTTAGAGACCTACGACAATTGTACACGGTGTCTGAAATCATCATTCTTATATAGTGGGTCACGCCACCACCAAAAGTTGAAAATCTTCAATATGAATTTTTCCTCATTTCTGAAATTCCTCAGTTGTTCATTTTATTCAACTTTGCAATGTCTTCACTCTTTCCGCTGTTGTTCTTCATTGGCTATAATTATATATATGAGTTTATGTCCTCTACAACATTCACTTATTGCTATTTCTTCAAGTTGCCTTTTCTGCTAAGTGAATGTGATCGGACCCTTCCCCATGCAAGTGTTGATGAAGCCGCTGTAGCCCGGTCAAGCCCCAAGGACCCAATTCCTCGTGAAGGAATTGTTGGACGTGCCAAGAACTGTCTATCACATTATGTCGAAGACATTGAGTCCAATCAAAGGCCATGACTCGAATGATGAAGAAGTCGTTGGCATCATGAAGAATTTTCTGTTCAGTATCATGCATGGCATTCCTGTCAACTATCATGATTTCTTCATGAGGACTCTGGCTAATGTTGCTCTCTCTCCGTTTGAGTTGAAGCCGTATGCTCCTTGGATTATGAGATTCCTCAGAACAAGGTCTTCACTCAACTACAAGGCTGATTTTCAGAATCACCTCAGCTACTTGCCCCCAATTGAAGTCCTCAAGCGGACATATTCCTCAGCTGATGAAAAGGGCAAGGCACTTGCTATTATTGATGAAGGCATTCGTCCATTGGATGGTCAGTTTCGCAAAGCTACATCTTACTCCGCCAATGATGACTCTGCCACTCATGACTCTGCCGCACAAGCTTCAAAGCCAAATCCTCAAGCCACAGCTCCAAGGGTGATGACTGACCGTGAGCTTCTCCTCAGTCTTCATCAGAAGGTGGATCGAAACCACAAATGGGTTAAGCGTCAGTTTGGCTCTATTCTTCAAAACATGACTGCTACTCACAATGCAGTGAAGAAAAACCATTACTACCTCCATGAAGTCTTCGGTCGCACTTGGGCTCTTCTGTCACATCTATACGGTGAAGATGATCTGAAGCAAATGGGTCTCAAAGAGGACTTTGACTGGTCTGCACCACCAGCGAAGAAATTCAAGAAGGTCAAAGTTCCCTCCTTGGTGGCCAGCTCATATTCTTCATCGCGCGACACTGATGAGCAAGAAGACTTGGACGACACTGCGGCAGGCCCTACAACAACAAACGACCCCAACATCGCTGGCGCTCCTCCTTCAACATGATATTCTTCAGGGGCGTTAGTCCTCATTTTTCAATCCTTTTGGTCATTCGATGACAAAGGGGGAGAAATTTGAGTTAGTCTTCAAGCAGGTCTACATATATGGGCGTTTTTTTTCTAAGTTACAACTCTCGTTCTTTTGAAGACTTTGCTGGATCGAGTTGTAAACTTAAACTCTATGGTGGTCTGATACTTTTGTTGTGTTCTTCTACATGCTTATTCCTCATATATGTTATTGCACGCATGCTGAATTACATCACTCACCATATTTCATCAAGCATTTCAAATTCTTCACATTATATGTCAAATGCGTGTATGAATTACAAGATATAGGGGGGGAGATCTCCATGATTCTACTCTTCAAGTGTGCATTGCTTCAAAAGAAAATTCCTCACTATGCACATCTTCAGGGGGAGTTCTTCTATATCTTGCAATCAAATTCCTCATTATCAGTATTTACACTTCATAGGTTTATCCCCGTTGAAAACTTAACCTATACTGTCATCAATCACCAAAAAGGGGGAGATTGTAAGTGCATCTAGTGCCCCTTAGTGATTTTGGTGTATTGAAGACTTATAGGTTAAGGGACTGATGCGTTTCTGAGTGTACATAGGTCTATAAGTCTATGAGGAGTTTGATATTTATAGAGAAAGTCGACCCCTAAAAATGAAGTTCTTCGACTGAGGACTTTGGATTTCTGAAGACTTTGAAAGTGAAGAAATTGGTGTGACCCTGAAGACTTGTTATTCATTCGAGGAACATGAAGCGTGAAGACTTTTGTTTGCATAGTTTCATTTTCTATTTCTTGAGTCATAGGAAACACCGTACTGTTAAAGGGGGTCGAGGAAATACTAAGGAAAAATTTCCATGTGATGCTCAACTCAAAATCCTACACCTACCAATCCCTTCGAGTGAAGCCATTGGAAATCTCATATAGTTCAGTCAAATTTCTTAAGTGACAGAGACGAAGTTCTTCTGGTCTCTGAGGAATTTGTTCTGACTGAGTTAGGAATTTGCCAGTGCGGATTGCCTACAAGTGAGGCACATGATAGCCCTGAGGAAATTGATAGTCAAATTTCCAACCGTTGCTGTGCTGAGCGCCAGCTGTCCCAAAATATCTACCCACCTAACAGTCATATCATTGAAGGGCATTTATGTCTTATCATGTCAGGCTGCTCCCTAGGCTATAAATAGCCGCCCCCTACAACCACTAGCTGGTTGGCTGCTCCGAGAGAAACTGACACTTGTCATTTGTGAGCATCCCATCCTCCGAGGACTTTGAGCGAAAATCATCTAGTGAGGAAACCCAAACCCAAACACCTATAAACCCAAAGTGATTGAGCATCACTAAAGAGATTGATCCTGCATGGATCCGACGCTTGTTACCTTTGAAGATTGTGCATCTTCCAGATGGTTAGGTGTCATGGTCTAGAGCATCCAAGAGGAAATTGTGGATCGCCGAGTGACTGAGTTTGTGAAGCTTTGGAAGTCACCTGAAGACTTACCATGAGTGATTGGGCGAGGTTTGTGTGACCTTAGCTCAAGGAGAATACGGTGAGGACTGTGTGTCCTCAGGTTTAAATACCTAGCCGCTCCAACCAGACGTACAACTGTCACAGCAGTTGGAACTGGTCTACCAAATCATTGTCTTCACCAAGCCAACTGGTTCTATTTCCTCAACTCTTTCATTTCCTCATTATAGTTGTTGTGTGCTTGTTCGTATCTGTTTGAAGACTTTGACTGAAGACTTTCTCAATTTCCTCAGTTCAATTTCTTCAGTCTGTTTGTCTTCATCCTGTGTTATCCTGTGTTTACGCTTTCTGTACTCTGTGTTTGCTTTCATTTCATCATGATGATCATGTTTATGTTCTGCCATGTTTGCATCTGAGTACTTATTCCGCTGCAAGTAGTTCTTCGCTTAGGATTTTCCTCACCCGCAAATTCCTCAGTGAAGAATTCATAAAAATCGCCTATTCACCCCCCTCTAGTTGATATAACGCACTTTCAACATGCAAACACAACTTCTAAAAATTCTTTCTCAGTATTAGCAGAATTTCTTTGAGCACTATCCAAGGTCTTACTAGCATAATGAGTAACATTTAGTTTCTTATCAACTCTTTTGCCTAAAATAGCACCAATAGCATAATCACTAGCATCACACATAATTTTAAAGGGTAGGTTCCAATCAGGTGGTTGATGAACAGGCGCATAAATTAAGGCTTTCTTAAGTATTTCAAAGAACATCTTTTTGTAGGAGACTAGTGAGAGGCCTAGAAATTTTAGAGAAGTCTTTAATGAACCTACTATAAAAACCAGCATGACTCAGGAAACTTCTTATACCTTTGATATATATAGAACATGACATTTTCTCAATTGCATCAACTTTAGCTTTATCTACCTCAATACCTCTTTCGGAAATTTTATGACCAAGGACTATACCTTCATTTGCCATGAAGTGGCACTTCTGCCAATTCAAGACAAGATTCGTCTAATCACATCTCTGCCAAAGTTTGTCAATATTGCTCAAACAATCATCAGAAAGAAGTTTCGTAAATGGAAAATCATCATGAATACCTCAACAATTTTTCACAAAAATATGAGAATATAGGAATCATACATCTTTGAAAGGTAGGAGGTGCATTACATAAACCAAAAGGTATACGACTATAAGCATAAGTTCCAAATGGGCAAATAAAGGTAGTTTTATTTTGATCTTGTTGTGAAACAAGTATTTGAGAAAAAACTAGAATATCCATCTAGGAAACAGAAGTGTGTATGTTTGGATAATCTTTCTAACATTTGATCAATAAAAGGCAACAGGTAATGATATTTTCCAGTTGCTTTATTTAGTTTTCTTAAATCAACTACCATCCTACAGCCAGTTATAATTCTTTGTGGGAGAGGTTCATTTTTATTATTTGGGACAACAATAATGCCTCCTTTCTTAGGGACACAATGAACAAGACTTGCCCATCTACTATCAGTTATAGGATAAATTATACCTACTCCCAGGGCTTTAATATATCAGCTCTTACCGCATCCTTCATTTTGGGATTCAAACGACGTTGATGATCGACAACGGGTTTAGCATCAAGCTCCATATTAATCTTGTGCTGACACAATGTTGGGCTAATGCCCTTAAGATATCAATAGTATATCCAATCGCAACGTGATGCTTCCTCGGAGTTTTGAGTAATCTCTTTTCTTCATGCTCTAAAAGGTTAGCATTGATAATAACATGATATATCTTGTTTTCAACAAGATAAGCATATTTCAATGTATCTTGGAGTTTCTTTAATTCAAACATAGGATCCCTCTTAGGTGGAAGTGGGTCTCCCAAAGTTTCAACATGCAAATTATGTTTAAGGATAGGTGCTTGCCTAAAGAATATTTCATCTATTTCATTTCTTTCATTCATATGCATATCATTTTCATGATCTAGCAGATATTGTTCTAATGGATCAGTAGCACACACAAAAATAGAAGAAAGGTCAATGATTTCATCTTTACTAGGCAATTCTTTATCATGAGTTTGTCTACTAAACTTGGAGAAATTAAATTCATGAGATACATCACCGAACTTAACACTAACCTTCTCTTTAGCACAATCAATTTCAGCATTAACAGTATTCAAGAAAAGTCTACCAAATATAATGAGACAAAAATCATCTTGTGGTGATCCAAGAACTAGAAAATCAGTAGGGTATTTGATCTTACCACACAAGACTTCAACATCTCTAACAATCCCAAGCAGTGAAATAGTATCTCTGTTTGCAAGCTTAATAGTAACATCAATATCTTCTATCTCAACAGGTGCAATATCATGCATAATTTCTTGATATAAAGTAAATGGAATAGCACTTACGCTAGCAGCCATGTCACATAAATGATGATAGCAATGATCTCCAATCTTAAAAGAAACAACATGCATGCCAACAACCAGTTTACTCTTATCTAATTTGTCTTATTAGGTCTTAACTTGTTTAGCAATCTGGGTTGCTTCCTCACAGAAATAAATTACATGTCCATCAATATTATCAACCAAGAGATCTTCAACCATTGCAATATTAGGTTCTACTTTAATTTGTTCAGAAGGTTTAGGTGCTTTAACATTACTTTATGAACCACAATTGTAGCTTTAGCATGTTCCTTAATCCTAATAGGGAAAGGAGGTTTCTCAATATAAGTAGTGGGTACAAATGGATTAGCAGAATAGGCAATAGTTTCAGTTTTAGCTATAACAGGTTCATTACAAATTTCTTAAATAGTTGGATGCACTGGTACAGTGAGGTGCTATACAAACGGTTTTTAACCACTTTTCGCGACGGCGTTTTGAACCGTCGCCAAGTGAGTGACTGCGATACGGGGGTGTCGGCGTTCTGGGAACGGGGGTCCCCAGACTTTCCTGCCTGCGGCCCACGACGTGGCTCTGCAAGAGGGCCCGTATGGCCGATCTCCACCAACAAGCATTCGAGACCCTCGCGAGGGGCCAAGCCTCGCGAGGCGGACAACACAAGACCTCCTCGGGAGCGGCCTCACCAGGCTGGCTTGCGAGGGGTGGAGAGATCAAGGCAAGGCAAACCTCGCGAGGTTCTCGTGACGTGAGCCATGACGATCGAGACCAGGCGGGCGCCAGACGGGTGCCAGCGTGCACAGTGTCCTTGCTTCCTCTTTGGTGCTAAGGAGGCAAGCGCAGACGAAGAGTACCGAGGCGTCAAGCAAAGGTTTCCATATCGGTGCAACGAGACCAAGACCAGCAGGACGGCAAGACGGAGGTCACCATGGAGCCCAAGGCGGCATCACCACCAGAGCCTTTGGCAGGCGAAGACTGCTTTTGTCAGGATAACTTGTACTAGCTGTCCCCTTTCAAATTGGCCGTTGCGGCACCCCTTCCCGCTCAATATTTGGGGAGAGGACCAGGGCCTCTATAAATAGGATTAGCCACCACAGTAGGAGGCAACTGAGCCTCAGCCATCTCATCTTGGACTAGATCCGACCCATCCTCACACCCACCAAGCACAAGAACACCTCACCTCAGGAGGCTGTTCTTCCCCTTGTACTGTTCATCCTCAGCCCGAGAGGCAATCCACCACACCACACTGGAGTAGGGTATTACACCACAACAGTGGCCCGAACCAGTATAAATCTTGTGTCTCTTGTGTTGCAAGTTCGTCGAGCTAGCCTTTGAGATCGTGGCGAGGTTGAGGGCGTGATTTGGTAGGGGGAGATCTTCGTGCGCACCCTAGTGTTCGAACCTTGAGGGTTTTGCCCGAACCCGAGATTCGACATTTGGCGCGCCAGGTAGGGGTGCGCCGGAGTTTTCCTTCCGTTGATTCACGCTCCACCATCCTCGCGCCCATCCTCCATGGCTGGTGACGCTCTTCCGACCAGATCTATGGACGCCCACGGCAACGCCTGGGGGCTCCGAGTCCTTGCTCCCACCTTGCGACAGGTGCAGTGGCCACCCAAGTTCAAGTCGGAGATGCCGCCGCGCTACGACGGCGCGGCGGACCCGTGGGCTTTCCTGCTGGCGTATGAGTAGGCCGTCTTTAAGGCCGGGGGCGACGACAAGGTCATGGCCAACTGGCTTCCCATGGCCCTGACTGGCTCACCGCACGCCTGGCTGCTCGACCTCCCCAGATCCACGGTTGCGTCTTGGGAGGAGTTGCGTGGTCTCTTCGTTGTGCGCTATGCGGTGCTGGCGCACCACGTGGTTGCGGCTCTCCTCGGCGGCTCGCAAGCACCACTCTCGGATCGTCACGTCAATCCGTCCCTTCGCCAGATCGGCGCCACTTCCAAGCGCCCGGGTGCTCCGCCGGGCTGGGCCGCCCCCGAGGCCGACCTCACCTTCGACTCAGGGGATCATCCCGCCTCCACCGTCGGCTCGGGTGTGCTCCCAATGCTTTGCACGCCCACCATCTGCAACGTGTCCGTCACCAAGACGCTCATCGACGGCGGCGCCGACCTCAACGTGCTCTCCGTTGAGGCCTTCAGCCTTCTTCACGTACCGCTCGAGTGGCTCCGCCCTAGCAAGCCTATCTCATGGGTTGGTGGAGGCCCCGTCCACTCCCTAGGGCGGATCCGCCTCCCCGTAACCTTCGGCACGCACGACAAATACCACATCGAGCTGGTCGACTTCGACATCGCTCACATCGGCCTCCCGTACAACGCCATCCTCGGGTACCCGGCCCTGGCTCAGTTCATGGTGGCGACCAATCCGGCCTACAACCTCATGAAGATGCCCGGGAGCAAGGGTGTCCTCACAGTAGTTGGGGACGCCAAGGAAGCCTTGATGACACTCAAGCTTATCCTCAAGACCGCCGCGACAGCGCAGCCCGCCGCGACGGTGCAGCCCGCCGACGCGGACACCTCCAAGGCCAAGGGAGCCGCACCAACCAAGCAAGTGCCAGTCGAGGAGGACGGGTCCTCGGGGGCAACCTTTACGATAGGCGCCAACCTCGAGCCTAGTCAGGAGGAGGCGCTGGTGAAGTTCTTGCACGCAAACAAGGAAGTGTTCGCTTGGGAGCCCGATCAGCTGGTAGGGGTCCCAAGAGGGGTGATAGAGCACCACCTGAAGGTGTGCACCAACGTACGCCCCGTAAAGCAGAGGGCGAGGCGGCAGTCCACAGAGAAGAAAGCTTTCATCATCCAAAAGACCCGCAAGTTGGAGGCTGCGGGTGTCATTCGCGAGGTTCGGTATCCCGAGTGGCTGGCGAACCCCGTCGTCGTGCCCAAGAAAGGCGGGAAGGAGCGAATATGCGTTGACTTCACCAACCTCAACAAGGCCTGCCCCCAAGATCCGTTCCCGCTTCCACGCATCGACCAGATCGTCGACTCTACCACCGAGTGCGACTTGCTGTGCTTCCTGGATGCATTCTCAGGATACCACCAGATCAAGATGGCGGTAGAAGATGTGGAGAAGACAGCCTTCCTGACCCCGTGCGGGGTGTACTGCTACACTTTCATGCCTTTCGGGCTGCGCAACGCAGGCGCAACCTTCCAGCCCCTCATGCACATCACCTTGGGTCAGCAGCTCAGAAGAAACGCTGAAGCCTACGTCGACGACATCATGGTGAAGTCTCGGGAGGCTAGGACCTTGATCCAAGACCTGGAGGAGACCTTTGAAAGCCTCCGCCAGGTGGACTTGCGACTCAACCTGGAAAAGTGCGTGTTTGGCGTCCCTTCCGGCAAGCTGCTGGGCTTCCTTGTGTCCCACAGGGGGATCGAGGCCAAACCAGAGAAGGTCAAGGCCATTGAAGACATGATTCCACCGCAAACCCTCAAGGAAATGCAGAAGCTTGCTGGATGGGTGACTGCGTTGGGACGCTTCATTTCCAAGCTGGGAGAGCATGCCCTACCCTTCTTCCAGCTGATGAAGAAGAAGGGCCCATTCGAGTGGACCCCGGAGGCCGACCAAGCATTTCAAGACCTCAAGAGATACCTGACCAGCCCTCCAGTAATGCTGGCGCCGCGACCTCTCGAGCCCCTAGTGCTTTACCTTGCCGCCACTCCCTACTCTGCCAGCGCGGCTCTAGTGGCGGTTCGGGAAGAACGCCAAGCCAAGGGCGCATCACGCCGAGCTACGCCCCCAGTAGGGACGGCGCGGGACCAGGAGGGCGCCGCAAAGGCCGCGACTATGGCAGCAGAGAATCAAGCTCAGCAGGGCGACGCCCCCGAGCCCGCAGGGACCCCGACAAGCGATCAGGCGTTGGGGGCTCCACCACCTCAGGAGGCGCCCCAACTTCCGGAAGGCGCAAGCCTCATCAGCGCACCTGCCCTCGTCGAGCACCCGGTATACTTCGTCAGCACGGTGTTGCGGGATGCAAGAGCACGGTACCCCATGCCTCAGAAGCTCTTACTCACGCTCTTGGTGGCCTCGCGTAAGTTGCGGCATTACTTTCAAGGCCACCCCATCAAGGTCGTCTCAGCCTACCCACTAGAGAGGGTGCTCAGGAGCCCCAACTCCGCCGGGAGGGTTGCTGAGTGGAACATCGAGCTGCAAGCATTCTAGTTGGAGTTTACAACCACCAGGGTCATCAAGGGAGCCACACTCGCCGATTTCGTGGCAGAATGGACGGACGCCCCAGCGCTTGAAATAGGCGAGGATCGGTCCCTCTCGCCAGGAAGTGAGGCGCCCAACGGCTGGGCCATGTATTTCGATGGTGCCTTAGTGCGCCAGGGCGTGGGAGCTGGAGCAGTGCTCATCTCGCCCACTCAGGACAAGCTCTACTACGCCGTGCAGCTCTGCTTCCAGCAGGGCGAGAAGGTCTCCAACAACATTGCAGAGTACGAAGGCCTCATAGCCGGCCTGAAGGTTGCGGCGGCACTGGGGGTGAAGCGTCTCACCATCAGGGGCGACTCGCAGCTCCTCGTCAACTTCTCCAACAAGGTATACGAGCCGAAGGACGAACACATGGAGGCATACCTTGCGGAAGTGCGCAAGATGGAGAAGCAGTTCCTAGGCCTGGAGTTGCAGCACGTGCCCCGGGGAACCAACAAGGAAGCCAACGACATCGCCAGAAGGGCATCCAAGCGACAGCCCCAAGAGTCTGGCGTCTTCGAGGAGCGGCTCTTCAAGCCATCGGCGACACCACCGCTTTCAAGGATAGCACAGCCTCGAGAGGAGCTCCTGCAGCCACCTGCCACGGGAGCCCCAGCCTATGGCCCGACTTCAGGAGCGCGTCTACTCTTGGCGCTCGAGCCCTAGGAGGGATGCTGGACAAAGGAATTTAAGGAATACCTGATGCAAGGGACGCTGTCGGAGAAGGAGGAGGACGCAGACTGTGTGGCCCGACAAGCCACGGCATACTGCATCCAGGACGGTGAGTTATACAGGAAGCGGCCAAATGACGTTTCACTGCGTTGCATCTCTAGTGAATAGGAGAAAGAGCTGCTAGCCGACATATACGGCGGGGACTGCGGGCACCACTCGTCGTCACGAATCCTCGTCAGCATGGCATTCCGCAGCAGATTCTACTGGCCTACGGTGCTCAACAACGCAGCTGAGTTGGTGAGGTCCTGCGAGGCCTGCCAATTCCACGCCAAGAAAATCCATCAGCCAGCTCAGGGCCTCCAGACCATTCCACTCTCGTGGCTGTTCGCAGTCTAGGGACTGGACATCCTGGGCCCGTTCCATCGAGCGCCCGGGGGCTACCGATACCTCTACATTGCCATCGACAAGTTCACCAAGTGGGCGGAGGTGGAAGCCGTCCGCACCA
Source organism: Aegilops tauschii subsp. strangulata (assembly GCF_002575655.3). Classification (NCBI taxonomy): domain Eukaryota; kingdom Viridiplantae; phylum Streptophyta; class Magnoliopsida; order Poales; family Poaceae; genus Aegilops; species Aegilops tauschii. The sequence continues at coordinate 84,249,339 of NC_053038.3, read as the reverse complement.
TCCCAGCTGGCTCCGCGGTCAAGTTCATTAAGGGTCTTGTGAGCCGTTTTGGGGTCCCCAACCGCATCATCACCGATAATGGCTCGCAGTTCACCAGTAACCTCTTCAAAACGTACTGCGCTAACCTTGGAACGCAGATTTGCTACGCTTCAGTGGTGCACCCCCTGAGCAATGGTCAAGTTGAACACGCCAATGCGGAGGTCCTGAGAGGCCTCAAGACCAGGACCTTCAAGAAGAAGATCGAAGCCTGCGGCAGGGGCTGGCACGACGAGCTGCAGTCCGTGCTATGGTCCATCCGCACCACCTACACCAAGCCAACGGGCGAGACCCCATTCTTCCTCGTCTACGAAGCAGAAGCGGTCCTCCCTCACGAGGTCAAGCATCGCTCCGCACGGGTCCTGGCGTTTGATGAGACGCAGCAGGACATCACGCGGGGAATGGACCTCGTGCTGGGGGAGGAACGCCGCTGCGAAGCTGCACTACGGGCGGCAAGATACCAGCAGGCGCTGTGGCGGTACCACTGTCGCAGCGTCCGCTCCAGGACGCTCGAGGTGGGTTACCTCGTCCTAAGGCGGGTGCTCTCCAGGGAAGGGCTGCATAAGCTCTCACCCATGTGGGAGGGCCCGTTTAACGTCGTCCATGTCTCCAGGCCTGGTGCCGCGCGCCTGGAGACACATCATGGGGTACCCATCCAGAACACCTGGAACATCCAGCACCTCCGGAAGTTCTACCCATGAAGAAAGGCCCATCGCCTGTGAAGAAGGCCCAGTGCCTGTGAAGGTCTCCGCTCGTGACACTCTCACGTAATAATGAGTGGGGCTGTACACGCCCCAGAGTCTCAGGAGTGCCGCCCTCGGGCCTCGGGGGCTCCCTCCCACGTCCTAGTGGCAGCACTTAGCTCCGCGCTGGTGAGAAGACATGAAGACTAGACTAGGTGTCGGACGCGGATTTTCATTTGCTTTCTATAGTTGGCTCGCCCCTCTTTAATTGAAGTTTGCTTCCGGAGTACTCCGCTGATTTGGTTCCGTCGCCTTCTGCCTCTATTTCCATCTTCAGTTTAGCCTGTACTCTCTCTCGCATTCCTCGCGAGGGGGCTGGAAGGTGCCCTCGTGAGCATTTTTCCTTTTTCTGCCTTTCGTCTGCTTTTTGCGAGGCACCCTCGTTCGAGCCCACAAGCTAGTGCACCTCTCCTAATCCGTGCCCCTCGGGTACCGCGATACGAAGCGTTGGGTCAAGGCCAGCGGCGCCTGTGACCAAGGCTCGGGTGAACGATAAGCCTCCTAACAAATTTTTAGTGCCTACCAGGCCAAGGAGGCCTCGACAGGCACCAGGAAGCAAGCGCCTCGTGAGGAGGAAACTACTCCGAGCAAGTCAAGCTATGTCATCTCTACATAAAACGACGATGTAGCGACACAGCACAAGAACGATAAACATAGCATAATAATTGAGAAATCATAGTTTGTTGCACGCCCCTCTGGGGCCGATACTGGTTTCTTTCTTAATACAAGAACGAAATAAAAGCAGCGCGTGCCCCTACAGCGGTCTGTCGGCGTTCTGGGAACGGGGGTCCCCAAACTTGCCTGCCTGCGGCCGACTGCGTGGCTAGGCTAGCGGGCTGTACGACCCATCTTCATCAGCAAAGCATCCAAGACCTTCACGAGGGGCCAAGCCTCGCGAGGCGGACGGCGCAAGACCTCCTCAGGAGTGGCCTAGCTAGGCAGGCTCACGAGGAGCGGAGATATCAAGGCGGGGCAAACCTCACGAGGCTTCCGTGATGTGAGCCATGACGACCGAGACCAGGCGGGCGCCAGCACGCGCAGCGTCCTTGTTTCCTCTTTGATGCTAAGGAGGCAAGCGCAGGCGAGGAGTACCGAGGCATCAGGCAAAGGTTGCTATATCGGTGCAATGAGACCAAGACCAGAAGGACGGCCAGGCGGAGGTCATCGTGGAGCCCAAGATGGCGTCACCACCAAAGCCTTTTGCAGGCGAAGACCACTTTTGTCAGGATAGCTTGTACTAGTTGTCCCCCTTCAAATTCGCCCGCCGTTGTTGGCTCCCTTCCCGCTCAATATTTGGGAAGAGGACAGGGCCTATATAAGTAGAACTAGCCACCACAGTAGAGGGATCGGATCCAGAGACACCTCACTGGCACCACGCACAAGAACACCTCAATCTCAGGAGGCTGTTCGTCCCTTTGTACTGTTCCTCATCAGCCCAAGAGGCAATCCACCACCACAGACTGGAGTTGGGTATTACACCACAACGGTGGCCCGAACCAGTATAAATCTTGTGTCTTTCTGTGTTGCGAGTTCATTGAGTTCGTCCGCAAGATCTAGGGGAGCTAGGGCGCGAATCGGTAGGAGGGAAAGACTTGGCGCGCACCCGAGAGTTCGATCCTTAAGGGTTTTGCCGGAACCCCACATCCGACATTTGGCGCGCCAGGTAGGGGTGCGCCATAGCTCCTCTCCAGTAGCCTACGCCCCGCGCCGCCGCACTTCGCCCCCATGGCAGGTGCCCCACCATCCGCTTCTGCGGCCAGCGTCGACGACGAGGCATCTATGTACCAAGCCCTGGCCCCCGCCCTACGACGGGTGCGGTGGCCGAACAAGTTCAAGCCAGAGATGCCGTCGCGTTACGACGGCACGGCAGACCCGGCGCCGTTCCTGCTGGCGTACGAGGAGGCTGTCCTCGAGGCCGGGGGCGATGACAAGGTCATGGCCAACCGGTTCCCCATGGCCCTCGCCGGCGAGCCGCGCGCCTTGCTGCTCAACCTCCCTAGATCCACGGTGGCGTCCTGGGGGGACTCCGCGACCTCTTCACTGCTTGCTACGCGATGCCGACGCACCACGCAGTCGCGGCTCTGCTGGGCGGCTCTCAAGCGCCGCCTTCAGATCACCACGTCAAACCGTTCCTCCGCCAGATTGGGGCCGTCTCCAAGCACCCGGGGGCTCCGCCGGGTTGGGCTGTGCCAGAGGCTGGCCTCACTTTCGGCTCAAAAGACCACCCCGACTCCACCGCCGGCTCGGGCATGCTCCCAATGCTCTGCACACCCACCATCTGCAACGTGGCTGTTACCAAGACTCTCATCGATGGTGGTGCTGGCCTCAACTTGCTCTCCGTAGAAGCCTTCAGCCTCCTTCACGTGTCGCCCGAGCTGCTCAGCCTCAGCAAGCCCTTCTCAGGGGTCGGTGGTGGCGCTGCCCACTCTCTGGGGCAGAGCCGTCTCCCCGTCACCTTCGGCACACGCGACAACTACCGCACCGAGCTGGTTGACTTTGACATCGCCGCATCGGTCTCCCGAACAACGCCATCCTCGGGTACCCAGCTCTTGCTCAGTTCATGGCGGCGACTCACCCGGCCTACAACCTCATGAAGATGCCTAGGAGCAAAGGCGTCCTCACCATCAAGGGGGACACCAAGCAGGCCGTGACGGCACTCAGGCTTGCCTTCAAGACCGCGGCGACAGCACAGCCCGCCGGCGCCGGTTCCCCCGAGACCAAGGAGGCCACGCCTACCAAGAAGAAGCAGCTATTCACCCAAGACAAGGCAGAAACCAAGCAGGTGTCGGTCGACGAGGACGGGTCCTCGGGAGCCACCTTTACCATAGGCGCCGGCCTCGACCCGGGTCAAGAGGAAGCATTGGTGAGGTTCTTGCGCGCGAACAAGGAGATATTCACATGGGAGCCTAATCAGCTAGTAAGAGTCCCGAGGGAGGTGATTCAGCATCATTTAAGGGTATGCCCCAACATACGCCCCGTGAAGCAGCGAGCAAGGCGGCAATCCACTAAGAAGCAGGCCTTCATCGTCCAAGAAACCCGCAAGCTAGAGGCTGCGGGCGCCATTCGCAAGGTCTGGTATCCCGAATGGCTGGCGAACCCCATTGTAGTGCCGAAGAAAGGCGGGAAGGAACTGATGTGCGTCGACTTCACCAACCTTAACAAAGCTTGCCCCCAAGATCCATTCCCGCTCACGCGCATCGACCAGATCGTCGACTCCACCGCCGAGTGCGACCTGCTATGTTTCCTAGATGCATTCTCAGGATACCACCAAATCAAGATGGCGGTGGAGGATGTGGAGAAGACAGCCTTCCTGACACCACGTGGGGTATACTGCTACACCTGCATCCCTTCGGGCTGCGCAAAGCGGGCGCGACTTTTCAGCGACTGATGCACATCACCCTGGGGCGGCAGCTTGGGAGAAACATGGAAGCCTACGTCGATGACATAGTGGTAAAATCTCGGGAGGCGAGAACATTGATTCAAGACTTGGAGGAGACCTTCAAAAGCCTGCGCCAGGTGAACTTGAGGCTTAATCCGGAGAAGTGTGTGTTCGGCGTCCCCTCCGGCAAGCTGCTGGGGTTCCTCGTGTCCCACAGAGGGATCGAGGCGAACCCGGAAAAGATCAAGGCCATCGAAGACATGAGCCCACCTCAGACCCTCAAAGAGATGCAGAAGCTAGCGGGGCGGGTGACTGCGTTGGGGCGTTTCATCTCCAAGCTAGGGGAGCGCGCCTTACCTTTCTTCAAGCTCATGAAGAAGAAGGGCCCATTCGAGTGGACCCCGGAGGCCGACCGGGCTTTCCAAGACCTCAAGAAATACCTTACCAGCCCTCCGGTGATGGTGGCACCACGACCTCTCGAGCCCCTAGTACTCTACCTTGCCGCCACCCCATATTCCGCCAGCATGGCACTGGTGACGATTCAGGAGGAGCGTCAAGCCAAGGGCGCGCTGCGCCAAGCCGAAGCTGAAGTGGTCCAGGGTCAGGAAGACGCAGCAAAGGCCTCAGCGGTAGAAGACCAAGCTTGGCAGGACAACATAGCCAAAGCCCTTGAAGACAATCAGGTCTCAGGAGCCCCTCCACCTCTGGAGATGCCTCGACCTCTGCAAGACCCGAGCCTCAACAGTGTGCCGGCACTCGTCGAACACCCAGTGTACTTTGTCAGCACCGTGCTGCGAGATGCGAGGGCACGATACCCCATGCCACAAAAGCTCCTGCTCGCACTCTTGGTGGCCTCATGCAAGCTGCGACACTACTTCTAGGGCCACCCCATCAAGGTCATCTCGGCCTATCCATTGGAAGGGGTGCTCACGAGCCCCAACTCAGCTGGAAGGGTCGCCGAGTGGAACATCGAGCTGCAAGCATTCCAGTTGGAGTTCAGCACCACCAGGGTCATCAAGGGGGCCGCACTCGCTGATTTTGTGGCGGAATGGGCGGATGCCCCGACACTTAAAGAAGGCGAAGACCGATCCACCTCACCAGGAAGCGAGGCACCAGACGACTGGGTCATGTACTTCGATGGCGCCTTCGCGCGTCAGGGCGCGGGGGCTGGAGCGGTGCTCATCTCGCCCACTCAAGACAAGCTCTACTACGTCGTGCAACTCTGCTTTCAGCACGGCGAGAAGGTCTCCAACAATATCGCAGAATATGAAGGCCTCATAGCTGGCCTGAAGGCCGCGGCAGCTCTGGGGATGAAGCGCATTACCGTTAGGGGCGACTCGCACTCCAACAAGGTATACGAGCCAAAGTACGAGCATATGGAGGAATACCTCGCAGAGGTGCGCAAGATGGAGAAGCAGTTCTTGGGCCTGGAGCTGCAGCATGTGCCCCAGGGCACCAACAAGGAAGCCGACGACATCGCCAGGAGAGCATCCAAGCGGCAACCGCAAGAGCCCGGCGTCTTTGTGGAACGGCTCTTCAAGCCATCAGCTACGCCACCACTTTCAAGCACTACTCAGCCTCGGGAGGAGCTCTCGTAGCCCCCAGCCACGGGAGCCCCAGCCTGTGGCCCGACCTCAGGAGCTCGCTTGCTCTTGGCGCTCGAGCCTCAGGGGGAATGTTGGACCAAGGAATTCAAGAAGTACCTGATGCAAGGGACGCTGTCGGAGAAGGAAGAGGACGCAGAGCACGTGATGCGGAGCATCCTACGATCATCCCCATGGACCTACCATCGTATCATCAAGAGCCAAGAGGACCCATGACACGAGCACGAGCAAGAGCTCTCGAGAACGAGGTGACTTCCTTCCTTAGTGATATCACATATGATCCACTCGAGACATGGCTACTACCTAAGTCCAATATGCTATGCATGATCAGGTGTCAAGAGGACCCTCACGAAGATGCACGTGAAGACGGACAAGCCGCCAAGTCCATGGATGAAGAGAACCAACAGAAACGGGCAAGTTCACCTTCCAGGCCCCAGACATCTGGCCCCTGAAGATGCCAACAACAGCAGCAGCCCAGCCGTCGAAGTGCTACAGGGCCCGGATATCCGGCCCCATGCCCCGGACATCCGGCTCCTCCCGAACCCCCAGAAATCCGGCCCCCTTCGCCGAACATCCGACCCCACCTATCCAGAGACTACAGAAGTTTGCACCGCCAGCCCGGACATCCGGCCCCCAGCCCGGACATCCGGCCCCTCCTGAAGCCCCGGACATCCGGCTCCGTCTGTCTGCGCACAGTAAAGGGCCGAAGCCCATGTACCTATTCGCCCCCCTAGACTATATATACTCCATCCCCTTCCTCTTTCTAGGGCAGCAAAGGATTAGCTCATTTAGAGATAGAGCTTTGCTCATCCATTACGGATCTCCTCCTCGAGAGAGACTGCGGCTCCTCTTCGGAGAAGATCACCTTGGATTCAAGACCCCCTCTTGGGTGGCCCCCATCAAGACCTCCTTTCGGAGAAGAACCGGTTACCTCTTGTATCATCCTTTGTTGGATTTGGATCTTGTATCTTACCTTTGTGTTCATCGATCTAGCACATGTGTGATCTATTCTTGTTGGTTGAGTGATTTCTCTCGTGTTTCCCTCGTGTTTCCCCTCGTGTTCATCACGTTCTTCGTAGGGATCCGCTCCTTTCGTGAAAGATCGGCGACCTAGGGTTCCACCCTACATCATCTTGGTATCATGAGCCACGTTGATCACGATTTCGGAGCCCCTCTCTTTGTTTCTAGCTTGATTTTGTTGTTTTTCGTCCTAATCCGAAAATTGCCCCACAAAATAGCCCCAAATTTTTTTTTGTGATTTTTTGGTGTGATGAAGTTTTGTTGGATTTGATCCGCGGATTTCGTGTGTTGCAGGTAGATCCAGCTTTTCCCCCATCTTTTTCCCAAATCCCATCCAACAAAATCTTCCGAATTTTGGCCCGGATTTGACCTCTCCACGCGGTGTTCTTTGAGTTCGTCCATGGATCCCGAGCCCGGACATCCGGTCCGACAGCCCGGACATCCGGCCCACCCCGGACATCCGGCCATCAGCCCGGACATCCGGCCCCTGACAGCTTCATCTCCATCCTCCACTCCGTTTACCGCCTAACCCTCGCCAAAATTTGTCCCGGTGCCCAAATACACTTCCGCATACCACCACCACTTCCGCATAGCACCACCATAGCCTTTCCCGCTACCAACTCCGACAATTTTGACCCATTTTGCTTTGAGAATTTGAGTTTTGGTTTCCGTGTCCTATTGTGTTTCGGCTATCTAGGTACGGTTCGGCATCAACATCACCACCGCTCATCTTCACCAAGGACTACTACGAACGGCTACATCACTTTGGTATCACTTTCACTTGCTATCATCTTGGTATCGTGACATCATCATACTCTCTTGCATTTGCATTGATAACCCCATGGCCTTACTTTTGCGTAGCTTACCCATCGAGACTAGCCTTTGAGTATTGCCGGCAATGTGACTTGTGCACATTAGTGATCATACTTCCCATAGCTTACATACCATCATCGTGTTACATACCTTCGTATCATCTCTTGTGTCACAAAGTTGTTTTCGCATACACAATTGCTATCTTGGTTCGTGAAGCATTGCATGAGAAAAGAGCTCAAATAACAAAGAGCCAAACGAGCTTTTAAGAAAAAGGGAAAGATAAGCAAAGAGCTTATAAGCAAGAACCATAGCATCATACAACATTAAGATTGTCATACTTGATCATCTTGGATCAAAAGCATAGAAACATCATACATATAGCATACTTGGGATAGAAGTCGTTGCATTTTTGCTTAGTAGGTTGTGCACAAGTTCATATCCTCCTATTGTGCAATCGTGCTAGCGTCTCTCTAGTGTTGTGCAACAAGAGCATCTTGGTGGTTTCCACATTTTGGCTCATCCTTGGTTGCTCAACCCCACTTATCTATTTGCGTGTGTGTTTCCGTGTACCATATCTTGCTATTGGTCTACTTGTTGCATTTACAAGTCGCGAATCTTTTCCAACATTATTGAGTCTCACTTACAATTACATCAAATTTTTGTGCCACCATCCTAACCAAGCTCCACCATAAGATTTTCCTTGTGTAGGTGTGAGAACCGACAAGAATTGGTACCAATTGTGTTATTTCCTTGCTACACATTGGAGTGATCTTGGATCCATTTTCAACATCGGTCAAGGTACATTTGGTATTGGTTCTTCTCTTTCTCCCACTCACATATCTTTGTTTGGAATGATGGATAGGCCAAGTACTTCTACCAACCAACTCTTCTTGGAGCAAGACGACGACATGTCATCCTACGTCACCAAGACTCAACTATTTGGTGCACATCGGGCTTTGCATCAAGAACAACTTGCTTTGGGCGACCGCATCGACAATCTCGCCACCGACCTACGACAATCCGAGCAACGTACAAGAGACTACTTCAACACATCCATGAGTTCCCTCAAAGAAGATATCTGAACCATGATGGTCCGCTCTTCTACAACTTCGTCCTCGTCAAGACGGAGCCGCTCAAGTCGACACTCCGAAGACACCCTCTCCGGTTCAAGTACACCGACATCGAACACTCTTCGCCGTGCCGCGCGTCAAGACCATCAAGCTAACTACAATCCTCTACACGACACCGACTCTCAAGAGCATCGACATCGTCAAAACCAAGCTGCTTTCGCACAAGCACAAGAATGGCAACGCCAACGACAACAAGAACAAGAGGAGCGAGCGCGACAACATCAAGATGCACAAGACACCGAGGCGCAACATCAAGAACAACAACTACGTGAAGCTCAAGCACTTGAGGCGCAACGTGACCTTCAAGATTCAAGTCGTGCCGTAGCCAATCGAGGCCGACAAGCTCGACTACATCAAGAAGCACTTCCCGACGAAGCTCAAGAAAGGATTTACCAAGCACGTGTGCATCGACAAGCTCCTCGTCAAGATCGACAAGCTCCTCGTCAAGATAGACAAGCTCCTACTCAAGCGAGACAAGAACGTCAAGTCCGAGAGCAAGAAGACAATGGACCCCCTCCTCGCCAAGAGCAACATGAGGTCGACAACCCTCCTCGTCAAGAGCAACATGAGGAAGACAACCCTCCTCGCCAAGAGCAACATGAGATTGTCAATCCTCACCGACATGGGCGTCATCATCCCCGACCCCAACACAATGAAGAGCAATGATATGGCAAGCTAAAGTTCACCATGCCCAAGTTTACCGGAAGCACTGACCCCGAAGAATACATATCATGGGCATTGAAGGTTGACAAAATCTTCCGCTTGCACAACAACGAAGAGAAGAAGATCGCAATGGCATCCCTCGAATTCCAAGACTATGTCCTCATTTGGTGGGAACAAGTCATTGAGCGCCAAGCGGCAAGAGGTGAACCACCCATCACCACTTGGGCACAAATGAAGGATGTCATGAGAGGACGATTCGTGCCAAACTACTACAACCGCGACCTCTTCAAGAAACTCCAACAACTCAAGCAAGGAACCAAGAGCGTTGAAGAATACTACAAGGAAATGGAGATTGCCATGATACGAGCCAATGTCAAAGAAGATGATGAGCAAACTATGGCGCGTTTCTTGAATGGACTCAATCACCCTATCAAGAAGATTGCCGACTTCCAACCATACTCGAACCTCATCGAGCTAGTGCATCAAGCTACCAAAGCGGAACGGCAAGTACAAGACGACTTCAAGTATGCCAAGTTCTCATCCAAGTCCTATGGCCTCTCCAACAATCAAGCTTCGACGACTCCCACTACAAGCAATGGCGACAAGTCAAGTTACAAGAAAGCTTCGACAAGCTCAAGTCGTCCTCCTACTACAAGCAACTCCAAGAAAGCTTCATCATCATCTACCCCAACCGATGAGACCATAAAGACAAGTTCCATCAAATGTTTCACATGCGGAGGCCGAGGCCACAAGTCCTTTGAGTGCACAAACAAGCGCACCATGATCCTCAACGACGACGGAACCTATGACTCCATGAGTGAAGGAGAAATGGAAGCCCTTGAGCAAGTGGCCATGCACCGACAAGTGAACATTGAAGAAGAAGATGATCACATCTTTTGTGACGAAGACTCAAGTCCCGCTCTTGTTGTCTCCAAGGTCTTGACTCTTCAACATCAACAAGACGAAGATCAAAGATGGCATATTTTCCACACAAAGGCCGGCATCAATGGACGGCCCGTCAAGGTCATCATCGATGGAGGTAGTTTCCATAACTTAGCAAGTGAAGAACTATGCTCCAAACTCCAATTGGTCAAGATGAAGCACCCTCACCCCTACAAGGTTCAATGGCTAAGCGACACCGGCACCATCCAAGTCGAGCATAGAGTACAAGTCTCTTTCAAGATCAGCGCCTATGAAGACACTTTGGAGTGTGATGTCCTTCCGATGACCGTGTGCCACCTCCTTCTTGGACGGCCATGGCAATTTGACCGACGTGTCATTCACAATGGACGTACAAATCATTATAGCTTCAAGATGAAAGGGAAAGAGTTTGTGCTACGTCCTATGTCTCCAAGCCAAGTGCTCGCCGACAAGCAAAACACCCATCGTGGAGAGAATAGTGAGAGAGCGAACCACCAAAAAGAGAGTGAGCGCCACAAGCCCAAATTGAATGATGAGCGACAACAAAACCTTAGTTCTCTTTGCCACCAAACATGAGATGAGAGAAGTGTGTGAGAACCCATCAAGTGTCCTACACTATGTCCTATTGTGCAAGGACGAGGCACCAAAAACTAACAACTCTCACAATCTTCCTATAGTGTTATCTTCTTTATTGCAGGAATTCCAAGATGTTTTCCCCGATGATCTACCTCCGGGTCTACCTCCACTATGAGGCATTGAGCACCAAATTGATCTCATCCCCGGAGCACCGCTTCCAAACAAAGCTCCCTACCGCGTCAACCCCGAAGAAACTAAAGAAATACAAAGGCAAGTAAAGCATCTCATAGACCATGGTCATGTGCGTGAAAGTTTGAGTCCTTGTGCCGTACCGGTCATTCTTGTGCCAAAACGAGATGGTAGCTTTCGCATGTGCTCCGATTGTAGACCTATCAGTGCTATCACCGTTCGATATAGGTACCCCATTCCACGCCTTGATGATATGCTTGATGAACTTTGCGGTGCCACTATCTTTTCCAAAATTGATCTTAAAAGTGGTTACTATCAAATCCGCATACAAGAGGGTGATGGATGGAAAACCGCTTTCAAAACAAAGTTTGGTCTATATGAGTGGTTAGTCATGCCTATGGGTTTATCGAAAGCACCCGGTACCTTCATGCGCCTTATGCATTACGTGTTTCGCCCTTACATTGGTGAATTTGTTGTTGTCTACTTTGATGATATCCTTGTGTTTAGCAAATCTCTCAAAGAGCATGTCACCCACCTTCGCACCGTGCTACAAACTCTTCGAAAAGAGCAACTTTATGCTAATATGGAAAAATGCCTATTTGGTGTTGATAAGCTTGTTTTCTTGGGTTTTGTAGTATCTTGTAAGGGTGTTCATGTTGATGAATCTAAGATCAATGCTATTAAAACTTGGCCCCAACCAACCAATTTGCAACAAGTGCATAGTTTTCTTGGTTTAGCCGGTTTCTACCGTTGATTTGTGAAGGATTTTAGCACCATTGCCTCACCTTTGCATGCTTTGAGTAAGAAAAATGCACCGTTTGTTTGGGGAACATCCCAAGATATCGCTTTCAATGAGCTTAAGAATTTGCTTACTCATGCCCCCGTGCTTGCATTACCCAACTTTCACAAACCTTTTGAAATTCATTGTGATGCTAGTGGTAATGGCATAGGAGGTGTGTTAACACAAGAGAAGCGCCCCATTGCATACTTTAGTGAGAAACTCTCCGGAGCGCAACTCAATTACCCCATCTATGACAAAGAGCTATATGCTTTAGTGCGAGTTTTGCATGAATGGGAACATTACCTATGACCTCATGAGTTCATCATCCATACCGACCATGAAACGCTTAAATATCTTAAGGGTCAAACTAAGTTGAACAAGCGTCATGCTAAGTGGAGTGAGTTTATTGAGTCTTTTCCTTATGTCATCAAGTATATTAAAGGTAAGGAAAATGTTGTGGCGGATGCGCTTTCCCGTATATGCATGCTTGTTACTCAACTTGAGTTAAATGTCATTGGCTTTGAGCATATAAAAGACTTGTATGAGCATGATCCTACATTTGCTATTCCTAAGTGTTTGACGCATAATTCTTGGGATCGATACTACATCAAAGATGGATATCTTATGAGAGCTAACAAACTTTGCATTCCCGAGTCCTCTCTTTGCTTGTTGCTTTTGCAGGAATCTCATGGAGGCGGACTCATGGGACACTTTGGACGCGACAAGACATTTGCTACGCTCTCCAAGAACTACTTTTGGCCCAAGATGTTTCGCGACGTTAATCGCTTCACCAACCGATGCTCTACATGTCGCAAAGCTAAGTCTAAAGCCCACTCTCATGGCCTCTATATGCCACTTCCAATTCCATATCAACCATGGGAAGATATTAGCATGGACTTTGTGCTTGGTTTGCCTAGAACTAGAAATGGCAAGGATTCCGTTTTTGTTGTCGTGGACCGATTCTCCAAAATGGCCCATTTCAGTCCTTGCAACAAGATAGATGATGCTTCACATGTTGCAAATTTGTTTTGTAGGGAAATCTTGCGACTTCATGGAGTGCCAAAGACGATTGTCTCGGACCGCGACGTCAAGTTCTTGAGTTACTTTTGGAAGACCTTGTGCGCCAAGCTCGGAATCATGCTTTTGTTCTCTTCGGCATACCATCCACAAACCGATGGCCAAACGGAGGTGACGAACCGCACGCTCTCCACTCTACTACGCGTGTTGATAAAGAAGAACATCAAGGAGTGGGAGGAGTGCCTACCTATCGCTGAGTACGCCTACAACCGTGCAAGACATTCGACTACTGGCAAGTCCCCCTTCGAGGTCGTCTATGGCTTCAACCCATTGTCACCATTGGACATTCTACCTCTACCACTACAAGAGCGCACAAACATGGACGCGAGTGCCCGAGTAAACTTCCTCAAGAAGATGCATGAAGATACAAGGAACACCATCGAGCACCAATTAAAACGACTCGCGACCAAGCTCAACGTCAACAAGCATCCCAAGATGTTCAATGTTGGAGATCTTGTGTGGCTACACCTTCGCAAGGATCGCTTCCCCAATAAACGCGAGTCCAAGCTACTACCCCGAGCCGATGGACCCTTCAAGGTGCTTGCACGCTACAACAACAACGCATACAAGATCGACATCCCACGCGACAAGTACTCCGTGAGCGACATCTTCAACATCAAAGATCTCTCCCCGTACCATGGTGATGAGGATTTCGATCCGAGGTCGGATCTTTCCCAATGGAGGGGAGATGATGCGGAGCATCCTATGATCATCCCCATGGACCTACCATCGTCTCATCAAGATCCAAGAGGACCCATGACACGAGCACGAGCTAGAGCTCTCGAGAACGAGGTGACTTCCTTCCTTAGGGATATCACATATGATCCACTCGAGACATGGCTACTACCTAAGTCCGATATGCTATGCATGATCAGGTGTCAAGAGGACCCTCATGAAGATGCACGTGAAGACGGACAAGCCGCCAAGTCCATGGATGAAGAGAACCAACGGAAACGGGCAAGTTCACCTTCCAGGCCCCGGACATCCGGCCAAGGCCGCGGACATCCGGCCCCTGAAGATGCCAACAACAGCAGCAGCCCAGCCGTCGAAGTGCTAGAGGGCCCGGACATCCGGCCCCATGCCCCGGACATCCGGCTCCTCCCGAACGCCCGGAAATCTGGCCCCTTCACCGGACATCCGACCCCGCCTATCCAGAGACTACAGAAGTTTGCACCGCCAGCCCGGACATCCGGCCCCTCCTGAAGCCCCGAACATCCAGCCCGACACCCGGACATCCGGCTCCTTCTGTCTGCGCACAGTAAAGGGCCAAAGCCCATGTACCTCTTCGCCCCCTAGACTATATATACTCCATCCCCTTCCTCTTTCTAGGGCAGCAAAGGATTAGCTCATTTAGAGATAGAGCTTTGCTCATCCATTACGGATCTCCTCCTTGAGAGAGACTGCGGCCCCTCTTCGGAGAAGATCACCTTGGATTCAAGACCCCCTCTTGGGTGGCCCCCATCAAGACCTCCTTTCGGAGAAGAACCGGTTACCTCTTGTATCGTCCTTTGTTGGATTCGGATCTTGTATCTTACCTTTGTGTTCATCAATCTAGCACATGTGTGATCTATTCTTGTTGGTTGAGTGATTTCTCTCGTGTTCCTCTCGTGTTTCCCTCGTGTTTCCCCTCGTGTTCATCACGTTCTTCGTAGGGATCCGCTCCTTTCATGAAAGATCGGCCACCTATGGTTCCACCCTACATCAGCGCGTGGCCCGGCAGGCCACGACATACTGTATCCAAGACGGTGAGTTGTACAGGAAATGACCGAACGATGTCACGCTGCGCTGCATCTCTGGTGATCAAGGAAGGGAGTTGCTGGCTGACATACACGGTGGGGCCTGCGGGCACCACTCGTCGTCATGAACCCTCGTCGGCAAGGAGTTCCGCAGCGGATTCTACTGGCCTACGACACTCAACGACGCAGCCGAGCTGGTGAAGTCCTGCGAAGCTTGCCAATTCCACGCCAAGCAAATTCATCAGCTAGCTCAGGGCCTCCAGACCATCCTGCTCACGTGGCCATTCGCGGTCTGGGGGCTGGACATCTTAGGTCCGTTCCCTCGGGCGCCAGGGGGCTACCGCTATCTCTACGTCACCATCGACCAGTTCACCAAGTGGGCGGAAGTGGAAGCCGTCCGTACCATCCCGGCCGGCTCTGCTGTCAAGTTCATCAAGGGCCTTGTGAGCCGTTTCAGGGTCCCCAACCGCATCATCATAGATAACGGCTCAAAGTTTACTAGTAACCTCTTCAAAACCTACCGTGCTAACCTTGGAACATAGATCTGCTACGCTTTGGTGGCGCACCCCAGGAGAAATGGTCAGGCCGAACGCGCCAATGCGGAGGTCCTAAGGGGCCTCAAGACCAGGACCTTCAAGAAGAAGCTAGAGGCCTGCGGTAGGGGCTGGCACGACGAGCTTCAGTCCGTGCTGTGGTCCATCTGCACCACCGCCACCAAGCCAACGGGCGAGACTCCATTCATCCTCGTCTACGGAGCTGAAGCAGTCCTCCCTCACAAGGTCAAGCATCGCTCCGCACGGGTCCTGGCGTTCGACGAAATGCAGCAGGACGCCACGCGGGGGATGGATCTCGTGCTGGGGGAGGAACGTCGTCGAGAAGCTGCATTGAGGGCGGCAAGGTACGAGCAAGCGCTGCGGCGATACCACTGCCGCAACGTCCGCTCTAGGACGCTCGAGGTGGGCGACCTCGTCCTGAGGCGGGTCCTCTCTAGGGAAGGGCTGCACAAGCTTACACCCATGTGGGAGGGCCCGTTCAGGGTCGTCCATGTCTCCAGGCCTGGTGCAGCGCACCGGGAGACGCAGGACGGGATGCCCATCCAGAATGCCTGAAGCATCCAGCACCTCCGGAAGTTCTATCCATGAAGCAAGGCCCAGAGCCTGAGAAGCAAGGCCCAGAGCCTGAGAAGAAAGGCCTAGAGCCTGAGAAGAAAGGCCCAGAGCCTGTGAAGAAGGCCCGGTGCCTGTGAAGAATCGCCGCCCGTGACACTCTCACGTAATAATGAGTGGGGCTGTACACGCCCCGGAGTCTCAGGAGCGCCGGCCTCAGGCCCTGGGGCTCCCGCCCACGCCTAGTGGCAGCACTTAGCTCCGCGCTGGTGAGAAGACTTGAAGACTAGACTAGGTGCCGGACGCGGCTTTTCATTTGCTTTTCGTAGTTGGCTCGTCTTTCCTTAATCAAAGTTTACCTTTGGTGTTCTTTGCTGGTTTTATTCCCTCGCCTCTTACTGCATTTTCCAGTTCTGGATCGCTCGTGTTCTCTCTCTCGCATACCTCACGAGGGGGCTGGGCAGGTGCCCTCGCGAGCATTTCTCTCCTCTTTGCCTTCTCGCGAGCCACCCTCGTTCGAGCCCAAAACTGGCGCATCTCCTCCTAGTCCGTGCCCCTCGGGTACCGCGATGCAAAGCACCGGGTCGAGGCTCGGTGAACAGCAAATCTCCTGGCACACCTTCTAATGAATTTTCGCAATTTCTGAGCCAACAGATCAAGGTGGACACAAGGAAACAAATACCTCGAAAGGAAGAGGGCGCTCTGAACGCATCAGGTTAAGTTATTTTTGCAAAATAGCAACACGGCACAGGAACAACATGCATAGTGCAATAACCAAGGAACCACAGCTCGATACACGCCCTCTGGGCCCATACTGGTTTCATCTTTAGTGCAGGTAAAAGAGCAAAAGAAAAGCAACGTTGCAGCGATCCACGGAGGCAGGCCCCTAGCAGCGCCCCGAGCTTAGCCAGACCCCTCCTCGCGCTTCACGGAGGCGCGGCGACGAGACGACCCGCTGCCGCCTTCGAAGCGTGCACGGCGGTGCGGCGGCTGGTCGTACCCACCGCTGCTGGAGCTGTCGCCAGAGGAAGAGCCGCCGTAGCTGGACGAGACACGGTCGCAACCAAGGGCGGGCTCGCCCTCATCCTCGCCGCGGCCGTCACCAAGGCCAAGCACCTCCTCGTCGCCGTTCGTCTTGGGGCAGCACCCGGTGCGGCGACCATCTTCCCCGAACACCCTCACGTAGAGGGTCGTCCCACCATCATACCTGAAGTGGAGGGTGCACCGCCTACCCAAGCCATGCGCGCGTGCGAACGTCTGCCAGCCGCGGGCCAGGGCTATTTTGCCCGCGGCGGAGGTCTCGACCGCGACCCAGGAGGCCTTGCTGCAGCAGCCATCCGCCTGCAACCAGGGCCCGCCTGGACCAAAGGCCGGCAGCTCATCGACGAAGAAGCGCGAAAGCTGGAGCCAGTTGCCGGCCGGGTTCTCCGACCAGACGCCGAACTCCGGCGACACCTCCGCCGAATGGAAGCGCGGACGGGCAGGTCGCGCTGTCATGGCGCGCCTCCCTTCGTCAGCTGGGCCGCCATGGCTGAGATGACCCCCTCCGCGGGCTGCGGCAGGGGTCACGACGTGCTTGCGCAGACGGCCGTGTCCGCGCTTGGGCACATGGGAGCCAGGTCCTTCGCGAGGGGTCTTCCCCTTCTTGGCGGCAGAGAACTTCCTTCGTGGCGCCATGGATGGCGTTGCTAGCAATGGACGGGGAAGAAGAAGCAAGCAAGCAAGGAAGAGATGGGCGACGGGGGCTCAGCCCCCCTCCCCATTTATAGCGGAAGGAGGCCAACCGGCGCCTCCCACGATCGCAGGTAATGATGGTTTTCCTTGCATGTCGCAGGGACTTGTCAAGTTGAGCAGTTGCCGAGGCAGCGTGGGGAAGCGGAGACGGCCACGTCCAATCAACCGCCACGCGTCAACCGAGGTCACAGGCTTATGGGGCCCGCGGCGCTGTGTACTTGACCCTTGGCCTCGCCTCGAAGCCAAGCCCGAGCGCACCTTGGGCCCGGGGGCTACTGTCGGCGTTCTGGGAATGGGGGTCCCAAGACTTGCCTACCTGCGGCCCACGACGTGGCTAGGCTAGCGGGCTGTACGGCCCATCTTCATCAGCAAAGCATCCAAGACCTTCGCGAGGGGCCAAGCCTCGCGAGGCGGACGACGCAACACCTCCTCAGGAGTGGCCTAGCCAGGCAGGCTCACGAGGAGCGGAGATATCAAGGCGGGGCAAACCTCACGAGGCTTCCGTGATGTGAGCCATGACGACCGAGACCAGGCGGGCGCCAGCATGTGCAGCGTCCTTGTTTCCTCATTGGTGCTAAGGAGGCAAGCGCAGGCGAGGAGTACCGAGGCATCAGGCAAAGGTTGCTATATCGGTGCAACGAGACCAAGACCAGAAGGACGGCCAGGCGGAGGTCATCGTGGAGCCCAAGACGACGTCACCACCAGAGCCTTTTGCAAGCGAAGACCACTTTTGTCAGGATAGCTTGTACTAGCTGTCCCCCTTCAAATTCGCCCGCCGTTGTTGGCTCCCTTCCAGCTCAATATTTGGGAAGAGGACAGGGCCTATATAAGTAGAACTAGCCACCAAAGTAGAGGGATCGGATCCAGAGACACCTCTGGCACCACGCACAAGAACACCTCAACCTCAGGAGGCTGTTCTTCCCTTTGTACTGTTCCTCATCAGCCCAAGAGGCAATCCACCACCACACACTGAAGTAGGGTATTACACCACAACGGTGGCCCGAACCAGTATAAATCTTGTGTCTTTCTGTGTAGCGAGTTCATGGAGTTCGTTTGCAAGATCTAGGCAAGCTAGGGCGTGAATCGGTAGGAGGGAAAGACTTCGCGCGCAACCCAGAGTTCGAACCTTAAGGGTTTTGCCGGAACCCCACATCCGACACGGTCCGCGAGGGCGGGCTCTTGGCGCCGTCCCGAGCTCAGCCAGACCCCTCCTCGTGCTTCACGGGGGTGTGGCGATGAGATGACCCGCTGCCGCCTTTGAAGCGGGCACGGCGGCGTGGCGGCTGGTCGTAACCACCACTGCTGGAGCTGTCGCCGGGGGAAGAGCCGCCGTAGCTGGACGAGGCGTGGTCGGCACCAAGGGCGGGTTCGCCCTCATCCTCATCATGACCGTCGCCAAGACCGAGCACTTCCTCGCCGTCGTTGACCTCGGGGCAGCACCCGGCGCGGCGACCAACTTCCCCAAACACCCTCACGTAGAGGGTCGCGTCACTGTCATACTTGAAATGGAGGGTGCACCGCCTGCCCAGGCCGCGCGCGCAGGCAAACGTCTGCCAGCCGCGGGCCAGGGCTATGTTGCTCGCGACGGAGACTTCAACCGCGACCCAGGAAGCCCTACTGCAGCAGCCGCCCGCCTGCAGCCAGAGCCCGCCTGGACCTGAGGCCGGCAGCTCGTCGGCGAAGAAGCGCGGGAGCTGAAGCTAGTGGCCGGCCGGGTTTTCCGACCAGACGACGAACTCCGGCAGCACCTCCGCCGAATGGAAGCGTGGCCAGGGAGGCCGCACGACCACGACGCGTCTCCCTTCATCAACAGGGTTGCCACGACCGGAGCGACCCCTACCACGCGAAGCGGCACCGCCGCGGCTGCGGGGGGCCGTGGCGGGGGTCGCGGTCTACTTGCGGGGACGGCCACGTCCACGCTTGGGCACCGGAGAGCCGGCCCCTAGCGAGGGGCCTTCCCCTTCTCCGCGGTGGAGAACCTCTTCGACGGTGCCATTGGTGTCGCTACTGGCAATGGAGCAAAGGGGGGAAAGCTAGCGGAATGGGAAGAGATGGGCGACGGGGGCTCTGCCCCCCTCACCATTTATAGCAGAAGAAGGCGAACCAGCGCCCCCCACGATCACAGGTAATGATGGTTTTTCCTTGCATGCAGTGGGGACTCGTCAAGTCAGGCAGTTGCCGAGGCAACGTGGGGAAGCGGAGACGCCCATGTCCAATCAACCGCCACGCATCGACCGAGGCCGCAGGCTATTGGGGCCCACGGCGCTCCGCACTTGCCCTTTGGCTTCGCCTCGAAGCCAAGCCCGAGCGCGCCTTGGGCCCGGGGGCTACTGTCGGTGTTCTGGGAACGGGGGTCCCCAGACTTGCCTACCTGTGGCCCACGGTGTGGCTCTACAAGCGGGCCCGTACGGCCCATCTCCACCAACAAGCATTCGAGACCCTCGCGAGGGGTCAAGCTTCGCGAGGAGGACGACACAAGACCGAGGGGCGAAGAGATCAAGGCAAGGCAAACCTCGCGAGGTTCTCATGACGTGAGCCATGACGATCGAGACTAGGCGGGTGCCAGCATGCACAGTGTCCTTGCTTCCTCTTTGGTGTTAAGGAGGCAAGCGTAGATGAAGAGTATCGAGGCGTCAAGCAAAGGTTTCCATATCGGTGCAACGAGACCAAGACCAGCAGGACGACAAGACGGAGGTCACCATGGAGCCCAAGGCGGCGTCACCACCAGAGCCTTTGGCAGGCGAAGACTGCTTTTGTCAGGATAACTTGTACTAGTTGTCCCCTTTCAAATTGTCCATTGTGGCACCCCTTCCCTCTCAATATTTGGGGAGAGGACCAGGGCCTCTATAAATAGTTTTAGCCACCACAGTAGGAGGCAACTGAGCCTCAGCCATCTCATCTTAGACTAGATCCGACCCATCCTCACACCCACCAAGCACAAGAACACCTCACCTCAGGAGGCTGTTCTTCCCCTTGTACTGTTCATCCTCAGCCCGAGAGGCAATCCACCACACCACACTGGTATAGGGTATTACACCACAACGGTGGCCCGAACCAGTATAAATCTTGTGTCTCTTGTGTTGCGAGTTCGTCGAGCTAGCCTTTGAGATCGTGGCGAGGTTGAGGGCGTGATTTGGTAGAGGGAGATCTTCGTGCGCACCCCAGTGTTTGAACCTTGAGGGTTTTGCCGGAACCCGAGATCCGACAGGGGGTCCTTCCCACACGACCCAAAAACCGTCGGGGATAGGCTCTCCGGTCACACATGCTTGGCAAAGTGAGGTCGTGTGTGATGGGCGAGCGATCAAATATGGCTATACGTACAATTGTGCTAAAAATACAATTATACAGGCCAAATCATTTCCAGTCGTAAGTATCCCACACAGTCAGTCCCGGCTAAACGTTTCCATTCGTATGTACATTCCACATAGTCAATCCAAGGAATACATTTCCGTTAGTATGTACATCCCACACAGTTAATCCAAGAAGTACGTTTCTGTTTGTATATACATCCCACACATCAACTCCAAGGAAAACTTTTCCGTTCACAGGTGCATTACACACAATTTTTCCCATTAAATCGTTTGTGATACCGTTGCCATTGCACACAATATTAACAATTTTATCGTTTGTGTTATTGAATGCATCACACATAGTGCGTAGAAGAAACTGTGTGGCAAAGGTTGTCCATCACACACACTTTTTATGTGGTAAATGTTTGCGCAAGGTGGCCTAACGCAAACAGTTTTCAAGAGGATGTCGTGTGTGATTGTTCATTGATCCAGCACGGTTTATTCCTAGAAACTGTATGCATTGCCTGAGGTCATCGTCCACAGTGTTTTCTCAATAACCGTTTGCAATAGGAAAACCCAATTAACATGCTAATTGGCCATTAGAAGGCTATTTGTCCTATCATTAATAATCCATTTCTTAATCTAATTGATATTTCATATTAAGCACACAATAGATTTCATTTCAATATTAAGGAAGCAGGATTTCATAATTGAAATACATTATAGTACAACATCATATAGCTTCAGCACTCAGCTACCCCATTACACAACTGCACCAGCACCAAGTTTCACATGCAACATCTATAACCTTCCAAAATTAGCATCATAGATGGTACATAGACGGATGAATCTCATCTGGAAAACTGCTGAAGCAGAAGGTGAATATTGAGCCTTCATTGATGTTGAAGGTCTTTGCAACTTTAGGCCAGTGCATGTGGATGATTGACAGTCCATCCTTCATCCTCTTCGGGAACACTTCAATATTGAACCGTGGGTGTTGTATGAATACCTTCCTCGCCTCCTGACCATACAGGTGGTTTGAGAGGTAATCATCGGTGAACTGCTTTGGAAAGGCATGAAAACAAGGATGTGCATACATATCTTCTCTATATTGGAAATGGGGCAAATGAATAAAAAAGGCAACGTATAATAGTTAGTACCATCCTGTAGTGAACTGATGTCTTCTTCATTTGCAGACAAAGATCTTGTTGTTTTTTGTCACTAATTTCTTTATCCTAACAATCTTTCCGAGTTTCTTGACTTGACTAATATTCATGGACAACTCATTTCCCCATATGCAAAAAGGGTCGAACAGTGGGTCAAAACCTCTGACAGCAGGACCTACATGTGCAAGACCAAATTGTTAAAAACCTAAATATTAGAATGGTTCCTGCAATTTCATAATAATGTGCTATTAGACAAAGGACCATGCATGTGAAAACCTCGATTGTAAACCTCAGTGCTTCACATGGTTTCCCTGCAACACATATAAGGTAGTTAGTGATCAGGTTAAGTGAGGATTCGCATGCTATCAGTAAAATATGTTGATGGAAAACAAGAACTAGGAAATTTAGCAATTGTATATGTTTCTCATGTATTAAGTGCAGCCAAATTCGATTTATTCCTCACATGCACAACAATACAAAATTCTACCCACGACAATTGGACATCGCATTGCAGAATTGAACCAAGTAGTTAACTAAACACCACAACAAATGAACCAAACATTAACTGAGCACCACATTGCACAATATAACATACTCCTAATAGAATATCAGACAGTTATCCCAACCAAGCATGCTTAACAACTTGGAAATATAGCAATTGTATTTGTTTCTCAGGTATTTAGTACATCCAAATCCGATTTATTTCTCACATGGTATACAATAACAGAATGCACCCACAACAATTGAACATCACATTGCAGAATTGAACCAAACAGTTAACTAAACACCGCAACAAATGAACCAAATGTTAACTAAGCACCACATTGCACAATGTATAACATACTAGAAGATCGGACAGTTAACCAAACCAAGCATGCTTGACAACTTGGAAATATAGCAATTGTATCTGTTTCTCATGTATTTTGTAAAGATAAATTCGATTTATTTCCCACATGGAAGACAATACAAAATTGCACCCTCACATTTGCAAAATTGAACCAAACAGTTAACTAAACATGACAACTAATTAACCAAACAGTTAATAAGTGAGCACCACATTGCACGACATATAGAACATATACACTAGAGCAACAAATTGCATGGTAAAAGTACATAGGACAATTCACAAGAATTTGTGAAGGAAAGGCAGGAGCAGCACATGCAACGGGTAAACCGAGCATGCTTAACCGGCGTAGCTAGCAAACTGAACATAGGTCCTTATAGTGAGCTAATAAGACAAGCTACTCCTCATCGTCGGAGATATCGATGATGATTGGCTCCTTGGACATGGAAGAGGGTGAGGCCTCCACATCGTGGGTGCCCTCGTCGTAGTGGTGAGTTGCGTGAGCCGCTCCGGGCACCAACTTGTTGGCTCTCGAGTTGAGGTAAGCACAGGCACGCTGAGAAAACATCTCATAGTCTTCATCGAAGGCACCGACGGTGACCTCGAGAAAACACCACGAACTATCATTTAAAGCAGCCAACCGCATCGCGGCATCGGCGCACGAGGTATCCACGGTGGCCTTGATGGTGAGGTGCTCCTCCAAGATCTGGGGGTCGGCGCGAATGGCAGCCATCGCGACCTCATCCGCGCGTGCGGCTGCAATTTCCTTCTCTGCTGCCAAATGCTCCTTGAGCTCCTGGCTATACTGCGTGCACCATGGCTTAGGGCAGTGCTTATTTGGGGAAGGGTGTCAGTGATTTGGGTGGAAGGTGTCGCGCCGGCGGTCGAGGCATGTGGGATATGGAAGGAGGAGGAGGATGGGGGTCGGGTGTGGATTACCTGCCTGGATTGGCGAGGCCGAGCAGCGTGAAGGAGAGTCGCCGGCGAGGAGGTGGCGCTGCAAGCAAGGAGTGAAGGTTTCAACTTGGAAAGGAAGGCGGAAACAGGGGAAATGTGGCATTTGGTAAGGGGGAGAGCGTGGGGAGGTAGATATTTCCGCGGAAGCCGAAACTTTTGTATCGGTGCAGCGAAAAAACTAGCGCGCAAAGTGTCATCAGACACGGTCCCTTATTCAGCACTGTGTACGATATGTGAACATCACAAACGATTCATATAGCTTAACCCGTGTGTGATTAGTTTGAACGTGAAAATTTTGGTTTGAATTTCCATGGTTACGGTGGTCATCCACATCATTGCATAATTTGGGTACACAAAGGAGACTACAGCACACCCACACTTCTTAATTGAGCAAGTTCAGTTAAACAGAGCTAGCTGACCTAAACATTACTCTAACAAATTAAAGACCGGCACTCATAATTAAACAAATCAAAGAGTACTACTACGGCTGGTGCTCGTCGATCTCCGCCGCCTCCTCCATGTCCAGCTCGCGCCCGACGATCTCCTGGGGAAGGGGCTCCATGGCATCCATCACACCATACTCGGTAAGCATCTCGCCATCCGCGTCCGCCATCTCTTTGGAATAGGCCACCACGAACTGGGTGTGGGCGGCCGCAATCTAGGCTTAGACGGGCTCCGTCGTGGCAAGGTATGCCGCGGAGGAATTTATGGCTGCTCGAACGCTCTCGGTGATTGCCAACTCTTTGGTCGTGGGTTGTCGACCGTTGTCGGAGAAGCTTCGCTCGATTTGTGAGGTGACCGCCACGAGCTGGGCGTGGGTGGCCTCCATCAGGGCTAAGGCTGCCGCTGCGGAACGGACATCTGTTGTGCCGCTCTCGCCAGTTGCTATCCCCGAGGCAAATGTTGCTACCGCCACTTGAGAAGCAACAGTGGCTGTTTGGCAGACTAAGGCATAGCCTAGTGGTGGGAAGGGGCTGATGCCTTCCTACCCACCCAGGTTCAAGACATGGTACTTGAAATTTGGGTTTGTTGCACCAATTATATTGTAGGGGGTTCCCTTACAGTCTTTCTGTCAAAAAACAGTGGCTGTTTGGGCTGCCTTGGCCGCCCGGTCGCAGATTGCGGCCGCGCTCATGCAGCTTGTTAGCACGTGCATGGCAGCTATGGTCGCGCTTTCGCCGGAGTGGGCCGCCGAAGTTGCCCTCACGACACGGGTCCACGTCCCCATCTTTAACCGGTGACGATTGAACAGTGAAATGATATTTGGGGAGCGAGCTAGTGTGCCTGAAACGCCGGCTGTGGACTGTAGCCGACACACCTTCTCGCATAAGCCATAGGCGTACTATACTCCGACGGTGCTCCAAGATATTTTGTATTGCATCTCACATGGTTAGTGATAATAAATTGTCTACTATCTACTTGATTTTTCATCATGATTTGAATTACATAATGGGGTCACAGCAGCAAAGGAGGGTGTTTGAATTGCTAGAACTTTTATCTGCAGTGAACATGCAACTATAGGTGTCGTCAAAAAATTGGAATTACTCAGGGTTCGTTTGGACATTTTTATACATTAACTTTGTTTTCTAGCCATTTCAGGTGCACAATTCAAAATTAAACTACATGAACATGCTTCGGTGCACCAAAATGGGTTGTAAAATCATATATGTGTCCATGGGTTTATGCTTATGTCCCATGCAATAAATGGGGATGAATTTCGAACACCACGGCACCGTGGCTCTCCGGCAAACGTTGAGGTACTTGCTTTTGTAATTCTAGTAAATCCAAAACCCGTCTGAAATTCATGAACCTTGGCATGCTATCATTGAATGGCATCAACATGCTTGGGTAAAAAATATTGCCCCATTTGGGGCAGGTTATGGTATAAGCTTCTCACAAACCAGAGCTTCTCAGAAGAAGCCTCATGGTTCCCTTAGGGAAACATGTCACCTTTGTGGACAAAATGATATTCATCGCCTCTTCTTGCTTTCAATTTTTTCTGCTGTCAACATAGAACAACAGGAGTGTCGTGTTAAATTTTGGAATTTTTCGGGGATCATTTGGATATTTTTATACGTTAACTGAGTTTCTGGGCATTTATGTCCGTAAGTCAAAATTGAACTACATGCACATGCTCCACTGCATAAAAGCTGGTTGAAGAATCAAATGTGTGTCCTTGGTTGCAAGCTTTGGTCACATGCAAGAAATGAGAATGAATGTCAAACACCTTGACACAGTTGCTCGACCGCTAACATTGAGATACATGGTTTTAAAATTCTAGTAAATTGAAAAATCGTCTGAAATTCATGAAACTTGACATGATATCATGGAACGGCATCGACATGCCATGGTAAAAATATTGTCCCATTTGGGGCAGGTTTGGGTATAAGCTTCTCGCAAACCAGAGCTTCTCACAATAAGCCTGATGGTTTCAGTAGGGAACGTGCCACCTTGGGGGGCGAAACGATATCCGTTGCCTCTTCTTAATTTCAAAAATTTTCTCGTGTCAACATAGAACAATAGTAGTGTTGTGTCAATTTTTGGGATTTTTCGGGGTTCGCTTGGACTTTTTTATACATTAACTGAGTTTTCTATGCATTTATGTGCATAATTCAAATTTGAACTACATGCACATGCTCGAGTGCATATAAATGGGTTCAAAATTCAAATGTGTGTCCTTGGTTGCATGCTTAAGTCCCATGCAAGAAATGAGAATGAATTTCATACACTTTGCCACCGTCGCTCAGCCGCTAACATTGAGATACATGGTTCTTAAATTCTAGTAAATCTAAAACGCATCTGAAATTTATGAAACTTGACATGCTAGCATGGAACGGTATCAACATGCCATGGTAAAAATATTGTCCCACTTGCAGCGGGTTGGGGTATAAGCTTCTCACAACAAGCCTCATGGTTGCGGTAGGGAATGTTTCACCTTTCTGGATGAAATGATATCCGTTGCCTCTTCTTGATTTCAATTTTTTTCTAGTATCAACATAGAACAACAGGAGTGATGTGTTAAATTAAGGAATTTTTCGGGGTTTGTTTAGACATTTTTATACATTTACTGAGTTTTCTATGCATTTATGTGCATAATTCAAATTTGAACTATAGGCACATGCTCCAGTGCATGCAAATTGGTTGAAAAATCAATTATGTGTCCGTGGTTGCATGCTTAGGTCCCATGCAAGAAACGTGAATAAATGTCAAACACCTTGCCACCGTCGCTCGGCCGCAAACATTGAGATACATGGTTTTTAAATTCAAGTAAATCCAAAACTCATCTGAAGTTCATGGAACTTGACATGCTATCATGGAGCGGTATCAACATGCTATGGTAAATTTTTGTCATATTTGGGGCAGGTTTGGGTATAAGCTTCTCGCAAACCAGAGCTTCTCACAACAAGTCTGATAGTTTTGGTAGGGAACGTGCCACCTTTGGGGACGAAACGATATATGTTGCCTCTTCTTGCTTTCAAATTTTTTCTAGTGTCAACATAGAACAACAGGAGTGTTGTGTCAATTTTTGGGATTTTTGGGGCTCGCTTGGACATTTTTATACATTAACTGGGTTTTCTAGGCATTTTATGTGCATAATTCAAATTTGAACTACATGCACATGCTCTAGTGCAGAAAAATGGGTTGACATATCAAATGTGTGTCCTTGGGTGCATGCTTAGGTCCCATGCAAGAAATGGGAATGAATTTCAAATACCAGGGCACTGTTGATTGCCGGCAAAATGTTGAGATACTTTGTTTTTAAATTCTAGTAATCCAAAACTCATCTGAAATTCATGAAACTTGGCATGCTATCATGGAATGGCACTCGACATGTTGTGGTATTTTTTGTGTCCATTTTGAGAGAAGGCGCACTCGAATAACAGCCAACAGAGGCATTTTGAAACAAATAGCTGCCATTTTAACATCTCAAACGTTTGCATAATTTAAATCGTGTGCGTTCTGTTAACCATTCATGTGACGCCATGTGTCTCACTTTTAATGGCTATAGGAGGTGACGTGCGGAAAATGCTACTACAACAAAGGGTATGGGTTGGCAAGCTAGAAAGGGTAAGATTTGCTGATAGAATGTTGCCTCACATTTCATGGACGGTGTTGGGGATATTACCACTGGGCGTAAACCGGCCAGGAGAGGCCGGGTTAACCCCATAGTAGTTCACTATATCTGAAGCCCATGAAGACAGACGGTGATGCTTTATGAAGGCTCAGAGCCCAAAGCCGGTTTAAGGCCTGTAGACATAAACCGGTATTGATATGTAAACTTGTATTGTAAGATAGAAAACGCAGAGACCGAGCCGGACACGTTTATGAGCCGGCCTCGGGATTCTGTAAACCGACGGGCGTCAACCCATGTATATAAGGGGATGACCCGGCGGCGGTTTAGGGACAACAGACAACAACTCACGACTCAGGCAAAGCGTATTTGCTCCCTGGTCATCCAAACCCAAGCAATCCCACAACAACTGGATCGTAGGCTTTTACCTTCACCGTAAGGGGCCGAACCAGTATAAACTCTTTGCGTCCCTTGTCCGCTTTAACCCCTTTAAGCTAACCCGTAGCGATGGCTCCACGACTAAGTCCTTTCTCTAGGACATCTGCCGTGACAAAACCACGACAGTTGGCGCCCACCATGGGGCTATCGCATGATGGTTTCGAGTTCTTAGAGGGCAGCTTCGAAGGACTCAAGGGCTACGTTGTGGGCCGGATGATCAAGAGTCGTCGTGGCAAGCTCTACATCGACGATGCAGGCTGGGGCCCCGAGGCCGGCTCAATCGAGTACGGGTACCGGGTCCCCTTTGGTGGCATACACGTTTTCAATGGCAAGATCGGCGAACCGGGCCCTGAGCCGGACATCTGCACCGACCTCGTCGAAACGGCTCAGTGTGCGAGATCTGCCCGGGTTAAGCCTGTCATGAAGCGTGCCTTCATGGGAGTCATCCACGGAGGGGAATCTGAGGATAGATCGGAATCTGGTGGTGAAACCGTCGTTTATTCCGGCGACGAGTCATCAACCGGAGAGACCAAGTCGTTATATCAATTACAAGATGGCCGGATTGGGGGCTGTTCCGATGGCGACGGTATTCCGGACCCCTTTGATCTACCAAACCGGGTTGCGATCTTCATGGCCGGTACGCAACCAGTGCTCCACTCTTCGACCGCGGCGGCGGTGATTTCCGGATCGGCAGCAGCGGCAGCGGCCGGGGCAGGAGGCCCTGTGCGACCGCCGGCTCAGGTCCTATCTGATCTATTTGACGCTTTGGCAACGCTGATGGCGGAGATTAACCCGGCGGATCAAGAGGCACATAATGCGGAAATCGCAAAGGTGAAAGATCAGATCGCCCAGGCCAAAATCGACTTGGCAGCTGAAGATACCAGGATGGCTCTTACCGCTTATGCTGGATCAGAGTGCGTCAAATGATGTCCTGAAGAGGAGGTACCAATCTCGCTTGCCGCCGGTTTATGAGGCCAGGAACCTCTTTAACACCCCAGGAGCAGGGACCAGTAATCCGCCGATGGTAAACCGGGCAGAGGCACCTGGAGCAGGGGCACCGGTTCAGCCACGTTTGGTAGATCTGCCTTGCCAGAATCATGTTTTGCCACAGCATGTCCCAACACCACCGGGTCATTACTCTAACCCGATGGACAACATTGTCGCTGCTGCTTCACGGCTGGCGGCCCTACCGATCGAAGGCGAGTCTCCGGTGGCAGTCGAGACGTGACGGGCTAGGGAGCTTCTTCAGACAGCTTTGGTTCAGCAGTAGGCTTATTCGTATAGCCGCGAGAGGATCCATTCTACTCCCCGCTCAAGCCAGAGCTACAGCAGGCGTATGGATGAACCGGCCGTATCAAGTAATGCGCGGAACCGTGATCCGCCCCGTGGCCATAACCTGGCAGCTGGTGGTGGTGATGCTCAGGATGTGGTGGATCACGCTAGAGCTCATTGAGAAGCCGAGTTAGCAGCACAGCATGAGGCCCGCCAACTTACTCCGGTTCCCCCAACCACATCGGTGGAACCAGGGGTTACCTCTAGCTCTTTGGGAGTACCGTGTCTCGTCCCAGCGCTGCGCAACGTACGCCTTCCCAAGGATTTCAAAGTCCCACGAAAAGTGTCGAATTACACCGTTGATTTATCCCCCGAGTCATGGGTGGAAAGCTATGAGATGGCAATGGAGATGCTGGATGTGGATGATGCAGCGTGCGCTAAATACTTTACCATGGTGTTGGAAGGAACGGCTCGAACTTGGTTGAAAAAGTTGCCAGCTAACTCCATCGGGTCATGGGCCGAGCTGAGGGCCCGGTTTATCCAGAACTTCAAGGATACGTGCAAGCAGCCCATGTCAATTGTGGACCTAGCTGCCTGTGTCCAGGAGGAAGGAGAGTCAACAACCCATTGGGTGCGCTGGGTTTCGGAGATTTTGCATTCATCGGACCGCATTAACACTGACATAGAAGTTTTAACGTTGGAAGGCAATTGCCGGTTTGCACCTCTGAAGCTGAAGTTGGGATGGCTCAAACGCCATTGCAATGATATGGGGACTCTCATGGCTGCCCTGGTGAAATATGCCGACTCTGATGGTACCAAGGATCCCGAGTCTGACGATGACAAGACAGGGAAGGGAAAGAAGAGCGGACATACCAAGGGGCAGCAGCACAACCCGGCGGGCCATGGAAACAATGGTAAGCGTAAAGCGGATAATAGCTTGGATTTTGTGGCTAATACCAACGCGCAGGACAAAGGCCAACGGCGTAAAGGTAAACCGCCCCAGCACGGTGGAGGACCAAGTCCTAATCCGGACCGCCTGTCTTATCTGATGAACCAGCCTTGCCCAAAGCACGGGACGAAGGAGAACCCGTCCACACACCTCTGGAAAGATTGTTACATCATGCAAGAGTTCAAAAACTCTGACGTTTTTCGATATGATCATGGACCGGGTGGCGGTTCAGGCCCCGGATCTCATGGGCCGGGTTATGGTGGAGGTAGTTCCGGTTCAGGATTTCACAGCAACCAGAGTGGACAGGGTAATCAAGGCAATCAGGGCAACCAAGGTGGTTATAATAATCAGGGGAATCAGCAACAGCAGCAGCAGCAGTCGGGTTACTAGAGCAACCCGAAGCAGTTGAATAGCGGACAGTATCATGTCTTCACCACTAGCCTGGACAAGCGCGATCGGAAGCTTCATAAAAGGGCAGTGAATTCCGTTGAACCGGCGGTTCCCCGATATTTACGCTGGTCTGAACAGCCTATTGTGTGGAGTCGAGAGGATCATCCGCCCCGGGTTGATAATCCGGGTCATCTGGCGTTGGTGGTGGCACCTCAGGTGGGAGGTTATAAGTTCACCAAAGTACTCATGGATGGGGGAGTAGTATCAATATCCTTTATTATGAAACCTTCCGTCGCATGGGGCTAACAGATAAAAATCTTAAACCGTCCAACACGATCTTCCATGGTGTGGTGCCTGGTAAATCGGCATATCCCGTTGGTAAGTTAGCTCTGGAAGTTGCTTTTGGCGATGAGCATGATTCAAGGTTAGAGAAGTTGACCTTCGAGGTGATGAAAATCAAGAGCCCATATCATGCCCTGTTTGGACGGCCGGCTTATGCTAAGTTTATGGCAAGGCCCTGTTATGTCTACCTGCAGCTCAAGATGCCGGGTCATAAGGGGACCATCACAGTGCACGGGAGCTGCAAGATCGCTTTGGAGTGTGAAGAAGGTGATGCGGCTTACGCTGAGTCAGTTTGTGCAACTGAGGAATTGAAGTTCTACAAGGACAATGTTGATCCGGCAGATATGACTTCATTAAAGAAACCAACTACAGAGCATGATCCGGCCCTGAAGTTTAAATCGGCTGATGAGACTAAGCTTGTTGACTTCGTGCCTGGCGATTCGTCCAAGCAGTTTAGCATCAGCGCTAACCTGGATCCAAAAGAGGAAAGCACGCTCATCAAGTTCATCCGTGAGAATCGGGACATCTTTGCGTGGAAGCCTTCTGACATGCCAGGTGTACCGAGAGAACTCGCTGAGCACACTTTCAATGTTGATCCCAAGTATAAACCGGTCAAGCAATTTCTTCGCCGGTTCAATGAAGAAAGGCGCAAGGCTATTGGTGAAGAAGTAGCCAGGCTCTTAGCGGCTGGATTTATCGTTGAAGTATTTCATCCTGAGTGGTTGGCTAATGCGGTGCTGGTCCTTAAGAAGAACGGCACTTGGCGTATTTGTGTGGACTACACAGATCTCAACAAAGCTTGTCCAGCAGATCCTTTTGCCCTCCCCCGTATTGATCAAATTATTGACGCTACTGCAGGTTGCGAGCGTTTGAGCTTTTTGGATGCATATTCTGGTTACCATCAGATCAAAATGGCAGTTAAGGACCAGGAGAAGACAACCTTCATGACTCCCTTTGGAGCCTTCTGCTATGTGTCTATGCCCTTTGGGCTCAAGAGTGCCCAGGCGAGTTATCAATGGTGTGTGCAGAATTGTCTTCATAAGCATATCGGATGCAATGTTCATGCCTATGTGGATGATATTGTGGTGAAATCCAGGAAGAAGGAGACATTGATTGATGACTTGAAGGAGACCTTTGATAACCTGTGGGTTTATAAAATGATGCTTAATCTGGCCAAGTGCGTTTTTGGTGTACCGGCAGCCAAGCTCTTGGGTTTTTTGGTGTCTAACAGGGGCATTGAAGCTAATCCGGAAAAGATCAAAGCCATTACTTCTTTGGCCAAACCGAAGTGTATCAATGATGTTCAACACCTGGTAGGCCGGATTGCCGCATTGAGCCGGTTTATCAGCCGCCTTGGCAAGAAGGCCATCCCTTTGTATTAGATGCTGAAGAAAACGGATAACTTCGTCTGGAGTAACGCCGCTAATGAAGCATTTGAGGATTTAAAGCGGCAACTAGCTAATCCGCCGGTTCTCGCTGCTCCGATTGACAAAGAGCCATTGTTGTTATATGTCGCAGCTAATGCGCGGGCTGTTAGCGTGGCTATTGTGGTGGAGCGCAAGGAGGCCGGAAAGGAATATCCGGTTCAACGGCCCGTTTACTATATCAGTGAGGTACTTATTGAGTCCAAGCAGAGGTACCCGCATTGGCAGAAGTTAGTGTATGGGGTTTTCATGGCAAGCCGGAAGCTTAAGCAATATTTCCAAGGTCATCCCATCACGGTGGTCAGTTCTGCTCCTTTGGGGGATATAATCCAGAACAGGGAAGCAACTAGCCAGATTGCTAAGTGGGCCATCGAGCTCGGGCCTCACGGGTTGAAATACATACCCCGAACGGCGATCAAATCTCAGGCACTTGTGGATTTTATCAATGATTGGACAGAGCTACAAGCGCCAGAAGAGAAGCCGGATCATACTTATTGGACTATTCATTTTGATGGGTCCAGGCAATTGGAGGGCTCGGGGGTTGGAGTCGTATTAACTTCCCCACGAGGTGATAAGTTTTGTTATGTTCTCCGTTTAATGTTCCCTTGCACTAACGATGCAGCTGAATATGAGGCCTTACTCCATGGTCTTCGGATGGCTAAGGAGATGAACCTAAGCCGAGTTAAGTGCTTCGGTGACTCGGACCTGGTGGCTCAACAAGTGTCTGGCACTTGGGATTCCAAGGACCCACTCATGGCGGCATATCGTCGTGAGGTGGATATTATTGCAGGTCACTTCAAAGGTTGTCAGGTGGATCATGTGGACCGGCGGAAGAACGAAGCGGCGGACACTTTAAGCCGTTTGGGTTCCCAACGAAAACCAGTTCCACCTAATGTCTTCCTGGATGTGTTGCATAACCCGCCCGTCAAGCTCCCTGGTGAAGAGGATTTGGCTGTTCCTGATCTGGAAGCTCAGTTGGTGGCGGCTCTTCATGTCATTCCGGATTGGACGGTTCCATATTTGGCATATATGAACCAGGGCGAGTTACCAGAGGATGAAACTTTGGCCAGGCAGATAATCCGGAGGTCCAAGTCCATGCCTATTATCAATGGCGAGTTACATCATTGCAGTGTGACAGGGGCGTTCCAACGTTGTGTGTCTCCTGATGAAGTCTGTGAAATTTTGCGTGAGATCCACGAAGGAGATTGTGGTCACCACGCCGGTTCAAAGTCTCTGGTGGCCAAGGCGTTTCGTCATAGTTTTTATTGGTTAACAGCTCATGCTGATGCCGAGGACTTGGTCAAGAGGTGTGATGGATGTCAAAAATTCTCACGACGTGCTCATGTGTCGGCTCAAGAATTGAGGATGATCCCAATCACTTGGCCGTTTGCAACTTGGGGGCTGGATATGGTTGGGCCCTTCAAGAGATCCAAGGACAAGAAGACCCACCACTTGGTGGCATTTGATAAGTTCACGAAGTGGGTGGAGGCAGCGCCAGTCAGTAAGTGTGATGCAGCTACGGCGGTGCAATTCATCAAAAAGGTGATCTTCCGGTTTGGCTTTCCACACAGCATTATAACAGACAATGGTACCAATCTGTCAAAGGGTGCCATGAAGGAGTTTTGTCAACGTGAGCACATCCGGCTTGACGTATCATCAGTGGCTCACCCCCAGTCCAATGGTCAAGCGGAGAGGGCTAATCAAGAGATCTTGAGAGGCATCAAACCCCGGCTTATGGTTCCTTTGCAACGGACGTCGGGTTGTTGGGTTGAGGAGTTACCTTCTATGTTATGGAGCATCAATACTACACCCAACAGATCTACAGGTTACACACCGTTCTTCATGGTTTATGGAGCGGAGGTGGTCCTCCCAAGTGATATCTGTCATGATTCGCCTCATGTGGCGGCTTATGTTGAAGCTGACAATGAGAAGGCATGACAGGAAGCGCTTGACATGTTAGATGAGGAGCGTGACATGGCAGCAGCCCGTTCGGCGATTTATCAGCAAGATCTACGTCGTTATCACAGCCGCCGGGTTAAAACCAGAACCTTTCAAGAAGGCGATTTGGTGTTTCGACTCATCCAGGATCAGAGGAATATGCACAAGCTATCCCCCCTTGGGAAGGACCCTTTGTGATCAGCAAGAATCTGCATAACGGGTCATACTACCTAATCGATGTTCGAGAGCGCAAAGACTCACGTAAATCGGAGGAGGAGACCAACCGGCCATGGAATATTGCTCATCTTCGGCCCTACTATACTTGAGTTATAGGCTATGCTTATGTACATATTTTGACAATGTGTATATTATGATCAATATAATAAACCGGAACCTCGGCTAAAGCGGGGTATCTGTTGTTTTTCTTATATCATGTGTGGTTACATGGAGCTTCTGTTTATAAAGCGGCATCCAGTTTACCCCTTGATCCAGCTTCTCAAAGTTTTATATTACATCACTTGGGGGCTCGGTCGTATCCGAACCATAGCTACACCTTTTGATCGGCGCAATGCCACAACATCACTTGGGGGCTTGGTCATATCTGAACCATAGTCACACCTCTTGATCGGCTTAAAGCCAAATCAATTCGGGGCCAAAGAGAGTGTTATAAAACAACAACTCAAACATGGACACCCACTGAGCTGTCGAAATGAACAAAGAATCTACACTTGTAATAGGCTATCAAGTCGTGGCTTGGAAGCCTGGTGTATACACCAAAAACCCCGGGTTAACCTGCCTATTTAAGTAAGTCACTCCACCCAGGTAAACCTGGTATGACCCTTCGAACTTTGACAAGTTACTCTAAAATAAAGACCCTGAACTTGTCAAGTTAAAACGATGCTTGGTTAAGGATTGAGGACCATCTTAAAAGGCTTTGTGAAACGGTTTAACTCAGTGGCCTGGCAGCCCATGAAAAGCCTCGAATTTGGGGCCTGGCAGCTCGTGAAAAGCCTCGACTACAATGATTTTTATTTGCCTTTTTGCTAAGCTCTTCTCTCTTTTGACAAGATTTGTGATGTTTTCAAACCGATGTTCATCAGTCTGGTTAGGCTGTCAACTTCAAGTTGTCAGTACATGATCAAGTTATAATCCGGAGACTATCAGCCCGGTCTGGTTTTGACTCAAAGTCACCAGTATGGAATAAACCGGTGTTTATCACAACCCAGAACGGTTTTATTGTAAACCGACATCATATAACAGGAGTTACTTATACTCCGGAGTAGGGTTATGACCCTCACTACAAAGTTGGTCACCAACATTACGCCTAAAGGTCACAGGTATCATATATTTCCATAATTGGTTATTTTTTACAACCTTGGTCATATATATATTTGGGTATTGTGACCCGCCCGGTGGTAAACTGCCAGGGCGCATTAAGCTTCTTATCTACAGGGATAGCTTGAATACATGGCTATGGATTATGAACATCATATCTTAAGCATGGCGGATTAGCAAGCATCAGTCGCAGATAAATATGCACGAAGGCATAACAGACCAAGTGTTTTAACTAGCCTATTACAAGGCGTTTCAGTGTCCAAAAGGATAATTGTTTTCTCAAATACGTGTTGCAGCATGTAGAAGACTAAAACGGCCTCCGGATCATGAATCGTCGCCAGCTTGGCCTGACGGCTGCGGATCATCTCGCACCGGTTCAACTCCCTCCTCTCTACCCAGTGGCTGAAAGTCAACAGTTGCCCAGTCGATCCCAGTTCGGGCTTGGAATACAGCTTCATCGCTTATAAGCGTGGACGGTTCAATGTCAGGGGCATAAGTTTGCTTACGGATTGGTGGGATAAGATTTTGCGCCTCTGGAATTGGTGAAGCAACCCGTCTGTTCTTGTCATCATAACTCGCCTGGTAGTACGAGAGATCCGCCTCTTCAGCCAGTTGACAAGCCAATGGACGTACTTCCCGGTTTATGGTTCGGAGATCATCATTGCCAAATTCTGTTCCGTCTTCTTTCAAGCTGGGATAGCCTTGGGCCACTTCCACTGGATCAAAGTCAGGTACCCATGCTTTTGCCCGGATTAGTGCAGTCAGAGCGCCCGTTCTTGCGGCGGACTTTTTTAGCTCTTCTACCCGGGTAGGAAGCATAGATAGCCTTTCTAAGGTTTCCTTGATCAGGGTGGGAGGAGGATTATTGTGTGAAGCGGTATAGATGATCCGTTGCGCACCGGTGTACAACTGTTCTATCAGAGTATAGGCAGCCTTCAACTTCTTCTGTACATCAGAGGCCAGATGGCTAATGCGAGTTCCTGCACCATTGTACACATTAGTAAACCAACAACGCATGGGAAGGCATGTTGAAAGTATAAGGAAAAGATGTTTACCGAACACAGCAGCAGTCATGGCATGAATTTGCCGCTTTACACCAGTCAGTTCATCAACCACCGGTTTAAGAGCTGCTTCTGCGTCTTCGGCCCTTTTTCGCAAAGCGGATTTTTCTGTCTCCCAATTCGCCCGCTCCTTGTTGAAGTCCTCTTTCAGTTTCTCCATAGCGCCTAGAGCACTGGTCAACTCTTCCTTAGCTTTGGAGGTTTCAGCTTGCTGAGATTTGAGGTTCTCTTGCAGATCAGCGGTTTGGCTTTCCTTCTTACTCAGCTCAGCCTATAAAGAGACAGATATATATAATGAGTTGACAGTACATATTTGAAGTACCAAGCACATAACAAGTTATGCCCTTGGTACTTGGGGGCTAATGCATATTTGTTCTTTATCAGAAATTTCTACAAGTCCCAAGCACAATACAAGTATTAATCTTGGCACTTGGGGGCTAATGTGTATTTGCTCATAATTGCTGATATGGGAATTTTTCTATAGTCCCGGTTCATCTTTATAAAGTTAAACCGGCCCTTGGGGACTACACCAGTGAAAAAAGATGCAGTGTTGCAAATATAAAGATTGTTACTAAAAGTCCCGGTTTAGATTGATATCATAAACCGTCACTTGGGGGCTATTGGAGTTGATATTTGGAATTCACAGGAGAGACAGTTAAGCAGAGTTGAGTATTAATTACCTCATATCGCTCTTTCATCATATTTACCAAACCGTCTTCATAGTCACGGCTGGTGTGCAGACGGTTTAAGAAGCCAGAGTGAAGGTCTTGAGCATTGAGATGAGCATAGTTTGACAAATCGGCTTTCCATTTGCCTTTGCCGATAGCAGAGAGCTCGTCCTTGGCAGTATGCTTTGACAAAGCAACAGGATTGCCAGGAGTGGTGTGGCCAGTGCCAGTAATCATAATGTCATCATCTTTGTTTTCAGCAGCCTTTTCTAGAGTTGGCGGTTTGTCAGTATCTTTAACTGGACTGACCGGTTTATCATCGGTTCGGACAGGGCTGATTGGCTGGTCAGCGCGGCTTGCGGTGTCAACTTCCACCTGTTCAGCAAAGAAATCATGGTCATGAGGCGGTGGGTCATTAAGCGTGGCGTCATCATCGGTTGCTTCAGGATCTAGAGTTTTTTCCGGCTCAACAGCCACATTATCATCAGCCGGTTTATCCAACCAAGCCTTCTTGCTATGTCTGGGCTTGGTGCTGAGAAAAATAAATATGAGGATCAGTACAGTCTATAAAAATAACACATCAGGGATAAAAACATGTGTATAGCTCACCCAAGAACTGTTTTGAGGGGTGGAAGCTTTGTGGCTGATGACTCACCAGAAGATGAGTGGGAAGTACCCTGATAATTTGAATCAGACGGGTTAAGAGGCTGGCGGAAACAACCCGCTTTGGGGCATGAAGTGTCAAGAGTATAAGAGACCTCTGATCGGCGTTTCGGAACCGGAGTATTCGGTAAACCGGCGGAGGTAACTACCTGGCCGCTGTGCCGGGTTGTGCGGCGAGCCTCGTGCTGCTGCGTCTTTAAAAGAAAGTTTGGGTCCAAGTAAGCAAGAGGGTGAGAAAATTTTACTTTCCGGTTTGCTCGATGGATTTTTGATGTTGGCAGAGGATCTGAATCGGAGGAGAGAATGATTACCTCTACATCATCAGCGTCGTCCTGATAATAATCATTGTCAATGAGATGTACGAAAAATGAACCAAGAGAGTCAAGTTCTACCTCTGATTCCGGGTTACCCACATCGTCATCAGCAGGTAGCTCGGAGGATGCAGTGGTCCTTTTCTTGGCAGGTTTTTTAACAACCCTGGTCTTCGGGCGAATTGGCTTGGCCGGTTTGTCTTGTGGTTTTGTTGGTTTATCCTGTGGCAGTTTTTTATTCCAGAACGGATCATCACCCTGTCAGAAAACAATCACACTTTCAGAGAATATTTGGACAGAAGCAACTTAAGATAAAAAGATTATATAATTCTTACAGCTGGCGGTTTGTTGAAGGTGCAGAAAGGGAGTAGTCCGGTCTGGCCACAGACAGCCTCCAGTTCGTTCAGCATCTTTTTTACAGCCTCAATAACTTCCGCATCTGTAAGCTGAATATTAATGTGTCGTTGAACATCCTTCAAACTCCCTGTGTATTCACACATCAAACCGGAGTGCCGGCTTAAGAGCAGAATACTCCAGCTTATCGAACAACGAGCAAGGTCAACTCCTGTCAAACTGTTCGCCATGAAGGCTCTAAGCTTTGATAGTTGAGGGGCATAGTTAGCCCTTTCTTTTGCAGTCAACCTCTGAGGGAAAGGATGTGTGTTACTAAGGCGGTGAGGGCGGTAACCCGGTAAGGGGTTCTCATCGGCTGGAGATGTATGTTGGCAGTAAAACCAAGTCTGGTTCCACTCTTTGGGGTGACTGTGGAGCTTGGGGTGAGGGAAAGTAGCTTCCTTCCTTTTCTGAACCGCCATTCCACCCAATTTCGTATTGGGTCCATCCGTGAACTCTGTGCAATGGTTTAAGTGAAAGAAATCCCTAAACAGTTCGACTGTAGGTTCCTCTTGTAGATAAGCCTCACAAAAGACTTGGAAGTGGCAGATGTTGGTCACAGAATTTGGACCAATGTCTTGAGGGTGCAGCTGAAAACTGGCCAGTACATCTCGGAAATTTTTTGAACCGGGAGGGCTAAAACCTTGACCCAGGTGATCAACAAACACGACTACCTCTCCGTCCTTGGGTGTAGGAGGATTTTCCGGGCCAGGGACCCTCCAGTGGATGACATCTTTCTTGGCTAAAGCGCCCGTTGCAACGTAGTTGTTTAACTGGTCTTCGGTTACTCGAGATGGAGCCCAATTGCATTCATAGACTTGCTTGGCCATGGCAATGAAAATCTGAAACATGATTTTTGTCGGTTTAAGATTTACAGTGGACAACTATAAGGCGGTATAAGGATGTAAGCATATTGTTAAACCGGAGTTGGTTATTCATAAACCGGAGTCTGACAATGGAGACAGTACAATGATGAGTGCATTGGCGGTTCAACAGGGGACTAATGGTATCTACTGGGTCATCATTTTTCAATGAAGTTAAACCGCCTAATATGGTGTCAAAGGTATATGTCCAAAAGGTGTGTAAGTGAAGGGAAAACAAGTTTCCTATCTTGGTGTGGTAATGTCAGATCTATCGTGCGTTGGAAAAACAAAATATATTCTGACCTAAATTCCAGTGTGTTAAGAGTTCACCAAGTTCAGATGAGTTTTTATATGAGGTAGATGTTCTAACAAGGAAGTAGGAGTTTAAAGTACAAGGGCATTGGAAAAAACAGATCTAACTAGCCATTGGTACTACTGAAAGATAAACAAGGAAGAACAGATTCAAGAACTTTAAAGAACTATGAAGAACACTGAACCCTAATGGTGGATCTGGAGTGAGAAAAGGAGGAACGTACCAGTGCTGAGGAAGCAGCGGAAGATCGCCGTGTTTTTCTGGCACAGTCAGGTTGATGCAGCGGCCGTCATTGAAGCAGAGGCGAAGGATGACGGCGGCGGTAAAGCTTGAAGGTCGGGTGGCGCGAGGAAGAAGACGACACGAAGAGGCACGAGGGGAAAAGTGAAAGGGACCCCTCGGCTTATTTATAATGTGAATGGATAAAAGGCAGGCGCGAGAATCAAGGAGCCCGAAAAATGGGGTATGTGAGAGCTATGTTGCCTCGATCGTCGGAGACCCATTAATGAAGGTGGGTTATATACAGTTTTAAATAACAGATGATGTCATGGCGGTTTACCATGGTCCTGGAAGGTGACGTCACGGCGGTTTACAAGATTACGTGAGGACGTTGAAGAAGAAAGTTTCTTAAGTATTGAGGATTGACATGAACCAGTTCAAGTCAATCTGGGGCCTAATGTTGGGGATATTACCACTGGGTGTAAACCGGCCAGGAGAGGCCGGGTTAACCCCATAGAAGTTCACTATATCTTAAGCCCATGAAGACAGACGGTGATGCTTTATGAAGGCCCAGAGCCCAAAGCCGGTTTAAGGCCTGTAGACATAAACCGGTATTGATATATAAACTTGTATTGTAATATAGAAAGCGCAGAGACCGAGCTGGACACGTTTATGAGCCGGCCTCGGGATTTTATAAACCGACAGGCGTCAACCCATGTATATAAGGGGACGACCCGGCAGCGGTTTAGGGACAACAGACAACAACTCGAGACTCAGGCAAAGCGTATTCGCTCCCTGGTCATCGAAACCCAAGCAATCCCACAACAACTGGATCGTAGGCTTTTACCTTCACCGTAAGGGGCCGAACCAGTATAAAATCTTTGCGTCCCTTGTCCGCTTTAACCCCTTTAAGCCAACCCGTAGCGATGGCTCCACGACTAAGTCCTTTCTCTAGGACATCTGCCGTGACAAAACCACGACAGACGGGATCCTTCCAGTTGGAAGAGCACAAACCCATGGTGTGCTCTCTAATGTCACAGATGGGTTGTTTCACCTTGGAAGAACCTTCGTGGGTGCCCTCCTCGTGGTCGTGGTCGATGAGATCTGACTTGGCAATTGAGGATCCCAAGCCGCCGCCGTAGAACGTGTCCTTCAGAAATGACAAAATGGGCTCGCTGGCGTATAAAGCTCGCAAATCCTTGACCGCTTGGCAGAGGAGATAAGCGACAGGGCCATCGAAGAGATCGACGGCGGTTGAACTAGAGGGGTTGGGGATGGACCACTTAACCTGTGACATGGCCCGCGTGAAGCCGTCGCTGTGGACGAGCTTGATGTCGTAGCTAGCTTTCCCGAGATACAGTAATACACTAGCCCGCTGACATGAAGCCTTCGGCATGGCAACATAGTCAATGTCTTCGCCGGCTTCCGCGGCGACGTGTTGCTCCGGGATCGACAGGTTGGGGCGAACAGCTGCCACCTCGCCAACGTCCGCCGGAGAGGCCATGATAAACCTCTTCTTGGCCGAACACTCGTCGGGCTCCCCGGGATACGTGGTCGAGCTTAGGCTGCGACATTCTGGAGCAGGGGATGTGGATCTGGCGGGGAGGGACACCGCAGGCCTCATCTTAAAACTCAGGGGAGTGTGGCAACCGTATGGCAATCGCTGGGTAACCTGAACTTTATTATCTAAGCTAGAAGGAACGGGCAGACCGGCAGGGGTTGGCGGCGGCGCCGGCGGCGGCCGCAAGCTAGGGTTCGAGGGGGGAGGGGGTGGGTGGGGGACTGTGGAGGGGGGGTTGGTGTTTGAGGATACGCCGCGGCTACTGAAAATTTTAGTAATGGTGGGTGGAGATGGTGGTGGATGAGGGAGGGCGACGGTTCAAATGCCTCGGCTACTGCAATTTTACTATAAGGTCGGTGCTGGAGGAGTGTGGGCGATGGCTGAAGTAGGGCGGCTACTAAAATTTGGGTAAAGGAATTGATGCGGGGCGGGAGTGCCCGAGATCGCGCACGGCCCAATAACAATATGCGTGTATGATAATAAGGAAAAGTGCCGCGGAACCGCCGATTTTTGCAACGCTCAAGGCGGGTAGTTTGTTTTTATATTTCTAGCTAGCTCGTCTATCGCACGCGGTTCGTACTAATTTCCAAATAAACTTACCCGCCTTTAGCTTGCACATGTGGTGGTTTTACAGCGCACTTGCATCGCACATGGTTAAGCCAGTACCTCCACCCTTTGCTCGCGCTTGCGCGGTCGTGGTGATTTTACAGCGCACTTGCATCGCACATGGTTGAGCCAGTACCCCACCTTTGCTCGCGCTTGCGTAGGCGTGGTGATTCACAACGCACTTGTATCGCACACGGTTAAGATATTATACCCGTGTCTGTTGAGCGTCATCAGAGACTTTGCAGCAAAAAAATAACGTTAGAGAGGGTCAGAAGACAGCCACACCAGCATGTGGCCCAAATATATATGAGTGAAAAGGGTGGTATGTGATGTTCAAAATTCCAATGCACAACTTTGACCGCGCGGGCCCACGGTTGGGCGCGTCATCGAAGATCGATGAGAGGGGCCAGAAGTCAAGAACCACCTGGAAGTGGCCAAATATATGTAGGAATATTGGGGATATTTAAAACTTTAAATACACAATGCATAACTTTGGTGGCACCTGCCTCGCAAACCCGAAAGAACCCTTGGATATATATATATAATGGCATAATGTCGTACCTAGCTAGGATGCTTGGCCCACCACCTCCCACTTCATGTCAATGGGGCGGATGCACGTAATGATCGATACATTGGTCATACATGCATGTTGCCATGACCTACCATAAGACGGACCAATGAATCTATCGTTTGGTCAAACGACAGTTGTCGTTGTCGATAAACCGCTTGGGCCAATAGATTGAACCATCATAAAAATCGCACGAGAGGGACCACAAAACCAGCACCTCTTGCATGCGGCCCAAAATGATGTATGTTGGGAAGGGGTGATGTGTGTTTTCAATATAGAATAATGTACAATTTAGATGTGGTGCCTACCTCTCGATACAGATAACAACCATGAAGGCAAGGTAGTTAAGGACAAGATACACAGGGTTTGATGTAGGTCGAACCCAGCAATCCGAGCATGTGGGAGGGAATCCTGACAACGCATGAGCTCAAGCTTTGGTTGAACAACATGTGACGGTGACCGGCCCTAACACGAACTAGGAGGAATCCATTCATGGACAACACATACCCCTCATTATCGGTCAAAGGGATGATATATATATATACACTCGGGAAGCCCACAGATATGTGTGTCATCACAAAAAACCGCACAAGGGAGACGTGGTCGATCAGAAGACCCCGTATACACTACATGCGGCCCGAAAATATGTATGGGTATGGTGGTGTGTGATGTGTTTAAAATCCCAATGCACAACTTCGATGGGCCACCAACTACATTACAAACCGAACACCGTACCCGACTCCAAGCTTGGTTCAATACGTATGATGTCAGTTTCCCAACTTCGAGGCGGCGGCGACGTGGGGGGGCGTCCCACGCATGCGCTCAAACTTTATTTGGTCTAGCATGGGACACATCTATATATCTATACATCTATACACCTATATAGTTTGCGAATAACTTTGAAAGTTGGTCGTTGGATGAAGCCAATCCGACGG
The DNA here is from genome assembly GCF_002575655.3 of Aegilops tauschii subsp. strangulata. Taxonomy (NCBI): domain Eukaryota; kingdom Viridiplantae; phylum Streptophyta; class Magnoliopsida; order Poales; family Poaceae; genus Aegilops; species Aegilops tauschii. Next base: position 84,205,253 of record NC_053038.3, on the reverse strand, counting down.
TACAGAGATGGCAAATCCGAGCACTACTGGCCATTGGATATCATCTACATTCCACCAGATTCTGCCACATGTACAATCTAGAAGACTCCATGGTTGAACTTAAGCATAATGCACAAACCTCAAAACACAAGCACTTCTCCTTTGTTCTCTGGAATCTTCCATACCTTAATTGCCCAAACTTTTTTTTCTAAATGAATTTTCACTTTTTGTTTTTACCTTTACAATGCACAATTCCATGAATCTTAAAATAGATTTTTTAATAAAACTAATTGATTTTGGATGAGATGAACTATAAGAATTAAACGAACATCTACATCATGCATATATCACTCAAAGCTTACATGCTATAGTGTGGTATTTATTCATAATTTGGTTACCAAATCTCATGCGTGCAATGCACGTGTACCTTACTAGTATCAATAGGAAACCATCATGGTCAAACCCTTCTTGTTGTTGGGTCAAAGGGATAGATTGTGTGGGGCCCCCTAATTGTCGGTAAAGGATAGTATATATACCTCGAGGAGCGCACAGATATATGCCACGTCTATAAGACGCACAAGGGAGACATGCTCGAAAAGAACACCATGCCCCCTATACCCTGCATGCAGCCTGAAAAAGGTTTATATAATCGCCATGAGAGGTCCAGTCAATCATTCTTTAATTTTTTTAGAGCAAAAAATAACCCATAAAAACATAGTCTACAAATTAGCAAAACAAGGATCCCAAGGTTTATATAATTCCCATGATAGGTCACTATAGAGATATAATATATCTCTATAATGACCGTGTCATGTCATTTAAATGAAGCTTGAGATATGCAACTTCCCACTGGGTCACCGATCCTTGGACTACTCCAGCCCGAGCATGCTTAACTTCTGCGTTCTATTCGAGTAGGCTAGCCGATGGGAAGCCGGCCCTTCCTGATAAGAATTGCCTCCTTGCCATTAAGGCGTTTCACGCTGGTCACCCTATGGGACCTACTCCCTCCTATCACACACATTTGTGCTTTTAGAAACAGTGTGGGATATTTTACATGGCCGGTGTGTCGCTGCTAGCCTTCAATGAGCACTGACACTAGTAGCGGGAAAACAATGGGAGAAGAGGCAGGAAACCGATGAGAGGAGTGGCGAGAAACGGTAGCCTGATTTGAAAACCTAGTAGAGAAGGAAGCATGAGCTAGCACGACGCATGCGCACAGTGCTTACCCATGTACTGCATGTGCTGTCGAAAGGGCTCAGGGTTGACGTTCAATCTGGGAGCATCCAACAGTGCAAACGTCGATCTGTGGGGTTTGGGTTCTGGCCAATCAGAACACACGACTCAGATCGCGCGCGCAGTAGGGGGGAAGAATATCATACGGAAACCAACATTCGGTGGAAACCGATGAAAACCACGAGAAAAAGATGTTTTGAAGTTTCAAAAAAATTTGAAAAAAATGCGGGATGTTAAGAGGATGATTTTATTGCCACACAAAATTTCAAGTTGAAACACATTACGAGATGTGAGCTATGAAAAAGACAAAATCAGCGTTGAATAGTGCTGAATAGTAATGTCACTATTCAGGGCTGAATTTGTCTTTTTCATAGCTCACATCTCGTAATGTTTTTCAACTTGAAATTTTGTGTTGCAATAAAACATCACCTTCTTAATATCCCACATTTTTCAGATTTTTATGAAACTTTAAAATATGGCTTCCAAGAAGTTTTCATTGAATATCGGCTTTCGTGAGTGAACCGTGTGCTATTTGAAAACATTTCATGAGAAGAATCTCGGTTTTTAAATCCCCGTAAATCCAAAACTAAGCCGAAAATCGTGAAACCTGGCATGGTGTCACGACAAGGCACTTATATGTCGAGGAATTTTTTTGTCCATTGCGGCGCAAGTTTTATTACAAGCCTCTTACAAACCGGAGCTTCTCTCAAAGAAGCCTCGTGGTTCCGATAGGGAAACGTGTCCCCCTTGTGGGTGAAACGTAATCGCTGCCTCTTTTCGCCTTGTATTTTCTTCTACGGGCAACATGGAACGACGGGATATCCGTGCTGAAATTTAAACTTATTCAGGGTTCGTTCGGCCTTTTTATTCACTAACTAAGTTTCCTAGGCATTTAATGTCCATAATTCAAATCTGAACTTCAAATACATGCTCCAGTTCACCAAAATGGCTAGAAAATTTATACATGTGTCCTTGGGTGCATGTTTAGGTCCCATGCCAGGAATGGGGACGAATTACAACCGTACCCGCGTCCTGGCTCATCCTCATACATTTGGAATCTCGGTTTTTAAATCCCCGTAAATCCTACACTCACCAGAAAGTCATCAAAGGTGGCATGGTGTCACGTCATGCCACATATATGTCGTGGTAAAAACATTGTCCAATTAGGGCCAAGCTTTATTACAAACCTCTTACAAAAACCGGAGCTTCTCTCAAAGAAGCCTCGTGGTTCCGATAGGGAAACGTGTTCCCCTTGTGGGCGAAACGTAATCACTGCCTCTTTTCGCCTTGTATTTTCTTCCATGGGCAACATGGAACGACATGATATCCGTGCTGAAATTTAAACTTATTCAGGGTTCGTTTGGCCTTTTTATACACTAGTTGAGTTCCCTAGGCATTTAATGTCCATAATTCAAATCTGAACTACAAATACATGCTCCAGTTCACCAAAATGGCTAGAAAAATTATACATGTGTCCTTGGGTGCATGTCTAGGTCCCATGCCAGGAATGGGAACGAATTACAACCGTACTGGTGTCCTGGCTCGTCCTCAAACATTTCAAATCTTGGTTTTTAAGTCCCCATAAATCCAAAACTCACCAGAAAGTCATCAAAGGTGGCATGGTGTCACGTCATGGCACATATATGTCGTGGTAAAAACATTGCCAATTTGGGCCAAGCTTTATTACAAACCTCTTACAAACCGGAGCCTGTCGCAAGAACCCTCATGGTTCCGATAGGGAAACGTGTCCCCTTGTGGGCCAAACGATAATCACTCCCTCTTCTAGCCTCGTACTTTCTTCTACACGCGACACGGAACAACGGGAGATTCGCGCTGAACTTTGAAATTATTCAGGGTTCGTTTGACCTTTTTATTCATTAATTCAGTTTTCTAGGCATTTAATGTCCATAATTCAAATCCGAACTACAAATACATGCTCCAGTGCAGCAAAATGGCTAGAAAAAACATACATGTTTCCTTGCGGTGCATGTTTAGTTCCCATGGAATGAATGGGAACGAATTCAACCATCTCGCCGTCCTGGCTTGGCCACAAACATTGTGAATCTCCGTTTTTAAATCTCTATAAATCCAAAACTCACCGGAAAATCATGAAACTTGGCATCGTCTCACTACATGGTACATATAATTGTCCAATTTGGGCGAAGCTATATTACAAGCCTCTTACAAACCGGAGCCTGTCCCAACCCTCGTGGTTCCGGTAGGGAAACATGCCCCTCTTGTGGGAGAAACGATAATCGCTGCCTCTTCTCACCTTGAACTTTGTTTTCTACAGGCAACATAGAATAACAGGAGTGTCGGGCTGAAATTTGAAACTGTTCAGGGTTTGTTTGGCCATTGTATATATTACTAATTACTAAGTTTTCTACGCATTTAATGTAGTCCATAATTCCAATTTGAACTACAAGCACATGCTCCAGTGAAGCAAAATGGGTGGGAAATCGTACATGTGTCATTGGGTGCATGTTTAGGTCTCATTTAAGGAATGGGAATGAATTACAAACTTGTCGTTGTCCTAAAACATTGAGAGTCTTGGTTTTTAAATACCAGTAAATCAAAAACTCACCCAAAAACCATGAAACTTGGCATGGTTTCATGACATGGCACATATATGCCGTGGTAAAAAAATAGTCCAGTTTGAGAAGAGGCGCGCACATTAGTAGCCAATGAAGTCCTTTTTGAAACAAAAAGCTGACACGTTAATATCGCAAACGGTTGTATTATATTAACCATGTCGAAATTTAACCATACTCTGTGGCGTGCATGCATCAGTTTGATTAGACGGGATGAGCGCGAGAAGTCCGCCGTGCAGGCTCGACAGGACGCGTGCGAGCAGTCCGCCGTGCAGGCTCGACGGGACGCGTGCATCCTGTCCACCTCGCAGTCGCAAGCTTGACGGGACACATGCGAGCAGCAAGGCCGCCCATGCTCACCGGGAAGCGAGCTCTTTGACCTCCATGCACCAGACGCCGCCCGCTTCGCTCACAACTTCTCCATTAATGGGTTAATTAAAGCACCTGACGGAGGGTGTTTGCTTGTGATCCCATGGCAGCATTTGCTTTGTTCGTGTTTTCAACTCGTATTCCACCCTAATTTAAATTGCCACATAGGGCAACGGATAATACGACCACAAATAAAATGGCAACGGATAATACGACGACAAATTTACAATGGCGCAGATAATAATTATCTTACATATTCCGGATAATTTAAAATGCCACATGCGGCAAAGCCCGGAAGACACGGGATCAAGAGAAGAAGGAAATTGCAGACAACGATCTGGGTCGCTACCGTCTCTACTCATCGATGGATCGCCGGGTGACGACATCCTCCAGCTCCTTCTTCAATTCCTCGCGACTTTGCTTGAAAGCAGCCACGGATTCCTCCACCTCCTACTGAGTCATCCCCGAGGCAACCGTTGTCAACGTCATCCCCGAGGCACTGCTCTGCTCATGCAGCAACTTCCAGCCGGCGGCCTCCTCCTCCTTCTCGGCGAGCGCCTTAAGGAGCTTCGCATTGTCACCCATGAGTTGCTCGACGAGGCCAGTCGCCTTGTCAATCGAGGCATCGCTAATCTTGAGCAGCTTCATCAAGTCGTCGACCAGCTCCTGCTGCGTAGTGACGCCAGCGAGAATGTCGTCGTCGCCGGCGAAGGACTTTAGGAATGCCGGCTCGTCGCGATGGCCGACGCCGCGAATGCGCTTGTGAGAGCCCTCGCGTGCCCGTGAGAGGTCGTTCGATGGCTCCGCAGCACGCCAGGACATCTCTGCTGCGGCTTCACGGCAGGACCTCTCTAGTGCTTCCGCAGCCTTGGTCTTTGCTACCTGGTTATATGTCCACCCTAAACTCCTCCTACCGGTCATGGCAGAACGACTTGACAGGAAAGACCAGCTTTGTGGGTGATGAGAGGAACTGTGAAGTCATTTTCGAGTGGGTAGTTTGTATTGCAATTATTTTCGAGAGGAACTGTGAACACATATTAGTTTGATAGGTGTGAATAGATTTGCAATTATTTATTGCGTTGTAATCTGCAATGTGACAAGAAACAAGGTCAAAATTTATTGATGGCAGAAGGTTGACCACATGGTTGCTCGCCGTTGAGTCGGCTGTTTGCCACGTATCACACACATCTTCTTAAGTTGAACCGTTTCTGTTGTGTTCGCTAATCAAAAATAGTTCGTCCGAGTGAACCGTATGCCCTATATCACACACACCTTGATCTGGCTAACCGTTTCTGTTGCACTCCCTAATAGCAAACAGCTCATCGGAGCGAACTGTATGCCGTATATCGCACACACATTGATCTGGCTGCCCGTTTTTGTTGTTTTGCCTCATCACAAACAGTTCGAACGGGTCAATCGTGTGCCCTGGATCGCACACGCAACTAAAATCTGAACCGTATTTGATGTATCATTCATCGCAAACATTTTGCACCTTTTTGACGGGTTTTTTACATCCCCGTTTGTGATTAATGCATTGCACACAGTTTCGTCTAAGGGTCTCTGATCGTAGTGTCGCGTTAGCAGCAACCTGCAGTAGTGATTGTAGCATCATGCAAAATATTATAACAGCAACAAACTTTAACATATAACTTCTCATGAACAAGTAACAATTCATCACAACATCGAAATAAAAAGCATAAACTTTATTGGAAACCAGCAAACTATGTTCTCAGTCAACTTTGCATCTACAATTCATCATACTTTCAGGAAGGGTCTCGTATCGGAGCCTTTTGGCAAGTCCACATACTCAACCATCATTTAATCTTCTACGATTGCTAACACTTACAACATATATATGAGCAAAAATTTCAACTGGACACATAGAAAGATAGGGGCTTATAGTTTCGCCTCCCAACTTATTCACCTCGAGGGTGATGTCAACAATAATAACTCATGCTCACTCATATCCAACTGGGTATATGTGCCTAGATCTTTCCCAACCACATGATGCTTGCCAAACAGAAAAATAAAAAAGGAATAGAGAAGAATACTTTGACTCTTGCATAAAAAGTAAATACATAAAAGTAAAATATAGGCCCTTCGCAGAGGTAAGCAGAGGTTTGTCATGCGCTTTTTGGTTTTGTATGCACAGTCTCTTAATGCAAAAGAACGTCATGTTATGTTGCCCCTTATGATAGCAACCTTTATTATGCAGTCTGTCACTTTTATTACTTTGCTATCACAAGTTCGCACAACGCTTACTTTCCCTTACACTAAAGGATCAAACACATTTAGAAGAAGTTTTTATTGCCTTTTTGCATCGATGACAACTTACTTGAAGGATCTTACTCAATCCATAGGTAGGTATGGTGGACTCTCAAACATGAGTTTGGGTTTAAGGTTTTTGGATGCACAAGTAGTATCTCTACTTAGTGCGGATTTTTGGCTAGCAAAGATATTGAGCAAGCACCACATATTAAAGGATCAATGACAATATAACTTCTATGTGAATACGAACAAACATAATTCATTACGTTGTCTTCCTTGTCCAACATCAACAGTTTGGCACAAGATATTTAGTGGGGGCTCACTATCATAAAAGATGTCCAATATAGTGTATTTGCATGTGAATCTTCTCTTCCCTTATTAATTCTTTCATGAACTTTCAACAAATTGTACCACTTATACTTTTCCTTATGTGATGTCATTACTTAATTACCATAAAATTAGCATATGATCTTTTTCATTTTTTCCTTTATTTTGAATGAAACATAAAATTAAAGAAGCAAAAACACAAACTAAACTTTATTATATAGCTCTCACTCGATTACATGGATAGATAGATCACGAAACTAGCACTTGAAAATAGATCATACTAAAACTTTATTCAACTAAATCACGAAATAGCTAAGGATCGAACTAAGATAGGTAAAGGTAATAAAAGTGATGGTGATACGATCCCGGGGCATCTCCCCCAAGCTTGGCACAAGCCAAGGAGAGTGCCCATACCCGTATACTCAAGTCTCCTTTGGTGGTGAAGATGGAGGTGGTGGTGATGATGGAGAGGTAGGGGCATCACACTTCAGCCTTAGTAGGTACTCCAATCTACGAATGATGCTCTAGAGGGCGATGATTTGCTCTTCTAATGAAATATTTTCACGAGTGAGATATTTATTCTGAACACAAACCATTTTGAAAGCCTTGAAGGCTTCGATTTTGGTGGGGGTGAGATAATCATAGTAAGGTTGAAGGATATCCTCCTCTTTCTCGGCCTCCCTGCAGACATGGCCTGCCCCCTTCTTGAGCCTGGTCCCCCGCAGCTTCCTTGACCTTGTCCTCCTTAGTGGCTTCTTTTGGTTCTTCCCTCCTTAGCTCCATCTTCATTAGCCAAGCATCGCCTTCTACAATGTTGGAGGAGGGAGAAGAAATGATGCCTGGCTTGATAGATCTGACAGAAAAACAACATGAAACAAGAACAGAGGATTTCTCCATGATGCGGTGGTCAAATCGTCCGAGGTATATATATAAAAAATTATCTTGGAAAACAAGCATATGGACGGAAAACGGAGTTGGGAAGGTGCCTGAGGGGCCCACTACCCACTAGGGCGCGCTAGGTGGGGCAAGCGCGCCCTGGTGTCTTATGGGCACCTGGGTTGCCTTCCCGGTTGTTTCTTATTTTCCTAATCTTCCAAAACTGACAGAAAATATTTTTGCAGATTTTTCAGAGTCCGTTTACTTACCGTATCACGTACCTCCTCTTTTTCAGGGTTCTGGAGTGTTCTGGAAGGTTTCTTTCATGTGTTCCTCAATGGTTTGGATAATATTCGTTTCAACATTAATAGGCGTACCTGAGATATAGTGCTTAATTCTTTGTCCATTGACCACCTTCGGGTTAGTACCTTCGGCATTATTAATCTTGATAGATCCAGAGCGATAAACTTCTTTGATAATATATGGTCCTTCCCATTTGGAAAGAAGTTTTCCTGCAAAAATCTAAAACGAGAGCTATACAATAGAACATGCCCACCAACTTGGAATTCTTGCTTTTGAATTCTTTTGTCATACCATCTTTTAACCTTTTCTTTAAATAATTTGGCATTTTCATAAGCTTGGGTTCTACATTCATCTAGTGAGCTAATATCAAATAACCTCTTTTCACCGGCAAGTTTGAAATCATAATTGATTTCTTTAATTTCCCAATATGCTTATTGTTCTAACTCAAGAGGCAAATGACAACCTTTTCCATAAACCATTATATATGGAGACATACCCATAGGATTTTTATAAGCTGTTCTATAGGCCCAAAGTGCATCATCAAGTTCCTTAGACCAATTCTTTCAAGACCTATTGACAGTTTTTGTAATATTAATTTTATTTCTCTATTGCTATGTTCAACTTGACCACTAGATTGAGGATGATAGGGTCATCCAATTCTATGATTAACATCATATTTAGCAAGCATTTTACGAAAAGCACCATGAATAAAGTGAACCACCATCAGTCATTAAGTATCTAGGGACTCCAACCTTGGGAAAATAACTTATTTAAGCATTTTAATGGAGGTGTTGTGATCAGCACTGCTGTTGGAATAGCTTCTACCCACTTAGTGACATAATCAACAACAACCAAAATATGTGTATACCCATTAGAGGAAGGAAAAGGTCCCATATAATCAAAACCCCAAACATCAAAAGGTTCAACAACAAGTGAATAATTCATAGGCATTTCCTGACGCTTACCGATATTACCTATTCTTTGACATTCATCACAAGACAAGACAAACTTACAGGCATCTTTGAATAGAGTAGGCCAATAAAAACCAGATTGTAATACCTTGTGCGCAGTTCTGTCTCCTGCGTGATGTCCTCTATAGGCTTCGGAGTGACACGTACGTAGGATTTGTTCCTATTCATACTCAGGTACACATCGTCTAATAATACCATCTACTCCTTTATAAAGATGTGGGTCATCCCAAAAGTAATGTCTTAAGTCATAGAAGATTTTTTCTTTTGTTAGTATGTGAAACTAGGTGGTATAAATTTAGCAAAAATATAATTAGCATAGTCAGCATACCAAGGAGTATTATGAGAAGCATTTATTACAGCTAGTTGTTCATCAGGGAAACTATCATCAATAGGTAGTGGGTCATCAAGAATATTTTCTAACCTAGACAAGTTATCAACTATGGGGTTCTCAGCTCCTTTCCTATCAGTGATATGTAGGTCAAATTCTTGTAACAAGAGAACCCACCTAATCAGTCTAGGTTTAGCATCTTTCTTTTCCATAAGATATTTTATAGCAGCATGATCGGTGTGAGCAATTACTTTGGAATCAACAATGTAAGATCTGAATTTATTACAAGCAAACACAACTGCTAAAAATTATTTCTCAGTAGTAGTATAATTTCTTTGGGTACTGTCTAGAGTTTTGCTAGCATAATGGATAACATTTAATTTCTTATCAACACTTTGTCCTAGCACAACACCAAGAGCATAATCACTAGCATCACACATAATTTCAAAAGGCAACTTCCAATTAGGTGGTTGAACAATAGCTGTAGAAGTTAAGGCTTTCTTAATTGATTCAAAGGCTTCTACACAATCATCATCAAAAACAAATGGAACATCCTTTTGTAAGAGATTAGTAAGAGGCCTAGAAATTTTAGAGAAGTCTTTAATGAACCTCCTATAGAAACCAGCATGACCGAGGAAACTATGAACACCTTTAATGTATTTAGGACATGGCATTTTCTCAATTGCATCAACTTTAGCTTTATCCACCTCAATACCTCATTCAGAAATTTTATGCCCCAAGACAATGCCTTCATTAACCATAAAGTGGCAATTCTCCCAATTCAAGACAAGATTACTTTGTTCACATCTCTGCAAAACTCGATCAAGGTTGCTTAAGCAATCATAAAAAGAAGTTCCGTAAATGGAAAAATCATCCATGAAAACCTCAACAATCTTTTCACAAAAATCAGAGAATATAGCAGTCATACATATTTGAAAAGTAGCAGGTGCATTACATAAACCAAATGGCATACGTCTATAAGCATAAGTCCCAAAAGGGCAAGTAAAAGTGGTTTTCTCTTGATCAGGTTGTGAAACAGGTATTTGAGAGAAATCAGAATATCCATCAAGAAAACAAAAGTGTGTGTGCTTAAATAATATTTCTAGCATTTGATCAATGAAAGAAGTGGTAATTATCTTTTCTGCTAGCTTTATTTAATTTTCCAAAATCAGTTACCATTCGATAGCCAGTAACAATTTGTTGTGGGATAAGTTCATTTTTATCATTAGGAACTATAGTAATAGCTCCTTTCTTAGGGACACAATGAACAGGACTTACCCATATACTATTAGCTATGGGATAGATTGTACATGCTTCCAGAAGCTTTAGTATTTCAGTTCTTACCACTTCTTTCATCTTAGGATTCAATCGTCGTTGATGATCAACAAGGGGTTTAGCATCAGGTTCCATATTAATCTTGTGCTGACAGAGAGTGAGACTAATGCCCTTAAGATCATCAAGAGTATATCCAATAGCAGCATGGTGCTTCTTCAGAATTTTTAATAATCTCTCTTCTTCATGTTCTGAAAGGTTAGCACTGATAATAACAGGATATATTTCTTTCTCGTCAAGATAAGCATATTTCAGAGTGTCGGGCAATTATTTTAATTCAAACACATGATCACCTTTAGGTGGAGGAGGACCTCCTAGGGTTTCAATAGGCAAATTGTTCTTAAGGATAGGTTGTTGTTCAACGAATATTTTATCTAATTCATTCCATTCACGCAAGTGCTTATCATTCTCATGGTCTAGCAAGTATTGTTCTAAAGGATCAGTAGGAGGTACAGCAATATAAGCAAGACCAATTAATTCATCCTTACTAGGTGCTTCTTTATCATGAGGTTGTCTACGTAACTTAGAGAAATTAAACTGATGAGACACGTCACCAAAATTAACACTGATAGTTTCTTTAAGGCAATCTATTTTAGCATTGAGAGTGTTCAAGAAAGATCTACCAAAGATTATGGGACAAAAGTCATCTTGTGGGGAACCAAGAACTAGAAAATCAGTAGGGTATTTTATTTTCTCACACAAGACTTCAACATCTCTAACAATCCCAAGTGGTGTGATGGTGTCTCTATTAGCAAGTTTAATAGTAACATCTATGTCTTCTATTTCAGCGGGTGCTATATCATTCATAATTTCTTGGTATAAGGTAAAAGGAATAGCACTCACACTAGAACCTAGATCACATAGGCCATAATAACAATGATCTCCGATTTTAACTGAGACAACAGGAATGCCAACAACAGGTCTATGTTTATCTTTTTCATTGGGTTTGGCAATTCTAGCTGCTTCATCACAGAAGTAAATAACATGCCCATCAATATTTTTGACCACGAGATCTTTAACCATAGCTACAATAGGCTCTACTTTAATTTTTTCAAAGGGTCTAGGTGCTCTAATATTAATTTTGTTGACCACGGTCGAAACCTTAGCATGTTCCTTTATCCTAACAGGGAAAGGTAGTTTTTCAATATAAGCAGTAGGCACAACTGGATCAACATTATAAATAATAGTTTCATCTTTAGCTTTGACCGGTTCTTTAGTTTCTTTTATAATAGGGGGGTGATATTTAAACCACTTCTCCTTAGGGAGATCAACATGAGTAGCAAATGATTCACAAAAGGAGGCTAGTATCTCAGAGTCAAGTCCATATTTAGTGCTAAACTTGTGAAAAGCATTTGTATTCATAAAAGATTTAACACAATCAAACTCAAGCTTAATACCTGACTCTTTACCTTCTCGAGTTCCCAATTTTCAGAGTTGCGTTTAATTCTTTCTAAAAGATCCCACTTGAATTCAATAGTATTTTTCACAAAAGAACCAGTACAAGAAGTATCGAGCATGGATTGATCATCACAAGAAAGCCGAGCATAAAAATTCTGAATAATAATTTCTCTCGAGAGCTCATGATTGGGGCATGAATACAACATTGACTTAAGCCTCCCCAATCTAGAGCTATACTTTCTCCTTCACTAGGCCAGAAATTATATATATAATTCTGATCACGATAAACTAGATGCATAGGATAATTTTTTTGGTGAAATTCCTATTTCAATCGATTCCAGTTCCAAGATCCAATACCATCGTGTAGCCTATACCATGTCAATCCCCCCCCCAAAGATAAAGGGAAAACCTTCTTCTTAACTTCGTCTCCATGTAAACCTGCAAGCTTAAATAATCCACAAATTTCATCCACATGTATCAAATGCATATCGGGATGCTTCGTTCCATCTCCTGCATAAGGATTAGCTAGCAGTTGCTCTATCATACCTTAAGGAATTTCATAACCAATATTTTTAGTAGGTGCAGTAGGTTGAGGGGCAACTCTTTGTGTTTCCGGTCGAGGTGAAGACATGATGACCCACAAGTATAGGGGATCTATCATAGTCCTTTCGATAAGTAAGAGTGTCGAACCCAACGAGGAGCAGAAGGAAATTACAAGTGATTTTCAGCAAGGCGTTCTCTTCAAGCACTGAAATTATCGGTAACAGATAGTTTTGTGATAAGATAAATCATAATGGGTAACAAGAAATAAAAGTAAACAAAGTGCATCAAGGTGGCCCAATCCTTTTTGTAGCAAAGGACAAGCCTGGGCGAACTCTTATATAAAGCAAAGCGCTCCCGAGGACACATGGGAATTGTTGTCAAGTTAGTTTTCATCATGCTCATATGATTCGCGTACGTCACTTTGATAATTTGATATGCATGTGGGTGGACCGGTGCTTGGGTGCTGCCCTTCCTTGGACAAGGCTACCACTTATGATTAACCCCTCTCGCAAGCATCAGCAACTATGAAAGAAGAATTACGGTAAACCTAACCATAGCAAGAAACATATGGATCCAAATCAGCCCCTTACGAAGCAATGCATAAACTAGGGTTTAAGCTTCTGTCACTCTAGCAACCCATCATCTACTTATTACTTCCCAATGCCTTCCCCTAGGCCCAAATAATGGTGAAGTGTCATGTAGTCGACGTTCACATAACACCACTAGAGGAAAGACAACATACATCTCATCAAAATATCAAACGAATACCAAATTCACATGATTACTTATAACAAGACTTCTCCCATGTCCTCAGGAACAAATGTAACTACTCACAAAGCATATTCATGTTCATAATCAAAGGATTATTAATTATCATTAAGGATGTGAACATATGATCTTTCATCGAATAAACCAACTAGCATCAACTACAAGGAGTAATCAACACTACTAGCAACCCGCAGGTACCAATCTGAGGTTTTGGGACCAAGATCAAATACAAGAGATGAACTAGGGTTTGAGAGGAGATGGTTCTGGTGAAGATGTTGATGGAGATTGACCCCCTCTCGATGAGAGGATCGATGGTGATGACGATGGCGATGATTTCCCCCTCCCGGAGGGATGTTTCCCCGGCAGAACAGCTCCGCCGGAGCCCTAGATTGGTTCTGCCCAGGTTCCGCCTCGAGGCGGTGGCACTTCGACCCGAAAGCTTCCTCTTGATTTTTTCCAGGTCAAAACACACCATATAGCAGAAGATGGGCGTCAGAGGCCTGACAGGGGACCCACAAGGACGGGGGGCGCGCCCTCCACCCTTGTGGCTGGCTGGTGGCCACCCTCTGGTATTTTCTTCGCCCAATATTTTTTTATATATTCCAAAAACATGCTCTATGAAGTTTCAGGACTTTTGGAGTTGTGCAGAATAGGTCTCGAATATTTGCTCCTTTTCGAGTCCAGAATTCCAGCTGCCGGCATTCTCCTTCTTCATGTAAACCTTATAAAATAAGAGAGAAAAGGCATAAGTATCGTGATATGATGTGTAATAACAGCCCATAATGCAATAAATATCAATGTAAAAGCATGATGCAAAATGGACGTATCAACTCCCCCAAGCTTAGACCTCGCTTGTCCTCAAGCGAAAGCCGAAATCGGAAAATATGTCCACATGTTTAGAGATGGAGGTGTCGATAAAATAAAATACGGACATGAGGGCATCATGATCATCTTTAGAACAGCAACATATATTGTCATATAATTTCTTATGTTAAAGTAACAATTCATTCATAAGGTAAAGTATGAATCAGAAACTTCATTGAAAACTAACAAACTATGATCTCAGTCAATGAAGCAATTGCAATTTATCATAATATCGGAAAGAGTCAATATAAGAGCTTTTCAGCAAGTCCACATACTCAACTATCATTTAGTCTTTCACAATTGCTAACACTCACGCGATACTTATGGGTACAAAGTTTCAATCGGACACAAAGAAAGAAAGGGGCTTATAGTTTCGCCTCCCAACCTTTTACCTCAAGGGTAATGTCAACAATAATGCTTTATGAAAACCTACATCCGAGTGGATATAAATATATATATAGGGCTAGACTATTCTGTTATCGGTAACAGAATATTATTCTGTTACCCCCCCCCCCCCCCGCCCTATATAGGCGCGACGCGCAGACCACCGTAGAATCCACCCGACCCAGCCCGAACCCAACCCGCCTTCTTCCACCGGAGGCAGCCGTCGTGGGCGAGCGAGCGACGGCGGCAGCCGAAGCGAGGGAGCCCGCGGCACCGTGACTGGCTGGCGACGGATTCGCCGCCCCCATCGCTGGATCCAACGACGGGGTCGTCATCCCCGCCTCCTGCCTCCCTCCGTCGCCGAATCCATCGACAGGGTCGTGATCCCCGTCTCCTGCCTCCCTCCGTTGCCGGATCCATCGACAGGGCCGTGATCCCCATCTCCTGCCTCCCTCTGTCTCCAAATCCATCGACGGGGCCGTCATCCCCGTCTCCTGCCTCCCTCCGTCGCCGGATCCAACGACGGGGCCGTCATCCCCGCCTCCTGCCTCCCTCCGTCGCCGGGGCTCCTTCTCTGGGGCAGTGATCCCCGCAAGGTGCTGCCTCCCCGGACCTCTTCGCCAGACGTCCACCACAAGCAGGAGCTGCATCAATGGCGCCGCCTCCCAAGAACATGCCCGTACGCCGCCCATGAGAGGAAGAAGAAGAAGTCAGTCCACTGGAGGTAATGTCTGCTTCCCACGTTTGTGTCAGTTCATCAGTCCTGCTATGAGAAGAACCTGATAGTACATTGCAAATGCTTGATCAGTTCATTACACCCCTGCCACTTGATGCACAATTTGGATGTCGAGGTTATTGTCAGTACCTCTAATATGCTAGCTTCAGTTCAAAGCCAAAAAACATAAACTTATGCATCAGTCCAAGGAGCTACTAGGCTTTATATAAGGTTCAGCTACCACTGCAAGTTGTATGATGTTATTTCTAATAGTACATGCCGTGTAGTTGCGTCAGTTTGAACTAGTGAAAGAATGTTGTTGAAAAAAAATACACATGTTACACAGTAAGTTCAATGATACATAAACTAGGAGTACTTCTAGTGTAGTTGCATAAGTTATAGATGAACAAAAGAGAAGACATGCATTAGTTTTATATATATGCATATCCATACATCTCTGAAGTTCAATGTTCAGTTTACAAGCAGTGCTAAAAAATAGTACATCAGTACATCAGTGTTGAACATGTACGGTTATACTGTTCGACTGAAAACGAAACCAGATACAAAATAGGGAAAAACGTTTAAATAACGGCCAGCGATGCAAGTTCAACTTGTACATTGCCTTCAGTGCATGACATGTTACCCATAGCATGTATACGAGAAAAATGCAGAAAAGATCAATCCCAAAACTGTTGAATGTCATTGCAGAAGCATGCAAGGCGGCACACGCAGCGAGCGTTTGATGAGCCAAGCAGATATGGGGCACCACCTGGTTGGGTAACACCAGAAATACCACCTGGATACTTCAACAATACAGGCAGATTTCAAGATACACCGGAATCATCAGAAGCATGGACAGGTTCTTCTATGCAGCAAACACGAATATCTGGGAATACAAGCTTTGCCACTGCTGGGTTGCAACAAGGCCAACAATATCACCAACAACAAATGTTTTCCTTCCCTAGCGCATGCAGAAAGCCAAGGACAGGAAGCCGTGGATGGGTTGCAACAAGGCTTCCACCAGTCGCTCCGTCAACATCAATCATCCTTGCTGCAAAAGCGGTTGCGACGGGAAGACCAGGCCAAAGAGACAGAAATTTTGGCCACTCTAGCAAGTTCCAAAGTACAAGATATGAGCCATATAGACAGGAGCAACCTCACAATGAATCTGAGGGGAGATGGTCGTACAATGAGAGACGGAGATCTTCGTCAACATTGCTCCCTCCAAGAGATGCATTCTTGCATGTACCAAGGGTGACACCACCCGCGCCCATACACCAGGGTGAACAGCAAACATCGGAGGCAGCACAGAGCTATACATATGTAAGTATCCATATAGAAAAAAAACATACAAGCACAGTCCATACCATGGTACTGTGACCACCCCATCTAACATTTTCATAACTGCGTTTTTGTTTGCTCACTGTTGCGTGCAGCCACCTAACATTGAAGCTTACGTTCTGCCAAGACTAGAGAAGCGTTATGAAACTTTCGAAGAAGCAAAGAACTTCTACAACGTCTATGCGAAGCACGCGGGTTTTGCTGTCAGGGAAGGCCCCAAGTTTAAGACCAGAGCCTACCTTTATTGCACATACTATGGAGTATATGAATCGAAGGTGTCTGAAGCAAATAGATAGCGAAACAAAACGACAGCCAAGACTAACTGCGGGGCTAAAATGAGGCTGAAGAAGGAAAAGGATGGAACATTTGTCGTAAAAGAGATAGTCTGGGAACACAACCACAGGCTATAGCTCACTCCGCAAATGCTTGTCTTCTTGCACTCCCACAAAAACTTTGACAAAACAATCTTGGAGTATGTCAAGTACCTGCAGTTCAAAGGCATTGAACACGCGCAAATCATGAGCATTCTGGGCGGTGATGACCCTCGTAGCTACTTCCTCGAAATGAATGCCAAAGACCTGATTAACCTGTAGGTACAAACTTGTTCTCCTCCCATAAACCGCCTCCGTCTTTTTTCCTCTGTCAGTACAAACATATTACGCAACGCACGACCTGACGCCAGTTCAACATGCATTTTTGAATGAACTTTTAATATACAGGAAAGCAAAGAATTCAAGGATGGATGATGTGGACGATGTCCTAAAGACTGTCAACTTCTTTAGGGAGATGAAAGCTATAAACAGGGAATTCTTCTGTGACATGCAACTCGATGAGTCCGACAGAGTTAAGAACATATTCTGGGCAAACGCAAGCTGCCGAGGGGCCTATCAGGACTTTGGTGACTGCGTAACATTTGACACCACATATAAGACCAACAAGTACCATATGCCACTTGGGGTGTTTGTCGGAACTAACAACCACTTACAGACTACATTCTTTGGTTTCGCCCTGATAAGAGATGAGGATGCAGATTCATTCAAGTGGTTGTTCAAGACATTTTTAAGGTGCATGAGAGGGAAGGCTCCTACATGCATCCTCACAGGTACAACCGCGAAAACCACCCCCAACCACCACCCCCCATCCAAAAAAAGGAAAATAACACAGTAAAAATGTTGTGTCAGTTCTATTGGTATTATGCACTACCATCTGCTTACCACTCCACGTCTCTTTTCTCATTACCAGACCAGTGCCCAGCAATGGCTTTGGCGATCGCAGATGCTTTGAAGAACACAGTACACAAGCTTTGCCGCTGGCACATTATGAAGAAGTACAGGGAACACCTCGCATACCTGTACTACCTGCACGAAGACTTTAAGGATGAATTCACATCAATGCTCAACTGGCCCCTCATGCCAACTGAGTTTGAGGCTGCTTGGAAAAGACTCATGGATAAGTACAACCTCCACGATGATGCCACGATGGTGGGCATGTGGAACGAGCGTGAGAGATGGATATCAGCCTACTTCAAAGAAATTTTCTGCGCCAAAATGACATCCACACAGCAAAGTGAGAGCATGAACTATGTGCTCAAGAAGAACTTCGTAAGTGAGAGAACAAACCTACACCGGTTTGTCAGCCAGGTAAACTCCTGCGTCAAAACCAGGAGGCAGACAGAGAACCAGGAGACAATGGGTAACCGGGTATAGCTCTATCACTTGTCGTAAGACAAAAAATAACATGCTTACTAAAGTAAAACTTTATTAGTTAGACAAGTTTTTGCTGCGAGAAAACTAACAAATGGTCATCATTCTTGCATGTGCAGAAGGAACAAAACACGCTGACCTTCTATGGGTTTGACACCCAGATGGCAAAGCTGTACTCACAAGTTGTGTACAGCGAGATCAGAAATAGGCTAAAACTGAGCACACTCTTCACGGCGACAGAGACGGAAGAGCCCACAAAGTACCTCGTGCGCTACAACCACCCGCAAAAACTGTCTGTGTGGGCTCAGCACGAGTTCCAGGTGGTTGCAGACCCCGTGGGAGAAACATATGAGTGCGAGTGCAGGCTATGGGACCACACAGGTGAGGACTACAAAAAAAGATGTTACATACTGTACTACTTTATTTGCAAAGTTTTTGTTCGAATGAAATGACAAAAAACATGCACCTCTTCCAAAAACAATACAGGTCTTTCTGCGTGCATGTCCTGTGCATGATCCGGACAATTAAGGCTGCCAGCGTTCCATCGAAATACATCCTCAGGAGATACACCAAACGCCCGAACATCCAGCCAACATTTGACAGAAATGACTTGAGGACAGTAGCGTCAAACAAGGCATCCCAATACTGCATTGAAAGCTCACTGCTGACGCTCAACATGAGGGTGCACAGAAAAAGTTTGAGAAGCCAAGAGCAACTGGCGAGGTGCAGGGTCGTCATGGACAAACTTGAACAAGAACTCGACGCCATGCATTCTGCTGAAAATGGAGGTGTGGCGGACAATGAAGCCATTGAGAAGGATATTGCTACAATGTTAACCGAGATGAATCATCTGGGAGCTATTGACCCGTTCGACAACGAGGAAGAGGAGCAGCAGCAACCGGAGCTTGCCCATGTGCACACTCAAGAGCACCAACAAGCTTACATGCGAGATCATGAGCTTGATGGTGTTGTAGGCGAACGACATGACAATAGCACATCCTACCAGCAGCAGCAGGAAAGAGTGATTAAACCACCCATATTCTCAAACACAAAGGGGAGGAAGAGCAAGATGCAAGCAGCGAAAGCAGCAGCCAAAAGGCCGCCACGCCCCATCAAGCGTGTGGAATTTGGCCCGGACGGCAAACCTCTCGGGATAAGGGCATGCGGATTCTGCAACGTCGTGAGCAACCATAACTACCACACATGCCCACTCCGCACAGATGCCACTGTCAACAAGCACAAGCAAATTGGAGCCACCCAGGTTTCTACCAATGGAGACAACACACGTAACAGCTACACTTGCCGCAAGTGTGGGGGAACTGACGGGCATAATGCCCACACATGCAAAGTGGGCAAGGACGTCAGTGGCGCTGAACAGACACAGGGCAAGGTGCAGAGTTCCAAAAAATCAAATGAAGACGATGAAGAAGAAGAGTTTGACGAGAATGATGACCAATCAGACGAAGACAATGAAGATGACAGTGTCGAGGACGAGGAAACTGAAACTGGCGATGAAGCTGCCAAGGCTCAACCAGGAAAGGGCGCCGACAAGGCACAACATTCGGGGCCAGTTAGGAGAAGCTCTAGACTAAACAATACATAGTGGTTATGCTGCTGCGTCAACTAAAAAATAAGCTTGTAGTCTCAGTTGCCTCGGCACACAATGAGGAAACATTTCAGAAACACTGTCGTTACCAAAACTTATTTAGCTTTATCGTCGATTTCTCGATCAGTACTATAGTTAAGATGTAATTTGTGATTTGTGCCCGCTGGACCAGTGACATTATTATGTAGACCATTTGATAATCCTTTTGAATGCAGTCACAAATACATTTGAAAAAACTTATCTGGATTTATCTGACGCAAACGCTACTGTCGACCAGTAACTCGGCAAAAATATGTTAAGGAAAATTTAAACTCTTATAGTACATCAGTATTGATAGTTCTCAGTCGTCAGTACAAAGGCAGAGTACACATCAGTACTGATATAATTTCTGATTTGTGCCCGCTGGACCAGTGACATTATTATGTAAACCATTTGATAATCCTTTTGAATGCAGTCACAAATACATTTGTACTGACGAAAACACTACTGTCGACCAGTAACTCAGCAAAAAAATGTTAAGGAAAATTGAAACTATTATAGTACATCAGTACTGATAATTCTCAGTCGCCAGTACAAAGGCATAGTAAAACAAACACACCCGTGAACACCTCAAAAAAACATCATTTTGAAAAAACAAAGCTATGTCTGCTTCTGCCAGTCCCAATTCAGAAAGACCATCAGTACATAAAAATAATTACCTCAAACAAAATGCGAATGTAATACATTTTATACTGACGAAAATCTAATTTATCT
Organism: Aegilops tauschii subsp. strangulata; assembly: GCF_002575655.3. Lineage (NCBI taxonomy): Eukaryota > Viridiplantae > Streptophyta > Magnoliopsida > Poales > Poaceae > Aegilops > Aegilops tauschii. The sequence continues at coordinate 84,184,601 of NC_053038.3, read as the reverse complement.
GTAAAAAACTATTCAGAGATTATCTTGATATAAACAATCCTTTAAAAAATACAAAAAATGTTTTAAAAAACATTAGCATCACACATAGTCTCACTGGTATTTGGTAAGTTCAATTACACTTCAATCACCAGTCCAAGTACCACAGTAGAGGAGTACAGACCTCCATCATCACCAACCCTGACACGTGCAACTGGGATAAGCAGCTGATAAGTACAGCTTGACAAGACGAATCAGTGCGACAGTAAAATGCCGTCATCACCACCCCTGAGACGTGCAAGTGGGATTTAGCAGGTCATAAGTACAGCTTGACAAGACTAGTCAGTGCAGCAGTAAAAACCATTTGACTTGGACGGTTACTTCTTCCAGGCCACCACCCGCGCCACCCACTGAGCGGTTGCCACAAGGGACTGCAAACGCCGACCCCATGCCACTACACCCACTACACCCACGTCCCCTGACGAACTGCCTCCCACAAATCCCCGTCGACCATTGCAAAAAACCCCATTCTCTTCCATCTCTCCCTCATTCCCACAAACCACCATTGCCGCTTCCAACTCCACTGCACACAAACCACAAACTTCTCTCACACAAGCCCACAGCCGCCGGAGGAGGGCGATGGCGGAGGAACCGTCCGCCAAATGTCATCAAGGTGAGCCGTCGGACAAGAGCAGCAACCTCGTCGACGTTCACGTCCCCGGCGAGAAGCGAGAGTACACCACAACACTCACAGGGGTTGAGCTCCTCGGCAAGGAGACGCTGGAGATCGTCTGCACCAGCGAACCAGACAAGGCCGACGAGGTGATCTCCAGGCTCTGGAGGAAGCTTGGCGGCATGCTTCGTAGGATCGTCGGCGTTGGTGTGCACTACACCAACGAAGATGAACCTCCCTAGATGGCACCAGTCCTGCAGTTGTGCGTCGACGACCTCTGCTTGGTGTACCACATCGCAGCGGCCACAAAATGGTGAGCCATACTACTCATTTTCCATGTTTGGTTTATCTATTTTATTAGTACTGTATCCTGAAAATTTCATCAGACTTGTTTCCCAACTAGGTGTACTAGTGTGGTTTGTGAAAAGTGGATGCACTACTGCATTTTCTCAAGTAGATACACTATAAATGTATTTTTGAGCCTGATGCACTGGATTACTATTTGGAAAATCTTGCGGAAGATTAATTTCTGAAGTTGATCGACTAGTGTAGTTTCTGAACTTGATCCAATAGTGAAGTTTATGTACTCGATGTATTAAAAAGATGTTTCTGAACTTGATGTAGTGAAGTATTTTCTGAATTTGATCTAATGTTATTTTCGTAAGAAAGTAAACTAAGGACTTGGTGAAGCACTGTTTATGTGTTATCCTATTCAACAAAAGTAAACTAAACTAGTACAAAAGCAGAACATACAACATTGACTGAAACTATGTATAATCCAAAAACAAGAATAACATGATGTACTTAATTTAATTTCAGAACTTTGTTTACTAGTTTTTGAAGTAGATTCATCCATTATTTATGCTACATAAACATCTACTTCATGGATTCATCGCTTGTAAAACAAAACAAAAATGAATAATTCAAACATCAAAGTAATGCTAATTTTCAAAAATGTCTCTCCCCTTACAGGCCCAAGCGCCTGAACGAGTTGCTGCAGCATGAGAAGTTGTTCACATTTGCCGGTTTCAGCATTGAAAGCGACAAAGAGAAGCTGAAGTTGTCCGGTTTGGAGATCAACCCCAACAAGTTCATCGACATTCAGCGCAAGTGGAGAGTTCCATGCACCGGAAAAGAGTACGACTCCTTGACTGATGTTGCAGCCAGTGTCATCCACCCATTCTACAAAGGCATGAAGAAGAACATCAACACCCAGGAAGACTACAAACTGTGGGGGACCAGCCTGCTGCCAGACAACCTCATCGAGTACGCAGGAGTAGATGCGTACGACGTAAAAGTCATGGAGCATGATCGACTACATCACAGATGGTTCGGAATTTGCAAAAGAGCGAGAGGCTGCGAATTTCTACGACCACCCCTATTGCCCCTTTTAGGGATGAAGATACATCAGAGCCTGCCTTTGTTTTCCTTTCGCTTGTGCATGCATTTTATCTTGTTGTTTCAAATTAGTAGTTTGCTCTTGTTGGGTTGAACCAGTATGATTATGTCGTGCTTGTCATGGTTGAACAAGTTTACTTATGTCATCAAGTACAATGTTTTGCTTATCTCATTATATAAGTTTGGTAGCTTCGTATGTTGTTAATCCATCATTTCAAATTCAAAAGTAGCTTCTGAATGGAACTTTCTGGCTGCTCTAAAGTACTAGTTATGATGCAACTGATCACACAACGTTGTTCCATGTCTAGTTTCGATTCAGTATTGTATAGAAAACATAACGTTGAGATCAATCAGCACAATTTGAGTTGCTTAACAACACTTCAAAAGTTGAAGCAAAAATTCTTAGTACTTCATGTAGTGTTCTCATTCATATGTAGCTGCTAGAAAATTAACAAGTACTACAAACAGAAAAATTTAAGAAGCATCAGCACACACTTATGTTGGTCACTTCAAGATTAAGAATGACAGTACTAGTACACTTGATCGGACAGTACATACTTACTACAATAAAAAGTACATAGAAGCATCAGTCCGTAAGCGCTACTATGAATGGACTATCAGTACAACTTAGTCTACACACAAGTACATCTTTGATTACACTTACACAAAACTGACAAGAACTAGAACAAAAAGTTTCAGTCCAAGTTACTGGTGGAGTCAAGTACTAGATTCAAACAAACAAAAAAAGAAAAAACTGACCGCCCAAGGTCAGGCGCAGGCCCTGACGCTACTAGATACTTGAACTCGAGCCCATAGGCGAAACCCTAGTAATTCGCACAACGCAGGGCCCACCGATCAGGGCCCACAGGTCAAGAGAGAGAGCGAGCCCCGCGTATAAGCGCTCAGGTAAGTATTCAGAGGAGTTCGACCAGTGAGCCTTGGCTGCGCTTATAAACAGGTCCGGAGCCCCCTCGACTAGCGAGGTGGGACTAAACCCAGAGTGCATGCGCACGCCGCACTGCACAGCCGCGCGGACGAGCTATGTGGGCCGGAAAACGGCCCAATAGCCTGCATCGTTTACAAACACCCCACCAATAAGCCCAGTTAAACAAACCAGAGGGCGAGGCAAAGAAATATAAACTACAAGAAAAATGTTCAAAACTGAAAATATATAAATTCAAATACTAGTTCGCAGAAAATAACTTTGAATACGGAAAATATAAATATAAATAATTTTAGCTCTGCACCACGGATGATAAAAAAAGGGAGAAAATATGATACAAAAACAATGAACCTCTAAAAAGAAGAGAACTTAATAGCCTATCTGTTAAATGTACATAATTTAAAAATCAAATTAAATATTACTCTCAAGTTCAACTACTAAAATGCAAAAAGTTCAAATATATAATGTTTGTCAATTATGCTAAATTTCTTATTTATATAAAATCTGACAAGTTCAACTACTAAAATAAAAGAAGTTCAAATAGAATTTATTTGTCTATTCTGCTAAATTTCTAATTTATATAAAATATGTACACACCTCAATGAACGATCTGGTCGTAAAATAATCTCAATCCCCCAAATCACCCAAAAAACAAAAAAAAACTCAGTTCAAACATACATATGACATCAGTACTAAAAAAGGAGGATCAGACACGCCACTCACACCACTACGACACAAAATTTCAAAACCGCACGCTGTATGAAATTACATTTCAGTTCACACAGCACTAAACCATAAGGGCACTAAAATGAGAATACAAAAACTATAAAGGCCTAACTTAGGTAAGAACAGATGAAAACAATAAGTACCAGTTTTGATCAACAACTCCCAGGGCACTGAAAAATGTTTTCAGATAAACTAGTCTATAAGACTTCAGTGGAAAAACAATACTTAACATCCTCACGGAAAAACATCACAAAAGCATACGTCACCTAAACAGTCCAAAATGCCATCATCACCACCCCTGAGACATGCAAGTGGGATTTAGCAGGTCATAAGTACAGCTTGACAAGACAAGTCAGTGCAGCAGTAAAACCATTTGAATTGGACGGTTGCTTTTTCTAGGCCACCACCCGCGCCACCCACTGAGCGGTTGCCACAAGGGACTGCAAACGGGGACCCCCACGACCACCACACCCACGCCCCCGACGAGCCGCCTCCCACACATCCCCGTCGACGCACTGCAAAATACCCCATTGTCTTCCATCTCTGCCTCATTGCCAGAAACCACCATTGCCGCTTCAATCTCCACTGCACACAAACCACAAACTTCTCTCTCCCAAGCCCACAATCGCCGCAGGAAGGTGATGGCGGAGGAACCGTCCCCCAAGCATCATGGCGAGCTGTTGGACAAGAGCAGCAACCTCGTCGACGTTCACGTCCCTGGCGAGAAGCGCGAGTACACGAGAACCCTCACAGCGGTTGAGCTCCACGGCAAAGAGACGCTGGAGATCGTCTGCACTAGCGAACCAGACAAGGCCGACGAGGTGATGAGCAGGCTCGGGATGAAGGGCGGCGGCTTGTATCCGAGCTTCATCGGAGTTGATGTGGAGTTCACCAGTGACGATGAACCTCCACAGATGGCGGCAGTCCTGCAGCTGTGCATCGAGGAACTCTGCTTGGTGTACCACATCGCAGCAGCCACAAAATGGTAACCCATACTACTCTTCATTCATCTGTTGTACTAGTACTACTCACTAAAAACTTCATTAAACTAGTTTCCCAACTAGATGAACTACTATAGTTTGTGAAGTGGATGCACGAGTACATGTTTCTCAAGTTACATGCATTTCTGAAACTGTGAAGTAGATTGTTTCACCAGATTAGCATCTGAAAAAAATGTTTATACAATTCTGAACTTGATGCACCAAATTAATTTCTGAACTTGATGTGCTAGCATAGATTCTGATCTTGATGCACTAGTATAGTTTATATAATTGATGTATTAAAAGATGTTTGGTGAAGTGGTATAGGTCCATATCTTTATGCACATGTTTCTCAAATTAATTTCTGAACTTGATATAGAATTGATGCACAAAGATGTATCAAGCACTGGTATAGGTCTTTTATTCAACAAAAAAGAAAACTAAACTTGAATCAAGCAGCACATATATCATTGAATCTGGTAAAATGATTCTTGAATTTGGTGAAGCATTTGGTGAAGCACTGAAGATAGCAAAAAAGAAAAATAACATGGTGTAGTTGAATTTAATTTCAGGATTTTGTGTACTAGTTTCTGGACTACATTCATCCATGACTTATACTATATAAGCATCTACCTCATGGATTATCACTTTCAAAACCAAAAAAGCAGAAGAATTAAATCTTCAAAAAAGAAGACTAATCTTTAAATGTGTGTCTCCCCCCTTGCAGGCCCAAGGGCCTCAAAGACTTCCTGCAGGAGGAGAAATTGTACACATTTGTCGGTTTTAGCATTGGAGGTGACAAGCGGATGCTGAACAAGTCTGGTTTGGAGATCAACCCCAACAACTTCATTGACATGCAGCGCAAGTGGAAAGATCCAAAGACCAGCAAATACTATGACTCCTTGGCCGATGTTGCGGACGGCGTAATCCACCCATTCTACAGCGGCATGAAGAAGAAGATGGACAAGGGAGAACACAAACTGTGGGGGACCAGCCCGCTGCCAGACAACCTCATCACGTACGCAGGAATAGATGCGTACGCCACGTACAAGTCATGGAAGACAATCTACAACATTGTGACAGGTTGGGATATTTCAAAAGAGCAGGAGGCTGACCCCTACTACCACTGCAAATTCGCTGGATGAAGATGCATGAAAGTTTGCATTCGTGTTGCTTGCACTTCTGCCTGTCCTTAATATTGTTGTTTCAGATTTGTAGTTTGCTTTCGTTATGTTGAACCAGCTACCTTATGTTATGTCTGTCAGGGTTTGAACAAGTTTTCCTATGTCTATCATGTACATCATTTGCTTATGTCGTTCAACAAGTTTGCTAGCTTCCTATTTTGTTCATCCATCATTTGAAGTTGAAGTAGGTTGAAGTTGAAACTAGTCATGCAGAAACAAAAATCACACATGCATATTTCACAAAAAAAACAAAAATAGTGGCAGACTAACTAAGGACAATAGCAAATAGTAGAATTGGACGCTCAGTACAGCTTAGACATTTACGGTAGTACTATCACACTAAGAAATCAGTTTTTAGTTTCAGAAGAACACTAAAAAGGCTAAGTTTCAGCCGAGGACAACATTCACTACTAACAGCATCGTGCTAATAGTAGTTAGAAATTTATTGAGTACTGCAACAGGAAAAGCAAAGAACAATCAGTACGTATTTCCCAGTCACTAGCATGCTAGGACTGAGAGTTCTGGTACACTTGAACAAACGGTACATTCATTCTACAAAATATAAAAAGGAACGGGAAGCTTCAGTTCACATTCCATAAAACATTGACACACTAAAGAATAACAGTAATAGTACAACTGAAATGTCAGTACAACTTAGTCTGTAAGGCAAGTACTATGATCATACCAAAATTGCCTTGAGAAGAACCATAGACTAGAAAAAAGAAGGCCAAAAATAAATCAAAAAGATATCAGTTCGACCAAGGAGAAAAATCACAAGAAAGAAAACAGAAGCATCAGCTCACATTGACCAGTGAGGCACTAGCTTCAAACAACACAAGAAAATAAAAATGATCAAAGTACCAGCACAATTGAAATCTCAGTACAACTTAGTTTATTCGGTAAGTGCTATGATGATACCAATTAATGCCTTGAGAAAGATGGCCAAGACTCAACCAAATAGATTACAGTTCAACCAAGGACAAAAAATAACAAAATACAAACAACAGAAGCATCAGCCCACATTGACTAGTGAAGTCAGTATGAACTTTATACGGCTGTCTGTTAAATGTAGCTAATTTAAACCAGTGCTTTAAATTTTACTGTGAAGTTCAACTACTAAAATTCAAGAAGTTCAAACAAAAATTTGGCTCTCAAATCTTGCTAAATTTCTTATACTTGAATAAAATCTGCCTAGAGATCACGTAGCAACTTGGTCGTAAATAATTTCAATCCCAAAAAAAACTTCAGTTCTAATACATTATATGAAATCAGTTCTACATAACAAGGAAGCGTCACTCCACTCACGCTAGATCCATAAGTGCTATCGTGACACCAAATATTAAAAGCCTTATGCTTAACGACATTACAATTCAGTGCTAACATAACTATACTATAAGTACAAGAAAAGAGGGTACAGAAACTATAAAGGTCCAACCTAGGTTGGGATAGATGAAAACCAAATAAATCTCACTTTTCCAGTAACAACTCGTAATGAACTTGGGAAAAGGTGTTTTCAATTCAACTAGTTTACAAGACTTCAGTACAAGAAAATAGAACTTAACCAAAACGAATTCCCAATGAATCATACACAAGTGAAAACAGATATTCGACCACACTATCATCATGGAAAAAAAGATTGTTAAACATTGTGCCACACTTAAACACAACACAAAATATACCAGTAATTGCATAGTACTTGACTAGACATCCAAACACTACAATCAAAGCCTACAATGCTTTCAAGAGATATATCACACAACTATCCATTTCACTACGCAAATGATGACCATTTCTTCTATGCACCAAGAGCCAAAGGCTGAAACTCCTTGGGAAGCTCCGTCACCAGAAGCTGGTTATTCCGGTTGAACACAACTCTATACAGATCCTCAGCATTCCAATCAACAATACGAGGCTGCAAAACATTAAAACAAATTATTAAAAATCATGACACATTTAAAAGAAGAATACACAATAAGCCAAACATAGAAAAGTGAAAAGCTCAACTACAACCCACATCATTATCTCGAATGTTCCCAACGATCTTTTCACCATCATAGCATTCCGCATACTTCAGAGTATAATGGCCACATTCATTCGTCCCTTGAAGTGGAACCTTCACAAATGTTGGTTTCTTTGCAAAAAGCTCCCATTTGGGTTGCTTGCTCGCATTGTACTGAGCATCACCATAAAAAGCCTTCATTACTTGGACCATCCTGGAGATCTGTAAAAAAAGAAAAGAAACCACACATTTTCAGGTCCCAGAAAAGCAGAAACAAAGACGCGGAAAAATTAATCCAGTGCAGATAATAAATGTCACTCACAATCTTCTCGCAGTCTTTATGATAGGTGTTCTTTGAAGGATGATGGTTCTTCGGATAAGGTAAAGAGTCAAGGATGTCGATGCTACTTCGGTACCGATTCATGACATATAAGGAAAAGTGGTTCACTTTCTTATCCTTTGATAAAACCATAGGCTTGAATAGAGGCATCATGATCTAAAAACAAATGACCAAAATAAGAGATGTTAAATATTCAAAATAAAAAACAGCATGACAACAAACAATTAAAACCAGAAATCAGCTAGTAGAACTCACAAGGTCGGCAGTGAGCAAGTCTTCCTTTTCTTTGACATAGCTCTTGAAATCTCTCGCTGCACTCTCCACATTGAACACTTTATTTTCAGCACCGTAAAACGTATAGTCAAGCACAACCTGCAAAAAGCCCAGAAAAAAATAGACAGGGGGAAAGGATCAACAAGCAAAGTATTATTAAAACTCGTAAAACAATAGGCAGTCTTGTTTAAGAGAAACAAACGATGTGATTGATTACCGTGATGAAATATGGACTCAGCAATACCCTTTTCCCAGACGCAAAATCAACATTTCTATCGGGATCTTTCTTCCAATCATCAATGAGGAAGTCCATTACATCACCCTCCATCATTTGCCCAGGTGCAAAAACTTCCCAGATGCGTTTCCCAGTGAAGCTAGTAACGTTATCACCAGGCTGAGGTATCATTGAGAATGCATTCCTGCAGCACACACAAGAACAAAAAAGCAGGGGAAGCAAGATAAGGCATTCATAGCAGTCCAAGTTGTATAAAAAGTAACAGTTCAGGTCATATTTATCTAGCAGTTACAAACAACAGAGGAACAGAAGAGGAAACGTAATGAGAGATACTCACTCGGCATACTTCTCACATGCGTCATCGCTAAGCAACAGATTATACAACTTGCGAGCCTTGTCCAGGTGAGGTAATTTATGAGGGTGAAGCTGCTGCACAGGGGAGCAAAACTATATAGGAGCTCTGGGTGCACGCTTCGTGCTTGTAACATTGCCAGAATTCATAGCAGGATCCTTCCTAGCACAACCAGCTCTACGGGCCACTATTCCAGCAAGTGGGGATAAACCCTTGGCAGTAGCAGCGCTCCTGGTGACTCTTCCCATGCCATCAATCTTGTCAAGAATGTCTTCGTGGCTGTAATCCAACATTTCAATCACACCATCCTCCCGGCAATGATAGGTCTTGCAGCTTTGTAGCATAAAGAATCCACAATCATAAGAAAAAACAAATGGGTACATCACAAATCCGACAATACAGGAACACCACCCTCCTAGCAACAAAAACAACTAACAAAAACTCATTAAAAACGGATACTCACGTGTTTTTCTATTGCGGCACCCGCACAAACTCGCAAGAGAAACCATCAATATGCACCGGCGAGAACGGTTTGGCCCTGTCTACGCTGGACTCCCTCCAAAGCTTCTTTATGTTATCTATCATAGTCCTTAAGAATCTAACTGCATCACTCCAGGTTTCATCGCGCAGTGAATCAAGACACTCAAAACGACAGAACCTCAAATTCATAACAATCAAGCACCAATGCCCAGATTCTTCGCTAGGCTTCATGGTAGCCACAAAGGATGGCGGATCAAAAGTCGGGAAGAGAAGCTGACAAAAAAATCGCAGAGGAAAAATGAATTTAACAAATCATAATGAAACAAAAAATTCAGCCTCCAAACAATAAAATAAAAGAAGGAAATTGAAATTCAGAAGTACAAACAAAAATAAGATAATCATAAGTTCCAATTGAGTAAGCAAAACACTACAAAAAATATATGCTACTCAAGTTAAAATTGCAACAAACATATCAGTTCAATTTCCTTGCGACAATAAGTTCAGCTTCAAAAAAAGAAGCACACGTCATTCATAAGTGCAGAGCTAAAAGCAGGCTACTCAAGTTCATCCCCCCACCTCCCAAACTTGCAAGAAAACAGGACAGTTCTAGTTCATGAGTACAAAAGGTTCAAGTTCACCTACTTGGTCAAAACCATCAGCACCCGATCTCGTGAACCAATTTAGCACATTGGAATCAATATTTCCATCACGGATCTTGGTTTGTTGTAAAAAAAGAACAACAACAGTTAGAAAATTGGCAGAACAAGTTATCATCCTATCTACAAAGCAAAATACTAACCGTCACCCATCTGGGAACTATCAACTTGTCAGTGTCTCGGTACTTCTCACGTAGAGAATATAGAACAACGTCAGCACTGTCTGAGTTGAGCATGCCAGTGGGGACAAACGCTTTAGCAATAGAACCAACACTGGCATCACATTCTTTATTTTGAAACATCGGCTTGTGACTAGAAAAAGACAAAAGATTACATGAATTAAAACTACTTCAACAACAACAATAATCATATGAGAGAAAGAAAAAGAGACAAAAATGGTACGGGTAAAATCCCAAACTAACCATTTCATACGGTTCATGCGCAACCTCGTAACAGCGAGGAAAAACATATCAACCTTAACAACATTACCACTTTCTGCTTGCAGAAAAAGAAGAAAAATAATAAGTTCAAGCACTACAAGTGAACATGTCCAAAATGCCAAAATTGAGAAGTATGCCTCATTTAGAAGTCCTTACCTGCACTATCAGTGTTTGACGACGACGGTAGTTCCTGTGATGAGACCAATATGCCTCCAGTTTTAGGGTCTGATGATGGGACATCTTGAGAGGACACCAATATCGCTGCGCTTTCAGGGTCTGTAGAAAGAAAATCCTGGGACGACACGAGCGCCTCCTGCGTCAAGGGGCCAGAAGAAATCGACAGAAGTAAATCATCATCCTCGGATGGCACCTCCTCCATGCTAGAAGCATCTTGCAATGCATCACCGTAATCAAGACCTCCAGGCGGGAAATTCTCCGGCGGGAAATCTTCACAATCAGGAACATTTTCATTCCCAGCAATACCAACACCAGACGATTTGGCATCAAGTATGCTAGCAGCACCAACATCCTCATCAGCAACTTTGGTACCAACATCGCGCCCACTACTCAATGGAACACCACGAGCATCGACTCCACCAATAACGACAGCCTCACGCTCAACATCAGTCATCTGAAGAAATAAAAATTCAGAAAAAGTGAATAATATGAGCAAAACTAACAATCAAAAATAAGCTAGCAAGAGGTGCACACAAAAACAAACCTTAGAAGCATTCACAGCAACATCATCGATCTTGCTGCAGCTAACATTCAAAGCAACATCACCAACGGGTGAACAAGGCTCGTCGCCAACAACAGGACCTTGATTTCATATGTAATGAAGCAAAAAAACAATGCTATTATTAGCAACAATAAACATAAGGAATTAAACCACAGTAACAAAAAAGGTAGGTATCACCTGCAAAACTCTTAACGGTGTGGAATAGAAAAATGAACAAGCAAGGCACATTGGTGCGCATGAAAATTCAAGAAATATGAATAAACACATTAAAAATAAAAATAACCTTGCACTTATCAGTAGATGGATCATTAACTCCACGGTCAACAGCAGCTTCAACATTATGACTGATCTCCTGCATGAAAAGGAAAAATTAATAAACAGATGGAAGATCAGGAAGTTCAACTACAATACTGACAGTAGAACAACATAGTAAAAACATACAAACACCGAGGACTGGCTCACATCAACAACAGGGTGCTCCAAGCCAACAATGTTTGTATGGTGATCAGAAACATTAGCCTCAATACCATCATCAGCCCTGCTGTCGGTGGCAGCAGCCTCATCTTGCTCAATCTGCATGGAAGAAAAATTAATAAAAAGATGAAGATGAGAAAGTTCAACTACAATACTGACAACAGAACAACATAGTAAAAATTGCAAACACCGAGGACTGACTCACATCAACAACAGGGCGCTCCAAGCCAACATCATTCGTTTCGTGATCAGAAACATTAGCCTCGGTACCATCACCAGCCCTGCTGTCGGTGGCAGCAGCCTCATCCTGCTCAATCTGCCTGATAACAACTTTTGCACTTTCTTCATATGGCTTGCAGCGAGAGTCTTGCATAGTTTTGAAACGCTTCATGTTGTTCAACAGACGAACCAAGCTCTAAACTAGATCAGCAGCACCGTCACGCATATCACCAATAAAAATTCTCTCCATCTCAATATAGTCCACTGCTTCCTCAGCGTTAAATTGATGACCTTCGGGAAGGATACCATTGATACAGCTCAGACGCTCAACAGTCGTTGGGACCTTTTGCAGCTCAGAACACACATTACTTAAAATATGCTCAGCGCGCTCCAACGCAGAACAGCAACATCAATACCAAAACCCTGCCTCTGTGAAGTACTAGAATTACTAGGGCCAGGGGGAACATAACCAGCACCCTCAACACCACGGCCATCTCTCAACTCATCGTGCAGAGATGAAGACTTGGGAACCTGAGACGACGACATCTCCAGGACTGGCCGTTTATACTGTCAGAAAAAAACAACCTCCTCTTGAGTTTTCCACTACAAACAAGGGGAAAAAGAGTTAATTAATCAATGCAACACACAGGGAAAAATAAAACATGATATTAACATATTTAAATCAACAGCACTATCAATCTTTAACTTTCAGTGCCAATTTGCTAGTATTTACCAACAGGACAGTTGAACAAAGATATTCAGTTCAACCACACATGAAACAACAGTACTAAAAATCGTACCTAAACCTCACAGGGCTTAAGAAATGACAAAAACTAAACAGGTAACTCTGCCGGACACATGTTCACTCCAGCAAAAATAGCTATACCTAAATAAAAAAAGGTCTGCAAGACACGAAAGAAATAAAACTCACTGGAAGCTTCCCAAACACCCAAGTCTTTGGATCTGCATTGCCTTTTTTATCAAATCTGCATCAACCAGATCAGAAAGCTTGACAGGATCCATGAAACATATGTGGGGGACTCGCATGTCAGGCTCCGCAGTCTTGCCACAGATAAGGCAGTCAAGGTACATTAGTACAGGCCCTATAGCACAGCCTGTGATTGCCTTCCCAAGGGTAACACCATCTTGGTACCTGACAACAGCCCTTCTAAGCTCATCAACCATCAGCTGACAATAATCCATATTAGCCATGTCCTCAAAGACGAGACCCTCAAACGCTGCCTCTCTGGAAACACGCGGGGCGGCACCAGGCAACACAACCTTCATAAACACAATAATGAAGAACACTTTCAGAGCAAGATCATCTTTGCTAGGATCCTTGACGAGCACCTTGAGCTTATTCCTCAAATCCTTTGTCTTGATATCTTTGTCCCTGCTAATGTCAAGCTCTGTTCTTAACTTCATCAGAGCGTCGTCATATCCATCCTCTGACGGCCTTGGCGGAGAACGACCACCACGAGGGAACCCAAATAATTGATGTATACCATCGCTAGTGACGCGAAGCTTCTTATTGGCCTCACCCATGTCAAGAGTCATCGTATCAGGATCTATCCTCAGGTACAAAACTCCCATCAGAGGGCGGGAAATGTTAGACTTCACCCTCCAATTGAAGATAGAACCAAAACTAGCTGCATGAACCCTAGCCACATGCCGAGTCTCAAGCAATTTAGCACAAGCTTCAACCTCTCCCAACGAACATCGCACAGTTAAGTTCAATTTCCGTTGGTCACCTTCGTCCAAGGCAACTTTTCCGGCATTGCCTCCCACCGGCTTGACCGGACTCATAACGCTAACAGGCTGTAAATGAAAATAAAGAAGCCACACCTTAAATAAATGAATATAGAAAACAAAACAAGCATATGAAGGCAAATAGAAAAAATAAAAGATTGCACAAGTTCAACTATTGAAACAACATCAGTACCACCCTCGATTGATGCAAACAATGACCAGCCTCGCCTGGCCAGCATACCAGCCCAGACACAATAAAATCATTGCAAGTACAACTAGTTAGTCACATACAGTACAAAAGACGTACCACTGCAAATTCATCTTCAGAATCAACTTCGATATCATCTTCTTCAGATACAACATCTTCAGCTTCGACACGAGCACGCTTCTTCACACCTTTGTTCACCTTTGCAGGATGAACTTTACGCTTATTATTTTCTTTCAACAAAGAGCGCTCTCGAAGTGGAGGCGAAGAAGGCTTCTTATTTGTCAAAACCCATGGACTACGACGAACAGGGGAGCCACCAAGTTTGCTTGGACCAATCTTCACAGCAACACTATCCCCATCAGCTTTGCTATTACCAGGTTGGGAACCAGCTTTCACATGTGGGCTACGCCTCTGTGTGCCATCAGGATTTCGATCTAACATCTTCCTCTTCAAAACAACTTTCTTCTCATTAACTACATCACGAGTAAACACTTGCGTCAAACGAGTTTGCATCAGGTTTGTCTTCACAGGCATGTCACTTCCATGAGATCCAGCATCAACAGTTGAAAAGGCCGCGTCACCACCTTCATCACCTACACCTTCAGGAGCTTGAGCAACATCCCGATCACTTCGTTGAACACAGGCAGCCTTTTGACGCTGTTCCAACTCCTTTCTCCTCTGGAAATCACACTTCTTCTTTCTTATCCTTTCATCCTCGAGCTGTAACTGCATAGGAACATCCTCAGCCTGAGTAACAGGCTCAGTGCCATCAACACTCTGTGACTGAGTAACAGACAACTGCAAGCTGCCATCAACATCATCAATGTTAAGAGAATACATTCCATCATTAATATCTTTGACAACATCAGCAATGTCCTTAGGAGCACCATGGCTGTCATTAACTGCATAAACCAACAAACATAAGCACACACATATAAAATCAAAACAAAATTAACATTGCAAAGACAAGATAAATAAAGCGCATAGCATCAGACACAAACAAAAGGAACAACTGATGTAGCTAAGCATATTTATGTATTCAAGGCTGATAAAAAAAGAAAATATAAGGGAAACACCAGCAACATCCGCAAGTTCTTCTAGCGGATTTGGTGTCTCAAAAATAACATTCACAAGATCTTAAAAGCATTCTGATTTTTCAGAATCAGGAGGCACCGGCACTCCAACATCTGCAACAACATCATAATTAGCAAAAAAGTACATGAACAAGCAATCAGTTCAACTATATGAACACTACAAGTGCACCCAATAAAACAATATGAACCCACCACTAGCACAACAAACTTCAGAATGAAAACTCTTTCAACATCATACCAGTTCTTCACTGACTACTACAACCTATTCAAATGCCAGGACAACAGTTCAAACTACAGATGGTGATCAGTACTACAACCTGTCTGCAGGTCACATCAACCGCCAAAACTATACACACCACACAATCCAGGGCAAATTTAACAGCTATCAAAATACATACAACTTGTAAAGTCGATACGACCACACCTATACAACCTAAAAACCAAATCTGTTAAAACATCATCCAAATTACAGGGAAAATCACATGCATTCAACTTGTCCGGACTGGATGATATACCCATTGAGATCTACAGACCTAAAATCTGCCGAACCAGATCTGCAAGACACATGAACAAAAATTAGGGCTCTGACCTATTTCAGAAACGAAGCACGCCATACAAAGAAAAACTCTTACAAGCAAACACAAAATCCGCCACGGAATCGAGTATCACTGTCGCCAACCGCTCGTTCAAGAGCAAAGGAACCCTAGCGAATCCAGCCTGAGACAGCAAGATAACAAGAGCTAAGAAATAGAGGGAAAATCTGTACATAAGAGGACGCAAGGGAAGTCAATCACAGACCAAAACGAGCAAACAGAGCACCCTGACCTCCACCCCTGGGTTCAACCCGCCGGCCGACGCTCCCGCGGCGAAACAGGAGAAGCAACTTCTCTGCGAGAAGAGGGGAACGAAGAAGGAATCGATTTGGAGAGGGGAGCGGAGCGGAACGGGGGAGAGCGGAGGTTAAAAGGTGAGTGGGAGAAAACCGACGGCTAAATCCCAGAACCGTGGCGAAGCCCACTATCTCTGGGCAGTTACCAAAGATAATAGCAAAAATTAAATACAATAAAAAAATTAATATAGAGGTAGAAAACAAACAGCTAAAGTACAAATAATAACTCACAACAGTACAATAAAAATTATCAAAAAATACAAATGAAATAATAATTCATAACGGTGCTGGTTTTTCCCCTAAAAAATAAAGATAAGATAACGGGGACAAATCATGTACTACTATGCCCCTCGGTGCAGTGCGGTGCGGTGCGGGGGCAAGTCATGTTACGGAGATGTGTCAGTACAACTATGCCCCTCAGTGCGGTGCGGTGCGGGGGCAAGTCCATACAAGGAAGATGTGTGAGTACAACTATGCACCGAGGGGCAGTGCGGTTATTCTGTTCCCCCCCCCCCCCACACACACGCACCCACACACCCCTAAGATAGATAATGGGGGCAAGTCATGTTACGGACTCGCCTCCGCATGCGACGCCGCGGCACGCCGAGTTGTTGCCTGCTACGGCTCATTCCTGGCTCGGCCTCGCTGGGATGGGGGAGGGGGGTCCCGACCCCCCTCCCCCCCCCCCCCCGGCTCAGCCTCGCGCTAACGCGGCAGTGCGCTCGTTTGACAGGCGCAGTGCGGTTATTCTGTCCCCCCCCCCCCACACGCACCCACACACCCCTAAAGATAGATAATGGGGGCAAGTCCATACAAGGAAGATGTGTCAGTACAACTATGCACCGAGGGGCAGTGCGGTTATTCTGTTTCCCCCCACACGCACCCACACACCCCTAAAGATAGATAATGGGGGCAAGTCATGTTACGGACTCGCCTCCGCATGCGACGCCGCGGCACGCCGCGTCGTCGCCTGCTACGGCTCGTTCCTGGCTCGGCCTCGCCGGGATGGGGGAGGGGGGTCCCGACCCCCCTCCCCCCCCCCCCGGCTTGGCCTCGCACTAACGCGGCAGTGCGCTCGTTTGACAGGCGCAATGCGGTTATTCTGTTTCCCCCCACACGCACCCACACACCCCTAAGATAGATAATGGGGCAAGTCCATACAAGGAAGATGTGTCAGTACAACTATGCACCGAGGGGCGGTGCGGTTATTCTGTCCCCCCCCCCACACACACACACACACCCACACACTCCTAAGATAGATAATGGGGGCAAGTCATGTTATGGACTCGCCTCCGCATGCGACGCCGCGGCACGCCGTGTCGTCGCCTGCTACGGCTCGTTCCTGGCTCGGCCTCGCCGGTATGGGGGAGGGGGGGTCCCGACCCCCCCCCCCCCGGCTCGGCCTCGCGCTAACGCGGCAGTGCGCTCGTTTGACAGGCGCAGTGCGGTTATTCTGTTCCACCCCCCCCCCACACACACACGCACCCACACAACCCTAAAGATAGATAATGGGGGCAAGTCCATACAAGGAAGATGTGTCGGTACAACTATGCACCGAGGGGCAGTGCGGTTATTTTGTTCCCCCCACACGCACCCACACACCCCTAAGATAGATAATGGGGGCAAGTCCATACAAGGAAGATGTGTCAGTACAACTATGCACCGAGGGGCAGTGCGGTTATTCTGTTTCCCCCCCACACGCACCCACACACCCCTAAAGATAGTTAATGGGGGCAAGTCCATACAAGGAAGATGTGTCAGTACAACTATGCACCGAGGGGCGGTGCGGTTATTCTGTTCCCCCCCCCCCCCACGCACCCACACACCCCTAAAGATAGATAATGGGGGCAAGTCATGTTACGGACTCGCCTCCGCATGCAATGCCGCGGAACGCCGCGTCGTCGCCTGCTACGGCTCGTTCCTGGCTCAGCCTCGCCGGGATGGGGGAGGGAGGGTCCCGACCCCCCTCCCCCCCCCCCCCCCCCGGCTCAGCCTCGCGCTAACGCGGCAGTGCGCTTGTTGATAGGTGCGGTGCGGTTATTCTGTCCCCCCCCCCCACACACGCACCCACACACCCCTAAAGATAGATAATGGGGGCAAGTCCATACAATGAAGATGTGTCAGTACAACTATGCACCGAGGGGCAGTGCGGTTATTTCCCCCCCACACGCACCCACACACCCCTAAGATAGATAATGGGGGCAAGTCATGTTACGGACTCGCCTCCGCATGCGACGCCACGGCACGCCGTGTCGTCGCCTGCTACGGCTCGTTCTTGGCTCGGCCTCGCCGGGATGGGGGAGGGGGGTCCCGACCCCCCTCCCCCCCCCCGGCTCGGCCTCGCGCTAACGCGGCAGTGCGCTCGTTTGACAGGCGCAGTGCGGTTATTCTGTTTCCCCCCCCCCCACACGCACCCACACACCCCTAAAGATAGATAATGGGGGCAAGTCCATACAAGAAAGATGTGTCAGTACAACTATGCACCGAGGTGCGGTGCGGTGCGGGGGCAAGTCATGTTACGACTCGTTCCTAGAACAAAACTCACAAGAACTAGAACAAAAAAGTATCAGTCCACATTACTGGTGGAGTCAAGTACTAGATTCAAGCCCCCCAAAAAAAGGAAAATTGACCGCCCAAGGATCATAAAGTATCAGTCCGAGTTACTGGTGGAGTCAAGTACTAGATTCAAACAAACAAAAAGAAAAAAATGACCGCCCAAGGACAGGCGCAGGCCCTGACGATGCTAGATACTTGAACTCGAGCCCGTTGGCGAATCCCTAGTAATCCGCACAACGCAGGGCACGCCGGCCAGGGCCCACGGGTCATGAGATAGAGCGAGCGTCGTGTACAAGCGCTCAGGTAAGTGTTCAGAGGAGTTCGACTGGTGAGCCTCGGCTACGCTTATAAACAGGTCTAGAACCCCCTCGACTACCAAGGTGGGACTAAACCCATAGCGCACGCGCACGCCGCGCTGCACAGCCGCGCGGACGAGCTATCTGGGCCGAAAACAACGACTCAGGCAGATGGCGCAACACGGTACTTCGCCCCATTACAAAATTCCAACCGATCGCACACGACAAAAAAAATGCAGATAATTTTAAAAAAACCTCACAAGAAATAAGTTCAAAAACAAATAATGTAAAAAGTTCAAACACATCTTAATTGTAAGAACTAAAAAAATTAGAAAATTAAACGTAGAAGATTGTAAATTAAAATTTCGGAAACAAATTTATAAAAAGTTCAAGTACTACAATTCATAAGGTTCAAGTAAAAAAAAGTACTGTGCAGCAAAGATTAAAATCTTTTAATTTTAAAAAATACTAGAACTATCATTATTCAACTGTAAAAAAAGAAAAAATGTGCTCCAAAATTCATGTAAAAAAGTAAGAAAAAATATTATACAACAAACAAATTTGATTGGTAATTGACAACCTAAAATAGTTCAGTACTATCATTAACAGAATGTAAGTTCAGCAGACTAAAAACCCAAAAGGGGGTTCTACAAACATCATCAGTGTATAGTTCGTCTGCGAGCTATGTACATGAAAATATAGCAGTCAAAATAAAGGATGCCCATCAGTTAAACTATAGAATTGTTCCAGTACTAATATAAAGAATATATAAATAAAACAGTTATACTTGAGCAAAACAATAGGAAAAGCATTACATAAGTTGTTCCAAACCATCTGATAATACAATACAATCCAACCATCTCACATGCAAATGTTTTAAATAAAAAATACTGCAACATAATCAACCAAACACAAATCTCACAACCGGCGTCATTTGCCACATTTTAACCTACAGCACATAAATTCTGAACGTCAGAGAGTCATCTTCCCTCGAGAACATAACCATAACCACATCACCATCCTCAAAACCAGACACTGCCACAAACTCCTTCCACCCAGTAGTTAGGTTGATGCAACCATCAAAGTCGATGTGGTAGGCAACTTCCATCAACTGATACCCATTTTTGTCTGAAGTCTCCATCTTCAGAACACCGGAACTAGGAGCAACAATCCTGATCCTGGGTGACATTTTCTGCAAATGGGCATGGGAGTACAAAACAAAAGTGAACATCTGACATAACTGAATTTTTACACAGATATAGGAACGGTTTGCATAACAAACTGGAAAGAAAAAATCTGAACCAAAACAATAACACAAAACTGACTAGTCATGTGAACTGACTAAACTGAAGAAATATACATATCAATACGCCTACAGTAAAAACATCTGACAAAAAACAGATCAAGGATTATACAAAAATGGATAAAAAATTGTTTAGTAATGAACAAATACACACAGAAATCCCTACTGTTAAATTCTGACAAAATCAGATAAAAAATATAGACAAACAATTCATAACACTAAACTACAGATCCAGTCCATGGGATTCAAAAAGAGACCTACAAAAAAGTAGAAAACAAAACGAATAGAAACACATACCCATGATTCCTTCAAGTCACCAACCGTCAGGCGACAAACATATGGTTCACGAAACCCATGGTTGTTGTACAGCAGACAAGAAAGTTGCCCACGGCGCTGAGTGTGGGTGAGCTCCAAACCAGATTCGTACACACAGCCGTCAGCTATGCGCGCCATCTTTGCCAGGCATCCGCATGAACAATCCTCCATGGAACACACAGGAACAGGGAAGAAAACAATGGAGAGAAGAGGGAGGAACCTAGATCTAATTCTGGAAGAAGGAAGAAAAAGGACGGGAAGACTGAGCCACACACCACACATAGATGGATAGAATTTATAGCCAGGGAGACTCGCAGATTATAAAAATAATAAATAGGCAGGTGGGCAGCCAGCTGGTAGGAAATAGTTATTATACAAGTCATGCAACATTTGACCGCAAATCAGTTCAACTTCTGACAAACAAGCAGTTCAAAAGTGCACATGTCAAAACATATGCAGATAAAACAACACATTCAGAGATAAAATAGTTTAATTCATTTAGTCATTCAAACATCTGCTCCCTCACAACAAAAATCTTAAAAACATAATCTTCACTACTTCAGTCATAACGATCAAAGAAACGACGCCATTTGGACCTGGTGGATGGATGTGGAGCCGTGGCTGCTCTCGCCCTAGCCCAACTGATGATCTGAAAATGGTTCCTTCCCCTGCCCTCTGGGAAAAGAAGCTCCAATTCATTGGAGTTGCAAGTATCCATCACCTCACGCGCAAGGCGTCTGTTGAACTCTGCCTCCAGTTCCTCCTCGGCAGCATGTCGTGCCATCTGCCTGCGCCTGCGCCTCCTCCTCCTCTCCTCTACTACTGCAGCCCTCACATCGACGGCATCCCCCTCCTCCTCTGTGACCTCTCCCAACTCAGGATCCATCTCACTTTTCTTTGCTTGCAGCTGGTAGAATGAAAGTGACAGAGGGCTCGGGCTTTATAATCAAAGTGCAGAGGTATCGGTAGGCAGCCAGTTCCGATGTCAATGCACAGTAAGACAACTTTGACACGCAGCAGTCCAACTACACATACGGCAGCAATTCGAACAACACTGAAAAACATGCAACTTAATTACACAGTTTGACCAGACTACAAGAAAAATCGCAAGCTACAGTCAGCCGTTATACACCACCTCCGCCAACGACAAAATAACATGGGAATCCAGGGTAGAAAAAACTCAAAAGAAGCAAAATTGACAACGCAAATCTTTTCATACAATCCTCATATCTCTCCCTGCAACACCAATTCGAAAGTAAAACAACCGAAAAAGAAGAACACATTTACATGGCGGGCGTGGAAAACGACCAAGAACACCAAAACTTGTAATCAGAAATTACAAATGAAATTAATATCCAAAAACTCTAACATACCGATAATTTTCACATCCAAAACAACAAACAAGACGTAAATTGAGGCCTACGAACACCACCGTAAACACCAACGCCCAAAACACGTCCGCCGCCAAATGCCCACGCCGTCACCTCTGGTGACTACAGATTGCAAAACACGACCAGGTGAGCGCGCGCACGTGCGGAACCCCTTACATGTCTCCTCTAGCAACGAATAGCCTGCAGCATCGCGCCGGAGAACGCCCGGAAGCTCCAGGTTCCATCCCCTGTTTCCGCCCGTCGTACACGCAGGAAGAACAGTTCAAGTAGAAAACCACGTCAGTTCAACCTGTTAACCACGTCAGTTCAAGAAGGGTAACAGAATAATATTCTGTTATGCGTAACAGAATAGCCCAGATGTATATATATATATATATATATATATGGATCTTTCCAACACATAGTGCTTGCCAAAGGAAAAAGTGTAAAAAGGAAAGGTGATGATCACCATGACTCTTGTATAAGGGTAGGAGATAAAAGTAAAAGATAGGCCCTTCGCAGAGGGAAGCAGAGGTTGTCATGCGCTTTTATGGTTGGATGCACAAAATTTAGTGCAAAAGAATGCCACTTTATATTGCCGCTTGTGATAAGGACCTTTATTATGTCGTTTGTCGCTTTTATTTCTTCCATATCACAAGTTCGTATAAAGCTTATTTTCTTCACACTAATAGATCATACATATTTAGAGAGCAATTTTTATTGCTTGCACCGATGACAACTTACTTGAAGGATCTTACTCAATCCATAGGTAGGTATGGTGGACTCTCATGGCAAAATTGGGTTTAGAGATGTTTGGAAGCACAAGTAGTATCTCTACTTGGTGCAAAGAATTTGGCTAGCATGAGAGGGAAAGGCAAGCTCAACATGTTGGATGATCCATGACAATATAACTTCTATTCAGATATAAGAAAAGATAACCCATTATGTTGTCTTCCTTGTCCAACATCAACTTTTTAGCATGTCATATTTTAATGAGTGCTCACAATTACAAAAGATGTCCAAGATAGTATATTTATATGTGAAGCCTCTCTTTCTTTATTACTTCCTATTAATTGCAACAATGACCAACACTATGTTTGTCAACTCTCAACAAATTTATTCATCATACTCTTTATATGTGAAGTCATTACTCTCCATGAGATCAATATATGAACTTTTTTATTTCTTTTTATTCTTTCTTTTATTTAATACCCTCAAGATCATAGCAAGAAAGCAAAGCTCTCAACTCAAAACTACTCTTTATTATATATAACTCACGGACTCGATTACATAGATAGAGATCGAAGCAAAACTCAAAGCTAGATCATACTAAAAATTTATTCTACTAGATCAAGATATAACCAAAAGGATTGAACGAAGAAACGATAAAGATAAAGGTGTGATGGTGATACGATACCGGGGAACCTCCCCCAAGCTTGGCAATTGCCAAGGGGAGTGCCCATACCCATGTATTTATGTCTCTTTCTTCGGGGGTGGTGATGTGATATTCCTGGCGATGATGCCCCTTAGGATGAGATTCTTTTCCTCGAGCTTATTAATTTGCTGCTTAAGATCCATTACTTCCTTGCGAAGCTTACCCGTGACGGCTAGAGCTCCATTCACCCATGGATGTTTCATAGCTGCGGGAGAAAAAGTAACACTCTTTTTCATATTTTCATAAGAGAGAAATCTAGCATTGGGAGGAATGACCGAATTTGGTATTGCTGAGCTCTGAAGTTCCTCCATCATGAATCTGGTTTGAAGATGAGAGGTAACTTCTTGATCCTCCTCCATGGCATCCACCCTTTTCAAGTCAGCCTCCATCTCTTCCTCTGTTGATTGCCCAAAGTGGTCAGCTTCGCTGTATGCTCTTGGGCCCGGTGTTGGGTGAGATACCCGACTCTCCCCGACCGACTCTTGTGAAGACATCTTGCTCTAAATTTGCTGTAGAAATAGCTCAAAACAAAATGGAGGATTTGCCGAGATACAGTGGTCAAAACCTGCAGGAGATTATATAATGAATTTTTACAGACCAAAAGAAGTATTGTGCAAGAAAACGGAGTCCGGAGGGCGCACGAGGTGGCCACAAGGTCGGGGGGCGCGCCCAGGGGGGTAGGGTGCGCCCTCCATCCTTGTGGTGGCCTCGTGTCTCTTTCGGACTACTTTTGATTTTTCTAATTTTTTAAATATTCCAAAACGGAGAAAATTTAACATTGGAAACGTTTTGGAGTCGGTTTACTTACCGTACCACATACCTATTACTTTTCGGAGTCTAAAACGTTTTGGAAAGTGTCCCTTATGTACTCCTCCGGCGTTATGGTGTCAATTATATTGGTCTCAACATTTATGGGATTACCTGAGATATAATGTTTGATTCTTTGACCGTTTACCACCTTCGGATTTGTGCCTTCCGCGTTGTTGATTTTGATGGCACCAGAACGATAGACCTCCTCGATAATGTAAGGGCCTTCCCATTTAGAGACAAGCTTTCCTACAAAAAATCTTAAACGAGAGTTGTATAGCAAAACATGATCACCTACATTAAACTCATGCTTTTGTATCCTTTTGTCGTGTCATCTTTTAACTTTTTCTTTAAACAACTTGGCATTCTCATAGGCTTGGATTCTCCGTTCATCAAGTGAGCTAATGTCAAATAACCTCTTCTCACCGAGAAGTTTGAAATCATAGTTGAGCTCTTTAATAGCCCAATATGCCTTATGTTCTAGTTCAAGAGGTAAATGACATGCCTTTGCATAAACCATTTTATACGGAGACATACCCATAGGGTTTTTATAAGCAGTTCTATAAGCCCACAAAGCATCATCAAGTTTCTTAGAACAATTCTTTCTAGATCTATTAACAGTCTTTTGCAAAATCAATTTAATCTCTCTATTGCTCAATTCTACTTGACCACTAGACTGAGAATGATATGGAGATGCAATTCTATGGCTGAGATCATATTTAGCAAGCATTTTACGGAAAGCACCATGAATAAAATGGAACCACCATCATTCATTAAATATCTAGGGACTCCAAACCACGGAAAAACAACTTCTTTATGCATCTTAATAGAAGTGTTATGATCATAAACACACAAGATCAGATGAGGACCAGAAGACGACGATCCTCGGCGAGATCCTTGCCGAGGAGATCCACGAGACCCCCGGCAAGATCTTTGCTGGGGACGACCGCGACGCCACGGCAAGACCGCTTGCCGGGGCCCGGCAAGACCTTGCCGAGGACATCCGCGGGGCCGCAGCCAGGCCCGCGTCCGCCAAGACTCCACCGCCGTTCCCATACAGCTGCCAGCCCAACCAGTTGGGCAGGCACCTGCATGGCAACGTGCGGCTTCCAGGCCAACTCAGCAAGCACCTGCATGGTGGCATGCAGATCTTCGTGAAGACCCTACCACCACGCCATCTCAGCAGCCTGCCAGCCTACGTGGCGCTCCATGCATCATTGGCCTAGACGCGTGCCGGAGCGAGGCAGAGCGGCGACGGACGGGACGGGCATCGTTGCCGTCCCCAATAAAGCAACGGGACACCTAAGGAGCGCATTTAATGCGTCTTGTCCCGTAATGACAGGCGATAAGCTTGTACACTATTCACCTTTCCACCTCCTGTGTGCCACTGTGGCAACCCCTTTTTGGCTATAAAAGGTGGCCCGAGGCGTCCAGGAGAAGGATTCGGATCTATTGGACTAGACACGCATCGTAGCTAGTTCAAGAACTCAAGAACACTCAAATACACACCAAAGCAGGACTAGGGTTTTACGCATCCTCGTGGCCCGAACCTAGGTAAACGATCTTTGTGCTGGCTCCTAGACCTGCTCTTTGCATGACCCTGCGCCTGCCAACCGTAGAAGGGATCCCAGTGATCCCATAGGTGTCGTTTCCACCGACATCTTTGGCGCGCCAGGTAGGGGGCGCAGTTATGAAAATCTGGTCTAGCAGCTAGTTTAGCAGTTCTTCATCACCATGGCTCCCAAGAAGAAGACGATCACAGCGATCGGTTCGTCGGGAGCCGAACGGCCCGTACCAGTGCGGACGAGTGGCGGGGCGGTCGCGGACGGAAGCCGAGGCGCGGCCCGAGAACACCCGCATCCCTCCGGCAGTCAAAGCCGGGCGAGCGGCATCGTTCGTGCGCGAGACGATGGGCCGCATGCCGCCAAATCCAAAGACGGAACCGGGCCCCCGCAGGCGGCATGGGGCCCTCCAGGGGGGCGTCGTGCCGCGCCGGCAAGCGCACCTCTTTGGAGTGTTGTGCTCCCATCGAGGACGTGCCAGAGGGCTCCACCGGCAAGAGCAAGAAATCCAGAGCTGCGCCACCAGAGACCAAGAAGGTGTCCGTCAAGGAGGATGGCACGGGAGGGGCTTTCACCATAAGCTCCTCCCTTGACAGCAAATAGGAAGGCGCGCTCGTCACCTTCCTACGGGCGAATGTCGATGTGTTTGCATGGCAAGCATCCGACAACCCCGGCGTTCCCAGGGAGGTGATTGAGCACCATCTTGTTGTCTATCCTCATGCGCGACTCGTCAAGCAAAAGGTCAGGAAGCAAGCTTTGGAGCGGCAGGAGTTCATCACGGAGGAGATCAGGAAATTAGAAGCGGCAGGCTTGGTGAGGGGAGTACTCCATCCGACGTGGTTGGCCAATCCAGTGGTGGTGCGCAAGGCAAATGTGAAGTGGAGGCTGTGTATTGATTACACGGATATCAATAAGGCTTGTCCAAAGGACCCTTTCCCGTTGTCGCGCATTGACCAGATTGTTGACTCCACGGCCGGGTGCGACTTGTTATCGTTCCTCGACGCCTACTCAGGATACCACCAGATCTTCATTACGAGAGAAGATGAAGAGAAGACGGCATTCATCACCCCATGTGGTACATATTGCTTTTTACGAATGCCTTTCGGGTTGAAGAGTGCTGGCTCAACGTTTGCAAGAGCAGTCCAAATTGGTTTTGAGCCCCAGCTACATAGAAATATGGAAGCTTACATGGATGACATAGTGGTCAAAACCAAGGACAAGGCGACACTCATACAAGATTTGGAAGAGACGTTTGTGAACCTACGCAAGATCAACCTCAAGCTGAACCCTGAGAAGTGCGTCTTCGGTGTTCCGTCTGGCAAACTTCCCGGGTTCTTTGTGTCACAGCGTGGGATCGAGGCGAATCCAGATAAGATCAAGGCCACTGAGTAAATTGAGGCACCTAAGCGGATCAAGGATGTGCGCCGGCTCACTGGCTGCGTTGCCGCCATGAGCAGGCTCATCTCCAAGTCTGCCGAGCGTGCCCTCCCCTTTTTCAAAATCCTGAAGAAGGCGGCCCAATGGAGTGGACCCCAGAAGCCGAAGCGGCACTGCAGGATTTGAAGAAATACCTCTCCTCTACACCGATACTAGTTGCGCCTAGACCACAAGAGTCGTTGCTGTTGTACCTAGCGGCAACAAACCAAGTGGTCAGCGCCGCACTAGTGGTGCAGAGGGAGGTCGACGAAGAGGCAGTGGCAATGGCAGGACTGGCGGATGACGAGTCAGAGCTCCCCCTGGCAGGGCCTGGTGCCGGCAAGGCTAGGCCCCCGGCAGAGTCTGACGCTGGCGAGACGGGGCCTGTGCAACCAAATGGAGTGGTGCAGAAGAAAAAGATGATGCAGCACCTGGTTTACTTTGTCAGCTCCCTCCTGCAAGGGGCTAGATCGAGGTACTCCGGCGTGCAGAAATTGCTCTTCGGCCTCCTTATGGCCTCGAGGAAGCTGTGTCATTACTTCCAAGCCCACGAAATCGCCGTCGTCACCCGCCACCCCTTGCAACGGATATTGCATAAACCAGACGCAACCGGGAAGATTGTGGAATGGGCCTTGGAACTGTCGAGCTTTGGTTTGAAGTTTGAAAGTACTTCGACAATCCAGAGTAGAGTCTTGGCAGAGTTCATTGCAGAATGGACCTCAACGCCTGACGTAGAGATCCAGGAGACCACTCTCCCTGGCAAGGAAACAAGTCGCAACTGGGTTATGTAGTTTGACGGGGCTTTCTCGCTGCAAGGCGCTGGTGCTAGTGTGCTACTCGTTGCACCCAGCGGAGAGCACCTCAAGTATGTGGTCCAGATGCACTTTCCCAGGGAGATGTCGATGAACAACACTGCTGAATACGAGGGGCTGCTTGCCGGTCTCAGGATCGCGGCAGATCTCGGAATCAAGAAGCTCATCGTCAGGGGTGATTCACAGCTTGTCTTCAAGCAAGTTAACAAAGACTATCAAAGCCCGTTGATGGAGGCTTACGTAGATGAGGTGAGGAAGTTGGAGGAGCGTTTTGACGGTATACAAGCGGAGCATGTTCCCCGAGTGGAGAACGACATCGCCGACTACCTGTCGAAACGCGCTGCCCTCAAACTACCTGTGGAACCAGGTACTTTTGTGCTTCGGTTAACTCAACCATCCGTTGAACCATCGACAGAGCAGAACAAGCGCAGGAAATCAGGCCCCGGCAAGTACTTTCCCGCCGAGCTCCCAGGAGCCGCCGGCAAGGATGTTGTCATGGACGCCAAGCCTGCCACAGGGCGACAGACTCCGGTAGGGCGTCAAACCCCAGCCATAGAGGCAACCGCTCTCGTGGCAGAGGAAATGCCTTTGGTCCTTGCCGTCGAGCCCCAGGCTCCGGCATGGGCACAGCATACCGTCCGATTCCTCCAAACAGGGGAACTCCCTGAGGAGCAGGAAGAAGCGGAGAAAGTAGCCCGTCAGTCTGCCATGTATCAGTTCGTCGACGACGTTCTGTACAGAAAAAGACCAAACGGTGTGAAATTGAACTGCATTCCCAGGGAGGAAGGACTGGAGCTGTTGGCAGAGATACACGGGGGCATATGTGGCTCCCACATAGGGTCGAGGGCCCTTGCCGGCAAGGCATTCCGGCAAGGTTTATTCTGGCCCACTGCCCTCCAAGATGCAACGGCGCTATAACCAAGTGTGAAGCGTGCCAGTTTCATTCAAAGAAGCTTCATCAACCAGCTCAAGCTCTCCAAACAATCCCTCTTTCCTGGCCATTCTCGGTCTGGGGGCTCGACATACTGGGCCCCTTTCCCCGTGCTGTCGGGGGCTTTGAGTACTTGTACGTTGCAATCGACAAGTTCACAAAGTGGTCGGAGGTGGAGGCAGTGAGAAAGGTGACAGCGCAATCAGCCGTCAAATTCTTCAAAGGGCTAGTCTGCCGTTTTGGTGTGCCCAACAGATTCATCACCGACAACGGCACACAGTTCACGAGTCACGCCTTCATGCAGTACCTCTAGGACCTCGGCAGCAAGGTCTGCTTTGCTTCTATTGCACATCCACGGAGCAACGGCCAAGCTGAGAGGGCAAATGCTGAAGTGCTGCGAGGCCTCCGGACAAGAACTTTTGACAGGCTACGCAGGTGCGGACGACGCTGGATTGATGAATTGCCGGCGGTTCTTTGGTCAATCAAAACGACACCAAATCGAGCCACCGGCCAGACACCTTTCTCCCTCGTTTACGGGGCAGAAGCAGTTCTCCCCACGGAACTCACATACGGGTCACCTCGAGTGCTCGCTTATGATGAGCTTGAGCAAGAGTAGTTGCGGCAAGATGACGCAACGCTCCTTGAGGAAGATCGTCTTCGGGCGGCTGTGCAAGCAGCGCGCTACCAGCAAGCTTTGCGCCGCTACCATAGCCGCAAGGTTCATGCCCGAAGCTTTGAGGAAGGCGACCTTGTTCTTCGGCACGTTCAGTCGGCCAAGAATTCTAGCAAGTTGACGCCGAAGTGGGAAGGCCCTTATCGGGTAATACGAGTCACCAGGCCCGGCGCCGTCCGCCTGGAGATCGAAGATGGTATTCCAGTGAGCAACTCCTGGAACATCGAACATCTTCACAAGTTTTACCCATAAGGCGCGGTTGCCGGGCACCCCGGCAAACCACCTTTTGTACAAGCCTTGCCGGCAAGGCATGTAACCCTTGGTACAAAGCCAGGCGCAGACCCTGAGCATAAATAAATGAAGCGCTGGCGCCCTAAGTTTTAGCATGCATGCTAGGTTGAGTATCTCTCTGTGTTAGGGTTGATAGTGCTTGGCGGCGACTAACCCTTAGCATAGAGGTCGAGTATGCATCTCTTTGTTCCTTTCCACCCTTTTTGGGTTCGCAGGGTGCATGGACATTTCTACTGAGCTATTCTGGAAGAAAAGAGAACAGGCCGACGCCCGGACCCCGACAAGCCAAGGTTGCCGGGGGCTGCGGGTCTGCGAGTCCAGACACGGCAAGCCAAGGTTGCCGGGGGCTGCGACATCAGATAAGTTTTTCTCCCCCACTTTGTGCCTCCGTATGAAACTTGAACGCCCGAGACTTCGCTCGTTCTCATACCATCTTGCTCCCTCTGTCCCGTGTCCAAAAACCTTACTTTGGGCCAAAAATTGGTTGTAGTGCGATGGGAAGGGGACGAGCGAAGGGCCCAATCCTACTTGGCCCCTACCTCCGCCAAGGGCGTGAGTGTAGTCGAGCTATAGGGCAGGACGGCAAGGCCTGTTGCCGGGGAAGAGCATTTATCTTAAGATAACGAGGACTCGCTCCTTGGTGTGGCCCTCGCCCACGCGCAAACAAAACCCGACAAACACCCTTCTATTCATTAATACGTTGCTAACAAGTACAATTCGTACGGAATGCATACATGAGCAAGGGGGTTACAAGGTCTAAATTCTACTAAGGCCCGTAGGCTTACAAGCTAAAAAAAGATAAGATGCCTGTAATCCCTTTCTTGTCCCTCTCCTCAGGAAACATAACAAGATGGCGGAAGGGAAAAAGGAGTGCCTAGGCAAGGTACGAGCAGCAGAAGACGCCAAGAGAACATATCGGCGGCAGCCCAGAGGAGGGCTGATGATGATGGTGCCGGGAGAAGAGCCGGAAGATGAGGCAGCATGCCGACAATATGCGATGAAGGCGTCGGCGCCCACGTACTCTGACTTGACGGCCCGCAACCCGCCTTCTTCGTATTCCCCGTCCCTCCAACGCCAGCCGCCCAAGGCGACGACCCCGAGAAGTTCAAGGAGCTGGCGATGCAGATGATGGTGCTGCCGGCGTCGCCCAGGAATGGTGTGCCCGACGCCTAGTCGGACCCGTCATCCTCCCGCCCGCTACCCTCGTCGTCGCTGTCGCTGTCCTCCTCGTCGCTCCTGCTTGAGGAAGAATCTTCGTCATCGGAGGAGCTCTCCACGCAGCACTTTAGGCGAGTTCCAAAGTCTCCAAAGACCTTGACGGAGAGCAAGCCGTTCTCCATTAATTTGAAATAGAGAATGAGCCCCACCGTCAGGCTGTGGATACGAGCGAAGGTCTTCCATTCGCGACGAAGATACATGACGTGAGGGGTGGGAAAGTCGACATCAACCCGCGTGCCGCCATTCCCGCAGCCCCTCATATGCAACCTCAGAGACTGTGGCGGGTCGAGCTCCATCTCCCGAGCGAATGGAGTAGGGAGGCGAAGACGACGGCACGCTGGCGGGTGCAGCCTGATGAAGAACTCACGGGGCTGATCCCCGACGTGGCCCTCCATTGGGGGAGGGACCGCCGGCGGAGGCGAGGCCGATGCACCGCCCCGTCCTCCTCTTCCCCAAGCGCCACGGCGACCTCGGCCTCGCCCCCTCCCCCTTCCCCTTGTGGCCGGCTCCGCCGCCACGAGCTCTTGGGAAGGAGGGGTGTGCTGTCGAGCGGAGACCCTCGACGCCACCGTCGAAGCACCGGTGCGCCCTCTCGCCATAGCAGAAGAGAGAAAGAAGCCAAGGTGGAAGGAGGCGGATGGTGAAAGATTGAGGGGTGCCATCCCCCTCCCCTTCTTATAAGGGGGTGGGGTCGGGGCTCGGCCGCCCCGCTCAACCAATCCGGCCGTCAAGGGCGCAGGGAATCGAGACCGACCCGCTGCTCCAATCAGTGGCGGCCCGGTTTCCTGCCTCATCATTCAAGACCCGCACCCACCGCCTACCATCTTCAAGGCATGGGGGACACCTGGCGAGCAAGCAGAAATCGAGGGGACGAGTGGGGCGACCGTTTTCCACCCCGTGATCGTAGGGCACGGGTGCCTCGAAGGCCACGACCCGAGTCCACTCAGTAAATGAGCCGCGCCCATGTGTTTTCCTCTTTTTATGGGGAAGGCGCGGGCCGCCTCTTTACCGCGATGTGACGCATGAGGGCAGGAACCGCCCCACGCATGCGCCCCATGTCACGCACGACCCCCACGTCGCGCGTTCAACGCGGGTCGTGGGGAAGCGCAGCGAGCGAAGGAATTACCGCGGTAAAATCCCGCCCCGCCTGCCCGTGCACTGTTCTGGGCCTGGCCCGACGACGCGTTGCGCTTATGTGTGGCCCAGGCCCGGGGGCTCCTGTCAGTGTACAAAAGTAGAGGCCCTTTTTTGTACCCCTCTACTCATGCACGGGCAGTCAGAGCCGCGCCCGTGGCCACACTAAGTAGGGCAGAGGAAGGCACGAGACGGGCAAGGCAACGCCAAGACCAAGAAACACAAAGAACAAGAGGGCGAGGTGGACTCCCCCGGCGAGGCCCTTGCCGGGTTGGCCTCCGCGGCCCCGGCAAGAGCCTTGCCGGGGCACTTGCCCAACACCAGCAGGGCGTGCCACCCTTGAGCCCAAGGGTTCCAACACCATCAACAACCACATTGGAACCAAGGCTCGGGAGGCACCTCCGTGGTGGCATGCAGATCTTTGTCAAGATCATAAACACACAAGATCAGATGAGGACCAGAAGACGACAATCCTCGGCGAGATCCTCGCCGGGGAGATCCACGAGACCCCCGGCAAGATCTTTGCCGGGGACGACCGCGACGCCATGGCAAGACTGCTTGCCGGGGGCCCGGCAAGACCCTTACCGAGGACATCCGCTGGGCCGCAGCCAGGCCCGCGTCCGCCAAGTCTCCACCGCCATTCCCATACAGCTGCCAGCCCAACCAGCTGGGAAGGCACCTTCGTGGCAACGTGCGGCTTCCAGGCCAACTCAGCAAGCACCTGCGTGGTGGCATGCAGATCTTCGTGAAGACCCTACCACCACGCCATCTCAGCAGCCTGCCAGCCTACGTGGCGCTGCATGCATCGTTGGCCTGGACGCTTGCCAGAGCGAGCCAGAGTGGCGACGGACGGGACGGGCGTCGTTGCCGTCCCCAATAAAGCAACGGGACACCTAAGGAGCGCATTTAATGCGTCTTGTCCCGTAATGACAGGCGATAAGCTTGTACACTATTCACCTTTCCACCTCCTGTGTGCCACTGTGGCAACCCCTTTTTGACTATAAAAGGAGGCCCGAGGTGTCCAGGAGAAGGATTCGGAACTTTTGGACTAGACACGCATCGTAGCTAGTTCAAGAACTCAAGAACACTCAAATACACATCAAAGCAGGACTAGGGTTTTACGCATCCTCGCGACCCGAACCTGGGTAAACATTCTTTGTGCTGGCTCCTAGACTTGCTCTTTGCACGACCCCGCACCCGCCAACCGTAGAAGGGATCCCAGTGATCCCATAGGTGTCGTTTCCACCGACAAGGTCCCATATAATCAAAGCCCCAAACATCAAATGGTTCAATAACAAGTGAATAATTCATAGGCATTTCTTGATGTCTACTAATATTACCAATTCTTTGGCATTCATCACAAGACAAGACAAACTTACGAGCATCCTTGAAGAGAGTGGGCCAATAGAAGCCGGATTGCAATACCTTGTGTGCGGTTCTATCTCCAGCATGGTGTCCTCCGTAAGACTCGGAGTGGCAGTTGCGTAGGATCTGTTCCTGTTCGTGCTCAGGTACACAATGTCTAATAACACCATCTACTCCTTGTTTATAAAGGTGTGGGTCATCCTAGAAGTAATGTCTTAAATCATAGAAAAACTTTTTCTTTTGCTGGTATGTGAAACTAGGTGGTATAAATTTAGCAAAAATGTAATTAGCATAATCATCATACCATGGAGCATTACGAGAAGCATTTATGACATTGAATTATTCATCAGGAAAGATATCATCAATAGGTAGTGGGTCATCAAGAATATTTTCTAACCTAGACAAGTTGTCTGCAACGGGGTTCTCATCTCCCTTTCTATCAATAATATGCAAATCAAATTCTTGTAGCAAGAAAAACCATCTAATAAGTCTAGGTTTAGCATCTTTCTTTTCCATAAGATATTTAATAGCAGCATGATCAGTGTGAACAGTTACTTTGGACAACAACATAAAGTCTGAACTTATCACAAGCAAAAACAACTGCTAAAAATTCTTTTTCAGTGGTCGCATAATTTCTCTGAGCACTGTCTAGAGTTTTACTAGCATACTGAATAACATTCAATTTCTTACTCTTTGTCCTAGAACAGCACCAACAGCATAATAACTAGCATCACACATAATTTCAAAGGGTAAGTTCCAATCAGGTGGCTGAACAATAGGTGCAGAGATCAAGGCTTTCTTAAGTATTTCAAATGCTTCTACACAATCATCATCAAATAACAAAAGGAACATCTTTTTGTAAGAGATTGGTGAGATGTCTAGAAATTTTAGAGAAGTCTTAATGAACCGCCTATAGAAGCCACCATGACCAAGGAAACTTCTTATACCTTTGATATCTTTAGGACACGGCATCTTTTCAATAGCATCTACTTTAGCTTTATCAACTTCAATACCTCTTTCAGAATTTTATGCCCCAAGACAATGCATTCATTAACCATAAAGTGGCACTTTTCCCAATTCAAGACAAGATTAGTTTTTTCACATCTGTGCAAAACTCGATCAAGGTTGCTTAAACAATCATCAAAAGAAGTTCCGTAAATGGAGAAATCATCCATGAAAACCTCAACAATCTTTTCACAAAAGTCAGAGAATATAGCAGTCATACATCTTTGAAAGGTAGCAGGTGCATTGCATAAACCAAAAGTCATACGGCTATAAGCAAAGGTACCGAAAGGGCAAGTAAAAGTGGTTTTCTCTTGATCCTCTTTTGACACGGGTATTTGAGAGAAACCAGAATAACCATATAGAAAGCAAAAATGTGTATGCTTAGATAATCTTTCTAGCATTTGATCAATAAAAGGTAGAAGGTAATGATCTTTTCTAGTGGCTTTATTTAATTTGCAAAAATCAATTACCATTCTATAACCTGTAACAACTCTTTGTGGAATCAATTCATTCTTATCATTAGGAACAACAGTAATACCTCCCTTCTTAGGGACACAATGAACAGGGCTTACCCATTGGCTATCAGCAATAAGATAGATTATACCTGCCTCCAGAAGCTTTAATATTTCATTTCTTACCACTTCTTTCATCTTAGGATTTAACCGTCGTTGATGCTCAACAACTGGTTTAGCATCTTTCTCCAATTTAGTTTTGTGCTGACATAAGGTGGGACTAATGCCCTTAAGATCATCAAGAGTATTTCCAATAGTGCCATGGTGCTTATTCATAGTTTTCAAAAATTTCTTTTCTTCATGCTCTGAAAGGTTAGCACTAATAATAACAGGATATATCTTCTTTTCATCAAGATAAGCATATTTCGGGGTATCAGGTAATTGTTTAAGCTCAAACACGGGATCACCCTTGGGTGGAGGAGGATCCCAAAGGATTTCAACATGCAAATTGTGTTTCAAAATGGGTCCTTGATTAAAGAATACTTCATCTATTTCTCTTCTTTCATTCATGAACATATCATTTTCATGGTCTAGCAAATATTGTTCTAAAGGATCATTAGGAGGCACGGCAATAGAAGCAAGACCAATAATTTCATCTTTACTCGGCAATTCTTTATCATGAGGTTGTCTATGAAATTTAGAGAAATTAAAATCATGAGACATATCCCCTAGACCAACAGTAACAATATCTTTCTCGCAGTCTATCTTAGCATTAGCAGTATTCAAGAAAGGTCTACCAAATATAATAGGACAAAAATCATCTTGTGGGGAACCAAGAACAAGAAAATTGGTAGGGTATTTAATTTTCCCACACAAGACTTCAACATCTCTAACAGTCCCAATTGGTGATATAGTATCTCTATTGGCAAGCTTAATAGTAACATCAATATCTTCTATCTTAGCAGGTGCAATATCATTCATAATTTCTTCATGCAAGGTATAAGGAATTGCACTCACACTAGCACCCACATCACATAAGCCATGATAACTATGATCTCCTATTTTAACAGAAATAACAGGCATGCCAACAACAGCTCTATGTTTATCTTTCGTATCAGGTTTAGCAATCCTAGCAGCTTCATCACAGAAATAAATAACATGCCCATCAATATTATCAACCAGGAGATCTTTAACCATAGCAATACTAGGTGCAACTTTAATTTGCTCAGAGGGTTTGGGTGTTCTAATATTAATTTTGTTGACCACAGTTGAACCTTTAGCATGATCCTTTATTCTAATAGGGAATGGTGGCTTTTCAATATAAGCAGTAGGAACAATAGGATCAACATTATAAGTATGAATTTCTTCTTCAACTTTAATAGGTTCAACTACTTTAACTTCAATGGGAGGACGATATTTAAACCACTTCTCCTTAGGGAGATCAACATGAGTAGCAAAAGATTCACAGAAAGAAGCTACTATCTCAGAGTCAAGTCCAGATTTAGAGCTAAAATCACGAAAAGCATCGGTGTCCATAAAAGATTTAACACAATCGAACTTAAGGTTTATACCTAACTCTTTACCTTACAATTACTTGTTCGGATTTTACATATTGATCATTTTGCACTAGAATCAAGCCAAGATAGAACTTTTACCAAAAGTTTATTGTGATCTCGTCGAGTTCCAAATCTTCATAGTTGCGTTTAATTCTTTCCAATAAATCCCATTTGAATCCAATATCCTTCTTCATATAGGAACCAATACAAGAAGTATCGAGCATGGATCGATCATTATGAGAAAGCCGAGCATAAATTTTTTGAATAATAATTTCTCTTGAGAGCTCATGATTGGGGCATGAATATAGCATTGACTTAAGCCTCCCCCAAGCTTGAGCGATACTTTCTCCTTCACGAGGACAAAAGTTATATATATAATTCCGATCACGATGAACCAGATGCATAGGATAAAACTTCTGGTGAAATTCCAATTTCAATCGGTTGTAGTTCCATGATCCAATATCATCCAATAGCCTAGACCATGTCAATGCCTTTCCCTTCAAAGATAAAGGGAAGACCTTCTTCTTGACAACATCCTCAGGCATACAAACTTCATCCACATAGATTAGGTGCATATCGGGATGTAATGTTCCATCTCCTGCATAAGGATTAGCTAGCAGTTTCTCTATCACACCCGAAGGAATTTCATAATAAATATTTTCAGTAGGTTGAGGAGCAACTCTTTGCTCTTCCGGTTGAGGTGAAGATACCCCGAATAGGCCCCTCAAAGGATTATTTTCCATAGTAACAAGTGAGAGTAAATTTCAGCACACTATATAAATGTTTCCTTACCAAATTCCACTTACCAAAGGCGCTTCGCTCCCCGGCAACGGCGCCAGAAAAGAGTCTTGATGACCCACAAGTATAGGGGATCTATCGGAGTCCTTTCGATAAGTAAGAGTGTCGAACCCAACAAGGAGCGGAAGGAAATGACAAGTGGTTTTCGGCAAGCTATTCTCTGCAAGCACTGAAATTATCGGTAACAGATAGTTTTGTGATAAAAATAAATCATAACGGTTAACAAGTAATAAAAGTAAACAAGGTGCAGCAAGGTGGCCCAATCCTTTTTGTAGCAAAGGACAAGCTTGGACGAACTCTTATATAAAGCAAAGCGCTCCCGAGGACACATGGGAATTGTTCTCAAGTTAGTTTTCATCATGCTCATATGATTCGCGTTCGTTACTTTGATAATTTGATATGTGGGTGGACCGGTGCTTGCGTGCTATCCTTACTTGGACAAGCCTCCCACTTATGATTAACCCCTCTCGCAGGCATCCGCAACTATGGAAGAAGAATTAAGGTAAACCTAACCATAGCATGAAACATATGGATCCAAATCAGCCCCTTACGAAGCAACTCATAAACTAGGGTTTAAGCTTCTGTCATCTAGCAACCCATCATCTACTTATTACTTCCCAATGCCTTCCCCTAGGCCCAAATAATGGTGAAGTGCCATGTAGTCATTGTTCACATAACACCACTAGAGGAAAGACATCATACATCTCATCAAAATATCGGACGAATACCCAATTCACATGATTAATTATAACAAGACTTCTCCCATGTCCTCAGGAACAAACATAACTACTCACAAAGCATATTCATGTTCATAATCAGAGGATTATTAATTATCATTAAGAATCTGAACGTATGATCTTCCACCGAATAAACCAACTAGCATCAACTACAAGGAGTAATCAACACTACTAGCAACCCACAGGTACCAATCTGAGGTTTTGGGACCAAGATCGAATACAAGAGATGAACTAGGGTTTGAGAGGAGATGGTGCTGGTGAAGATGTTGATGGAGATTGACCCCCACTCAATGAGAGGATCGATGGTGATGACGATGGTGATGACGATGGCGATGATTTCCCCCTCCCGGAGGGATGTTTCCCGGTAGAACAGCTCCGCCGGAGCCCTAGATTGGTTCTGCCTAGGTTCCGCCTCGAGACGGCGGTGCTTCGTCCCGAAAGCTTCCTCTTGATTTTTTTTCCAGGTCAAAACACACCATATAGCAGAAGATGGGCGTCAGAGGCCTGACAGGGGGCCCACAAGGACGGGGGCGCGCCTAGGGGGTACTGCGCGCCCTCCACCCTTATGGCTGGCTGGTGGCCCCCCTCTGGTATTTTCTTCATCTAATATTTTTTATATATTCTAAAAACATGCTCCATGAAGTTTAAAGACTTTTGGAGTTGTGCAGAATAGGTCTCTAATATTTGCTCCTTTTCTAGTCCAGAATTCCAGCTGCCGGCATTCTCCTTCTTCATGTAAACCTTATAAAATAAGAGAGAAAAGACATAAGTATTGTGATATAATGTGTAATAACAACCCATAATGAAATAAATATCAATATAAAAGCATGACGCAAAATGGACGTATGAAGATACCCTGAACAAACCCCTCAAAGGATTGTTTTCCATAGTAACAAGTGACAATAAATTTCAGCACGTAATATAAATTTTACCTTACCGATTTCCACTTACCAAGAGCGCTTCACTCCCCGGCAATGGTGCCAGAAAATAGTCTTGATGACCCACAAGTATAGGGGATCGATCATAGTCCTTTAAATAAGTAAGAGTGTCGAACCAAACGAGGAGCAGAAGGACATAACACATGGTTTTCAGCAAGGTAATTTCTGCAAGCACTAAAATTGTCGGGAACAAGTAGTTTGATAGCAAGATAATTTGTAACAAGCAAGTAATGGTACGGTAAATAAAGTGCAGCAAGGTAGCCCAATCCTTTTTGTAGCAAAGGACAGGCCAAAACAATCTCTTATAATAAGCAAAGCATTCTTGAGGGCACACGGGAATTTTATCTGGTCACTTTCATCATGTTGGTTTGATTCGCGTTCGCTACTTTGATAATTTGATATGTTGGTGGACTAGTGCTTGGCTGTTGTTCTTACTTGAACAAGCCTCCCACTTATGATGAACCCCGTTGCAAGCATCCGCAACTACGAAAGAAGTATTAAGATAAAATCTAACCATAGCATTAAACATATGGATCCAAATCAGTCCCTTATGAAATAGCGCATAAACTAGGGTTTAAGCTTCTGTCACTCTTGCAACCCATCATCTAATAACTACTCCACAATGCATTCCCTTCGGCCCAAAGATGGTGAAGTGTCATGTAGTCGACGTTCACATCACACCACTAAGGGGATCACTACATACATATCATCAAAATATCAAATACGTATCAAATTCACATGATTACTTGCAACATGACTTCTCCCGTGGCCTCAAGAACAAAGGTAACTACTCACAAATAATATTCATGCTCAAGATAAGAGGGATATTAAATAGCATAATGGATCTGAACATATGATCTTCCACCAAATAAACCATATATCATCAACTACAAGATGTTATCAACACTACTAGTCACCCACAGGTACCAATCTGAGGTTCTGGTACAAAGATTGAACATAGAGATGAACTAGGATTTGAGATGAGATGTGCTGTTGAAGATGTTGATGGAGATTGGCCTCCCAAAGATGAGAGGGTTGTTGGTGATGACGATGGCTTCAATTTCCCCCTCCGCGAGGGAAGTTCCCCCGGCGGAATCACTCCGCCGGAGGGCAAAAGTGCTCCTGCCCAAGTTCCGCCTCGAGACGGCAGCACTCAGTCCTAAAAGTCCTCTCCTTATTTTTTTTTCTAAGTCAAAACACCTTATGTACCAGAAGATGGGCACCGGAGGTGGGCTGGGCTGCCCACCACCCACTAGGGCGCGCCTGGGGGCCTGGCGCCCCCTGATGTCTTGTGGGCACATGGCAGCCCCCCTCTGGTAGTTCTTTGCTCCAATATTTATTATATATTCCAAAATAATTCTCCGTAAAATTTCAACTCATTTGGAGATGTGCAGAATAGGTATCTCTGACATAGCTTTTTCAGGTCCAGAATTCTAGCTGCCGTATTCTCCCTCTTTGTGTAAACCTTGCATATTATGAGAGAAAAGGCATTAGGATTACTCTATAAAGTGTTATTATGCATAAAAACATTATAAATGACAGTAGGAAAACATGATGCAAAATGGATGTATCACTGCACAGCCTAGTTGATACCCTGCTCCATGTCAACAATAACAAAAAAATGGTCAAGCTGCTAGGTGCCAGGTGTCAGCCGCTCGTTCGGCAATTATCTCGTTTATTGACTATACATTGATAATATCATGGGTCCCATATGTTAGCAAACCATTAGGAGGGAGCTTTTTTTTTCTTGTAACAAGGAGGCACTTGCTTGCGTACGGCCATGGACCTGGTAGGTCCCTAATGTCATCCTGTCCACATACAGCCATCTCCCGATTCCTCTCGTTTGTTGACCATGTTAACAACGCCAGATGGCGGTGTCGCGGCGAGCGCACCAAGGCGGAGGACGGCGACAAGGCCTCGGATGGGAATGAACAGGAGCCGAGGAAGATGCGATAGTGTAGTCACAGACGGAGGGGTATTAGGGTTGACTGGTTTCGGTGTGGGTGGGCCTAATGTTGCCAAATAATAATAGGAGGTGTGGGGGAGTAGAGGGATGGTTTAACCAACGGTTTAGGGTATGGTGGGGCAGCAATGCATGCTCGGAGGAGCAACCAACCATGGGAGGCAGGAGTAGGCGGTCACGATGGCGCTGATTTGGTTTGGGGGGGGCTAGAGGAAGAAGACAAGAGATATAAGAAGCACGACAGATGTTAGATGTCAATCCAACGGCCATAGCACGCAGAATCATTTGTTGAGTAAGTCGACACCACCTTGTATAGGGTTTTTTCTCATGGGTCCCAAATGTCAGAACCCAAATCTGTCATGGCCATCCAGGTTTTTTATTAAGAATTTACAGTCCATGGGTCACAAATGCGAGAGTGATGTGTCTATCCCTTTGTTGGGATTTGTTACAACCTTTCTCTCTTAATTAGTGAAATGGCAAACCTTTGCCTTGTTTCGGGAAAACTCCTACAATGCCCAAATCCATCCCTTCTCTCAAAATATTTGGAGCTTTTTTCTTTTAAGAAATTCGAAAGATTTGGAGTTGTGCTTGTTGAAAAATAAATGTTGGATGGGAAGGAAGCAAAATGGTCAAGCACATGAACTGGCAGCACTGGCAAGAAGGACGAAAGATTTTCCGATGATAGAGAAGGTCCCTATAGTACCCTACACCAGCTCATGGTCTTTGAATGTAACGACACCATAGAGTAATTTACTCTTGGTCCTCAAAAAAGAGTAAGATAGAAATAAACTAGGTTGGGCTCTAGCTAAGAAGTAAATAAACCTGGGCTGGGCGCGCCCAAGCCCAATTGATACCTGGGCTGCTCGGTCTTGGATATTAGAAACCTGTTGGGTTTTTTATCTCAAGAAAAAAAAGGA
This sequence comes from Aegilops tauschii subsp. strangulata, assembly GCF_002575655.3. Lineage (NCBI taxonomy): Eukaryota > Viridiplantae > Streptophyta > Magnoliopsida > Poales > Poaceae > Aegilops > Aegilops tauschii. The sequence goes on along the minus strand of NC_053038.3, from coordinate 84,142,724 downwards.
AACCTAATGGGTCCACCTGACATGGGGATATATGTTGGAATATAATCATAAAATTGGGGGGGAGTTGAAAAGGGCAACAACATCTAACTCCAGCATTGTTTTCACCATTCACAATCAAATGGGTCAGTCAGATCCATATAATCAACATCATGGGTTATAAAATTTAATTGGATATGTTCACAAGTTATTGTAAATAGAATCCGAGCACGTTTAGAAGCCCTTTTGTCCATCTGAAACAACTTTTGTTGTTGTTCGACATATCCATCAACCGTGAAAACATCGCTAACAAACTTAAGCCTGATGGACAATAGTTCCCTCGCATTCAACAAGAAGTGTGACAAGGTTAGTGTTTGCCTGGGTGGGTATATATCTTTCCAACGTTATTGTCTTCAAACGAATGTTATGAGAAGTGAGAAATTCTCGGTGCTTACGATGCCACCGATAGGTTATACCTTTTACCCATTATTTTTACCTAAATAGACATGAAGATTGAAAACAGTTAAGGTCTAAAAAAAGAGTATGACGCAAGAGCGACTGAACGGTTAATTCTATTCACTATATATGGGCTTTCAATTTGCGTGAAATCATCACCTCTATATACAACTTCTCCAGGCATGAAAAGCATCGCAGCAAGCTAATAATCTTGTTCGGACCAAAACTTCTCATACTAATATATAAGATCTTGACAGAATCCAGAACCATTGATAGGCTATGTATGGATAAACTCATTATTGATCATAGAACATAATATTAGTACAAAAAGTGTACTCTACAATATTGAAATCATCGAACATATTAGAAAATACAGTCAAGGTCTCCAGTTTAGGCGCAGAGACAAAATTTATTTGCGATGGGGAGTAACGAAAATCGTGGAGCAACCTTTGAAGTGAAGGGGCATCTTCGAAGATGAGCTCCACACCGTCCAAACAAATTCCAATGCTTACAAGGTTAGGCGACTTTATTCGAAGATAACCGGTTTCTATTATGAAAACAAGCAGAAAGCACTCCAGGGTAGGCCAACTGGAGGGGATGATGATGTGCAATGAGGCCTCCGACACATGAACCTTCACAAGTGCAAGTTTTTTGAGCAGTGGGAGTGGAGGCATTTGTACCAGATTGTTTGGTAGTTGGCACAGGGCAAAGGTGGCGGTGTGAAGAGAGGAGAAAAAACGCGAGATGGACATCCGTGGCGAGGGCTCAGATACATGGTGTTCGGTTGGTGGTATGTGGTCTTCCTAGGAGTGGTAGAACTCAATAAGCTGGAGTTTATCGAATTCACAGGATGTCAGCCAGGCGTCCACCATGCAGGGTATGTACTGGTAGCATGCTGGGATGCAGATGGGCTGAACAGAGCCCTCGTGGGAGGAACTGATGGCTCCGGGAGTTCAAAATCATCAACCAAAGATAGGTCACGATAGTAAAGATGCGAGGACTTGGGTGCGGCCGCCATCCTTGGTGGGGAGAAGGGATATGATCTCACCAAGGATGGCGTCTGGGAGGTCGCTGATGTAGTCTGACCGAGATTCTTGGGGTACCTCAGATCCAGGGGTGGACCCTCGCCGCTTCTCTCCACGCTGCCTGGTGCAGGATCTACAACTGGCGTCGCCGCTTGCGTGAGCCTCATCTTCTTGGCGCTGGCGCCAGCCGACTCCATTTCCCTTGCTGAAGCCGCGTCAAGCTCATAGATTTGAGCAGAGTAGCAAATCGAGAGCCTAGTTGCAGTGCGAGTGAGCAAAAAGGGAAGCTACGTTTTTCTGTAGGAGTGAGGAAGAAAAGGTGTTGGGGGTTTTCTGTAGGAGTGAGGTGAGGAATTTGGGGACACATACGGAGGGGGAGACGAGTCGAGCGAGCTGACGTGAAGTGAGAGTGAGGAGGAAGAAGAGCAGCGGGTTTTTTGGGGCGGTGGGGGTGTGGGGGCGCCTCTCTCCAAGTAAATATGGGCTTTTGTATAAGATGGATGCGCTCTTTTTCTTGGGCCCAGAAAAACAATTACTAGCACAGTGGAAACACTCTACCGCTTCTGGCTCCTCCTAGGTCATCGAAACAGCTCCTGCTACTGAATGTCATTTTACTTTGATTCACCGACATGCGAGCCATCCAGCGTGCGGGCCCACATGGCATCCACCAAATTAGAAGGCGGTATGCGGGCGGAGAGTACCCCAGTCGTAGCACGACAGTAATGAGTCGTCATGTCACAAAACCCCACCTCCCCACAGTAAGTTGGATGGAAGAAGCAACCATCATTTCAATCTTCGTTGAATCTGCTTCTCCCTCATCTTCTTCAAGAAAACCACCACTCGGTTCTGCCATTGTTCTTCTCTCCCAACGAAGGAAAGGTGAGCGAATCCGTGATGTTGGTATATTTTCTTTCCAATATTTTTCTTTTGCAAAGTAGTAACCGATCATCACTCCCCTTTTGTTTCATTGTCATTATGATTGTGTTTTCCTTCCAGTTGTCTTTGTCGTGGTGTTCTCACGGAAGATGCAATGGGATGGCTTATCGAAGGTGGTTGGGGCCAGAGAGCGTCGGTGGGTTCCGGTTGCAAGATTGGGCATGAGCAGTGCGAGACACACGACGTACCCAGGTTCGGGGCCCTCTGCGGGAGGTAACACCCCCAGTCCTGCCAGATCAACTATGAGGATCACAAGGTTACAATGGCACTCCTGGAGCTGTTCGGGTGGAGGAGGAAGAAGGATCTAGCTCTCCTCCTTGCCTCATATGTTTGTGTGTGTGTTGTGTGTGTGGAATGAGCCGACCCCCTCTCTGGGGGGGGCTCCTTGGAGGTCTTATAGCCTGACCTCCCAGGTTACAAATGGTAAAGAAATGAGGGCGGGGCCTGGTTGCCAGCGTCTCTGGCCTTCTGTGGGGCCCACCGGCTGTTCATCACAGTAGCCAGTCGTCCTCCGTGTCACGGAGTGGTTGGCACTATGCTGCCACAGTGCCGCGCCGCATTGACGTCGGTCGCTCCGGTCAGCGGCACTGTTTGCACTGTAGCCACGCTCTCCACTGTGTGGGAGAGGCCTTATCGTACGATGGGATTGGACAAGCGATGACCCTGTAGGCCGCCGGCTGCGGCCAGCCGGCCCAGAGCGTGGCACCGTGCCCAGCCGGCCCGAGCATGGCGTCGTGCCCAGCTGGCCCGCAGCGGGGGAGCCGGCTGGAGGGCCAGCCAGACTGAGGGGCGTTGGTCGCCCCGATGTTTTGAAAATCGTCTTGTACTCCCGAGCCTACCTCGGGGTCATCCCCCGACAGTCTTCTATTTGTCAGTTTCTTGATGGATCTTGAAGAACCGGGCAAAGATCTATCGATGTTGGAGCGGGTGCAAGAGGTTGATCCCCCTGAGACAGAGAGCTCCAAGAAGAGGAAGGCCACCACCGAGCAGACCCCAGATACGCTCCACTACTGAGATGCTCAATGCCACATTTGAGGTGATAACCCCCGTGGCCATGGAGGAGCAGTTTTCCCTCGGCAAGATGTACCCCTTTGAGGATGTCTCCCCCCCCCCCTCCCGGTGAGTTTCCCAAGGTGATTTTTTTCTTTGGCGATCTTGATTGTGGTTTTCTTATCTATATTCAGGGGGTTTTACACTATGCATACTATGTGGTGATAAATAATGCAAGATTTATTAGCTCCGATGTCATACTACCTTCCCTGCCATGCATACTTTTGAATCCACATAGTGGTTTAATAACTTGTGTTTTTTATATTGGAAAGTAATTTAGAATCCGTTTGTGTTTCAATTAGAGCCCCCATGCAGACAAGGATTGTGTAGTTGTACATGTCACTCCCTATGAGGTGGATGACCTGATTATACGCACTTGGAAAACAAGGTTCTTCGGTTGTTTGATCCTGGAAGCCATTTGAACTTATGCTGAAGACGAAGTGTACTCCAGCCACGCTGTTGTGAGGCGTGTTGTCCATGGTGTGTTGAAGCACGACAAGGTCAAAGATACGCCTTCGTTTGTGAGGCGTACTGTTCTTGTCAAGCTTATCTAGGTAGAAAATCTAGCCCATAGTACTCTATTTGAAGCTCTCTGTGGGAACTACTACTACTTTTGTGTGTCCGTGAATCATGCGAGTCCCCTCTAAGTGTTGTCGAAACAGATGCATCCTCACAAGTTTTTTTAATGTAATATGGCATGGTGAGACATAAGTTGCCACTGTTTATCATATGAGCAAAGTATGTTTGATGAAATACTTGTTTGAGAACTCTTGGTGCGGCGGCGTGTACACAGGATAGGTAATGTTGGTTAAGTACTTATAAACACTGTTGATGCAGCCCCACTTGTAAACACAGTTGGTGCAAACACACTTGTAAACATTGTTGGTGCAAACACAACACATTGGCGCAGCTCGTTTCAACACTAGAAAACTCGGCTACTGACTAGCTCACTCTCATACTCTGTTGTCTGATATATAACCAACTATCTTGTTACAGTGGTTCATGCGGTTAACCGAGACCATAATATACATTCCAAATATTCGCACGCTAGTCCAGCATTCAAGTTCAACATTTGATCATGCGCTCGATGCTCCTTCAACGGAGGGGTTAGCAATGAAAAACTGAATGATACTTGCAAACGAACCGGGATGCTCACAAGTTGTTTTTGATCGGATTGCCTAGAGCTTAATAATGTTTGCAAAGGGGGGCTGAAATACTCAGTCCATATACAGCTATCCTTGTTGCTTCCATATAGCACAGAGGATTGGATCACTTTTTTGTTCACTACCCGAGAGGCGCAAATACGATGGCACACTCTTTAGCAAGAAAGTCTTTTGATTCTCAAGTTGTTATTTCTTGGGGTGATGAACCTCCTGGTTTTCCCTTAGTCGAGCTGGTTAAAGATGTAACTATTATTTAAGTTTCAATAAAGTGTGCAACAAGTTTAAAAAAAGGGAAAAAACTTACCTTCTACCGGCCGATCTCGGGCGCCCGTCCGCCGGCTCCGTGGTCGTTCGATCGTGTGTTGATCCCCACGTCCGCTGAAGCCGTGTCTGTTTTTCCTGCAACTCACCTATTGTTTCGAGACCGTCATTCCTGCAACTGGATAACAATAGGGGGGTTTCGGGGCTCGTTTGGAAGCCACGTCTGTTTTCCTGCAACTCGCCTGTTGTTTCAAGAAAGTCATTCCTACAACTGGGTAACAGTAGGGGGGTTTCGGGGCTCGTCTAGATTAGAGGGCGAGTGACTGGATTTGGGAGCCGGCGGACGGGCGCGGCGGTGCAAGGCGTTGGGCCACCAGGCCTTATCCACCGCGATGGCGACGACGACTTGCTCGGGATCGGCAGTGGCCGGCAACGACTCAAATAGGTACGAATCAGAGATCGGCGGTTTCTGCAACAAAGATCTTGTTTCAGAAATAAAAAACGATTTGGTGATGAAGTTTTTTTTCAGCAACAGGGTCTAGTTTTAGAAAGTTTCTGCAACACAGGTCTTGTTTCAGAAAAAAAATGGTTCGGCAGCGAAGATTTTTTTTCTGCAACATAGGTCTTGCTTCAGAAACATAACCCCGGTTGCAGAAAGCGTTGGAGGAGCACACGATGTTAGAGCGTACGAGGCCAAGCGTTGTAACACGACGCATGTTTCAGAAACATAGCTTCAGTTGTAGAAATCGTCCAAGAAGTGCCCAGTGTGGGAGCTCGTCGCCGTCATGCTGGAGTAGAGGCCGCGGCTGTTCTCGAAGCAGGGGCCCTCGGTGAGCTCGATTTGCATCAGATCCAACCATCTGAGGCGCGATATGGTGCGCCATAGTGTTGCAGAAACTTCAATTTAGTTCCTGCACTCCGGCGGCGGGCTGATTTACGGTGGGTTGGCGGCGGCGGCGGCGGCGGCGGCGCGCGGGGCGCAACTCTGTCGGGGCCAGGGGCAATAGTGTTGTTTCCGCAACAGAGTGTTTGTTGCGGAAATAACGAGTGAGCATGTAGGGCGCGGGCACTAGATCGGCATCCAACGGCCGTCGAGTCGACGGATAAAATATAATCGAAACTGCTCTATGCACGATTTATGGATGACATATAAATCCAGCGTTCAGCAACTTATTTAATCATACGTACGTCTGGCCAGATTTGCCTATCATCTGTGGGTCGTCTGAAGTTTGTCCTGTGTATAGCAGTTCTCAAATCTAAACATAGGTCGGCTGACGGACGCGCAGCGTCGCCCTTAAAAAAAAACTGTACATTAGAAATTGCCAACGGTCGGTATAGGCTGAGACCTTTCTAAGTCTCCATCGATCCAGCTTAGCCACTGGATTAGCATCGGGATCTATCTTAAGTGCAAGATAGTTTCTACTTTTGTTTTCCACGTGACAATGGCGTTCCAGTACCATGCACTTCTTTTTTCTTGAGATCGACTGCACATTTCGTTAAATTGCTCTCGACCATGCCTCGCACCTGCACAGCACAGCTAGTAGTACCTTCGTCCTATAATATAAGAGCGTTTTTTATATTAGTGTAGTGCCAAAAACGCTCTTATATTATACTCCCTCTATTCCATAATATAGTTTCTTATTTCCCGAGATCTAAATTTGACCATAAATTTAACCAATGAGGCCGACTGCGATGGAAGCAAAAATTATACCATTGAATTCATATCGCGGGCGCACAACATTGTGAAATGGAGCACTACATTGTAGAATGAAGGGAGTAGGGCAGAGGGAGTAGTTGGTTGAGATGCTTGGGTATAAGAAGAAAGCACATTCTGTCAGTGAGATCTCCCAAACATTGCTGATACTTTTTCACTAGTCAGTCAATATGGCAACTTACAGAGAGTATAGTAAGGCTACAAAGGGAAAATTCTCAAGCAAAGAGAGATATAAGCACATATGATTGCTACAGAAGGGGCGACGATAAGTCACAGATTGGATGTCATCCGTCAAGAGAGAAAATAGAGGAAAAACTTCTTTTCTGGGTGAGAAATAACACCGTACACCAGTACCGACGGCTGCCCGTGCAGGCAGATTCTAACCCTCTTATCTTTCGGTAAGATAACCAAGGCAGGTAGCTCAGTGTCATAGTTGCATAATACACAGCGAACCAGCTAAACAAACTGATGCACCATAACAGTGACCAGCTCAGTGCTTGCCATTGCTTATGATTCCTTTCTATGGCACCATTAGAGCAAAGCCCATATGCTTTTGGCCCAAGGGGAGTTTATGGCGCTGACGCTGATGGTCCATAAGCGATGAGCCCAGTGAGAACAGCTGCGTCATCATCATATTGAACTTGAGTGTTTCCAGCCACGCTATTGAGAGGGTTTCCAATCATACTGAAGATTATTGAAGCTATTTCCTGCTCTAAGTCCACCCAACAGCTGATTTCCTATGTCATGCTGCTGCTGCTGCTGCTGTTGTTGCTGCTGCTGGTGGCCCAACTGTGATAGGTCATGTGCACTGTGATGCATTCCCATCCTCCCGTTCATTGCCATTGCATTGTTCGTCACTGCCATTCTCAACCCATTAGCTGTAGGATTTGAACCGAACCCACCCATGGCCCCCAACCCCATTCCTCCGACTCCAGAGTGATTTGTGACAGCATTACCAACTAAGCAGTTAACCCCATTAATACCAGGGGTAAATCCGTTTGGTCTCTTCATGTCATTCCCTGCATGGCCAACACCATTCATTTGTGATGACATCATCTCTTGCAAGATTCTCTCAACCGAGCTTTGGGCATCACTTTGCTCAGGCTCCTGAGATCGAGTTGCAGGAGGCTGCATTGGCGGCAAGTTTGATGATACTGCTGGGGAACTGAGTTGGTTTGTATTCTGAAGGGCAGGCATCATGTTGTTATTGGATGATATAGGTACCTGGGAAGGGAAAGAGGTAGAAGGATTTGACTGTAATGAACTTGCGGAGTTCACCTTGGGAATTGCACCATTATTCCCACTGTTATACTGACCATTTGCACTGCTCATTAGATGATCTTGGCTAGAATCAATTGAACCTTGCAGGATCCCCATAACAGTTGGTGAGGGTGCAGATGTAGAGGGTGCACAACTGAGAGAATTATTTGATGTCACATCTGCATTGGCAGAGGCAGAAGCCTGCGCACCAGCCATAGGGGCAGAATTTTGGCCACTCTGGTTTGAACTCTGCGGAACAGATTGCTGTTCTTCAGGTTGTTGCTGCTGTGGTTGAAGAGGGTTGATCCCTGATGGAGTCCTCCGAGGAAATTTATGCAGGCTATCTGAAATAGAAATAACTGTGGGTGTTACAGATAACCAAATCACATAAAACAGCAAATAGCACCCCAACAGGCTACTGTTCTTTGTGACCCAGAATTAGAGAAAATTCACAGAAACCAAGTTCCTAGCCATCCCCACAAGGGAAAGATTAAAATGTCATACCGATTGGTCCAGATCCAGTCTGCTTGCTGTGGTCAATCAAATCTTTCATACAGTTTACCACCTCTGCAATCTGGGAATATCAATGAATCACATGAAATTAGTAGAAACAAAAATCAACTTAAATCATACCTACAAAACCTAAACAATCGCAGAAATTCTAACAATGATGGGAGCTTAGAAATTATAACAGGTGGATGGAAACTACTCCCTCCGTCCGAAAATACTTGTCAGAGAAATGGATAAAAATGGATGTATCTAGAACTAAAATATGTCTAAATACATCCATTTCTCCGACAAGTATTTCCGTCGACAAGTATTTCCGGACGGAGGTATCAGACCATAGTATACCTGAAGGCAGCGGACATATCGTTTTGTGTATCCTAAATCATTTACCAAAGGCACCTCCAGAGCTTTAGCCAGTTGGCGGGCACATGCAACAAACCTAATGAAACAGGATTAACACATGAGTACGGATTGCATGGACTAAAAAAATACTAGTTACTAAAAGAAACATTGAGTTGGTGAATGGTAATAGTTACTAAAAAACAGTCAGCACGCAAAGTAAGAACGCTATGAATAACATGCAACCCTGAAACAGCATACACTGTTAACTATCAATACTTGTTAACTATAATAAGTTCTTGCAGAGAGAGAGAGAGAGAGAGAGAGAGAGAGAGAGTTATTAAAAGGGAAGCAAAACATAATGTTCTTGAAGTCAAAGCAAAGATGTTCAACACAAAGCACCCATTGTTCATATCAGGCTTCTATATGTTTATGAACCTTTGATGTTTCTTGAACATCAATATATGGTCGGCTGTTGCCAACCGATAGTAAATTGGAAACATAACACAAAATAGTATGTTGCTAATTGCTAACAAAATACTCCCTCCGTCAAAAACGCTCTTATATTATGGGACAGAGGGAGTACATGTGAAGCATCTTCTTGAGCGTACTCCGCCACACGATATCATAGTTACTGAAACCAGACCGGTTTACCCAGTGAAGCTTCCAATTCACCTGTCCGCTATTCTAACCAGTGGCTCTGTTGCGGACTCTCCAATTAGGCTCACTGGTTGGACTTGCTTAACACGCATAAATAAAACCTAACATGTCCTTTTGGCACAGGACCAAACCAAGGGTGGACAGGCTAGCACCATACAGTTCCATCACGAAACTAGAATGTCTATTGCTGGAATCCTATTCCTCCTGAATTTTTGTAGCTTTGTGTCATAGGCTGAACCCAGTTAGATCGGGCAAAGCTCTGCCCCTCCAAGATCTTTCTGGTCGAACGACCAGGGTTTCCATAACACAGTATAATATCCCGTACCTTGCATCTACTCTGGAGTCTACTCAGCTAAAATGAAAATCATTTCTTAGGCAACTGCATTTTTCTATATACCTGTTCTACAGTCTGAGAACCATCGAGATATTCAGCTAGATCCCATCTCCATTGCATTCATCAGCAAGTATTCATTTCGGTTCGTTCCAGCTAATCAAGATATCTCTCTCCCCTACTTAATAAGTATGTATGGTTATGTGTTACGTTCCTTTTTTTGTCCGCACTCTCCCTCCCGACCCCACCTCCTCCGTTTCCAGTTTTGCTGGTTTCTTCCAACCGGTTTCCCTTGAAAATCGCCTCAACTGCCCCACGTCTTACTGACTTACCAAATAAAATCATGTTTCTTGGGTAAGCCAATAAGTACTGATCCAATTGGCAACTAAAGTCCTTTTTTGGTACGCCTTTTTTGGTACGTAACCACATGTAACAATAAAATGGCACGTAAATCAGTGATTGCGTACAGAAGATTTGTGCCCCCGTTGGAACGCAGAGTCAAATTATCTAGTAAGAGGTAAACAATCATGCCTAAGATGAGATTGCCTTGTTAGGTAATAAGTGCACAAACATGGAGTCTAAATTATTCACTTTGCCTGGCAGCATAAGCTCTTAATGGTGTTCCTTGGCGCATGAAAGAATTGCACAAGAGCAAGAGGTCCTGAGACAGACTCTACACATGCTCATTTTATTATTAAAGGAGTGGTGCTGGTGTGATTAGAATGGGCATGCACTCGCAATGTTAGCACATTTTGCAAGACGATTGACCTGAGCTTGTGTCCTAACAGAACCTCACGATTCTAATCCACATCTTAGGGACGAGGATTCGCCTTGACGTAAATTAACTGCATGTATTGCCAAACAGGGTTGGTTGGTGCATCAAACTCAACTATAGTAATTAGCCAAAAATATGGCAAAACCTTCAATGTTAATTACTTGATTCACATCACCCATTGTCCTCCACACATTACAGTGGAATGGAAAGACATGTGCACATTATCATCACATGCATATTTTAGCACAGCTCATTCCGATGTAGTTTCAATTATATTTCTTTTTACAGAGAATCTCCTTTTATGAGTTAAATGACATATGTAATGAGCCGAATACATGACAAACAATATGTTGATTTCAAATATATGTACTCATGACTATGACCTGTCTACTGTACAATGACATACTGCTTCTAACATGATAGATCGACTCGGACTAAACGCCATATTTAGAATGCTCAAATGGTAACGTCCTTATTGGTCACACCTAGTCAAAATAATTCTTTTTTTAGGTATGAAATAAACATGTCTTCCACACAAACATTGCAGATCAACTACTCACTATACTTAGTCAGGGATCACTATCTTCTGCACAGGACCTTGTATGGAATGTCTTGCTAATTATTTTCCTACCAAGGTTTCAAGATGCTGGCAGCTGACGTGTAGGAGGGGGTCAAACTTTTAGGCTTGTGATGTGTCCTTGTGGACCCTGGCACCAGGCAGCATACCAGTGCCATTGAGGCAGCTGCATTGCAAGGGCTAGGGGAGTAGGGGGGTATAGAATAATAACTTTGGTTTAGCGAAATCACCTGGCACATTACGGACGCGACCACGATATCTGGACGGCCCTGCATGTCTAGGGATTGGATCTTTTCTGTTTTGAGTAAATACTGCAGAACTACATAACTTAATACAAGTGACATGTACAGGATATAAAGACCCAATCCCTCTTTCTCATCTTTCAATTATTAGTATTAATGATAATGCCGAGTGAGTTAAAATTTAGTGCGGCTAAAAATGTCAGTCTTATTGCTTGCACTAGTAACGGTCAGAAACATAGAATTTGACATCGAATTGGGTGAGAGTCTGTTACTACATAATTCTGTTGGCATTCAAGTGATAATCATTCTATATTGAAGATAATCCTGAGTATAAAACTGATCGAGTCACATTTGAGTTTATGTGGTGGAACTGTGAAACGTGAAAATATAAAGTGGTTTTGTATTTTTCTTTTTTTTTAATATTGTATTGTTAGTAGAAGTACATAGAACTTTGTGAAACAAAAGATTTGTATAATTTGGGAGAAAAAATCCAAATATCCAACCATACACATCAGCAAATTTCAGAATAAAATATAGTTGTGGAAGACTAAATCGATTTAATACTACATAACATACAAATGTACCATGTAACTGAAACACCTATAATCCTTTTTGAATCTCTTAGATTTGTGGAAAGCTATAAAAACTTCCACTTCAAAAATTTGCAAAAATACAAATTCCAAAATCTGTGAAACAAATTAAGTTTTAAAACTGAATAAGCCATAAAAAATTACTTGAATAGTGGATACTTATTTGAGATTAATGGGTGATCTTAGCATGTGTTAATTGTTTGGTGGCAGGAAATTCAAAAATACATCTATTGCACATGTGCCAAGTGCATTGAAGGTACATCTGACAGTATTGTATTATTGGAAATCAATTAAACTGAAATATGCATCATATATTCTAACCAACTGGCAACGTGTCAGTCTCTGCAATCATGTGATCCCATCCGCATGGATACCGCGGTATTTCCCCTTTGGCTTACCCTTTTTCGTGGATTCTTTGTTTTACTTGTTGACTGCTCAAAATGAGAATAATGGCAGATAGCAACTAACTCCAAAGAAATATCAAATATAGGAAGTAATCATGATAATCCCTAATACTCCCTCCGTCCCATATTACTTTACGCTCGAACGGATGTATCTAGCACTGAAATACGTCTAGATACATCCGTTTAAGCGCCAAGTAATATGGGACAGAGGAAGTATCATGTTTCTACCATATGCACTGATTTTCTGGTTATGTGTTAGACTGGGGTCCACATGAAGATGAAAATCCATCCTTGAGCTGTGGTGGTGGTCATGGTTTAAACCCTAGGTAACCATCCTCACGTCAATGAAAAACTATGCTATGATGCCTCCTTTACATAGAATAAGGAAGTTTTCCTAGATAAATGAAGTGAGAAAACTCGCCTCTTTATGTAGAGGTATAACAACATAGAGGGCAGAAATTATTTATAAGCCTAAAGATAGATATTAACCTGAAGAAATTATCTAATATGGAATATCATCATAATAATCAGCCATTTTATTCCTGCCTTTGCCTTTTATGCCCATTTGCAGCCAGATGAGGCACATGTGTACATGGCAAGTGAACTCCTCAGGCCTAGCTCACTGGCCGCTTGGCATGAAACAAAGATGGCAAGCACGCAAACAACCTGAAGCTCACTTCCTTTTTCATAGCAAAATGAGGCAGAAGGCCAGCTTGCTAAGGCCCTATTCATAAATCACAAGAGCTCATTCACAGAAAGTTCCTATGAAATTATATATCGAAGTTTATGTCAATGAGACCATATACTCCCCTAGCAGGATAACAATGCGGCCACAGTGTAAGCAACAAAAGAGTCAGAAAGATCTCATAATTGCAGGACAGCCCCGCAAGCAGATACTTTATTTACCCCAGCCTCAAATTCTCAATTAACTGACTAGCTATGAGCAACATTAAAAAATTAAGATATGTGCACCAGGGCACATCTGAAGCCATCTAGTGTTAATGATATTATGCAAGCTCGAGACATGGACAACTGGGCGAAATTTGGAAGGATTAGATGATGTGGACTTGGAGACCATCTGGATGATTGTCGCACCTAGTTATAACATGTAGGTGTGCAATAGTTGCCCTCCCTTTTGAAACAATTGTTTCTTGAATCATGAGCGCTCATCAGCCGGGTCAACTCAAAAAGTGTACTGAGATTGGGGCGAATTACCAACTCATGTTTTTGCAAGGCAAACCAGGCAATGGGTAAGCTCACTCAAGCCCACCTAACCAGACATGTTCCACTCAACAAGGACAATTCTCTGACAATGTAAGTCCTTAGGTCCCAGAGACCAGCTTCACAGAACCCTAACATTTTCATCCATGCTTTGTCTAGGATGGTAAACTCAGTTGGTATGCTTTGGTCACAGAAGGCCATATGCTAAAACCAAATCAACTACAATAGCCATAAAACTTTGGATGGCTAGAATGAGGTATCACATGTATATGTATTGGCTCCCGACTCGCCATGGTGGCCAATACATCTAAAGCTATACATTAAGAGAATATGCAAATTTGACTCTAGAAAAGAACGTAAGGAAAGTATTATGCACAGCACAGCAGGGCCAATCTCCTTACGAGTTGCAATTATTCTGCATGTCCTGAGTTGTTAAACTCGTTGGAGTTTGAGCAGCAGCCTGGTACTTTTGTACAACCGCGCCAAGCTGACTAACCTGCATTAAACATCAAGGTGCAAACATAGATCAAACCTTCGTTACCAAATCTAGTATACAGACAAGATCCATGGCTGTAAATGAAACCATGTCTAACTCTACATTAAGGCTTAGTCTCCAATTGCTGAACTGTGCTTATTTTATAATCTGGTGTGGAAAAACAGCCATGAAAGTGGGCAAAAATGAACCAAACAAACACTAAAATAAACAAAATCTGGTCGGATAAGCTGGACTATCATAATCCACCACAATCCCAAATGCAACCTAATAACTAATAAGTCTTAATACCTGCGGTATTATTGACCTCCGTGGGATAAGTTCCTCATGACGCCTAGCACAGAACTCCCAAGATGCAATCTTCAATACAAGCAAAAGTACAGGTGAAATATGTTAGTCCAAAAGCCACCACTTATTCAACAAAAATATAAGAGAACCACCATAATGATGAATAAGTGACAAGAAAAACAAAGTATAAAACTGAGTTGCAATACCTTGAGGTCTGGATTAAAAATTATCCTTAGATGCCCCTCGCGTACGACACGCAATTGCTCAAAGACACTTTCCTGGATTGCTTTAGTATAGTCCAAAACAATCTGACCAGATGCATTTTTGGATTCACGTGGCATATCAATATACAATAGTTCTTCCAATGTACCACTCGCATATTTGATTTGGCATAATCGCGGTAAGACCTCAACTGTTGTCTCTGTAAAGTTGACAACATAAAATCAAACTAGAAACACGAGTAGGTGAGGAAGATGTACAAATAAAAATGATGCTTACCAAAGCCCCGGCCAGGCTTCCGATTGCATATTTCACAGTGCCAGACATCCTGCAGGTGCAAACATATATGGGAAGTTATAAATAATAATTTGGGAGGCAAAAGTATACTATAAATACTATGTGACACTCCAAATCCTCCAACTAACTAACAGAAGAGTTTACTTGCATAAATCAAATATATGGAATCGGAAGGGGGAAAAGGTACGGATTCGATGAGAACAGCAATAGTAAACCTGAGGGAAAACTCCAGTAGTTTGACGACCAGTTCCGTAGAGAGATACACACCACCTCTTTTTGGCAGTTGGCGCGAAATACTCATTGACAAAGTTTCTCCAGTACTCAATATTATTATCCTGCATCAACAGGAATAAGTAGATGCCCTAAGTTGTAAGAACATGGCTTTTGCTTGGAGCATGAAACTACACATTTTTAAACAAACAAAAAGAACATACCTGTGGCCTGTTTTGTTGATGATACATGTAATGGGTCAGTCTCTTTGCACAGGTACCTGGCTCATAGGAAGCAGGCTTTCCTGGAGTTCTTATGTTTAGACTTTGTTGACGAAGTAACTGCTGCTGCTGATGTTGATGTTGTTGCTGCTGCTGCTGCTGCTGCTGCTGTAATTGATTTCTCTGTAAAGGAAGGTTCTTCAGAATCTGTTGTTGTTGCTGCTGCTGCATATGCATGATACGCTGTTGTTGCAAAAGGTTCAGTTGGGCAGCCGCAGCAGCTTGAGGGTTCTGCTTCGTGAGCTGTAACAAATGGTGCTGCTGCTGCTGCTGCTGTTGCTGCAAGAATGCTGATGGATCTGAATTCGGTTGCTCCATCTTCACCGCACCCAAACCCCTCAACGATTGCAACTGATGTGGCTCAAATTTTACATTGCCAGCATTGCGCATCATCTGGGCTGGGCCATTTTGGTCAAGCTGTCCCATCTGCTGTTCTAATTTGACTCCACCTGTGCTGCCGCCATTCTCCATCTTCACTGTACCATGAAGCTGCAGCGGCTGCGTTGGCAATTGCTGCTGATTGTAAGACATCGGTAGTTGTTGGTGGTGCTGCTGCTGCTGTTGCAAATCCTGCATATCCATCTTCTGCTGCTGCTGCTGCAAGTTATCTGAACCTAGGTGATTGCCCAAACTAACCTGGGAGGATGACATAGGATCAGATCCACCCATGCCAATCAAGTCACCAGCACCATCAAGCCCCCCTCTTTGCTGAAGCGTATTCATCGGAAGCCCGCCATTAGCCATTTGCCCTGGACCCGGCACAGTCCCTCCGTTACCAAAGGACTGCCTGTTGAGCAGGGGGGAGGCATTCGAGGACCCTCCAAGCAGGCCATTCCCACTAAACTGTGTGCGCGGGGAAACAAGAGATGAGAATGGGGACTGTGACTGAAGCATGCCACCGCTACCCATTCCCTGCTGGCCACCACTGAGCAGGCTGGAATTCGTCCGGAGAAGAGAAGCAGCACCCATTGGCTGCCCAGGTCCCATTGGGTTCGGGGGACCCGAGGAAACCATCCTTTGCGGGCAATCGGAGAGCTCCAAGCTCTGCAAACCGCTCCAAGGTTATGTCACCACTCAACTCACCATCCTTTCAGACCAGCATACCCACGAGATCCACCAAAATTGAGCAGGATTAGGCCAGCATTCCCTGTAAACAACCAGAGATTGCAACTTTAGGACACATGCAAGGATGTAGACCAATACGCCTTCTAAAGATCAGGACCTTTTTCAGTTTCAAAAGAAAAAAAATTCAGGAACCTTTTGTGGTTAATTTTTCTAATAAAAGCATTCTGTGACGAAGGCCTGACTAACAGATGGTAGCGACACAAGATATCAATTCTGTGAAAACTTGACACATTTAAACACTTATCCGTTGAATGCACAATTGCAAAGTTTATCTGGAGAGTTATACAATGCACATATGATTTACATTATGTACCTAACTCAATTGACTTCTGGATCAATTATTTCCACAAAGTAGGGAAAAAAAAACTAGCACCGGTAGACATGGCTGCAGTTGTGCAGACAATTCGAAGGACATGAAGCAATGCTTGTTTTCAACACAGATTACCATCTGATCCCAATATTGTCATGTCTCTGATTTGTTACTGGTCATCATGTTGGGCTATATAACTGCTGGAGCAACTCAACTGAAGTATGGACCTCTTCAGAGGGGATGGTGACCAGGTCAGTGATTAACTGCACAGCAAGCTCCATAATGTTGCTGCTTGGATAAATAAACTCCCTGAAAGCTGATTTTCGACATTTCACTCTGTTCTGCTTGTCAGCTGTAAATCTTCGGTACGTGTTTATGCTGTCAGATTATTTATCTACTACATCTGCAACTTTGTTCTCGCTGAATTGTTACTCTATGGCTTCGAGCAATGGAAGCCGGAGGCCGCAGGCAGCTTGCTCAAACGAAATAAAATACTCAAACAAGCGCACTCACCGCCACGAAGCCACCAGCCAGCTCCAGTACGCAGCTCCGGCCCGCCAGCGATCCGAAGGACGACTCGCGCTAAATCGCGCGGCGCGGCGCGGCCCGTAGGAACCCTCGTCCGCCGGCAACGCGCTCGCCGCCACTACCACCCCCGCCCCCGCCGCGCCGGAGCAGCTCCGCTCCGGCTAGGGTACAGTCCGCCGCCGCGCCGGTGAAGAGAACCGGTTCGTAGAAAAGATCTTTCCCCCCTGTCCCCAAGCGCGGGCGACGGGATTCGGCCTCTCTGTGTAGAAGGGAGGAGGCGAAGCGAGGAAGGAGAGAGAAAGCGAAGCGAAACAGCAGAGAGAGAGAGGGAGGAGGGAGGGGGGAAGAGGAAAATGCCGAGACTCCGTCCTTGCGGACGTCAAAATTCCCATTCGATTTGATTAAGATCCGGAGGCCGCGACCTGCCCGAGACCCAGCGCCACCCACTGACGGCTGGGGCCGGCGCCCGGCCGGATCCGCGTGGCGGTGAGTGGGTGGGGGTGAGGCTGCGGTGTAGGGGGTATGATTAAGGGGGGTGTTTTTCTTTGTTTCGGTGTTTGGTCTATTTTATTTCTGGGTTTTTGTTAGTTGTGTGCTGGGGTTAAAAAGAAGTCAAAAAGGGAGCGTGTGCGTGTGCTCCATGCCACGCCATGGCCAACGGTGTGGCATGGGATATCCCCCTGTCACACACATGGTCGTGGAACATGTATAGAAATGGAATGTCAGCACCCAGTCGTTGTGCTCCAGTTAAGAGTGCACGGGTGGTGGTTAGACCTGGATAATTGCCGTGGCAAGGCCTCGTTTTGATGGGAATTTTGGTGTCCAGCTCAAAAAATATATATAGTGTTCATTTTACTGTCACGCGGAGTGTTTCGTCCAACCTTACATTGTTCCCCTTCCCCTCTTCGTTTTGATTTTTCCTCCTATGTCTTTCTTTTCCACTTGTTTTCCTTTGACTGTCTTGATTGTCCCACATTTCATTGACTTACCAAATAAAATTATTGTTATCATTGATACGTAAAATAATTTCTTACCAAATAGAAACCTACATTTTATCTAGCTAGGTAAATCACGACCAGGATTTGATAAACATTTATTTACAGCTGGTACGAGCGAGGATACGACCGCCCCAGTGGTACCATGCGTCATCTCGGAAAATGAGACCTCATGTTACCATAGGCCGAACGAGGTACGACCCAGGGTACGAGCATCCATGCTCGTACTGGACCTAGAGCCTATTATTCAATTGCAAAAAATATATACAGGTGCCAAAGGGGAGTACAACCCACGGCGTGAGCACCCGCGCTCGTACATTAGGCTTTCAAATGCTCTATAAACCCAGCCGAAGGGAGATGGAGGTGGTCCAAGCGAGGTGTCGGCTTTCTGGGAACCAGGGTACCCAGACTTGCATGCCTGCGGCACATGGCGTGGCTCCCTCGGCGGCCTGGTACGGCCCATCTACAAGACTATCAAGACAAGACCCTCGCGAGGGGGACAACGCCAAGACCTCCTGAGGGAGCGGCCTCCCCAGGCTGCTCCTGAGGAGCGGAGATTCCTATGCAGGTGCCCAACCTCATGAGATTGCGGTGACGCAAGCCATGACGACCAACACCAGGCGGGCGCCAGCGGGCGCAGAGAAGACAGTTTCCTCTTTGGTGCTAAGGAGGCAAGCGCAGGCGTGGGTTTCCGAGGAATCAGGCAAAGGTTTCCATTCCAGTGCAACGAGACCAAGACCACCAAGACCGCAGGACTGATGTCATCGCCGAGCCCACTGCGGCATCACGACCAGAAGTTTTGCAGGCGAAGACCACCTTTTGTCAGGATAATATGTACTACTTGTCCTCATTCAAATTGGCCACTGTGGGACCCCTTCCCGCCTACATTTTGGAGGAAGAGGACCGAGGCCACTATAAATATAGGTTAGCCACCACCATAGAGGGGGTGGACCCCCGATCCGAACCTCTCGACTCATCCCCACACCAGAGCAGACCTCGCGAGGTTGTTCATCCTTTGTACTTGTTCATCCTCAGCCCCTCGTGAGGCAAATCCACCCCAAAGCAGGAGTAGGGTCTTACATCGCAAGGTGGCCCAAACCTGGGTAAACTACCGAGTCCATCTTCTTCCTTGTTCATCGAGCTAGGCCGTGGGACGACAGGTTGGTTGGTTGGATAGGTTGAGTCCTTCGCACACGCCCCAGAGTTTGAACCTTTCTTGGGTCTGCGGAGCCCTGAATCCGACACGAGGGTACGGCGCATGTGCTCGTACCTTGCGTCGTTGTCCGCACGAAAAACACAATTCCGTTCAGATTTTACCTGATTTTGTTTGATTTGTTTCCTAATCTCTTTCAATCATCCTTATCTTGTGAAATCTTGCGACCTAACCCTCTTATATATGGTTCCAATGTCTCCCTTCTTCTCGCAAATAACAAAAACTAGTCTCTCTAGACTTTTGTCAAGTTTGTGTGCAAAGAAGCCATGGCACGTTCGTGGGATGGAAAGCAAACCTCTTCCTGGGAGGAAGAGGACCGTGAACTCGAAGATCGCGATTCACCACGTGGCTCGTAATAGGAGAGGTCGCGCCACATAGAGAGCGACGACTTTTCATCAGAGGAAGAACCGAATGAGATGACCTTTGGAGATGACGAGGAAGCGAACAAGACACCAGCTGGGATCCCTATTGAATCGGTAAAACTTGTAAGCACCGGTGATCGTCTCCACTTTGTCAACAACACTCCAATCACCATGGCTGGTTGTGGTTTTCGTGGCTGCACTATCTGTGAATTATTGGAGGAATCGCAGTAGGAGAAGCCCAAGCCACGTGGGAAGTTTATTATGAAAGCTCGCATCACCATTCGGCCCCAAAGGAAGAAGTTTCTTGGAGATCCCAACTACATCCCCGATCCTCATCCACGCTCGATCAAGGATCGCGTCCGCCAACTTGAGGTACATGCTAACAGTTCAAAAATTCAACGTGAACTTTTGGGTGATCGTATTAAGGAGATGGAGGAAAGGATCGCCAAGAGCACCAAGACAACCTTGGCCACAAGTTTGAGGGTCATTGCGAACTTGGGGACGCTGTGGGAGTACTCAAGCTGTGCATTGCTAGTTTGGAGGAGACCAATGAGCTTCTTCTCGTGCTGATCGTTTGCTTTCCCTATGCTTGCATCTGCCAAGAATCCTGGATAGTGACAATAAGGGGGGGTGAATCTCGCCGGCTTATAATGTTAAGCTTGGGGAGATTTTGAAGCCCTTGTATCTTCTTTTTTATCGATTTTTTGACTATACACAATAGGGCAATGCCCCACTGCAATTTTTAATATAAATAAATAAAATGTCTTACAATGCTTGAGATAAGCCAAAACAGAACAAAGAAAAGAAAATGAAAAAATAAAGAAGAAGAAAAGAAAAGTAAGAGAGGAAAAGGAAGAGAAAGAAAAAAGAAGAAAAAGGGAAAGAAGATTACAAAACAGACAAAGAAAATTATAATTGACAGTCTAGCCAAGAATTATACAAGGTGGCATGCTTCCTTTTCATTTTGTGCCTCAGCCATTGAAGTTCCTGAAAGTAAACATATTTCCATCTTTGAAAAGAGGGGGTGATCTGCTGGGAGATTAGGTTGTTTCTGGTAATCCAACTTGCCTAGGTGGGAAGTATCAAGATCTCCATGGAGAACGGTACACTGAGCTTTGATTTCATATCCTGCAGGATATCAAACATGCCTATGGAAGTGTCCCTGTTGGGGCAAACAAAGTTCCAACATCTTACTATAAAAGGGCATTCCCAAAAGAGGTGGAATAAAATTTCCTCCGTTTGACAGTCTATGAGTGCACAATTATAGGATTCAAGTTCTTTTTATCGATTGCATGGTGATTTCTAGTTTAGTTTGCTTTTATTGAATAAAAGTGGACCATCTATATCTTTTGATTGAGGGAAGACTCTTTTATCCAATGAGTAAGAGGCAATTTTAATGATTTGTTTCATTGCATTATTCGGACAAATATATTAGTTTAGCCTTGCGCTCTGGATGCTTCTGCGTGAGTCTTTTCTTCTCCCCAGGTCGTACCACATAGCGCCGCCTTCGCTCGGTCAACTATTTCACCCTCGTGTAAACAAATCATAGACCAGAGATGCTTAATTAGCCACCAGAAACTCGTCCAGAACGAACAACCCTAACCTCCAGAAGGATTCTATGGGGGGAAGAGGTTGATAGAGGGACTCTGTCGCGGCATCACCACATCAAGAGAGCATCGTCACCATCACCATCTGTCACCACCATCCCATCTCCATCTCCTTGTAATACATTAGTCGGTGTGGATTCACTTTTTTATTACTTTGATGTTTCATCCTTGTTCGTCATGTTTTATTCCAGGATTTTTATGACCTCCATATGATAGCAATTTCCCTAGTTCTCGGAGATATGGAGGAACCTTGGTATGTTTGGGATTGAATGTTAATAGGATTTGACATCCTCTTTATATGTACTAGATGACCTGTTGCGTCAATTGGTGCAGAGACCGACTACAACCCTGAAGTTAAGTGAACTAATTGAAGAGACAAACAATAGCCATTGGCATAAAGACGTTTCTCGTGAATGGACTACAAGTGATTATGTTTGTATTGGTTTTGTATCTACCATGTATATTTACCAGCGACAGAAGCCCATCTCCTTCTTTCACCGGCCAGAGCAACCTAACACCTGGGTCCATAGAAGGGTCAAGCACACCTCCACGACACATGACCCTGCCCGGATGGCGTGTTTTTGTTGTATGCCCGGATTCTCCATGCCTTGTTTACCATAATCACCTGTGTTGGCATGTTTGCCTACCATTGGTTCGTTGCGACATGGACAGTTGGCGTGTATGGCACACCTGCTCGTTGGTCGTGCTTCTTCCATGTCCTGCAAATCGTATGGTCATTTCGCCGCAGCTCTTTGTGGTGTCAGTTCATTTAGCGTCGGGTATATGCAGTTGATTTGTCGCTGGACTGTACCCAGACTGAAGCAATACCACAAGTCATGTCAGTCCACACAACACCTCATCCAATTAAATTCAAACACATAGCGGTTGATGAGTGATATTTTTACACTCATCTACTGCTACTTGTGATAGGCGTTGGGATCCTCGAAGAGGAAGGGTGAAGTACTATAGTAGCAGAAATTATTTCCCTCAATTAAGAACCAAGATTTATCAAATCAATAGGAGATCCACACAAACGACCTTTAGCAGTACCTGCACACACACACACACAAACAAATACTGGCACGCAACGCGGGAAGGAGGGTTGTCAATCCCCTTGTACTCGTTAATTGCAAGGATTGATTCTGATAGTGGGAGATATATAAATTGCAAAACTAAATAAAAGTAAATAAAGTGCAGCAAGGAATTCAGGGTTTTAGCAATATGATTTAAGTGGACCCAGGGGCCATAGCTTTCACTGGAGGCATCTCTCTCAAGTACATAGCAATGGTGGGTACACAAATTACTGTTGGGCAGTTGATAGAAAAGTGCATAGTTATGATGTTATTCATGGCATGATCAGTACATAGGCATTACGTCCGTGACAAGTAGACCGTTAAACCTACTGACGCCTAATACTATTACTCCACTTCGAGAGCGCTTTTAGGCTTGCCTCTCTACGTATAAAGTTCATGATAAACAGAGTAATGCGTGAAGTATGATGACATAATGTAGACCGAATAAAACCAATAAATATGATCAAAACCTCATCGTTTTACCCTTATAGTAGCAATAATACAAAACATGGCTCACTACTCTCCTGTCATAGAGTGAGGACACCACGAGATTCAACCTACCACAAAGCACCTCTCCCGCTGAAGATAAAATCAATCTAGTTGGCCAAACTAAACGGAGAGATCGGGGAGAAATACAAAGCTATAACAATCACACATAATAAAGTTCAGAAATAGCTCAATCACTTTCAATGAACAATCTGATCATAAACCCACAATTCATCGGGTCCCAACAAACGCACCACAAAAGATTACATCAAATCGATCTCCAAAGAGAACATTGTTTTGAAGATCAAAACGAGAGAGAGAGAGAGAGAGAGAGAGAGAGAGACCTAGCTACTGCTATGGACCCGTAGGTCATGTGGGGAACTACTCACACATAATCATGGAGGCAGAAAGGTTGATGAAGAAGGCCTCCATGATTGATTCCCCCTCCGGCAGATTACCAAAAAAGGCCTCCATATGGGATCGCGGAAGATCAGAGGCTTGCGGCGACAGAAGAATTGTTTGGGGACTCTATTTTTTTGGAATATTCAGGAATTTATAGCACTGGAAATATGTCCGAGAGAGCCACGAGGGGCCCACAAGACACCTCATCATGTTGATTGGTGTTATTCCTTCTAGGTGGCGGTGGTAGTTGGTGGAAGAGAAATGTTGTCCTAAGGGCGCGCCTCGCGAGGATGATCGCGCTAGGCGCCCTCACGAGGTGGGTTGTGCCAGCCGTCCTCACCAGGCTGGTCGTGCCAGCCCTGGCGGGGGTTAACATTGCGGCTGTCCCATTGTCCGGCGTCGTGGCCGCCTCTGCGGCTGGCGCCGCGATCGTTGCGGTCTGGTCGACGGCCAAAGCGCTTGTCACGGAGTGACTTGAGCTCTTGGCAGTCTTCGGTGTTGTGGGTGCGCACGTTGTGGTAGACGCAGAACAGGCACTGGTCCTTCTCGGGCTCATCGCGGTCGCGGCCGCGCTTCTGCTCGGGCTCCGCCGCCAGCACGGCAGGACCTTTGCGCTTAACCTCCTTACCCTTAGCCCTGTTGTCGTCAGGCACCGCGTCGGGGTCATTGTGGATGAAAAGGTGGCCCTCTTCAGCCTTGGCGCACTTGTCGGCGATGTTGAATAGCTCCAGTGTCGACCTTAAATCGTCGTTGATGGCGAGCTTCTCGCTCATCCTCATGTCCGTGGCGCCATTGGAGAACGCCAAGATGATGGCCTCATCCGAGGCGCACGGGATCTTGTGGCGCACTTGGCTAAAGCGCTGAATGTACTTGCGGAGGGTCTCACCAGGGCGCTGATTCACGCGCCGTAGGTCGTTGACGGTGAGTGCACGATCGTGGGTGCCCTTGAAATTGGCGACGAACTGCTCGTAGAGCTCACTCCACGAAGAGATCAATTCCTCGAGCAGGTTCATGAGCCAGGAGCGCGCGCCATCCTTGAGGGCCATGGGGAACCAATTCGCCATGACCTTGTCGTCGATGTTCGTCGCCTCGATGCTCAGTGCGCAGAACTAGAGGAACTCCATGGGGTCGGGGATGCCGTCGTGGCATGGGGGCAGCTTCGGCTTGAACTTGATGGGCCACACCACCCGGCGCAGCTCGCGAGTGAAGGCTCGGCAACCCACGATGCTCGAGGGAACGCCGCGCACGAGGGCGGCTTGCTTCTAGCGCCCAGCCACCACGACCTCTTGGACGATCCGGTCTTGGCGCTGCTGCTCGAGGAGCATGCGCGCGTGCGCGCGGTGGACGATCTGGCAGTTGTCTTCATCTCGGGCATGCGGCGGCGCTCCGTGAGGCGGGTCGCGCGGCCGCGCATCACGCCGGGGTTCAGCGTTGTCGTTGCGCAAGAGGGGAGGCAGAGGCACACCATGCGCCAAGTCCCCAGCGCAAGAAGGCGGAGGACGGAGCGAGTGGGAGGGCGCCGAGGCTTCTCCGACGGTGTTGACAAGCTCGGTGATGCGGCCAAGCCAGGCGTCATAGCCGGTGATACATCTCCAACGTATCTACTTTTCCTAACGCTTTTCCTCTTGTTTTGGACTCTAATTTGCATGATTTGAATGAAACTAACCCCGGACTGACGCTGTTTTCAGCAGAATTACCATGGTGTTGTTTTTGTGCAGAAATAAAAGTTATCGAAATGGAACAAAACTTTGCGAGGATTTTTTATATAATAAAAGAGAATTTCTAGAACCAAGAGTCACCTGAGGGGGGGGCACCTGGGTGGGCACAACCCACCAGGGCGCGCCTGCCCCCGAGGCGCGCCCAGGTGGGTTGTCCCCACCTGGTGGCCCCGTAGACCCTGAAACCGACGCTATAAAATCCTATTTTCAGAGAAAAATCAGGGAGAAAGAATTATCACAATCCACGAGATGGAGCCACCGTCACCTCCTGTTCTTCATTGGGATTCCAGATCTGGAGTCTATTTGGGCTCCGGAGAGGGCGATCTTCGTTCTTCATCATCACCAACCCTTCTCCATCGCCAATTCCATGATGCTCCCCACCGGGAGTGAGTAATTCCTTCATAGGCTCGCTGGTCGGTGAGGAGTTGGATGAGATTCATCATGTAATCTAGTTAGTTTTGTTAGGGCCTGATCCCTAGTATCCATTATGTTCTGAGATTGATGTTGCTATGACTTAGCTATGCTTAATGCCTGTCACTTTGGGCCCGGGTGCCATGAATTCAGATCTGAACCGTTTATGTTATCATCATTATATCCATGTTCTAGATCTGATCTTGCAAGTTATAGTCACCTACTACGTGTTATGATCCGGCAACCCCGGAGTGACAATAGTCGGGACCACTCCCGGTGATGACCGTAGTTTGAGGAGTTCATGTATTCACCGTGTGTTAATGCTTTGTTCCGTTAATGTATTAAAAGGAGGCCTTAATATCCTTTAGTTTCCAATTGGAGCCCGCTGCCACGGGAGGGTAGGACAAAAGATGTCATGCAAGTTCTTTCCATAAGCACGTATGACTATTTACAGAAGACATGCCTACATTATATTTATGAACTAGAGCTAGTGCCATACCGCCCTAGGTTATGACTGTCACATGATGAATATCATCCAACAAATTACCGATCCAATGCCTACGAATTTATCTTATATTGTTCTTTCTAAGATACTACTGTTATCGTTATTGTTGCACTTGCTACAAAACTACTGCTATCACTGCTACCGTTAGTATTGCTGTCACTACTACTATCAAAACTATCATATTACTTTGCTACTGATCACTTGCTGCAGATAATTAATCTCCAGTGTGGTTGAAGTGACAACTCAGCTGCAAATCTTGCAAATATTCTTTGGCTCCCCTTGTGTCGAATCAATAAATTTGGGTTGAATACTCTACCCTCGAAAACTGTTGCGATCCCCTATACTTGTGGGTTATCAAGACCTTTTTCTGGCGTCGTTGCCGGGGAGCATAGCTATATTTGTTGAGTCACTTGGGAGTATTATCAATTTATCACTATGAAGAATCTGAAGAATGCTAAGACTAAGATTTATCCCTCTAAGACGAGGGGAGGTAAGGAACTGCCATTTTAGCTCTGCTTTAGATTCACCTTCTATTGTAAGTAAACATGCAACACCACCACATGCTATTAATCCTGATATGTCGCGAGTTATTGATGATGCTACTTCTGCTATGAATGATACTTATGATGACGCTAGTACCTTGCTTGATGATGATGATGTGCCATTTGGTGACTTTCTTGATGAACAAATTGCTAGAGTAAGACAACATGATGTTGTTGAAACTGATGATGAACTTGAAACTGAAAATCTTGAAATACCTGCTAGAACTAGCCTTCCTAGATATGAATTGCCTAAGGTACCGGAAGGTTATGTTATGAATGAGGAGACAACTAGAGACATTCTTGCTTGTAAGGATAGAGATGATCTAGAGAAATTATTATGCAAGTATAAAGAAAAATCTCTGAATGCTAGAATGCAATATGATCCTAAGTTTGCTACTTCACCCATATTTATTGATGATAAGGATTATGAATTCTCTGTCGACCCAGAGTTAATTACTTTGGTTGAATCTGATCCTTTCTATGGTTATGAAACTGAAACTGTTGTGGCACATCTTACTAAGTTGAATGACATAGCCACCCTTTTTACTCATGATGAGAAAACTCGCTATTACTATATTCTCAAATTATTTTTGTTCTCATTAAAGGGTGATGCTAAAGGTTGGTACAACACTCTTGCTCATGGTTGTGTGCATAGTCCCCAGGATATGATTTATTACTTCTTTGAAAAATATTTCCCTGCTCATAAGAAACAAGCTGCTTTACAGGAAATATTTAACTTTGTGCAAATTAAAGAAGAGAGTCTCCCACAAGCTTGGGGGAGGCTTTGCCAATTGCTTAATGGTTTGCCTGATCATCCTCTTAAGAAAAATGACATACTTGATATCTTCTATAATGGACTAATCGATGCTTCAAGGGATTTCCTAGATAGTTGTGCTGGTTGTGTTTTCAGGGAACGAGCTGTTGGGAAAGCTGAAGAATTATTGAATAACATATTGAAAAATTATGATGATTGGACTCTTCCTGAACCACCGCTTAAACCCACTCTGAAGAAGAGGGGTATATTATATCTCAGTTCTGAAGATATGCAAGAGGCAAAGAAATCTATGAAGGAAAAAGGTATTAAAGCTGAGGATGTTAAAATTTTACCTCCAATTGAAGAAATACATGGGTTTGATACACCAACACCACCTAAGGTGGTGGAGGTAAATTCTCTAATGAAATCCAATGTTAATGACAATCCTCACAATGTGCACCCTAGCCAATGCCTTTATGAGTTTGAAAACTACGTTAGAAAACAAGATCACTTCAATGCAAATGTTATGAAACAATTGAAATACAATTCTGATATGATTGCTCGCTTGAGTGACTTGTTATTTAGAATCTCAAATGATGTTAGAGGTGTGGGAAAGCATGCTTCTATGGTACAAACTCGGTTAGAACAAGTTGCTAAATCTCAAAGAGAATTGCTTGATGAAATGAATAATAATATCAATGATCATGCTGTTAGAGTAATGACTATAGGAGGTAGCAAAATGACTCAGGAACCACTTTATCCTGAGGGACACCCAAAAAGAATTGAACAAGACTCTCAAAGAGTTAACACTGATGCACGTAGTCCTTCTAAAAAGAAGAAGAAAAAGAAAAATGATAGGACTTTGTATGCCTCTAGTGAACCTGAAGTAGAAAAACCTCCTGACAATGATAATGAAGTTTCTATCTCAGATGCTGAAACCCAATCTAGTAATGAACACTCACCTTCTGATAATGTAAAAGATAATGATGATGTTCATGAAAATACTCAAACAAATAGTAAAGAATCAGACAATGATGTTGAGATAGAACCTGCTGTTGATCTTGATAACCCACAACCCAAGAATACAAGATATGATAAAAGAGACTTTATTGCTAGGAAACATGGTAAAGAAAGAGAACCGTGGGTTCAAAAATCTATGCCTTTTCCACCTAAGTCAACTAAAAAGAAACATGATGAAGAATTTGGACGCTTTGCTGAAATGCTGAGGCCATTCTTTTGATACGTCTCCATCGTATCTACTTTTCCAAACACTTTTGCCCTTGTTTTGGACTCTAACTTGCATGATTTGAATGGAACTAACCCGGACTGACGTTGTTTTCAGCAGAATTGCCATGGTGTTATTTTTGTGCAGAAATAAAAGTTCTCAGAATGACCTGAAACTTCACGGAGAATATTTTTGGAATTAATAAAAAATACTGGCAAAAGAATCAAGACCAGGGGGCCCACACCCTGTCCACGAGGGTGGGGGGCGCGCCCCCTATCTCGTGGGCCCCCTGAGGCTCCACCGACCTCAACTCCAACTCTATATATTCACGTCCGGGGAGAAAAAAATCAGAGAGAAGGATTCATCACGTTTTACGATATGGAGCCGCCGCCAAGCCCTAATCTCTCTCGGGAGGGCTGATCTGGAGTCCGCTCGGGGCTCCGGAGAGGGGAATTCGTCATCGTTGTCATCATCAACCTTCCTCCATCACCAATTTCATGATGCTCACCGTCGTGCGTGAGTAATTCCATCGTAGGCTTGCTGGACGATGATGGGTTGGATGAGATTTATCATGTAATCGAGTTAGTTTTGTTAGGGTTTGATCCCTAGTGTCCACTATGTTTTGAGATTGATGTTGCTATGACTTTGCTATGCTTAATGCTTGTCACTAGGGCCCGAGTGCCATGATTTCAGATCTGAACCTATTATGTTTTCATGAATATATGTGAGTTCTTGATCCTATCTTGCAAGTCAATAGTCACCTACTATGTGTTATGATCCGGCAACCCCGAAGTGACAATAATCGGGACCACTCCCGGTGATGACCGTAGTTTGAGGAGTTCATGTATTCACTAAGTGTTAATGCTTTGGTCCGGTACTCTATTAAAAGGAGGCCTTAATATCCCCTAGTTTCCAATAGGACCCCGCTGCCACGGGAGGGTAGGACAAAAGATGTCATGCAAGTTCTTTTCCATAAGCATGTATGACTATATACGGAATACATGCCTACATTATATTGATGAAC
Organism: Aegilops tauschii subsp. strangulata; assembly: GCF_002575655.3. Lineage (NCBI taxonomy): Eukaryota > Viridiplantae > Streptophyta > Magnoliopsida > Poales > Poaceae > Aegilops > Aegilops tauschii. The sequence continues at coordinate 84,113,169 of NC_053038.3, read as the reverse complement.
TGGAGCTAGTTCTGTGTCACCCTATGTTATAACTATTGCATGAGGAATCGCATCCGACATAATTATCCATCACTGATCCAATGCCTACGAGCTTTTCACATATTGATCCTTGCTTAGTTACTTTTCCGTTGCCACTGTTACAATTAATACAAAACTGCTACTGTTACTTTTCCCACCGTTACCGTTACTTCCATACTACTTTGCTACTAAATACTTTGCTGCAGATATTAAGTCTTCCAAGTGTGGTTGAATTGACAACTCAGCTGCTAATACTTGAGAATATTCTTTGGCTCCCCTTGTGTCGAATCAATAAATTTGGGTTGAATAATCTACCCTCGAAAACTGTTGTGATCCCCTATACTTGTGGGTTATCAAGACTATTTTCTGGCGCCGTTGCCGGGGAGCATAGCTCTATTCTTTGAGTCACTTGGGATTTATATCTGCTGATCACTATGAGGAACTTGAAAGACGAGAAAACCAAGATTTATCCCTCAACTACGAGGGGAGGTAAGGAACTGCCATCTAGCTCTGCACTTGATTCACCTTCTGTTTTGAGTAAACTTGCGACACCTAAACCTGCTTCTGCTATTAATTCTGATATGTCGCATGTTATTGATGATGCCACTTCTGCTTTGCATGATACTTATGATGAAACTACTTCTATGCTTGATAATACTGTGCCACTAGGTGAATTTCTTGATGAACAACTTGCTAGGGTTAGAGAGAATGAAATTATTGAAACTGATAATATTGATGAAAGTGATGATGAAGATTCTCCCCCTAGATATGAATTGCCTATTGTGCCTGAGGGTTATGTTATGGATGAAGAAATTGCTAGAGATTTTCTTGCTTGCAATGATAGATCTGATCTTAAGAAATTACTAGCTAAGCTAAAAGAAAAGTCTTTGAATGCTAGAATGAAATATGACCCCGCTTTTGCTACTTCACCTATCTGTATTTCCGATAAGGATTACGATTTTTCTGTCGACCCTGAGATAATTACTTTGGTTGAATTTGATCCTTCTTATGGCTATGAATCTGAAACTGTTGTGGCACATCTTACTAAATTAAATGATATAGCCACCCTATTCACTAATGATGAGAAAACTCGCTACTACTATATCCTTAAGTTATTTTCGTTCTCATTAAAGGGTGATGCTAAAACATGGTTTAATTCTCTTGATCCTGGTTGCGTGTGTAGTCCCCAGGATATGATTTATTACTTCTCTGCTAAATATTTCCCTGCTCATAAGAAACAAGCTGCTTTAAGGAAAATATATAATTTTGTGAAAATTGAAGAAGAGAGTCTCCCACAAGCTTGGGGGAGGCTTCTCCAATTACTTAATGCTTTGCCTGATCATCCTCTCAAGAAAAATGAAATACTTGATATCTTTTATAATGGACTAACCGATGCTTCCAGAGACCACCTGGATAGTTGTGTTGGTTGTGTTTTCAGGGAAAGAACTGTTGATCAAGCTGAATTGCTGTTGAATAATATGTTGACTAATGAGAATAATTGGACACTTCCTGAACCAACTCCTAAGCCAACTCCAAAGAAAAGGGGTATTATATTTCTCAGTCCTGAAGGTATGCAAGAGGCAAAGAAATCTATGAAAGAAAAAGGTATTAAAGCCGAAGATGTTAATAATTTACCACCTATTGAAAAAATACATGGTCTTTATAACCAGACACAGGTAGTAAAGGTAATTTCTCTCTATAGATTTGATGAAGGTGATATTCCTCGTTATAAGTCTGCTAGCCAATGCTTGGATGAGTTTGATAATTTTATTGTTAAACAAGAAAACTTCAATGCTTATGTTGGTAGACAATTGAAACGAAATGCTTATATGATTGAACACTTGAGTGATTATATGTTGAGAGTTAAAGGTGAACTCAAACTTATTAGTAAACATGCTTCTATGGTTACCACTCAAGTAGAACAAGTGCTTAAAGCTCAAAATGATTTGCTCAATGAATTAAATAACAAGAAAAATGATAATGCTGTTAGAGTTATGACTAGAGGGGGTAAAATGACTCAGGAACCTTTGTATCCTGAAGGCCACCCTAAGAGAATTGAGCAAGATTCTCAGAGAACTAATGTTGATGCACCTAGTCCTTCTAAGAGGAAGAAAAAGAAAAATGATAGGACTTTGCATGATTCTAGTGAACCTATTGTTGACACACCTGAGAATCCTAATGATATTTCTATTTCTGATACTGAAACACAATCTGGTGATGAACATGAACCTAGTGATAAGGTTAATGATGATGTTCATGTTGATGCTCAACCTAGCAATGACAATGATGTAGAGATTGAACCTTCTGTTGATCTTGATAACCCACAATCAAAGAATCAACGTTATGATAAGAGAGACTTTGTTGCTAGGAAGCACGGTAAAGAAAGAGAACCATGGGTTAAGAAACCCATGCCTTTTCCTCCTAAACCATCAAAGAAAAAGGATGATGAGGATTTTGAGCGCTTTGCTGAAATGATTAGACCTATCTTTTTGCGTATCCGTTTGACTGATATGCTCAAAATGAATCCTTATGCTAAGTATATGAAAGATATTGTTACTAATAAAATGACGATACCGGAAGCTGAAATTTCCACCATGCTTGCTAATTACACTTTTAAGGGTGGAATACCAAAGAAACTTGGAGATCCAGGAGTACCTACTATACCATGCTCCATTAAAAGAAACTATGTTAAAACTGCTTTATGTGATCTTGGAGCCGGTGTTAGTGTTATGCCTCTCTCTTTATATCGTAGACTTGACATGAATAAGTTGACACCTACTGAAATATCTTTGCAAATGGCTGATAAATCAACTGCTATACCTGTCAGTATTTGTGAGGATGTGCCTGTTGTGGTTGCAAACGTTACTATTTTAACAGACTTTGTTATTCTTGATATTCCCGAGGACGATAGTATGTCTATTATTCTTGGTAGACCCTTTTTGAATACTGCAGGGGCTGTTATTGATTGCAACAAAGGCAATGTCACTTTTCATGTTAATGGTGATGAGCATACGGTACACTTTCCGAGGAAACAACCTCAAGTCCACAGTATTAATTCTATTGGAAAATTTTCATCGATTACTATTGGAGGTTTTGAATTTCCTCTTCCCACTGTCAAGAAGAGATATGATATTCTTATTATTGGGGATGTGCATATCCCCGTTGAGGTAACCTAGTGCTATTCGAAAATTCTCCGGTTTCATGCGATTCATAATGAGTTTGTTAACAAGACTTGATCAACCTTGTTAGTGGATTCCTTTTGATGAGCATGAGATGGATGAAGTTAGAAAGCACCACTCTCTGTACCCTCCTTTTACTTTCTGTTATTTAGATTAAATAAAGCAAAATAGTATTTTCTGTCTGTTTTCTGAATTATCCTTGTAATAAAAAATACCCCGAAAATAAAAGTTCTCCAAATGCCCTGAAATTGAAATATGATTTTTTGTGGAATATTTAAGAATATCTGGCACTGAGAACACATCAGAGGGGGCCACCACCTGGCCACGAGGGTCCAGGGCGCGCCCCCTGCCTCGTGGGCCCCACGTGCCCCCCTCCACTTATTCCTGCACCCACGCACTTCGTCTTCCTCCAGAAAAAAATCCCCACACAGCCCAAACTCGTGTTCTAGCTCGTTTTGCTGTGATTTTCGATCTCCTTGCTCAAAGCTCCACTCACAAAACTGCTTTGGGGGATTGTTCTTCGGTATGTGACTCCTCCAATGGTCCAATTAGTTTTTGTTCTAGTGCTTTATTTATTGCAATTTTTGCTGCTTAGGTGACCCTGTTCTTGAGCTTGCATGTCAAATTTATATGGTTCCAAGTAGTTCTAATGCATGATATAGTCTCTAGGCACTTGTGGGAGTAGTTGCTATCAATTTTGTTGAGTTTGGTTCACTTTTATTTTGAGTCACTAAAAATTTCAGAAATTTTCCAGAGGAAGAAATATGTTTAGGAAAATGTACCAAGGAGGTTCCTCAAAGAAGCAAGGACCCCGGCCTGAAATACGTGAGCAGGACTATGAACCACCAAGAGAAGCTCAAGTGCGGCCTTGTGAATGGCTGTTAGAAAATTTCATGGTCCAAGCAGGAATTAAGGATGAATTTGACGCGTATGTGCGTAATGCTAAACTCGAGGGCTTCGTGTCAGATAAGTGCCCCCATCATTACTACCTAACTGACTCCTTTGTGTGAAGGTTTAAATTTACATCATCACGCAATTCTCACATGGTCCTGTTTGATCTTTATGATAAATCTTATACCATGGACTTAGAGGATTTTAATACTGCTTGTAAACTCCCGCAGTGGGGTAGTGCTAGTGAACCTCGCAAATCTGAATATAAAGACTTTCTTGCTAGTATAATTGTGGGGGAATCTAGGGAAATCATGCAAGCTACCATAGGGAGCATTCATTTTCCTGCCATATATTATTTCGCTCTCTTTATAGGTAGATGCATTAACGGTAAGGACGAGGCATGTCACATGTGCGTTCCCGATCTTAGTGTTCTCAAGAGTGCTGTTTTAGGAGATAAACAATATAACTTGGGAGCTATTGTTGCACGAAGGTTGCATCATAACAGTATTAGCGGAGATTTGTTTGGTGGAATTTATGCTACCCGTTTAGCTAATTTTCTTGAGGTACCCATTCGTGAAAATGATATGGAGTTGCCTCCTGCTTATCTAGATTTTAATGCTATGGTTCGTCATCAGTTTGTTGAGAGGAATGAACAACCTCTCCAGTACCGACTAATCTTTGACAGATGTCGTGCTGTCCATATTACTCTCCCTGCTCCTACTTTCTTTGACCTTCAGACAAAAAGGAGATATGTCATAACCAGGGAGGAGGCAAACGAGTACGAGAGGAGGGTGGAAGCAGCTCGCCTTCAAGCTGCAGCTCGTCGGGCAGTAGCGGCTGCATCTCAGTATGACCCCAGTTACAACTTTGGATATCCACCAGGCCAGCTATGGGCATAGACCAACTTAGGCCAAAAGCCTAAGCTTGGGGGAGTACGTATTTCTCACCGACATTACATTCATGTTCACACACTCATTCTAGTTGTCGGTGCTCATACTTTTTCATTGTACTATCCATGCTAGTTTATTTTCCTTTTTCTTGCTTTCTTCTTATGTGCATGAATAACCTTAAGAAAAACCAAAAAAATAGTTGTAGCTTTTAGCTAGTTTACTTTCCATGCCTGTAGTAGTAATTAAAAGAAAACCCAAAAAGATTTCTCGTTCTTCTTTTGCTTGTTGGGAGCTTTCCCGTGTAAATAGTTTTATTTCTTTTCTTTTCTTTGGGGGTCGAGAGGAGAATACCATGACGAAAATGTTGAGTGGCTCTCATATGCATTATTGTTGACTTAACCAAGAGCCCATATTACCTTGTCTTCTCCCTTGCATTAAATGCTTGCAGATTCCAGCTTAGTCCAATGCACGTGCACTATTATTATTATCCACACCGTTCGGTCGTGCAAGTGAAAGGCAATAATGACGATATATGATGAACTGTTTGAGATGAGAGAAGCTGGTATGAACTCGACCTCTCTTGTTTTTGTAAATATGATTAGTTCATCGTTCCTGATTCAGCCTATTATGAATGAACATGTTTGCAATGACAATTAGAGATTATAGTTGCTCATGCCATGCTTAATTAGCTAGGAGTTTATAATGGTTTACCTTGCGTGCCAACATGCTATTAAAATGGTTGTGATGTGGTATGATAGGGTGGTATCCTCCTTTGAACGATTCGAGTGGCTTGACTTGGCACATGTTCATGCATGTAGTTGAAACAAAATCAACATAGCCTCCACGATATTTATGTTCATGGTGAATTATATCCTACTCATGCTTGCACTCATTGTTGATTAATTTTAATGCATGTTCATGACTGTTGTCGCTCTCTAGTTGGTCGCTTCCCAGTATTTTTCTAGCCTTCACTTGTACTAAGCGGGAATACTGCTTGTGCATCCACTTTCATAAACCCTAAAGTTATTCCATATGAGTCCACCATACCTTCCTATATGCGGTATCTACCTGCCGTTCCAAGTAAATTTGTATGTGCCAAACTCTAAACCTTCAAATGAAATTCTGTTTTGTATGCTCGAATAGCTCATGTATCAACTAGGGCTGTCTGTATCTTCCATGCTAGGCGGGTTATTCTCAAGAGGAGTGGACTCCGCTCCTCACTCACGAGAAAATGGCTGGTCACCGGGATGCCCAGTCCCATGCTCAAACCAAATCAAAATAATTGCAAACAAAACTCCCCCAGGATTGTTGTTAGTTGGAGGCACCCGTTGTTTCGGGCAAGCCATGGATTGATGCTTATTGGTGGTGGGGGAGTATAAACTTTACCATTCTGTTTGGGAACCGCCTATAATGTGTGTAGCATGGAAGATATCGAGATCTCTCGGTTGTTATGTTGACAATGAAAGTATACCACTCAAAATATTATTTATCTCTACTTCAAAACTCGAGCTCTGGCACCTCTACAAATCCCTGCTTCCCTCTGCGAAGGGCCTATCTATTTACTTTTATGTTGAGTCATCATCCTCTTATTACAAAGCACCAGTTGGAGAGCATCGCTGTCATTTGCATCCATTACTATTAATTTATATTGAGTATGACTATGACTGGATCTCTTTTACCATGAATTACAATGTCTAGTCAGTCCTTGATCTTCAGAGATGCTCTGCATTTATATTTTGCGGTCTCAGAAAGGGCTAGCGGGATACCATCTTGTTATATCATATTATGATTGTTTTGAGAAAGTGTTGTCATCTGAGATTTACTATTATTGCTCGCTAGTTGATTATGTCATTGATATGAGTAAACATGAGATCTAAATGTTATTGTGAATGTGGTTAGTTCATAATCTTTGCTGAAAACTTGGATGCTGGCTTTACATATTTACAACAACAAGAGCAAACAGAGTTTGTAAAAGTTTTTCTTTATCACTTTCAGTTTGTCAACTGAATTGCTTGGGGACAAGCAAATGTTTAAGCTTGGGGGAGTTGATATGTCTCCATTGTATCTACTTTTCCAAACACTTTTGCCCTTGTTTTGGACTCTAACTTGCATGATTTGAATGGAACTAACCCGGACTGACGCTGTTTTCAGCAAAATTGCCATGGTGTTATTTTTGTGCAGAAATAAAAGTTCTCGGAATGACCTGAAACTTCACGGAGAATATTTTTGGAATTAATAAAAAATACTGGCGAAAGAATCAAGACCAGGGGGCCCACACCCTGTCCACGAGGGTGGGGGCGCGCCTGCCCCCTGGGCGCACCCCCCTATCTCGTGGGCCCCCTGAGGCTCCACCGACCTCAACTCCAACTCTATATATTCACGTCCGGGGAGAAAAAAAATCAAAGAGAAGGATTCATCGCGTTTTACGATACAGAGCCGCCGCCAAGCCCTAATCTCTCTCGGGAGGGCTGATCTGGAGTCCGTTCGGGGCTCCGGAGAGGGGAATTCGTCGCCGTCATCATCATCAACCTTCCTCCATCACCAATTTCATGATGCTCCCCGCCGTGCGTGAGTAATTCCATCGTAGGCTTGCTGGACGGTGATGGGTTGGATGAGATTTATCATGTAATCGAGTTAGTTTTGTTAGGGTTTGATCCCTAGTATCCACTATGTTCTGAGATTGATGTTGCTAAGACTTTGCTATGCTTAATGCTTGTCACTAGGGCCCGAGTGCCATGATTTCAGATCTGAACCTATTATGTTTTCATGAATATATGTGAGTTCTTGATCCTATCTTGCAAGTCAATAGTCACCTACTATGTGTTATGATCCGGCAACCCCGAAGTGACAATAATCGGGACCACTCCTGGTGATGACCGTAGTTTGAGGAGTTCATGTATTCATTAAGTGTTAATGCTTTGGTCCGGTACTCTATTAAAAGGAGGCCTTAATATCCCTTAGTTTCCAATAGGACCCCGCTGCCACGGGAGGGTAGGACAAAAGATGTCATGCAAGTTCTTTTCCATAAGCACGTATGACTATTTTCGGAATACATGCCTACATTATATTGATGAACTGGAGCTAGTTCTGTGTCACCCTATGTTATGACTATTGCAGTAGGAATCACATCCGAAATAATTATCCATCACTGATCCAATGCCTACGAGCTTTTCACATATTGATCCTTGCTTAGTTACTTTTCCGTTGCCACTGTTACAATTACTACAAAACTGCTACTATTACTTTTCCCACCGTTACCGTTACTTCCATACTACTTTGCTGCAAATATTAAGTCTTCCAGGTGTAGTTGAATTGACAACTCAGCTGCTAATACTTGAGAATCTTCTTTGGCTCCCGTTGTGTCGAATCAATAAATTTGGGTTGAATACTCTACCCTCGAAAACTGTTGCGATCCCCTATACTTGTGGGTTATCATCTTTTTGCGTACTCGCTTGACTGATATCTTGAAAATGCCTCCTTATGCAAAGTACATGAAAGACATCATCACCAATAAAAGAAAAATACCAGAAGCTGAAATCTCCACCATGCTTGCTAATTATACTTTTAAAGATGGAGTACCTAAAAAACTTGGACATCCGGGAATACCAACTATACCTTGCTCCATCAAAAGAAATTATGTGAAAACTGCTTTATTTGATTTGGGAGCTGGTGTTAGTGTTATGCCTTTCTCTTTATATAAAAGACTTGATTTGAATAAACTCACACCTACTGAAATATCTTTGCAAATGGCTGACAAATCAACTGCCATACCTATTGGTATCTTTGAGGATGTGCCCATTGTTGTTGCTAATGTTACTATTTTGACTGACTTTGTTATACTTGAGATGCCCGAGGACGACAACATGTCGATTATCCTTGTTAGACCCTTCTTGAATACTGCAGGGGCTGTTATTGATTGCAATAAAAGCAAGGTCACTTTTCATATCAATGGTAATGAGCATACGGTGCACTTTCCGAAGAAACAATTCCAAGTGAATGGTATTAATGTTATTGAAAAATCTCCCACAATCACTATTGGAAGTTTTCAACTACCTCTACCTACTATTAAAAAGAAATATGAAATGCTTATTGTTGGGGACATTCATATCCCTGTTGAGGTAACTTAGTGACTTACGAAAGTTCTTTGGTTTCATGCTAATCGAAAGTGGTTGTTAATAAGACCTGATCAACCTTATTAATGGATCATTTTTGAGAGGTATGAATATGATGAATTTAGTAAGCACTACCTTCTGTCCCTACCTTTTTGTTTTCTGTTTTTATTAGTTAAATAAAATAAATTGCCATGTTTTGTCTGTTTTCTGAATTTCCAGTGCAATAAAAAATGACCCAAAAAATAAATTTCTTAGAATGCTCTGAAAATTTAATATGATTCTTTCTGTATTGTCGTAGTTTTGTCACGGCAGATGTCCTAGAGAAAGGACTTAGTCGTGGAGCCATCGCTACGGGTTAGCTTAAAGGGGTTAAAGCGGACAAGGGACGCAAGAGAGTTTATACTAGTTCGGCCCCTTACAATGAAGGTAAAAGCCTACGTTAGTTGTGATGGAATTAATAGGGTTTCGATGACCAGGGAGCGAATACGCTTTGCCTAAGTCTCGAGTTGTTGTCTGTTCTTCCTGAACCGCCGCCAGGTCGTCCCCTTATATACATGGGTTGACGCCCACCGGTTTACAGAATCCCGAGGTCGGCTCATAATCGTGTCCGGCTCGGTCTCTGCTACTTCTATCTTACAACACAAGTTTACATATCAATGCCGGTTTATGTCTAGAGGCCTTAAACCGGCTTTGGGCCCTGGGCCTTCATGAAGCGTCACCGTCTGTCTTCATGGACTTCAGATACAGATGAACTACTTATGGGGTTAACCCGGCCTCTCCTGGGCAGTTTACGCCCAGTGGTAATATCCCCAACATGTATATTTAAGAATTTTTGGAGCAAATAATATCAGAGGGAGGTGCACCAGGTGGGCACAACCCACCTGGGCGCGCCTGCACCCCCAGGCGCGCCCTGGTGGGTTGTGGTCCCCACGTGGGCCCCCTCACTTATATCTTCACACCACATCATCACCTACCTCCAGAAAAAAAATCCCCACTGCTCTCTCTCTAGTATTCTTGCTCTCAGACCCGCGTATTTCGATCTCTTTGCTCGAAGATCCGTTTCCGGAACTGTTTCGGGGGATTACTGATTGGTATGTAACTCCACCGTTTGTCCAATTAGTTTTTGCTTTAGTGGTTTATGTTTTGAAAAATTAGCTACTCTTGGTGCTGTTGTAGATGAGCTTGCATGTTGAATTCTTAGAGTTCTAAGTAGTTTGAATGCTTGCAATGGCCTCTATGTATCCCCATGAGTAGTTGTTATCAATTTTGTAAAGTTTTGTTGATAAATTTTTGTCACCCAAAAATTTTCAGAAAATTGTACGCGAATATGATGAACCTCTTTGGAAGGAGGTCTTCGAAGAGGAGGTCCTCGGAGGCATCTCTAGTGACAGCTCCGTTCGTCGGTCTTATGTTGAACCGAGTGAAAGTTCCTTACGAGATGTCGCCACAAAACATGCTTATGGCCTTGCGATGATTATATGGTGCGTGTGGGCATTAAGGTGGAATTTGAGCAATATGTTCACAATCCCGGTCTCGGTCCCTATATTTCAGATAAGTGCAATCAACACCACACTCTCACTGAATCATTTGTCAAAGGATTTTAATTCCATCCCCATGAGTCTAGGGTGTCATTTAAACTGTATGAAAGTTCATTTACCATATCACTAGAGAGATTTGCTCACCACTGCAAAATCCCATTCTGGGGTTCGCTTGACGAACCACCAAGGGCTGAGTACCAACCATTCTTGAATAATCTTTGCTACGGTGAGATGAGGGGAGTGACACAAGGTAGAATAAAGAGCATTCATTTTCCCGCAATTCAGTACTTTGCTTTATTTAATGGAAAATGTATAGTAGGCAAGCAACATTGTAGTACACTTTGTGCTCCAGACTTGAGCCTCATATGCACCGCTCTCACCGATTATAGGAGTTATAATCTTGGAGCGATTGTTGCACGCAGGTTGCAACACAACGCTAATAGTGGCTATTTCTACGGAGGAATTTATGCTACGCATTTAGCAAGAGAGTTGGGTGTTTCACTATGACCATATCCTACCCACGCAGTATTTAGACTTTGATGCTATGAAAAATCATAAGATCCATAAAGGAAATATTCATAATTTCACCTATAAATTGTTGTTTAACCAAGAATCTGTGGTGTACACATATTTGCCTACGCCTGCTCTCTTTGATTATCACAGCAAGGGAAGGTATTTTGTTCTTGAGAGCGAGGCTCGAGCCCACAACGCGGCGGTTGAGGCGGCACGACAGGCCGAGGCATCCGCACCGAGAGCCTCCGTGAGCTACCACTCCGACTATTATCCAGGCTACTGACTGATTACCAAGTTAGGCCAAAAGCCTAAGCTTGGGGGAGTGCGTATTCCCACCGACATTACATTCATGCTTACACATCTCATTCCAGTTGTCGGTGTCCACACTTTTTCATTGTATCATCCATGTTAAATTTATTTTCTCGCTTTCTTCTTGTATGTTTGAAAAACCTTAGAAAAACCAAAAAAATAGTTGTAGTTAGTTTACTTTCTATGCATGCTTAGTTGTAATACTAAAAAGAAAACCCAAAAAGATTTTCTTGTTCTTCTTTTCCTTGTTGGGAGCTTTCCCGTGTAAATGGTTTTTCTCGTTTTTTGCTTTTCCCTTTTATTTGCTTGTTCAAGAAAACCAAAAACTCCAAAAATATTTTGGTGTGTTTCTATGAATTCCATTTCTTTTTATTTGAGTCGTACCAAGGAGAAGACCATGATGAAAATGTTGAGTGGCCCTCATATGCATAATTGTTGATTTAACAAAGAGCCCATTTTACCTTGTCTACTCATGTTGAATAATTTTTTTGCAGATTCCAGCTTAGTCCACGGCACTCTTGCACTATTATTATTTTCACATCGTTCGGTCATGCAAGTGAAAAGCAATAATGATGATATTCGATGAACTGGCCGTGGCAGAGAGAACTGGTATGTACTTGATTTGTTCTGTTTTTGTAAATATGTTTAACCTAGTATCCACGATTCAGCCCATTATGATTAAACATGTTTGCAATGACAATTAGAGATTATATTTTCTCATGCCATGCATAAGTAGCTAGGAGTGGATAATGATTTATCTTGGATATCAACATTGCATTAAAATGATTGTGATGTAGTATGATGATATGGTATCCTCCTCTGAATGTTCGAGTGGCTTCACTTGGTACATGTTCATGCATGTAGTGGAATCAAAACCAACATAGCCTCTATGATATTTATGTTCATGGTGTTCATATCCGACTCATGCTAGTGTCCAATGTTACTTATGCATAATGCATGTTCATGACCGTTGTTGCTCTCTAGCTGGCCGCTTCTCAACATATTTGCTAGCCTTCTCCTGTACTAAGTGGGAATTCTGCTTGTACATCAAAAACCTTGAACCCAAGTTATTCCATATGAGTCCACCATACCTACCTATATGCGGTATAACCCTGATGTCCTAAGTAAATTTGCATGTGCCACCTCTAAAAACTTCAAATAAATATCCGTTTGTGTGCCTGGATCGTTCATGGAACGACAGGAGGTGGTCGGTATCTTCCATGCTAAGCGGGTTATTCTCAGGTTGAGTGTTTATTCACTCACCATCGCACGAGAAAAGGACGGTAATAGGGATTCCCAGTCCCGAAATTAAAATGCAAATAATTAAACAAAACTCCCCCGGGACTGTTGTTGGTATGGACGACACCCGTTGTTTCGGACAAGCCGTGGAGTGTGATTGATGGTGGAGGGGGAGTAAACCTTTACTTTATCACTTGAGAACCGCCACTAGCGTGCTTAGCAAGGAAGATATTGATAACTGATGGCCGTGAAGTAAACAAGAAGGGTGCATTTCTCAAAATATCATTTACCTCTGTTTTAAAAACTTGAGCTCTGGCACCGCTGCAAATCACTGCTTCTCTCTGCGAAGGGACCATCTATTTACTTTTATGTTGTGTCATCACCTTCTAAAATAAGCGCCAGAACCTGAGAGCACTGCTGTCATGATGATGCATTGTGTGTAGCTAATGTTGGGTGCATCATGACTGGATCTTTTCTACCATGAATTACAATGTTTAGTCGCTGCTTGAACTTTGGAGGTGCTCTGCATTTATGTTTTGCGGTCTCAGAAAGGGCTAGCGAGATACCACTATTGTCATATTATATCATGGTTTTTTTATAATGTGTTGTTGTTTGAGATATCTTATTATTGCTCACTAGCTGATTATGTAATTGATATGAGTTAATATAATTTTGAAGAGTTATTGTCCACATGGTTAGTTATAATGTTGGCTGAAAACCTGGGTGTTGTTTCAGCTTATTTATGCAAACAAGAGCAAAAGATTTCATAAAAGTTTTTCTTTTTCACTTTTAGTTTATCAACTGAACTGCTTGAGGACAAGCAAAGGTTTAAGCTTGGGGGAGTTGATACGTCTCCAACGTATCTACTTTTCCTAACGCTTTTCCTCTTGTTTTGGACTCTAATTTGCATCATTTGAATGAAACTAACCCCGGATTGACACTGTTTTCAGCAGAACTACCATGGTGTTGTTTTTGTGCAGAAATAAAAGTTCTCGGAATGGAACAAAACTTTGCGAGGATTTTTTATATAATAAAATAGAATTTCTGGAACCAAGAGTCACCTGAGGGGGGCACCTGGGTGGGCACAACCCACCAGGGCGCGCGTGCCCCCCAGGCACGCCCAGGTGGGTTGTCCCCACCCGGTGGCCCCGCAGACCCTGAAACCGATGCTATAAAATCCTATTTTCAGAGAAAAAAATCAGGGAGAAAGAATTATTGCGATCCACATGACGGAGCCGTCGTCACCTCCTATTCTTCATCGGTAGGCCAAATCTGGAGTCCGTTTGGGGCTCCGGAGAGGGGGATCTTCGTTCTTCGTCATCACCAACCCTTCTCCATCGCCAATTCCATGATGCTCCCCACTGGGAGTGAGTAATTCCTTCATAGGCTCGCTGGTCGGTGAGGAGTTGGATGAGATTCATCATGTAATCTAGTTAGTTTTGTTAGGGCCTGATCCCTAATATCCATTATGTTCTGAGATTGATGTTGCTATGACTTAGCTATGCTTAATGCTTGTCACCTTTGGACCGGGTGCCATGAATTCAGATCTGAACTGTTTATGTTATCATCATTATATCCATGTTCTAGATCCGATCTTGCAAGTTATAGTCACCTACTACGTGTTATGATCCGGCAACCCCGGAGTGACAATAGTCGGGACCACTCCCGGTGATGACCGTAGTTTTAGGAGTTCATGTATTCACCATGTGTTAATGCTTTGTTCCAGTACTCTATTAAAAGGAGGCCTTAATATCCCTTAGTTTCCAATTGGACCCCGCTGCCACGGGAGGGTAGGACAAAAGATGTCATGCAAGTTCTTTCCATAAGCACATATGAGTATTTACGGAATACATGCCTACATTATATTTATGAACTGGAGCTAGTGCCATACTGCCCTAGGTTATGACTGTCACATGATGAATATCATCCAACAAATTACCGATCCAATGCCTACGAATTTATCTTATATTGTTCTTGCTAAGTTACTACTGCTATCGTTACTGCTGCACTTCCTACAAAACTACTGCTATCACTGTTACCGATATTATTGCTGTCACTAATACTATCAAAACTATCATATTACTTTGTTACTGATCACTTGCTGCAGATAATTAATCTCCAGGTGTGGTTGAATTGACAACTCAGCTCCTAATACTTGCAAATATTCTTTGGCTCCCCTTGTGTCGAATCTATAAATTTGGGCTGAATACTCTACCCTCGAAAACTGTTGCGATCCCCTATACTTGTGGGTTATCAGCCGGCGTCGGCCGGGCGGTAGCAGAGCATTTCACGCGCCATGAGCAGCACAACCTGCGCGTTTTGCCGCCCGCGGCGGCCTAAGGAGGAGGAGGCCTTAGCGGCGCGACTGTCGGGCTGCACAGAAGGGTGCATGGAGGAGTCCTGCTGCTCGTGGGCGGCGGGGTCAGTGGCTGCCGCCGCGGCCTCGGCAGAGTGACGGCGGTGCCACGGCTTACGGGCTCCGTCTGGGCTACGCGAGCCGCCCGACGCTCGGCACGAACACGGCGAGCGTCAGCCATGGAGTCGGTGGAGCAGAGACCGAAGTGACGCGGAAGAACAGTGGTGCACCCCTACCTGGCGCGCCAAATGTCAGAATCAGGGCTCCGGGGACCCAAGAGGTTCGAACTCTAGGGTGCGCTCACTGCTACCGCTCTGCCCTACCTCGCATCCTCTCAACTTCATGACGACGCTCTCGCGAGCATGAACTAGCAAGGAAGAACACTAGACACGGTAATTTACCCAGGTTCAGGCCACCTTGCAGTGTAAAACCCTACTCCTACTTTGTGGTTGGAATGCTCTCGCGAGGGAGGATGTGAGCACAAGGGTTGTGGGGAAGAAGAAGTCGATCCAAGGGGCTTGGCCTCTTTTACGGTGGCACCCTGCCCTCCTTTATACTAGCCTCGGTTCTCTTCCCCCAAAAACACTTGGCGGGAAGGGTTGCCACAATGGCCAGTTTGAAGGGGGACAGGGGTGCAGTCTATCCTGACAAAAGCAGTCTTTGCCAGCAAAGCTACCGCCTATGACGCGGCGGTGGGCTCGGTGATGACCTTCGCCCTGGCGCGCCCACCGTCCTGGCCTTCATGCACCGAATCGAGAACCTTTGGGGATTGTCTTGGGAACTGGTGGATGGCCTGGCTCCCTTAGCACGAAAGGGGAAAGCCTCCTCATCCATGCCTGCTGGCACTCCTCTGGTTTCCTTCGTCGTCGCGCGTGTCACCCATGTGATGGGCGCAGGGCCGTGCGACCGGGCTGAAGAGCCCTCAAGTTGCTTGCCTCAGGGGAAGAGGCCTTGGGAGGCAGCCTCATGAGACCGCCTCGGGAGAGGGCCTCGGTGGCGCTTGCTGATGTGTGTTGGGAAACATTGCATGGAAACACAAAAAAATTCTACGCACACACAATGATCTATCCATGGAGATGCATAGCAACGAGGGGGGAGTGTGTCTACATACCCTCATAGACCGTAAGCGGACCCATTTCACAACGCGGTTGATGTAGTCGAACTTCTTTGCGCTTCAACCGATCAAGTACCGAACGCACGACACCTCCGCGTTCTGCACACGTTCAGCTCGGTGACGTCCCTCACCTTCTTGATCCAGCAAGACGTCAAGGTATTAGATGAGTTCCGTCAGCACGACGGTGTCGTGACAGTGATGGTGAAGTGATCTCTACAGGGCTTCGCCTAAGCACTACGAAAATATGACCGGGGGTGTAAACGGTGGAGGGGGGCGCCACACACGGCTAGGCAATTGTCTATTGTGTGCTAGGCGCCCCCTCCCACACACATATATATAGGTGGGAGGGAGGGTGGAGCAGCCAAAGGAGGCGCCCAAGTAGGAGGAATCCTACTTGGGATCCCTCCCAAGCCGCGGCCCCTCCTTTCCTTATTTGGAGTGCTGGGAAAGGCAGAGGAGGGTGGCGCCCCCCCTTTTCCTTTCTCCCATGAGAGGGAATGGCAGGAGGGGCTAGACCTCCCCCTTTTCCTTCCCTAGGGCTGGCCAAACAATGGAGGGGGCGCACAAGCCCCCTTGTGGGCTGGTCTGTCCCCTCCTTTGGCCCATAAGGCCCATAACTTGCCGGGGGGGGGGTCCCCGGAACCCCTTCCGGTGACCCGATTCCTTCCCGGTACGTCCCGAAACACTTCCAGTGTCCAAATACTATCGTCCTATATATCAATCTTTACCTCTCCACCATTTCGAGACTCCTCATCATGTCCGTGATCTCATCCGGGACTGCGAACAACATTCGGTCACCAAAACATATAACTCATATAACACTATATTGTCAGCGAACGTTAAGCGTGCGGACCCTACAGGTTCGAGAACTATGTAGACATGACCAAGACACCTCTCCGGTCAATAACCAATAGCGGAACCTAGATGCCCATATTGGCTCCTACATATTCTACGAAGATCTTTATCGGTCGAACCATTATGACAACATATGTAATTCCCTTTGTCTATCGATATGTTACTTTCCCGAGATTCGATCGTCGGTATCTTCATACCTAGTTCAATCTCATTACCGGCAAGTCTCTTTACTCGTTCCGTAATACATCACCTCATGACTAACTCCTTAGTCGTTTGCTTGCAAGCTTATGATGTGTATTACCGAGAGGGCCCAGAGATACCTCTCGATACTCGGAGTGACAAATCCTAATCTCGATCTATGCCAACTCAACAAACACCTTCGGAGATACCTATAGAGTGTCTTTATAATCACCCAGTTACGTTGTGATGTTTGATAGCACACGAGGTATTCCTCCGGTATCCGGGAGTTGCATAATCTCATAGTCGAAGGAATATGTATTTGACATGAAGAAAGCAATAGCAATAAAACTGAACGATCATAATGCTAAGCTAACGGATGGGTCTTGTCCATCACATCATTCTCCTAATGATGTGATCCCATTATCAATGCTTAGGAAACCTTAACCATCTTTGATCAACGAGCTAGTCTAGTAGAGGCTCACTAGGGGCACGGTGTTTGTTTATGTATTCACACATGTATTGAGGTTTCCGATCAATACAATTCTAGCATGAATAATAAACCTTTATTATTGTAGGAGATATGACCTATAGGCAATAATAAATGTTATTGATTATCTCCCTGTTCATAATTATGTTTATGTTCCATGCTATAACTGTTGTGGTTCCCGAGCCCGTATATCCATAAAGGCTCTGGGGAGAACCCATATGCACGTGTGGAATAATAAACGGTAAAATGTATTCCTAGTCGTGCCTCTAAGACTAGCTCAAGTGTTGCATGATGATTATGTTTTCCCAATCATGGGCATGTCTATGCCAAGCAATTTTGAGGGCACAATGTCAGGAAGGACATTTGTGTTGAATCAACCCGAATTGATGTTATGCTATGAGATACATTCGTCACAAGTTAATGGTTTATAACACAGAGATAGTTAATGTTTGCATAATTCCTTAGACCATGAGAGTATCGAGTTTCTTCATGCTTGCTTCATGAACTTTGGGGTTTGTTAAACGTCATCCGTAACTGGATGGCTATTACGGCGACTTACGGGTTCATGGGAAAGTATGTTAAGTGACTTGATAGCTCGAGATTGGGATTTGCTCCTCCGACGATGGAGAGATATACTCGGGCCCTCTCGGTGTTACGGTGTCCATCATCGTCTGGCCAGACACTTTGTGATTGATGCCGGAACACGAAACGAGAAAAGAGAACAAAACCGGTAACGAGGTAACTAGCATAGTGGACAAGTTGTTGATCCACGGGAATGCCAACATGTCTCACCTCGGGTATTTGTAACATATCGCGAAGCAACAGGAATAGCACACGGCAACTGGAGGTTCACTCGAATATTTATTCGTGTGGGTATAGGGGTCAATATGGGTGTCCACGCTCCGATGTTGATCATTGATCGGAAGGGGTTCCGGGTCATGTCTATACTTCACCGAACCTATAGGGTCACACGCTTAAGGGTCATCTATCTGCTGAATACTAGACAGGGAGTCTGAGAGAAAATCACAGAAAAAGTTTCGGACAGCGGAATCGTACCGCAGAGAGAGGTCATCGGATAAGTTTCGATGATACCAAAAAGTTGTTTCGGGATACACCATTAAGTCAAATTGGTTTCGGCACATGCCTGATAATTCTTGGAGGATGCCAGAATCATTCTGGAAGCTTTTTGGAATTTTCAGAAATAAAAACCAAAAATGTTTCGGAGCTGCCGGTACCGCTTTGGTTGTTTTTCGCAGATGAAATTCACTAATCTGAAATTCTTTCAGAACGAATCCAAAATCATTTTAGTGGGTACTGGAATTATTCTAAGACCCACAGAAATATTTTCGGATTTAATGGACGCGAAAAATTGTCTTCATGAATAGTGAAAACGCATTCTTGTTTGCTTTTCGCAGATGAAAATCACTAAACCGAAATTGTTTCGGAACGCGTTGAAAATTATTTTAGTGGGTACTGGAAATGTTTTGAGCCCACATAAATATTTTCAGTTCGAACGGACGCTGAAAAATGTCGTCATGAATAGTGAAAGTGCTTTTTGCTTGGCTTCTTGGAGAAGCCACCTTGAGGGCCTTTTTGGTATTTCCCCCCTTGGCTTCTTGGAGAAGCCACCCTTGGGCTTGGCCTATAAATAGGGGTGGAGGGGGCTGCCTAAAGGATCATCCCTTGCTCTCATACACATGCCATGCATTATCTGGCTTCTTCTCTCCCTCCCACGAAAAGAGTTTCGTAGAGCCATAAGGCTGTCTGGGTTCCGGCAGGAACTAGTTCTGGACGGCGAAGCCCTGCCGGATAGATGACACCGTATGTGTGCAACTCTGTAGAGAGATCGTAGTTTCGGTCTTAGTTCGTGCGTGCCTCCCGAAGGGCTGTCCGTGTGACCGTCCGAGTTTCGAAGGTTCTCCCGAAGGGCTGTCCGAGTGACCATTCGAGTTTCGAAGGTCCTCCCGAAGGGCTGTCCGCGACACCGTCCGGGGGGCTGTTCGACCGCCTCCCGGAGGGCTGTCTGAGGAGCAGATGAGGGTTTACATCCTCGCGGTTGGGAGGTTGTAAATCCTAGCTGCGGGGATCTGCACCGCCGATCGTCATCGACTCTACTTCCCGCTACGCTACGAGTCGGTAACGAAAAGATCAAACCATGTATGCAGTCTCCATAGTGGTCCTGGGCTGGTGCGTAGGTCAGAAATTTTTTGTTTTCTGCTGCGTTACCCTACAATTATGAATAAGGAAATATAAGATAACAACTTTATTATTGCCTCTAGGGCATATTTCCTTCAACGTGTGTCTTGCCTCGTGAGGGTCTTGCTCGTGAAGTCCAATAGAGGGCCACTCATTGGGCCCGGGATATGCGCCGTGTGCCGGGCCGCAGGTAGACAGGCCTGGGTACCCCCAATAGCACGGGCCTGACAACCTCAGTATGAGTTCCATGCCGAACAAAGGCCTAACTCAGAAGCCAATGCCCAAAATGCCAAGGCTTCACGATGGTACATCAACTGAGTGCTCCTTCAGCGTGCTTAACTTAAAACAACACAATACCTTCTTTGATAGAGCCAAGAATCCATACAAGAAGCTGATGACCCACAAGTATAGGGGATCAATCATAGTGCTTTCGATAAGTAAGAGTGTCGAACCTAACAAGGAGCAGTAGGAAATGACAAGCGGTTTTCAGCAAGGTAATTTCTGTAGGCACTGAAATTGCCGGTAACAATTAGTTTGATAACAAGATAATTTGTAACGAGCAAGTAATAGTAACGGTAATAAAAGTGCAGTAAGGTAGCCCAATCCTTTTTGTAGCAAAGGACGGGCCGGAACGGTCTCTTATAGTAAGCAAAGCGTTCTTGGGGACACACGGGAATTCCATCTAGTCACTTTATCATGTTTGTTTGATTCGCGTTCGCTACTTTAATATGATATGTGGGTGGGTCCGTGCTTGGGTGTTGTTCTTACTTGAACAAGTCTCCCAATTATGATTAACCCCTCTCGCAAGCATCCGCAACTACGAAAGAAGAATTAAGATAAAATCTAACCATAGCATTAAACTTATGGATCCAAATCAGCCCCTTACGGAATAACACATAAACTAGGGTTTAACCTTCTGTAACTCTAGCAACCCATCATCTAATAACTACTCCACAATCATTCCCTTAGGCCCAAAGATGGTGAAGTGTCATGTAGTCGACGTTCACATAACACCACTAAGGGAATCACAACATACATATCGAACGAATACCAAATTCACATGATTACTTATGACAAGACTTCTCACATGTCCTCAAGAACAAAAGTAACTAGTCACAAAACATATTCATGATCATGATCAGAGGGGTATTGAATTGCATAATAGATCTGAACATATAATCTTCCACCAAGTAAACCATCTAGCATCAACTACGAGATGCAATCAACACTACTAGTCACCCACAGGTACCAATCTGAGGTTTTAATACAAAGATTGAACACAAGAGATTGACTAGGATTTTGAGATGAGATGGTGCTATTGAAGATGTTGATGATGATTGGCCCTCCCACGATGAGAGGGTTGTTGGTGATGACGATAGCTTCGATGTCCCCCTCCCAGAGGGAAGTATCCCCGGCGGTATCACTCCGCCGGAGAGCAAAAGAGCTCCTGCCCAAGTTCCGCCTCGATATGGCGGCGCTCCATCTCAAAAGTCATCTCCTTACTTTTTCTAGGGCAAATGACCTTATATACCAGAAGATGGGCATCGGAGGCTGGCCAGGGGGTCCACTACCCACCAGGGCGTGCCAGGGGAGTAGGCGCGCTCTGGTGCCTAGTGGGCACCTGGGTGGCCCCCTCTGGTTTATTTTCCCCAATACTTTTTGTATATTCCAAAATAAATCTCCGTAAAATTTCAGCTCATTTGGAGATGTGCAGAATAGATATCTCTGATGTTGATTTTTCAGGTCCAGAATTCCAGCTGTCGGTAATCTCCCTCTTTGTGTAAACCTTGCATAATATGAGAGAAAAGGCATTAGAATTACTCCACAAAGTGTTATATTGAATAAAAAACACTATAAATAACAGTAGGAAAACATGATGCAAAATGGACGTATCAGAAGCCACGAATGCCTTCTGACCGATTCTAGAGCTATCTGCAGCGCAACTACTACATGTGCATCATATACAATCAAGACAGGATTTTCCTCATGAGCGTCTCTGTTGTGATGCCATGGCTGGTCTGTTGTGCTTAGAAGAAGGCCTTGACTGCTTCAGAGATTTTGTCCTGCTTCCTTTTGTTGTGGACAAGGAACATTGGAATGAAGAATTGCTGCTCCAGTTATATGGCACATTGCACATCTCAGGCTACAACAGGGATCCGAAGACATGGATCCTTGAGTGGATGACAGGTTGTCACACCCTGATTTTTGGCCCTTTCTTTTTCTTTTGATTTTCTGAATTTTTTGCTTGAGTTTTCTTTTTCTGTGGCTATGTGGTCTGGAAACTGAAGAAGATGACCTCTTCTTTCTTTCCAAAGTGGCTTGTCATCCCCATATCCATCCCAAGGCTTTGCCATTTGCATCTTGGACCAACCCCAATATTCTTTTCCTTGGGAATATTCATTTTTCTATTAAAGGAATAATCCTTTTTGCCCTAGGTTGTGAAGCAACCTATATTTCCATCCCTCCTAAAATTCCAAAATAATTCTCATAAATTGTTTGGGTCATATATTCCTCAAATATGGCAAAATATTTTATTTGCCATGTTCCTCACCATGCTCAATTAATTCCTTTCCTATTTTGTCCTGAATGGAAGTTTGTGAAGCAAGTCCCATTTACCTTTGTCCAATTGACCTCAAACTTTTTGGACACCTTTTCATGTCCAAATCATTGCCTCATGCAAAAATTCAACTCCATTTGCCTAGTAAATATTCCTGAGCAATTTTTCAAAGTTCCTGTCTGAGGGAATTCATTGTGAAGGAAGTACTAGCTAGGTTAATCCAATTGAGTTGAATTTTTGCATGGTCCTTCTTATCATCAAATAAAAACTCTCCTCAAGATTTGAGCTCATTTTATCCATCCATGTGAGCACACCTTCAAATCTTTATTTCTGTCCAAATTTTTAGTTAGTGAAGCAAGTATATTTTATCTTGCTCCATTACTGCTGAAAGTTTTCCAGGACCTTCTCCTACCCAGATACCCTCCCTCCACCAATTTTGGGACCAACTCATCAAGCCCTTATTTCTCTAGCATTTTCCCAAGTTTCCGGACACAAAGGATAGTTGTGAAGGAAGTACCATTTTGGCAAGTCCATTTGGTATGAAATTTTTACAGCATCTTCATATGTCGAAATAACCTTGTCTTGCCAAATATCAGCTCAAGTGGCTTCATCATTTGAGTGCATCATCACAATCTCTTTTCTAGACCATTTTGGTCACAAAGAAAATATATTAATTATTGGTCCATTTATCCTCAAACTCCCCAGGATCGCAGTCCTTCCTCAGTTAAACCTCTCAGACAACAGCTTTGGCTCCAATCAATTTCCTGTTGATCACGAGTGCACATCCAAATTTGCAACAACAAACTTCAATGGAGTAATCACATCGATCCAGAGCCTGCCTTGTTAATCTATCACCTCCTGTCTTTTCCTGGGAGAAGGGACTACACCTTAGATAGCGTTTGCCGGCCTCTCGAGTCCTCTCCATGCCCGTCAGCGCGGTGAACACTGACTTGGCATGAAGTGGACGCGAGCTGGCTGTCGTTTTGCTCGGGCCCCTTCTCTGCTCAACGTTCCAGTGCGCCCGTGCATGTCCAGCGTGTTCCCATCGTCGTCGCCGTCCCCCTGGACCTCTCTCCCCCTCCGACAGCCCGCTCGCTCGCGCTCGTCGCCGCGCGCCCACGGGAAATCTGTAGCCGGCCGTCGTCTTCCTCTGTTGGCTTCTTCCCCCTCGTGATCTTTGGCCTTGCGCTACTCCGTGAACCCCTCTGAACCTATCTCGCGTCGCCGTCCGAGCTTGGCCGCGAGCACACGCGTACGCGGCCATGGCCGAGCCACGGCCACGCATCCGCGGCCTCCTCCCTCGGCCACGGCTATAAATAGACCTCCCTGAGGCCATCCGAGCACTCCACCAGCTCCACTTTCCTCCTCTACCCCTCCCCGAACACCCCCCGGAGCTCGAGCCGCCCTCCTCGCCCTCCATTGCCACCATAGCCGCCGCCGGTGCCCGGCTAAATTAGCTCGAGCCGAGCCCTCCCTCTCCTCATAGCCACCACCACGACATTCCCTAGAGTCCAGAGCCCCTCCCCATCCCCTCATTGAGTCGCCAGAGCCCCTATTGCCGTCGTCCCTAAGCTGGGTCGCCGCCGCCCGTGCTCTCTGTGATGGTGAGCCGCCGCGTCCCCGTTACTCCTCAGCTTCCCCAACCGGTCCAGGCGGCTGCGCCGTGTCACGCCGAGCTCATCCAGGTGCGGAGCGCCGCGGGAGGCGTCCGGAGTCGCCGGGACGAGCGCCGGTGTCGTGCCCCTCCCTCTGCTTCGTCGGGCGCTAGCGAAGGAAGACGAAGACGAAGGCTAGTCGGGCCCCATCCCTGCGGGACCCACCAGTCAGCGAGACTAGGCCCGGCCCTGCACCCTGCTGACTGGATTAAGTGGAGGCGGAAACTACCAAGTACGTTTTCGCTTTCAGAAAGCGTATTATCGCTCTCGTTCAATAAAAGTACGTTTTCCTTTTCTGAAAGCGTATTTACTCTCTGTTTCACCCTGGAATGTGTTTTCCCTAAGCGAAGGCATATTCTTTAAAGTACGCTTTCTGTTTTTCTGTCCAGGCCCAGTTTGTAAAGATTTTTCTTACAGATAGGTCCCTCGTAAAAAACCCCGCCTAACTTTTTGACCGTAACTCCGATCGAGGTGAATCCAAAGCCTATGTTTTCGTCTCGTCGAGCCCGTTATGTTCTTATCATTTTCACTATGGTTTGACATAATGGAAATGACATTATTTCCCTTGCCCCTAATCACCCCCTCCGAGGGAGAACACTTTTCCAACGATTCCTTCCGCGAGCTTTCCGCACTTCTCCCCGGTGTATTCTTCACCCCCATGCAAGCCACAACAACCACTTGCATGATTCCATGCAGTAGCCATGGTTTTATACTTGAACATTTAAATAAGTGCTTGTTTGTCTGCAACTGTTATCAGTGTTTCGGTTACGCTTATGGATCTATGTTTATTTTCATGCTATGTTCATATGCACCTGGTTATCATGTATTCTTACTAGTATTATTTTCGTATGGCATGCTTGGTAGTAGTACATGTGGGTATTGGTCATGTTCTTCAGTGCATGATCATCGTCTGCTACCGAGTACCGTTGGTATACATGTTCCTTTGCATCTAGCTGGTTATATGTTTGCTTGGTAGTAATCTTGATATGTTCTTGCATGGTATTTCTTTATGATGCTAGTGGTGTAACACCCCAGATGTAACTTTCCATATTTGTAACTCCAACTCTTACCATTTTCGGCTATGTGCTATGATATTCCCTTCGTGGTCAGGTGTTATTTTTCGTTTTGCATTTTGTCCATGTCATGCATCTCATATCATGTCATCATGTGCATCTCATTTGCATACGTGTTCGTCTCATGCATCCGAGCATTTTCCCCGTTGTCCGTTTTGCAATCCGACACTCCCACATGCACCGGCGCACCCCCTTTTCGTTTCTTTTTGTGAGCGGGTGTTGAACGTTCTCGGAATGGAAGATCAAATTCAAGGCTTTCTTGCCAACCTCATAGTCTCTCCTACTTTGGAAGATCAAATTCGTGAGGCACAACTCCCGGATACCATGGTGAAGAAGGTGAAACGTGGCATCGACAAGGGTCTTTCCAAATACAAGTGCTATCGCATTGATGACAGAGACACTTTATTCTTCGAGGACCGGATTGTGGTTCCTAAAGGTGATCTAAGGAAAGTCATTATGAACGAGGCGCACAATTCTCTTCTTTCCATTCATCCTGGAAGTACGAAGATGTACCATGACCTCAAGCAGTCGTATTGGTGGACTCGAATGAAACGAGAAATCGCTCAATTCGTGAACGAATGTGATGTCTATCGAAGAGTGAAAGCAGAACATCAACGACCAGCTGGTCTCCTCCAACCTCTTGCTATCCCAGAATGGAAGTTTGATCATATCGAAATGGACTTCGTGACTAGATTTCCAAAGTCCAAGCGTGGAAATGATGCTATCTTCGTTGTCATCGACAAGCTTACTAAAGTGGCTCATTTCCTTCCAATCAAAGAATCAATCACAGCAGCTCAGTTGGCAAAGCTATACACCTCCAGAATTGTCTCCTTGCACGGCATTCCACAATTGATTTCTTCAGATCGTGGAAGCATCTTCACTTCTAAGTTCTGGGATTCCTTCCAGAAGGCCATGGGCACCAACATTCGCTTCAGCACAGCTTTCCATCCTCAAACTAGTGGCCAAGTCGAGCGAGTAAATCAAATTCTTGAAGATATGCTCAGGGCTTGTGTCATTTCCTTTGGCATGAAATGGGAAGATTGTCTTCCATATGCCGAATTCTCCTACAACAACAGCTTCCAAGCAAGTTCGGGCAAGGCCCCATTCGAGATTCTCTATGGCAGAAAGTGCCGTACTCCTCTCAATTGGTCAGAGACTGGTGAACGCCAACTTCTTGGCAATTACTTAATCACAGAGGCTGAAGAAATGTGTAAAGTCATCCGTGAAAATCTCAAAGCTGCGCAATCGCGCCAGAAGAGTTACTATGATAGTAAGCACCGTGACTTGGTTTTCGAGATCGGAGACCATGTCTACCTCCGCGTCTCTCCAATGAAAGGCACTCGTCGCTTCGGTATCAAAGGGAAGCTTGCCCCTAGATACGTGGGTCCTTTCAAGATCATTGGCAAAAGAGGCGACCTCGCCTATCAACTTGAGCTTCCCTCCAACTTCGCAAACGTGCACGGTGTGTTCCACGTGTCACAGCTTCGCAAGTGCTTCAAGACGCCTGAGCGCACCATCAACTTCGAAGAGATTGATCTCAAAGAAGATTTGTCTTATCATGAGCATCCCGTTGCCATTCTTGAAGAAACTGAGTGCAAGAATCGCAACAAGTCTATCAAATTCCTGAAAGTGAAGTGGTCGCGCCATTCCGACCGAGAAGCCACCTGGGAGCACGAGGACCATCTCCGTTCCGAATATCCGGAGTTCTTTCAGTCCTAGATCTCGGGACGAGATCCTCTCGTAGTGGTGGAGTGTTGTAACACCCCGGATGTAACTTTCCATATTTGTAACTCCAACTCTTGCCATTTTCGGCTATGTGCTATGATATTCCCTTCGTGGTCGGGTGTTGTTTTTCGTTTTGCATTTTGTTCATGTCATGCATCTCATATCATGTCATCATGTGCATCTCATTTGCATACGTGTTCGTCTCATGCATCCGAGCATTTTCCCCGTTGTCTGTTTCGCAATCCGACACTCCCACATGCACCGGCGCACCCCCTTTTCGTTTCTTTTCGTGAGCGGGTGTTGAACGTTCTCGGAATGGACCGAGTCTTGTCAAGTGGCCTTGGTATACCACCGGTAGACCACCTGTCAAGTTTCGTGCCATTTGGAGGTCGTTTGATGCTCCAACGGTTAACCGGGTAACCGCAAAGTCCTTTTGTGTGTTGCAGCAAAACCCCCCTCCAAACAGCCCAAAACCCCTCTAAGTCCCTTCCATGCTCTCGGTCGTTCGATCACGATCGTGTGGGCCAAAACCGCACTCCATTTGGAGTCTTCTAGCTCCCTCTACCTATAAAAACACCCCCCTCCGAAATCTTCGCAGATCAAACCCTAGCAAAAATCACCCCGCCGTCACCGGACGTGTCCACTCCGGGCGGACGCTTCGCCGCCGCCGTGCCCGACCAACGGGATGCCGACAGGTGGCGCCCCGCGCCCACATCGCCACCGGCCCGCCGGGGCCCGTGCGGGGCCCTCCCGGCCCGCGTCGCCTCCGCCCGCCGCCCCGCGGCCCGCGGCTCCCAGCGCCGCCGCGCCCGTCGCCTCCGCCGCGGGAGCCCGCGCCCGCCGCCTGCCGTACCTCGCCGCCTCCGCCGACCGTCTCCGTCCGCCCCGACGCCGGCGCGCCGCCTCCCCGCGCCCGAGGACTCCGGCGACCGCGCCTGTGACGCCCCCGATTTGACCGTACACTAATCATGCACGCAAATGTGTACGATCAAGATCAGGGACTCACGGGAAGATATCACAACACAACTCTAAAACATAAATAAGTCATACAAGCATCATAATACAAGCCAGGGGCCTCGAGGGCTCGAATACAAGTGCTCGATCACAGACGAGTCAGCGGAAGCAACAATATCTGAGTACAGACATAAGTTAAACAAGTTTGCCTTAAGAAGGCTAGCACAAACTGGGATACAGATCGAACGAGGCGCAGGCCTCCTGCCTGGGATCCTCCTAACTACTCCTGGTCGTCGTCAGCGGGCTGCACGTAGTAGTAGGCACCTCCAGTGTCGTAGGTGTCGTCGTCGACGGTGGCGTCTGGCTCCTGGACTCTAGCATCTGGTTGCGACAACCAGGTAGAAAGGAAAGGGGGAAAAGAGGGAGAGAAGCAACCGTGAGTACTCATCCAAAGTACTCGCAAGCAAGGAGCTACACTACATATGCATGGATATATGTGTAAAGGGGCATATCAGTGGGATGAACTGCAGAATGCCAGAATAAGAGGGGGGATAGCTAATCCTGTCGAAGACTACGCTTCTGGCCATCTCCATCTTGCAGCATGTAGAAGAGAGTAGATTGAAGTCCTTCAAGTAGCGTCGCATAGCATAATCCTACCCGGCGATCCCCTCCTCGTCGCCCTGTTAGAGAGCGATCACCGGGTTGTATCTGGCACTTGGAAGGGTGTATTTTATTCAGTATCCGGTTCTAGTTGTCATAAGGTCAAGGTACAACTCCGGGTCGTCCTTTTACCGAGGGACACGGCTATTCGAATAGATAAACTTCCCTGTAGGGGTGCACCACATAACCCAACACGCTCGATCCCATTTGGCCGGACACACTTTTCTGGGTCATGCCCGGCCTCGGAAGATCAACACGTCGCAGCCCCACCTAGGCTCAACAGAGAGGTCAACACGCCGGTCTAAATCCTATGCGCGCAGGGGTCTGGGCCCATCGCCCATTGCACACCTGCACGTTGCGAGGGCGGCCGGAAGCAGACCTAGCCTAGTGGCGTTCCAGTCCAATCCGGCGCGCGCCGCTCCGTCGGTGACGTCAAAAAGAGCTTCGGCTGATACCACGACGCCGGGATACCCATAACTACTCCCGCGTAGATGGCTAGTGCGTATAGACCAAATGGCCAGACTCAGATCAAATACCAAGATCTCGTTAAGCGTGTTAAGTATCCGCGAACGTCGACCAGGGCCAGGCCCACCTCTCACCTAGGCGGTCTCAACCTGCCCTGTCGCTCCGCCACAAAGATCCACTTGCGGGTACTCCTACGAGCCGACCTGACTTTAGTCATCACATGTGTCATGTATATAGTATAAAGTGTATACCCGTGATCACCGCCCAAGTGATCACGGCCCGATAGTATAGCACAGCAGACGGACAAGAATGTAGGGCCACTGATGGAAAACTAGCATCCTATACTAAGCATGTAGGATTGCAGGTAAAGGTAACAACAGTAGAAACAAGGACAGGCTATGCATCAGGATAGGATAACGGAAAGTAGTAACATGCTACACTACTCTAATGCAAGCAGTATAGAGAAGAATAGGCGATATCTGGTGATCAGGGGGGGGCTTGCCTGGTTGCTCTGGCAAGTAGGAGGAGTCGTCAACTCCGTAGTCGAACTAGGCAGCAGCAGTGTCGGTCTCGTAGTCTACCGGAGAGAAGAGGGGGAAGAAACAGTAAATACAATGCAAACATAAGCATGACGATGCGTGACATGACAATGAGCAGTCCTAGGTGTGTCCTAACGCGACAGTAGGTGGTACCGGCGAAGGGGGGGAACATCCGGGAAAGTATTCCCGCTGTTTCGCGTTTTCGGATAGACGGACCGGAGGGGGAAAGTTGCGAGTTCGATAGGTTAGGGAGGTGTGGTGGACGAACGGACTGCGCATCCGGATTCGTCTCGTCGTTCTGAGCAACTTTCATGTAGAAAGTATTTTCATCTAAGCTACGGTTTAAAAGATATGATTTTCTAAAGATTTACTAATTTCTGGAATTTAATTAATCATTTAATTTAGTTCGAAATTGGATTTATGACATCAGCATGATGTCATGCTGACTTCAGCAGTCAACAGGGGTTGACTAAGTCAAACTGACATGTGGGTCCAGTGGGACCCACCTGTCATTCTCTGTTTAGGTTAATTAGGGTTTAGCTAAACTAATTACTGTTTAATTAAATTAGCTAATTAATTAGATTAATTTAAACAGGATTAATTAACTTAATTAATTTAGTTAATTAATTAATTAATTAAATTTATTTTTATTATTTGCTTTATTTATATTATTATTATTATTTTTTTAATTTTTTTTAAACTTGTTCTCTGGGCGGGGCCCATGTGTCATAGGCCCCAGGGGGCCATAGTGGTTTTGGGCGCGGGTGCGGGCACGCAGGCCCGTGGCCACCAGAGGGGCACCGGCGACAGCAGGGCACGGCGAGGCCGGCCGCCGGAGGCGACAGCGGTGAGGCCACGGCGGGGCGGCGCCAGGGCGCGGCGGAGAGGCCTCAGCGGGGTGAGGCGCTGGGCGCGGCCAGCGCGCGGGAGCGCGTACAAGCACGCGCTGGGCGCAGCGGGGGGGGGGGGGGGACGGCGCCGACGACAGTGGCGAACGAGCTAGGGGAGGGGAGGCCGGAGCACAGGGGAAAGAGGAGGGCGCGGGGCTCACAGTGAGCCAGAAGGGGATGGCAGCGGCTCATGGTGGTGCTTGAGGCAGCGAGGTCGGGGGCGACGGTGACGAGGAGGAGGCAGTCCGTCGAAGGCGGAGGCACGTCGAGCTCCGGGCGGCGAGGATCCAGCGACCGGGGCGGCGGGGTGGTTCGGTTCCAGGCGTCGAGCGGCGGGGCGGTCCTGCTTGAGGTGAAGCTGCGGGCGCACGGGGCCTCCATGGCCGGCGGGTCGGGCGCGTCGGGGAAGGCCGTCGCCGTCGGGCGGCGATGGGAGGCGCTGGTCAGCGCCAGCGCGGGAGAGGCGGGGTCGGGGTCAGGGGCGATAGGGATCGCCCGGATCCAGCACAGAGTGGGGAAGGAGTGGAGGAAGGCGGGGCGGCGCTGGGGGTGGGCGTCGAGTGGCGGCGTTGGCGACGGGGACAGCGAGCGCGTCGGGGGACGGGGGCGCCGGCTGCCCCGATCTAGATCGGGTCGGGGGGGGAGGAGCGAGGGAGAGAGGGGGGTGGGGTAGTAGGGGGGCGACGGGGTGGATAGGGTTCCACCGACAAGGGGATAAGGGGAGTGGTGCTGGGCCGCAGCTGGGCCGGCCTGTTGCTGGGCCGGAGCCCAGTTGGGGGTTGCTTTCCTCCTTTTTTTTGTCTTTACCATTTCTTTTTTTGTAGTTTTACAAAAATTACCACTAGTGCCTAAATTTGTATTTAACAAACTACTGTGAGATTAATCCTTAACCCATAATAAAATAGTTTAGCATTTTATAAATTCAATAGGCATTTGTTTAATTGTTTTCACTATTGTTTTAATTGTTTTAGAGCCTTTAAATATTTTATCAAAGCTTGTTTTCTCCACCATGATTACTTACGATTTATTTGACACAACCCGAACATTTTAGTTTTGATATTTGAAAATTTTACTGTTTGCCTATATTTTAGATTTAATTTGAATCGTTTTTGAACTAACTCCAGTTATCAACAGTAACCGAGGTGACGTGGCACCATTAGCAGAGGTTTACTGTAGCTTGATTATCCGGGCGTCACAGCGCCCCCCATCTCCGGCTCCCCTCCCTCGCCGTCTCTCTCCTCCTCCAGCGCGCCAACTCCGTCCGTCCTCAACTCCGG
The DNA here is from genome assembly GCF_002575655.3 of Aegilops tauschii subsp. strangulata. Taxonomy (NCBI): domain Eukaryota; kingdom Viridiplantae; phylum Streptophyta; class Magnoliopsida; order Poales; family Poaceae; genus Aegilops; species Aegilops tauschii. Next base: position 84,081,497 of record NC_053038.3, on the reverse strand, counting down.
CGACTCACCCGAGCTCGAGCCCGCGCCGATCCGATCTGGATCCTCCCGGTTGACTTTTCCCCCTCTCGAATCTTCCAAGTCTTGAGATATTTTCATTATATGCTCCTGTTCATCGCATCATAACTCTCTGCATATAGCTCCGTTTTGTGCGTGTAATATATCTAAATGTTCGTCTCTAGATGCTCCTCATTTTGTTCCATTATGCAATGTTCATTTGAGTCCATCTTGATGCCCAAATCTCTGGTGCAAGAGTGCTATATGCTGTTAACTGCTGTTACTTATCAGAACTTGAGGATTTGTTATTTTTGTTGCTATTGATGTGTGCATCTCATGGGCATGAGCTCTACATGTCTTTTGATGTATGCCATACCATCTTTACAGAGGTGTATGCTATGTATTTTTGTGATCTCTGTGGTGACTAGCACAAGCATGCAAACTAGGCTTCGTGATGTTTCTGATTTCAGGGGCGTAGTAATTTTGCTAAGTCTGTGACTGATGTTATTTTGTTGCTATGTATCCATGTGTCTACAGAGAGATCCATCCTCTTTTTGGAGATGTTCAGTAAGGATGATTTGTAGATATAGTTGTGCTCTAGTGGTCCGCCTTTCCACGGTTGGTTTTACAGTGGTCTCGTAGTGTCTTAAAGAGTCCTTGGCCATGCCGACTCGGGGACGCTTCGTATGTCATGTGCACTGCCTTGTACATGATGGTGCTGTACGATCGAGCTCGTGTGGGCCCCACCACGAAAACTTCGGACGAAATCTCTATCATATGTTTGTTCCGGCTTATTCTGCAAGCCAATACTTTGTTTTGTTTTGAATTGTGGTATTCGAGTTGCTTCGAAGTCAAATGTTGATTCCATACCTTTTTCTAAGTGGCTTCTCAACTTAATGGAAGTGTGATGATTTACTATTGAATTCATTCGTTCATCCTCGTTCGAATGTTTATTGTGAAGACTATATGTTGCAATTTCTATCCGTTGATTCAATTTGCCTATCTGTCTATCAAGATGCTAACGGATGTCACCCTCTTCAGGATGGCTCCGCCAACGCGTCAGAATCCGGAACGCAATGAAGGGGGTCAGGCGAACCCTCTGCCACCACCTCCGCCTCCGGAGGCATGGCAAGCTATCATGGCAGCCACCAACGCCAATGCTCAGATGATTCTGCAACTCTTGCAAGAACGCACCCAAGGGCAAGGCAATCAAGGAAATCAAGGCCAAGGCAACAATCAGCCTCATTTCGCTACCCTCAACCAGTTTCTCGCAAATCAGCCCAAGTCTTTCAGCTACTGTGCCGAGGCCACAGATGCCGATGATTGGCTCGTGGACATCAACAAGCATTTTGAATGTAGCAATGTCAGGCCTGAGGACTTTGTCAAGTTCGCTTCTTTTCAACTCAAGGATCAAGCTACCGAGTGGTATCAACAATACAAAGATTCCAGAGGAGGTCGTGTGATTACCTGGGATGATTTCCATCGAGACTTCAAAGCTCATCACATTCCACAAAGTGTTGTTGAGAGCAAGCGTGAGGAGTTCCACAATCTCAAGCAAGGCAGCATGTCCGTGTATCAATACAATACTCAGTTTCAGAAACTCGCTCGCTTCGCTAAGCAAGACGTTCCTGATGAAAAGAGCATGATCTATCAATTCAGAGGTGGCCTCAGAGAAGATCTGCAATTGCCTCTCGTGCTTTTTGAGCCGACCAAGTATGATGATTTCTACAATATGGCACTGAAGCAAGAGGCTGCTCAGCTCAAGTGTGAGGCTTCTAAGAAGAGAGTCAGGGACGCAGTTCAGTCTTCTTCTTCCTCACTAGTGGCTGCTAAGCAACAGAAGTTCTGGTTGCCTCCTCCTCCTTCGTTTCGTTAGCCTTTCCAGCAGAAGAGCAAAGGTGGCCATGGATCTTCCCACCCACCCAACCCTGGCTATCAGAACAAGTCTCAGAATCAAGCTCCAAAGTCGAATGCTCCTTATCATCGTCCACTCTCGGAGGTGACTTGCAACAAGTGTCAGCAGAAAGGTCACTATGCTAACAAATGCTTCAACCAAAGGCGCCTTCTGCCTCCTCCTCCTATGAGATCTTCCAGCAATGCAGTGGTCAAGCATAATCCCAAGTTTGCAAGGGTTAACATGATGAACGCAGCTCAAGCGGGGGAATCTACTGATGTGATAATGGGTAATCTCTCAGTTAATGATTTTCCTGCGAAGGTTCTTTTTGACACTGGTGCATCGCTTAGTTTCATCTCAAGACCATTTGCATCTAAGCATGAGTTGCATTTCCAAGAATTGCCTAGAACGTTAGCAGTTGTCTCTCCAGGCAAATGCATGAACGCAAGCTACATGGTTTCGGATGTTTCCATCAAGATGGGGAACTATAAATTTCTGTCTAAACCAATTGTTCTTGGTGACTCGGATATTGATCTAATTCTCGGGATGGACTGGCTTTCTAAGCACAAGGCTCAACTTGATTGTGCTGCCAGGGAAATTCAATTGACACACTCTTCTGAGGATGTTATCATCTATGCCGCTCGTGATGAAACCATTCGGTTGTTTTCTCTCAATGAGAAGGGCGAGTTGGATGCTATTTCTCAAATTCCAGTCATTTGTGAGTATCAAGATGTCTTTCCAGAAGAGCTTCCGGGTATGCCTCCTCACCGGCCAGTTGAGTTCGTTATCGATCTTGAGCCGGGCACGGAACCCGTTTGCAAGTGTCCTTACAAGCTTGGACCCAAGGAGCTGAAGGAATTGAAGAAACAGCTCGATGAACAAGAGCGTCTGAGTTTGATCAGACCGAGTTCATCTCCATGGGGTTGTGGCGTTCTTTTTGTCCAGAAGAAGGATGTCACGGACCGACTTTGTGTCGACTACCGTCCATTGAACAAGAAGACAATCAAGAATAAGTATCCACTTCCCAACATCAATGAGCTATTCGAGCAACTCAAAGGTGCTAAAGTATTCTCCAAGCTTGACCTTCGTATGGGTTATCATCAGATTCGCATTCGTGAAGAAGATATTCTCAAGACAGCATTCAGAACAAGCTTTGGTTCTTATGAATATACTGTCATGTCTTTCGGCCTTGTCAATGCTCCTCCAACATTCTCTCGGATGATGAATTTCATCTTCAACCCATATACCAATGAATTCGTCCTGGTGTATCTCGATGATATTTTGGTCTTCTCCAAGAATAAGAAGGATCATGCCAAACATTTGCGATTGGTGCTCGACAAGCTCAGAGAGTATCAATTCTATGCGAAGTTTTCAAAATGTGAGTTTTGGCTTGATGAAGTTCTTTACCTCGGTCATATCATCTCTGCTAAGGGCATCGCTGTTAATCCCGAGAAGGTGTCCGCAATTGTGAATTGGGAACCTCCTCAGAATGTCAAGCAGCTTCGCAGTTTTCTTGGTCTTGCAAGCTATTGCCGAAGATTCGTTGAGAATTTCTCTAAGATTGCAAAGCCTCTTTCCAACCTCCTCCAGAAGCATGTGAAGTATGTCTGGTCTCCTGAGTGTGACGTTGCTTTCAACACTCTCAAAGAGAAACTCGTCACAGCTCCTGTCTTAACTCCTCCTGACGAATCCAAACCATTCGAAGTTTTCTGTGATGCTTCTCTTCAAGGTCTCGGTGCTGTGTTAATGCAAGAGAAGAAAGTTGTGGCCTATACCTCTCGTCAGTTGAAGCCCAACGAAAAGAACTACCCCACTCACGATCTTGAGTTGGCGGCAGTTGTCCATGCATTAATAACATAGAGACATCTCTTATTGGGAAGAAAAGTGGACATATTCACCGATCACAAGAGTCTCAAGTACATCTTCACTCAACCCAACCTCAACCTCAGGCAGACTCGATGGGTCGAAAGGATTCAAGAGTACAATCCGAGTATTGAGTATACTCCAGGCAAGGCCAATGTCATTGCAGATGCTTTGAGCAGGAAGGCTTATTGCAACAGCTTAATCCTCAAGCCATTCCAACCGGATCTTTGTGAAGCTCTCCGCAAGCTGAATCTCCAAGTTGTTCCTCAAGGCTTTCTTGCCAACCTCATAGTCTCTCCTACTTTGGAAGATCAAATTCGTGAGGCACAACTCCCGGATACCATGGTGAAGAAGGTGAAACGTGGCATCGACAAGGGTCTTTCCAAATACAAGTGCTATCGCATTGATGACAGAGACACTTTATTCTTCGAGGACCGGATTGTGGTTCCTAAAGGTGATCTAAGGAAAGTCATTATGAACGAGGCGCACAATTCTCTTCTTTCCATTCATCCTGGAAGTACGAAGATGTACCATGACCTCAAGCAGTCGTATTGGTGGACTCGAATGAAACGAGAAATCGCTCAATTCGTGAACGAATGTGATGTCTATCGAAGAGTGAAAGCAGAACATCAACGACCAGCTGGTCTCCTCCAACCTCTTGCTATCCCAGAATGGAAGTTTGATCATATCGAAATGGACTTCGTGACTAGATTTCCAAAGTCCAAGCGTGGAAATGATGCTATCTTCGTTGTCATCGACAAGCTTACTAAAGTGGCTCATTTCCTTCCAATCAAAGAATCAATCACAGCAGCTCAGTTGGCAAAGCTATACACCTCCAGAATTGTCTCCTTGCACGGCATTCCACAATTGATTTCTTCAGATCGTGGAAGCATCTTCACTTCTAAGTTCTGGGATTCCTTCCAGAAGGCCATGGGCACCAACATTCGCTTCAGCACAGCTTTCCATCCTCAAACTAGTGGCCAAGTCGAGCGAGTAAATCAAATTCTTGAAGATATGCTCAGGGCTTGTGTCATTTCCTTTGGCATGAAATGGGAAGATTGTCTTCCATATGCCGAATTCTCCTACAACAACAGCTTCCAAGCAAGTTCGGGCAAGGCCCCATTCGAGATTCTCTATGGCAGAAAGTGCCATACTCCTCTCAATTGGTCAGAGACTGGTGAACGCCAACTTCTTGGCAATTACTTAATCACAGAGGCTGAAGAAATGTGTAAAGTCATCCGTGAAAATCTCAAAGCTGCGCAATCGCGCCAGAAGAGTTACTATGATAGTAAGCACCGTGACTTGGTTTTCGAGATCGGAGACCATGTCTACCTCCGCGTCTCTCCAATGAAAGGCACTCGTCGCTTCGGTATCAAAGGGAAGCTTGCCCCTAGATACGTGGGTCCTTTCAAGATCATTGGCAAAAGAGGCGACCTCGCCTATCAACTTGAGCTTCCCTCCAACTTCGCAAACGTGCACGGTGTGTTCCACGTGTCACAGCTTCGCAAGTGCTTCAAGACGCCTGAGCGCACCATCAACTTCGAAGAGATTGATCTCAAAGAAGATTTGTCTTATCATGAGCATCCCGTTGCCATTCTTGAAGAAACTGAGTGCAAGAATCGCAACAAGTCTATCAAATTCCTGAAAGTGAAGTGGTCGCGCCATTCCGACCGAGAAGCCACCTGGGAGCACGAGGACCATCTCCGTTCCGAATATCCGGAGTTCTTTCAGTCCTAGATCTCGGGACGAGATCCTCTCGTAGTGGTGGAGTGTTGTAACACCCCGGATGTAACTTTCCATATTTGTAACTCCAACTCTTGCCATTTTCGGCTATGTGCTATGATATTCCCTTCGTGGTCGGGTGTTGTTTTTCGTTTTGCATTTTGTTCATGTCATGCATCTCATATCATGTCATCATGTGCATCTCATTTGCATACGTGTTCGTCTCATGCATCCGAGCATTTTCCCCGTTGTCCGTTTCGCAATCCGACACTCCCACATGCACCGGCGCACCCCCTTTTCGTTTCTTTTCGTGAGCGGGTGTTGAACGTTCTCGGAATGGACCGAGTCTTGTCAAGTGGCCTTGGTATACCACCGGTAGACCACCTGTCAAGTTTCGTGCCATTTGGAGGTCGTTTGATGCTCCAACGGTTAACCGGGTAACCGCAAAGTCCTTTTGTGTGTTGCAGCAAAACCCCCCTCCAAACAGCCCAAAACCCCTCTAAGTCCCTTCCATGCTCTCGGTCGTTCGATCACGATCGTGTGGGCCAAAACCGCACTCCATTTGGAGTCTTCTAGCTCCCTCTACCTATAAAAACACCCCCCTCCGAAATCTTCGCACATCAAACCCTAGCAAAAATCACCCCGCCGCCACCGGACGTGTCCACTCTGGGCGGACGCTTCGCCGCCGCCGTGCCCGACCAACGGGACGCCGACACGTGGCGCCCCGCGCCCACATCGCCGCCGGCCCGCCGGGCCCGTGCGAGGCCCTCCCGGCCCGCGTCGCCTCCGCCCGCCGCCCCGCGGCCCGCGCCTCGCCTGCGGCTCCCAGCGCCGCCGCGCCCGTCGCCTCTGCCGCGGGAGCCCGCGCCCACCGCCTGCCGGACCTCGCCGCCTCCGCCGACCGTCTCCGTCCGCCCCGAAGCCGGCGCGCCGCCTCCCCGCGCCCGAGGACTCCGGTGACCGCGCCCCCCGTCTCCGGCTCCTCTCCCTCGCCGTCTCTCTCCTCCTCCAGCGCGCCAACTCGGTCCGTCCTCAACTCCGGCGACTCACCCGAGCTCGAGCCCGCGCCGATCCGATCTGGATCCTCCCGGTTGACTTTTCCCCCCTCTCGAATCGTCGAAGTCTTGAGATATTTGCATTATATGCTCCTGTTTATTGCATCATAACTCTCTACATATAGCTCCGTTTCGTGCATGTAATATATCAAAATGTTCGTCTCTAGATGCTCTTCATTTGGTTCCATTATGCCATGTTCATTTGAGTCCATCTTTATGCCCAAATCTCTGGTGCAAGAGTGCTATATGCTGTTAACTGCTGTTACTTATCAGAACTTGAGGATTTGTTATTTTTGTTGCTATTGATGTGTGCATCTCATGGGCATGAGCTCTACATGTGTTTTGATGTATGCCATGCCATCTTTAAAGAGGTGTATGCTATGTATTTTTGTGATCTCTGTGGTGACTAGCACAAGCATGCAAACTAGGCTTCGTGATGTTTGTGATTTCAGGGGCGTAGTAATTTTGCTGTCTGTGACTGATGTTATTTTGTTGCTATGTATCCATGTGTCTACAGAGAGATCCATGCTCTTTTTGGAGATGTTCAGTAAGGATGATTTGTAGATATAGTTGTGCTCTATCCATCCATGCCCCTGGTTGCAGTTATAGAGTGCCATAGCATGTCTTAATCTTGCTCTACTTTTGCTATAAAATATTTCTGGCAGATTGCTAACATGATATTCAATGTTGCCAAGATTGTTGTAGTTGATCCATTCATGCTATGTATTTGCTCTTGTCATGGATAGCTTCATAAACATGCCATCTTGCTGTAGATATGCTTGTTTTGTCATGCATTGCTTTGTGGTGAGTGAATCAAGCTCACAAAGATGCCTTCATAATACTGTTTCTGTCATGCTCTGTTTTCTGCTAAGTCTGAAACCTGTTAACGAAACTTGCTATGTTTACATGGTTTCCATCATATTGTCTGTTCCTTTTTGGCTTATGGTCAGTAAGGGACTTTTGTCATATGCATTTAGTAGATTCAATCCATGCCTTGTTTTGCTATGTTAAGTTCCTGTAGCATGTTGTTTGCTTGCTCTGAACTTTGCTACCTGATGCTGTTTCAGCCATGTCCAGTAATTTCACCAAGTCTCTGAACCTGATATCTTTTGCACTTTTTCCATGCTTGTTTGAACCTGCTGTGATGTGATCTAGCCGTAGCTCAGTGTTCATCTTTTGTCAAGCATCTTCTGTAGATTACTGCCATATGATTTATTGGTATGTTGGAGTGCTGTAGCATAGTTACTTGGTGTATTCTAAATGCTATCATGCTGTTAATCGCAGAATCGTGTCATTCTTGTTTTGCTTGCCATTTGCAAACCGTGCATCCGTTTCCGGTGATCTTTATATCGATTTCGACCAAAATCATCTCATCTTTCCAGTGGCATGCTTGGTTTGCCAAGTTACTTCCTTGTTCATCATTTTTCTTCCGGAGCACGCATATTGCACCGCATACCACATCTCGCATATCATACATGTTTTGCATCATGTTTGTGCATTTCCCGTGGTTGATTGTGGTTCCGTTGCTTGTGTTCTTGTTTTGGGTAGAGCCTGGAGACGAGTTCGTGAATGAGGAACCTGTTGAGTACGCTTACGAGGATCAAGCTTTCGACAACTCTGAGAACCTTGCAGGCAAGATGACCATACCCTCGAAATCACTTCTATCTTTGCTTTGCCAGTTGTTCATTCTATTGCTATGCTGCGCTACCTACCACTTGCTATATCATGCCTCCCATATTGCCATGTCAAGCCTCTAACCATCCTTTCCTAGCAAACCGTTGTTTGGCTAAGTTACCGCTTTTTCTCAGCCCTTCTTATAGCGTTGCTAGTTGCAGGTGAAGTTGAAGTTGGTTCCATGTCGGAACATGGATATTTTGGGATATCACAATATCTCTTATTTAATTAATGCATCTATATATTTGGTAAAGGGTGGAAGGCTCGGCCTTATGCCTGGTGTTTTGTTCCACTCTTGCCGCCCTAGTTTCCGTCATACCGGTATTATGTTCCTTGAGTTTGCGTTCCTTACGCGGTTGGGTGATTTATGGGACCCCCTTGATAGTTCGCCTTGAATAAAACTCCTCCAGCAAGGCCCAACCTTGGTTTTACCATTTGCCACCTAAGCCTTTTCCCTTGGGTTTTCGCGAGCCCGAGGGTCATCTTTATTTAAACCCCCGGGCCAGTGCTCCTCTGAGTATTGGTCCAACTTGTCAGTCGCCGGTGGCCACCAGGGGCAACCCTGGGCTCGCCTATCGGAAGCTTGGACAATCGGGTGTGCCCTGAGAACGAGATATGTGCAGCTCCTATCGGGATTTGTCGGCACATTCGGGCGGCTTTGCTGGTCTTGTTTTACCATTGTCGAAATGTCTTGTAAACCGGGATTCCGAGACTGATCGGGTCTTCCCGGGAGAAGGTTTATCCTTCGTTGACCGTGAGAGCTTATAATGGGCTAAGTTGGGACACCCCTGCAGGGTATTATCTTTCGAAAGCCATGCCCGCGGTTATGAGGCAGATGGGAATTTGTTAATGTCCGGTTGTAGAGAACTTGTCACTTGACTTAATTAAAATGTATCAACCGTGTGTGTAGCCGTGATGGTCTCTTCTCGGCGGGATCCGGGAAGTGAACACGGTTTGAGTTATGCATGAACGTAAGTAGTTTCAGGATCACTTCTTGATCATTTCTAGCTTCGCGACCGTTGCGTTGCTTCTCTTCTCGCTCTCACTTGCGTATGTTAGCCACCATATATGCTTAGTGCCTGCTGCAGCTCCACCTCATTACACCATCCTTTCCTACAAGTTTAAATAGTCTTGATCTCGCGGGTGTGAGATTGCTGAGTCCTCGTGACTCACAGATTCTACCAAAACAGTTGCAGGTGCCGACGATGCCAGTGCAGATGACGCAACCGAGCTCAAGTGGGAGTTCGACGAGGAACGTGGTCGTTACTATGTTTCTTTTCCTGATGATCAGTAGTGGAGCCCAGTTGGGACGATCGGGGATCTAGCATTTGGGGTTATCTTATTTGCATTTGGATTTGACCGTAGTCGGTCTATGTGTGGATTTTGGATGAGTTATGAATTAATGTATGTATTGTGTGAAGTGGCGATTGTAAGCCAACTCTCGTTATCCCATTCTTGTTCATTACATGGGATTGTGTGAAGATAACCCTTCTTGCGACAATACCACAATGCGGTTATGCCTCTAAGTCGTGCCTCGACACGTGGGAGATATAGCCGCATCGTGGGCGTTACAAGTGGTCATGCCATGCTCATGCGTAGTGTTATGATCATGCTCGTCAGTATGCCATGTTCATTTGGATATATGATTCATTGTTGTTATGCTCGATGATTGTGTTGCACCTCCATGCTCATGTTGGTATCATGCATTGTAGTTGCATCATGTTATTTTCATATGGCTCGGCTTATTGCATTCAAGTTTAACCGGACTTAAATGAACTTGAACAACTGTTGGCTGAGTCATGGTGCCACCATATCGAGCTGACCAGTGCAAGCACATTTGCCTTTTATGGTAAGGTCCTAACTGGGTCTATTGTCATGCCTCTCGCCGGTGCCTCCAACGAGGGAAGGTTATGCGCGGGCGCTACCTTGGCCGGGTAGGACGGCATAAGCCTTGTGAGCCCGAGTTTGGTCATGTGCACATGTCCCCGTTTGGGACCGTTTATTGTTTTGCCACGATGGTGGCTGTTGATGCCTTTGGTAGGCACGGGGCCACCCATGACTTAGCCCAAAGGGGAGTTGGTCGGAGTGGCCGCGAGAGTGTCATGGGAAGTAGATCGGTTTTGTCAGAATGTCATTGGTCCACCCGAATGGGAGTGTGAGGCCATGGGTTCCGTGGTGTGGGTAAAGTGCGCTACCTGATCTGCAGAGTGTGTGTGTGTTTAATCTATCGATAGCCGTGCCCGCGGATAAGGGCCCAGTTCATAGTTGGTCACACTATGGGTCAACAGTAATAATAATAATGTGCTAATAACAACCCCTGGTTCGATGATGAGAAAGAGGTTGATTGTGATCGTGAGATGATCATCGTGGTATCGAGGATACCGAGTTGTTGGATATTTGTGGTGTTATGCGAGAATCACGGGTAAAGGTCAAGCTCCTTGTGGTCACGTAATGATTACTATGGTATGGTAATACCAAGCTTGATTGGATCCTGAGATGATCGTGTGATGCCCGTGATGGTAAGCTTATGCATGTGATGGTTACGAGGTAACCCGAGCAGAGTAAGTTGGTGCATGATAGCGTCATCATGTTGCATGCTAGTATCGTTATGTTCATATGTTCATGCCATGCTCGTATTGTTCTAGCTGTATCATGTTGTACATGCCATGTTGATCTGATAGTATCATGTTAATCCTTGTTAACCTGTAATTGCCATGCTGTTGTCTGTCTTGATTGCTCTTGGTTGCCATGAGCTTGCAAGTACATTCAATGTACTGACCTGGCGTGTCATGCCAGTTTGCAGGTCATGCCGGATTTGATTGCTTGTTTGCCATGGATCCCTTGTTTGCGAGCTAGGATAAGCGTTCCAGTCAGAGTCCCTGCGGAGTGGAGTTCATCACCATCGTCGCTGTTCCGTTGCTAGAGTTATTCCGCTGCTTCGTGTTGTTCTACTAATTGCATGGAGCAACCGTGGCAGGCGTAGTGTCGCCGTGCTGATGTAATCCCCTTGTATCCATATAGCTTGTAATAAAGAGCTAATTTGTTCTATGCTAAGCAGTCCCATATTCCAGAAGACTTCTCCTTGATCTCCGGGCTGGAATATGGGGCGTTCTGGTTTCTCTGAGTCGGGGTGCCACACAGGTGATACTCATCATGAAGCTAATGCTCAAGATATTCTCGAGCTCACATCCCTGCCCACTCCTGGTGATCTATATGAGCCAGGTTGTCCAGCCCATGAGAAGGAACTTGAACGCATTTTTTAGAAGCCAGAGCCCAACATGAGCTAGATGTTGTCAATGATGAAGCCATTGCCTACTGATGCTGAGTACCCCACTCATTTCGACATCAAGGACATCGAGTACTTGCCCCGCACCATCTATCACATTGTGAGGCATACTCCGTGGCCAATCAACGGGCACTCATCTTCTACAAAGCTTGAAGGCACCATGAAGACATTGTTCTTCTATATACTCAATGGCATACGCTTCAACACACTGATGTCTACTACGCAACTTTATTCTTGTAGACTCGTGTTGGGTCTCCAAGCGCAGAGTTTTGTAGGACAATAGCAATTTTCCCTCAAGTGGATGACCTAAGGTTTTTCAATTCGTGGGAGGCATAGGATGAAGATGGTCTCTCTCAAACAACCCTGCAATCAAATAACAAAAAGTCTCTTGTGTCCCCAACACACCAAATACAATGGTAAATTGTATAGGTGCACTAGTTCGGCGAAGAGATGGTGATACAAATGTAGTAATGATAATAGATATTGATTTTTGTAATAGTAACAAAAAAACAGCAAGGTAACAAGTAACAAAAGTGAGCACAAACAATATTGCAATGCTTAGAAACAAGGCCTAGGGTTCATACTTTCATTAGTTCAATCTCTCAACAGTGCTAACATAGTTGAATCGTATAACAATCCCTCAATGTGTGATAAAGAATCACTCCAAAGTTCTTATCTAGCGGAGAACATAAGAAGAAATTGTTTGTAGGGTACGAAACCACCTCAAAGTTATCCTTTCCGATCGATCTATCGAGCTATTCCTATAAGTGTCACAAACAACCCAGTAGTTCGTACTAAAATAACACCATATGATACACATCAACCAACTCTAATGTCACCTAGATACTCCAATGTCACCACAAGTATCCGTGAGTTGCTTGTACGATATGCATCAAACAACTTCACATTCATAATATTCAATCCAACACAAAGAACCTCAAAGAGTGCCCCAAGATTTCTACCGGAGAAACAAGGATGAAAACGTGCATCAATCCCTATGCATAGATTACCCCAATGTCACCTCGGGAATCCACGAGTTGAGTGCCAAAACATACATCAAGTGAATCAATATAATACGCCATTGTCACCACGAGTATTCATATGCAAGACATACATCAAGTGTTCTCAAATCCATAAAAGTACTCAATCCGATAAAAGTGAAACCTCAAAGGTAAAAAAACTCAGTTCATCACAACAAGATAGAGAGGATAAAACACCGTATGATCCAACTATATTAACAAAGCTCGCGATAAATCAAGATCGTGCAAAATCAAGAACACGAGAGAGAGAGAGAGATCAAACACATAGCTAGTGGTACAAACCCTCAGCCTTGAGGGTGAACTACTCCCTCCTCCTCATGGAGACCACCGGGATGATGAAGATGGCCTCTGGTGATGATTTCCCCCTCCGGCAGAGTGCTGGAAAAGGGCTTTAGATTGAATCGTGGAGGTATAGAGGCTTGCAGCGGTGGAGTCGAAGTTCTAGGGTTATTTCTGGGGGTTTCTATCTTTATATGAATTTTGGCGTTGGAATCACGCAAAGATGGGCCACGAGGTGCCCACTACCCACCAGCCCACCACTTTGGCCCCTAGCGCGCCCTGGTGGGTAGTGGCCACCTCGTGGCTTTTCTGGCCCTCCCATGAAGCTTCGGGGGTCTCTTTTGTTCCAAAAAAAATTGTCAAAAAGTTTCACTGCATTTGGACTTCATTTGATATGGATTTTCTGGAAAACTAAAAACAAGCAGAAAACAAAAACTGGCACTGGGAACTAGGTCAATATGTTAGTCCATAAAAACCATATAAGCCATATAAAAGTGCACCAAATAATACAAAACTATAATAATCATGACATGAATACTTCATCAATTATAGGTATGTTGGAGACGTATCAGCATCCCCAAGCTTAATTACTCCTCGTGCTCAAGTAGGTAAATGATAAAATAAATAATTTATGAAGTGTGAATGCTAGCATAGTGCATAAGTTTGATCAATGATAATTTCAATCACTTTTCCTAGCATCATAACAACAATTCTTTCTCATAAAACTTATCATGATAAAATAGCAATCAACTCACATGTTATGGTTCAAACAATGCATTCTCTTGAAACTTAACAACATATGTTCTTAGTCACCAAACAATTGCAATTAAACTTATTCAACAAAGTCTAAGTAAGAGCTCCCCATACTCAATTATCATATAGTCTTCTATGATTGCTAGTACTCAAAGCATATTTTTAGAACAAACGGCATCCATCAAACACAGAGAAACACTACAAAAAAAGACACATCCGTGACATTTTGGCCTGAACGAAAAGTTTTTCTGTCGTGCTTATGACACTTCTATGACGATAATGGTGACAAAATCACGTATCATCATAGATGTGGTGGGCTCCTACTTCTATGACAAAAAATGGGGTTTTCATCCTTGGCGGGCCGGGACGCACCTGCATGACATTCTTTGGGCCGTCCATGATGGAAAAAATCGTGGTAGAACTGAGGGCGAGGAAAATTTTGGGGAGTTCCCGATTATGGTGGGTGGTCGGGGCCGAGCGATGCACGGAGGTTTGTGCATTTCTCTCGTACACGTACGCGCGCGTGTGCGAGGCGTTGGGCTCTAACGGAACCCGAGCGACGCGTTCACTTACCGAACTTGAGCGATTGCACTAGCTACATTATTGAACCCGAGTGATCGATCCCTTGCTTGTTAACTGAACCCGAGCGATTCCTTCGCTACCGCTACTAACTGAAGCCGATCGAACCTGCCTCTTGATGAACAGTGAATGTTGTTGGGGGTTGGATGAACAGTTCCCGGTGGGGGTTGGATGAACAGGACCCCCGTGGTAGTAGGCCATTGCCGCTCGATGAACAGGACCCCGAAGAGGCCGCCACACCCGTGCCGGTGGGGGATGTATGAACAGGACCCCGTGGGGGGCTGGTTGAACAGTAGCCAGTGGAGGCTGGATGAATAGTAATCCGTGGATGAACAGTGTCTGGTGGAGGCAGGAGGAAGACGTGGTGTATGAACAGTAGTACGCGGAGGCTGGAGGAAGTCAACGGTGGATGAACAGTAGCCCGTGGAGGCTGGAGCGAGGCAGTAGACGGTGGCTGAACAGTAGCCTGTGGAGTCCCGTTTTGCGGTACACCACACCCCTCCCGACGAACAGGACCCCGTTTCGACCGTAGGAGCTCGAATAGAAGTCTGTTTCCTCTGTTTTGCGGTACGCCAGACCCCTCTCGATGAATAGGATCCCGTTTCGACTGGAGCCGGTCAAACAAAAGGCCGTTTCCTCCATACTGCGGTACGCCAGACCCTGTTTCGGCTGTTCCGTCCAAGCCGGTTGACTCCCGATGAACACTACGCATTCCGTTGCCTCCTGATGAACACGACGCAGTTTCTCCGTTCCGACCCAGTCGGTTGGCTTCCGATGAACAGGACGCTGTTGCTGCCGTCCGTTGCCTCTCTATGTAGACGAGCCCTGGCCGTACGTATGCACGAGTAGGCGTTCGAGACACCGCCCGTATGTACGCATGTGGCCGTATTTTTTGGCATGTGGTTGTACGTACGTGTACACGGTTTAGAAGGGACTGCCTGAACTGCTACGTCGGGGGCTCTACTACTACACGTGCGCTGCTTGCTCGGCCATGGTTCATCATTGCAGAGAGACTAATCAACCAGTATGTATATACACGTTCGCGACAAGACAGACAACGTTACGTATGCTACGACCGGGTGGGTCCAAGCTGTTAGGGGGAAGAATACTTTCTTTTGCCCGTAATATGGACGCACTTCCTTGTGTGCAAAGATGTAGCTGGTGGGTCCCAGCTGTTAGGAGGGAAACATTTTTTTGTAAAATACAGCTAAGCCAAAATACAGAGGCCCTTCCGGTAGGTCCTCGCTGTCAGGTGGAGGAATCATTATTTTGCGTGTAATAAGGAGGCACTTCCTTGTTGCGGCCATGGACCCAGCCGTCAACCTCTTCACATACAACCCTCTTCCGATGTAAGTCATTCCTTGACCACGTTGACCATGCCGCGCTGAGAGCGCCAAGGCGGCGGACGACGGCGAGGCCTAGGAAGGGAACGACCCAGAGCCGGGGAAGACTCGACAGTTTTTTCCCACGTGGAGGGGGGTACGAGGGTTTACTGGTTCAGATGCAGTGTGAGGTTGCCATCACCGGAGAATAACAGGAGGTCTGGGTGAGTACAGGGATGGCCAGGCCAGCGATGGGAGTAGGGAGGGGCAGTGAGGCCTGCGCGGCAGCATAGCCGGCCACGGAAGGCAGGAGCAGGCTGCATGGTCGGCGCTGGTTTGGGCGGCTGGAGCAAGAAGACCAGAGGTTGAAGAAGCACGACGACCGTTGGATGGACATCGTACGATCATTGCACTAGTAAGTTGACAAAGCCCTCCGTCCGCGTCAACTTAGTAGGCCCACAAGTTAGCCTCCAAATATGGTGGGTCCCCACTAGCAGGGGGAGTATTCATTTTTTGTGTGCGTATAAGGAGGCACTTCCTTGCGTGCGAAGATATAGCTGGTGGGTCTGAGCTGTCAGTGGGAGGAACGTTTTTTCGTGAAATACAGAGGCCCTTCTGGTGGGTCCCCGCTGTCAGGTGGAGGAATCATTATTTTTGCGTGTAATAAGGAGGCACTTCCTTGCGTGCGGCCGTGGACCTAGCTGTCATCCTCTCCACGTACATTCCTCTTTCGATGGATGTCGTCTGTTGACCACGTTCCACGCCGAGAGCATCAGGGCGGTGGACGACGGCGAGGCCTAAGAAGGGAACGACACAGAGCTAAGGAAGACTCGGCAGTTGTTTCCCATGCGGAGGGGAGTACAAGGGTTTACTGGTTCGTCTACCATCGCCGGAGAATAACAGCAGGTGTGGGTGAGTAGAGAGATGGCCAGGCCAACGATGGGAGTAGGGTGGGGCGGTGAGGCCTACACGGCAGCACAGTCGGCCACGGGAGGAACACTACTAGGGAAAACCTTATACACAGGAGCTTACCAGTAGCGCTTTTTAAATGGCAACGCTGCAACTATTTAGCAGTAGTGCTTGAGCAGAAAGAACGCTGCTACTACTAATTAGTAGTAGCGAGGGGTATAAACCCGCGCTACTAGTAGCCCGGGTTATAAACCTACGCTACTACTAAGTTGATAGTAGTAGCGCGGGTATAAACCCCCCGCTACTACTAAGTGGTCTCCTGTCGTGCCCTCCGAGACAGGCCATAATAGCAGCGTGGGATATAAAGGCAGCTCTACTACTATCAACCTACAGGGCACGGAGGCCCAAACCCAAATTGATCGACACTCTTGATTCCCCTCCGCCTCGCCTAACCCATGCCCCGTGCCCCGAAACCCTAGCCCCCACTCCGCCTCGCCATGCCACCGCGGCCGTCCCTCCAGTTGCTCCTCCTCATGGCAGCCTGCACCTCCGCGGGCGCCTAGGGCTCGGGCCTCCTCCTCGCCGCGCGCCCCCGCTCCCCCCCCCCCCCCCCCCCCCCCCCCCCCCCCCCCCCGCCGCCGCGGGGGGCAGCGCCTCCGCCTCCTCCACTCCTTCTCGTCCCGGTCCCTCGGACTAGCGACCGAGGCGACGCCACCGCGGGGGGCCAGCGCATCCGCCTTCTCCACTCCTTGTCTCGGCAGAGGCGCCGCCGGCGCCAAACGTCCTGCAGGCGACCACCTCGCGGCCACCAGGTCCGGAGGGGGCCGGAGAAGGCGACTTCGACCACCCCAAAGAGGTGACTGCAGCCGCCGCCCTCGGCTTCAAATATCGTTACCATCAGATAATTTGCTCTACGGCTGTTCAGAGTCCATCGTGGTGCCAAGCGGGGCAATGAGGCAGTACAGATCATCTGGTAGTCATGGGGATCAAGTGAATCCGAAGCACGCCCTGACTCTCACTTTTGTGATCCATCTCCTTCGATTGATTTCCTCTAAGTGGTGATGTCTCAGGCACTGCACGGAAGGTGTTTGACAAAATGAGCAAGTAAGGTAAGAGTGGCTTTCATTGTTCTAGTACTACTTGGTGTTTTACTTTCTCTCTGTAATGTACTAATGTGAGTCTAACATTTCCCTAAAGATAGAAAGAAAGAAAGAAAGCTTCAACTTCACCGTGGCACTCACCACTAACTACCAATCTTGTCCTATCACGTACCTGAAAAATACTAAACTAAAAAGCATTGGTGTTGCTCGAAACAGAGGAGCCCCTCCTCTGTTTTTGCCACACTACCATCGGGTCTTCACTTATCCCATGTAGGACATCCACTAACTGAACTTAACTCAGCTGCGCTGTGCTTCCATTCTTCAGAGTACCACATTTCTTTAGTGAAGCTTTGGCTGTGGTCTCTCTTGACAGCAAGTAACCCAGGTTCATGCATTCTGCGTCAGCATTTGCATTACGGCCGTCATTCTGTAATTCCAGTTTGATGGCATCAACTCCGGCAGCAGCGTCGTAGCCGTCAGTCTTCACTTATCCCATCCAGGCCATCCGCTAACTGAACTTAAGTTAACCGTGTTGTGCTTTAGTTCTTCAGTGTACCCTAGCTTGGTAAGGCATCTCTTCTCACTTTGCAGCCCAGTATCTTTTATTGTATGTGCCAGTATTATTCATTCATCCACAAGTTTTGATGTTTCCCATCTTGCGTCTTGGACAAGAGATTTTGTCTGTAGAAAAGCATATCGGCAGCTGGTCATCTATTGTTTGGACTAAAGAATAATCAAGTCCTCCTGATATATGTTTGGATGTTAATTAGATGGTTCATGCATATTTATGTCTACTTCTTCTAGAATTAGTGTGTGACCTAGATTCCAAAACCAGTTCAACATAGATGGCATTGTGAATATGAAATTGAATACAGAACTTGTCCTCTTTGTTTTCATTTCGTTTTGGAAAATCACAGGTCCCTAGAAGAAAGTAGTCTGCAGGGGTCCTCTAGTACTAGTGTTTTTTCTTTGCAGATAAGCATGTTGTTTGTTCATCTGTGATTCGTCCTTGAACTCCTAAAACTTCTGATGAGAAGAATGTTAGTAGATGCACATTTTATCTGCTTCTGCTAGTTTTCATGTGTCCGGTCTTGCCTTTTCGGAGCCTCTACAAGAGGTTTTGTTTGTAGAAAAGTATAGTTGACTGTCCATCTATTTATTTGTAGAATATTATAGCTGACGGTCAGTTCAGCATAGATGCACATTTTTCCTACTGTTTTAGTGATAACATAATAAATAGATGGATTGCTTCTACAAGAGATTTTATTTGTAGAAAAAAGCATATAGGCTGCCTGTTCATTTATTGTTTGAACTAAAACATCCTGATGTCCTGATAAGTCTGGATGTTAGATGGATGCATGCTTCTGTCTGCACCTCTACAAGAGATTTTATTTGAACTAAAACATCATGCTTTTCTGACCAAGTGTATAACTGAACTAAGACATCATACTTCTACAAGAGATTTTATTTGAACTAAAACATCATGCTTTTCTGAATATAACTGAACATCTGAAGCAGCCATGGTGTATATATTTTAAAATTGGAAGTCAGCACCTCCCCGTTTGATTGCTATGGACCTCATAAGAATTACAAGGGATTTTCTTAAATACTCCAAAGGAAAGACTGAATCGATTCTTTATGTACATTTGTAGAAATAAAACAGAATAGATATAAGACGTTTTTGCACTTGTCAAATCTATATGCATTCTTATATAACTATTCACTGCACTTTTCATAGCCGCCGAAGCACCAGAACTGCTCTCTTTGATGGCATTGAAGAAGGTGTAATACGAGCACCAGCTTATTCTTCACATGAGATAGATGAACATGAGAATGAGTCAGCATTCTCAAGAGGGTGAGTGCCACATAATGACTGAATATCCGAATGCTCCATCTTCATTTTATGTAAAGAATTGGTGTTTTCACATACCTGTTTATATTCTCAAAAAAAAAAGATTGTGCGTGTTTATCTTTTAACTGTATCGCTTACCTAAGATTGTAAGAAGATATCTGTAAGTACTAATCTCGACTGGTATCCATGGTAACCATGTGCGTTCCTGGACCATTTAGTTTGAATAGCCAGTGAGGAATAAAACATATATTTTCGGCATGTGCCCCTCTTAATTACTACTCCCTGTCAAAAACATTCTTATATTATGGGACGGAGGGAGTAGATGAGAAGGAATCTTAACTTAATGGGTCTTGTGAATTGGAATATACTATTTGGTTAAACTGGTGCAATTTGTGTACTAACAAGTTTTCACTTTCTCGACATGGGCGCAGGGGTGATCCACGCTGACTAGCGCGGCCGGTGGGCGCTGTGCTCTTCAACCACTCGGAGGCGGACTTCTCCGTGAATCCCAGTGGCCACGTCGCGTGGATGGTTGTCCAGGTGATTTTGACGCCGGAGGTCGCCGAGGTGGAGGACCTCGACGCCACCATTCGGGGGAAGGGAGGATTCGGGTCCACCGGCGTCTAAGCTCCGAGCCTTGGTAGATACATCTAGGGAAGTGGTCTGTTTAGGTTGGCTCCGAGCCTTTCGATGATGGTTGTGTGTGTCTGATGTTAAATGGAATCTTGAGAATGTTATGCGACGTTGGTTTGGTTTGCACTGGACGTATTGCCATCCATGAATACTACATCTAACTTTTATTTTTTTAATTTCTAAATTGATAGTAGTAGTGTGGGGATTAAGTGAGCGCTACTAGTAGTTAGGTTAGTATAGTAGCGTGGGAAATAAGTGAGTGCTACTAGTAGTTAGGTTAGTAGTAGCGCGGGTGCACCCGCGCTACTACTAATCATTTAGCTGTAGCGCGGGTACCCGCGCTACTAGTAGGCAGTTTTCCAACGCTACTACTAGCCTTTTACCTAGTATAGTGTAAGGAGTAGGCGGTCCCGTCGGTGCTGGTTTGAGCGGCTGGAGCAGGAAGAGCAGAGATTGAAGAAGCACGACGGCCGTTGGATGGACATCCAATAGTCACTTTTCTCGTGTGTTGACTAAGTTGACACGGCCTTGCATGGGCTTAACCTTTTTTTAGGAAACCGTACACGTCAACCTAGTAGGCCCACAAGTCAGCCTAAAAAATGTGGAAAACATCATACAACCCATCTGCCATTATTGCTAATAAATGTACAGCCCATTGGCTAATTCTTAAGGATTTCTTGAAACCCATATTCTTTTTGTTACCATTACAACCCATATTCTGGCCACGGTTAAAAATTCAACGAAATTTTCATATTTCGGTGCGGTCCGAACTGTTCTTAATCCTGAAATTTCGAATCACGTTCAAACTAATTTAAAAATAATAATTTTATATCAATTTAAAATCCAACATAATTTTCCCCGCAAAAAATATAAATTCAACATCTCGAAATCTAAAAAAAACGATATTTGAAACTAATTGCGGGTTTGATGTGTTTTTAAAATTTACATCCCATTTCTTACTACTTCATTTTCTGGGCAAGCAAATACACCGCTCTCGTCTTGAAAGATTTGCAGCCCAGAAGGGCTGAGAAAGCAAGTAGGCCTCCTTTAGGTATTTCTTTAAAAAAAGTAGAACTGGGCTAGCCATTTTCAGAAAGAAAAAAAAACACAACTGGACTCATCACGTGGTAAACATAAAATAAAACCTTGGCTAGACGAGCTACAACCCCCGAAAAACCCCGTTGTTACCCTGATCCATCTCTAAAACTAGTAAATAACAACTGCTTGTTCCTCACAAAAAGGTAAATAACAACTGCGCGACCTGCTGGGTCCTTGGTGTCATCCTCACAAAAGGCAATTGCTGGGGCACGCCATATGGACAAGATCCCGCCCCAAGTTGGCCGCAGTGGAGGCGAGATGTTCCTCCGGGTCGAAGAGTGGATCAGTGCCGATGACATGTGTACCTACAAGAAGCAAGTAAATGTTAGAAGCGAAACTACAATTGCACAAATGATGTAAAATATTGTATGACATGCGGTGCAGCTAACCTCGACGGCAAACAACAGCATTGCCCGTTATGGCCCTGCGTAAGTACATGGAAAAGCATGTTAAGTACAACAGGGTTAGCATCCATTAAAAATAGCAAATGGGCAGCATCTCTAGTTTATCTTCATTGCGGGAGTAGCACGATAGCAATGTGATAGATTAAAAAAATGGATACAACTGTTAATTGCAACAGGCTTAGCAACATCCTAAGTCAGGTTTGTAAGTTTGTAGCCATTGAAATACAACTGTTAATTGCAATAGGCCTAGCAACATCCTAAGTCAGGTTTGTAAGTTTGTAGCCATTGAAATACAACTGTTAAAAAATGGATACAACTGTTAATTGCAATAGGCTTAATAGCTATTGAAACCGGCACTGATAAAAATGCAATTGGTAGATGATACGTCTCCAACGTATCTATAATTTTTGATTGTTCCATGCTATTATATTATCTGTTTTGGTTGTTTTATATGCATTAATATGCTATTTTATATTATTTTTGGGACTAACCTATTTACCTAGAGCCGAGTGCCAGTTTCTGTTTTTTCCTTGTTTTTGAGCTTCGCAGAAAAGGAATACTAAACGGAGTCCAAACGGAATAAAACTTCACGATGATTTTTCTTGGACCAGAAGACACCCAGGAGACTTGGACTGCAAGTCAGAAGAGCCACGAGGTGGCGACAAGGGTGGAGGGCGCGCCCAGGGGGGTCGGGCGCGCCCCCTACCTTATGGGCCCCTCGTGACCCCCCTGACCTAGATCTTCCTCCTATATATTTGCAAATATTTCCAAACCACCAGAAGCATCCACAAAAACACTTTTCCACCACCGCAACCTTCTGTTCCCGTGAGATCCCATCTAGGGGCCTTTTCCGGCACCCTGCCGGAGGGGGATTCGATCACGGAGGGCATCTACATCAACTCTATTGCCCCTCCGATGAAGCATGAGTAGTCCACCACAGACCTACGGGTCCATAGCTAGTAGCTAGATGGCTTATTCTCCCTCTTTGATTCTCAATACCATGTTCTCCTCGATGTTCTTGGAGATCCATCCGATGTAATACTTTTTTGCGGTGTGTTTGTCGAGATCCAATGAATTGTGGATTAATGATCAACTTATCTATGAATATTATTTGAACCTCCTCTGAATTCTTATATGCATGATTTGGTATCTTTGTATTTGTCTTCAATTATCGGTTTGGTTTGGCCAACAAGATTGATTTTTCTTGCAATGGGAGAGGTGCTTAGCTTTGGGTTCAATCTTGTGGTGTCCTCTCCCAGTGACAAAGTAGGGGTAGCGAGGCACGTATTGTGTTGTTGCCATCGAGAATAAAAAGATGGGGTTTACATCATATTGCTTGAGTTCATTCCTCTACATCATGTCATCTTACTTAATGCGTTACTCTGTTCTTTATGAACTTAATACTCTAGATGCAGGCAGGAGTCGGTCAATGTGTGGAGTAATAGTAGTAGATGCAGGCAGGAGTCGGTCTACTTGATACGGACATGATGCCTATATTGCATAATAATTGCCTTGGATATCTTTATAACTTTGCGCTTTTCTATCAATTGCTTGACAGTAATTTGTTCACCCATCGTATTATTTGCCTTCATGAGAGAAGCCTCTAGTGAAACCTATGGCCCCCGGTCTATTTTCCATCATATTAGTTTCCGATCTACTATTTTGCAATCTTTTATTTTCAGATCTATAAACCAAAAAACCCAAAAATATTTTATCTTTTGTTTATCTATCTCTAACAGATGTCACTTTTGCAAGTAACTGTGAAGGGATTGACAACCCCTTTATCGCGTTGGGTGCAAGTTGTTTAATTGTTTGTGCAGGTATTGGTGATTTGCGCGTTCTTCTCCTACTGGATTGATACCTTGGTTCTCAAACTAAGGGAAATACTTATCTCTACTTTGCTGCATCACCCTTTCCTCTTCAAGGGTGTTGGGAGTATAACTCCTAGGTATGACCCGCCCAGGAGGGGCCGGGTCATGCCTTCTACGGTTCATTATGAAGATGTCCACCAAAGCCCAGGGTGAAGGTGATGATTCATGGAGGCGGGCCTCGATGAGGCCCAGACCGGGGGCTCCTAAGCCGCCATGTGATAACTTGTATCGTAAGATAATGTTTAGTTGTAAACCGAGCCGGTCACGATGTATGAACCGGCCGGGACTCTGTAAGCCGCTGCCTCAACCTGTGTATATAAAGGTGAGACCCGGCGGCATGAAAGCTTAAGAAACAACTCATCGAGAACTAGGTCAAGCGTATTCGCTCCCTAGTAATCGAAACCCAAGAAATACAATCCAAAGCAGGAGTAGGCTTTTACCTCCACCGCGAGGGGCTGAACCTGGGTAAACTCTCTGTGTCCTTTGTCCCGTTTAACCCCTTCAAGCTAACCTAGCTGCGATGGCTCCACACCTAAGTCCTTTTGCTAGGACATCTGCCGTGTTAAGTCCACGACAATTGGCGCCCACCGTGGGGCTGGCGCACGGTGATTTTGAGTTCTTGAAGGGCAACTTCATGGGGATCAAGGGATACGCCATTGGGAGGATGACTAAGAGCCGCCGCGGCAAGCTCTACATCGACGATGCTGGCTGGGGCCTCGAGGCCGGCTCAATCGAGTATGGATACCGGGTCCCCTTCGGCGGAATCCACTTCTTCATCGTCAAGATCGGCAAATCGGAACCTGAGCCGGACATCTGCACCGACATCGTCGAGACGGCTCAGCGTGTATGACCCGCCAAGGTTCAAGCCACCGTGAAGCACGCCTTTTTGGTTTCATTCACGGGGCGGATCTCGAAGAAGGGTCTGCATCCGGAGGGGAGACGACCATCTATTCTGATGATGAGTCCTCAACCGGTGAGACTAGTTCAATGTATCAACTGCAAGACGGCAGGCTTGGGGGCTATTCCGACGGCAACAGTATTCCGGACCCTTATGAGCCGCCGAATAGGGTTGTGATCTTCACGGACGGCACACAACTGGTTCTCCGTTCATCAACTGCTGCATCTATGACTTCTGGTTCAACAGCCGAGGCAACAGCCGGAGCAAGCGGCTCGGCGCGCCCACCGGCTCAGGTCATGTCTAAGCTCTTGGATGCCTTGGCGACTCTGATGGGGGTAGATGTGACCCCAGAGACTCAAGCATAGGATAAGGTGGACGTCGCGAAGCTGCGAGATGAGATAGCCCAAACCAGGGAAGAGCTCAATGCTGAGAATGCTAGGATGGCGATAGAGCAAGCCGCCTTGGACGCAGAATCACAACGGATTAAAGCTGAAGCCTTCCGGTTAAGTTTGGATCAGACTACATATGAAGCTGTTCTACGAAGGAGGCATCAGAGTCGCCTACGTCCGGACTATGATGCAAGGAATCTTTTCAATACCCCTGGGGCAGGACCAAGTAACCCGCCCGAGATAAACCGGATTGTTGAAGCACCTGCGGCAAGAGCGATGGCTCAACGCCATGTTGTAGATCCACTTCGTTTGAATCTGACCCCGCCTCAGCGAGTGCCAACGCCGTCGGGTCATTTTTCTAACCCTCTGGACAACATGATTGCTGCGGCATCACGTCTGGCGGATCTTCCGGTGAAAGGCGAGTCTCCCGCGGCGGTTGAAGCCCGGAAGGCCGTGGAGCTTCTTCATACGGCGGTGGCCCAGCAGGCGGCTTATTCCTACAGTCACGAGCGGATTCATTTGACTCCGCGCCACAGTCAAAGTTATAGCCGGCGTATTGAGTCGCCAGCAGTTTCGAGCAGTGAGCGTCACCGTAACTAGCCCCGTGGGCATGACCCGCCACATGCCGATAATAATTCTCAGGCTTTGGCGGATCAAGCTAGGGCATGTCGAGAGGCGGAACTAGCAACTCAGTTGGCGGCTCATCAGCAGCCTTAGCTTAACCCCTCGATCTCTGTGGAAGCTGGGATGACCTCTAGGACCGTGGGTGTGCCGTGCCTGGTGCTGGCTTTGCGTAATGAGCGATTGCCTAAAGATTTCAAGGGCCCTTGCAAAGTGCCCAATTACACAGCTGATCAGCCTCCGGATGCTTGGATAGAAAGTTATGAGCTAGCCATGGAGATGTTGGATGTTAACAATGCTTTGTGTGCCAAATATTTCACCATGATGTTAGATGGGCCGGCTCGCACCTGGTTAAAAGGATTGCCCCCTAATTCCATCAACTCATGGACTGAATTGAAGACGCGGTTCATTCAAAATTTCAAGGATACGTGTAAGCAGCCTATGTCGATTATCAACCTAGACACTTGCATCCAGCGTGAGGATGAGCCCACCTCCCATTGGGTACGCCAGGTCTCCGCTGTTATCCATTCATCAAAGAGCATCAACGCCGGTTCTGCTGTTTTAATTTTGGAGAAGAACTACCGGAGTACCAGTTCACTCCCCTCAAATAGAAACTGCGGCAGCTTAAACGTCATTGTAATGACATGGGAGAGCTCATGGCGGCTCTTATTAAGTACGCCGACTCAGACAATACTAAAGATCCTGATTCAGATGAGGAGAAATCCGGTAAGGGGGCAGTTGCAGAATATAGTAGGTCAAGGCAACAACGGTAAGCGCAAGCACACGGACGGTGGATCAGACTTTGTGGCCAACACTAATGTGCAGAACAATGATCGCCGCCGCAAGGGAGGATTCCAGCCCCAATCTAGAGGGCCATGGCCTAATTTAGAGGCGATGTTGAACCAACCCTGTCCAAAGCATAGTTGTCCTGATAAGCCGTCAACGCACCCATGGAAGGATTGTAACATCATGAGGGAGTACAGGAATTACAGCCTTAACCAGGACCACAATAATGGTAATGGCCCGCACGGCGGGTCAAGTTCTGGCTCACACGGACCCGGCTTTGGAGGTGGCGATTCGAGTTCCGGTTTTCAAGGTCAGGGCAGTTAAGGGGGCTTTAATCAGCAGTCCAGTCATGGTAATCAGCAGCAGCAACCAGGGTATAAAAGCAACCCGAAACAGTCAAGTAGTGGACAATATCATGTCTTTCCACTAGCTTGTGCAAGCGAGACCAGAAAATTCATAAACGTGCGGTGAGTGCAGTTGAGCCGGCTATACCCCGATATTTATGATGGTCAGAACAACTAGTTGTGTGGAGCCGTGAGGATCACCCGCCCCGAATTGATAATCCGGGTCAGTTAGCCTTGGCGGTGGCTCCACAAGTTTGGGTTACAAGTTCACTAAGGTTCTCATGGACGGAGGCAACAATATCAACATCCTTTACTATGATACTTTCCGCCGGATGAATCTGACTGATAAAGATCTTAAGCCGTCCTCTACAGTTTTTCATGGGGTGGTACCCGGTAAGTCGGCTTATCCAGTTGGTAAGATTGCTCTAGAAGTAGCTTTTGGCAATGAAAACAACTACAGGGCAGAAACATTGAATTTTGAAGTGGTCAAGATCAAAAGTCCCTATCACGCTCTGTTTGGACGTCCGGCTTATGCCAAGTTCATGGCATGACCTTGTTATGTTTATCTGTAGCTTAGGATGCGAGGTCGCAAGGGTACCATCACAGTCCATGGTGATAGGAAGATAGCTTTGGAATGTGAAGAAGGTAACGCTGCTTATGCTGAGTTAGTCTGTGCGACGGAGGAGTTGAAGTTTTATAAGGATAATGTTGACCCGGCGGATATGACTCCGTTGAAGAAGCCAACAACAGAGCATGACCCGTTGCTGAAGTTTAAGTCGGCAAACTATACCAAACATGTTAACTTTGTCCCCGACGATTCATCCAAGCAGTTCACCATTGGTGCCAATATGGATCCGAAATAGGAAAGCACGCTCATCGAGTTCATCCGTGAGAACCGGGACATCTTCACATGGAAACCTTCAGACACGCCAGGTGTACCGAGGGAACTCGCTGAGCACACTCTCAATATTGATCCCAAGTTTAAACCGGTCAAGCAATTCCTTCGTCGTTTCAATGAAGAGAGACGCAAGGCCATTGGAGAAGAAGTGGCCCGGCTCTCAGCAGCAGGGTTCATCGTTGAAGTTTTCCACCCCGAGTGGTTGGCTAATCCGGTGCTGGTACTTAAGAAAAATGGTACTTGGCGCATGTGTGTGGATTACACAGACCTTAATAAGGCTTGCCCAGCTGATCCCTTTGCCCTCCCCCGTATTGATCAAATCATAGATGCTACGGCGGGTTGTGGGCGCTTGTGTTTCCTGGATGCTTATCCCGGATACCATCAGATCAAGATGGCAGTCAAGGACCAAGAGAAGACGACTTTCATCACGCCTTTTGGAGCTTTCTGCTATGTGTCTATGCCTTTTGGGCTTAAGAGTGCCTAGGCGACTTATCAGCGTTGTGTGCAGAACTGTTTTCACAGTCAAATTGGGCGCAATGTTCATGCCTATGTGGATGATATTGTTGTGAAATCCAGAAAGAAGGAGACTTTGTTGGACGATCTGAAAGAGACCTTTGATAATCTCCGGGTCTATAAGATGATGCTTAACCCGACCAAGTGCATTTTCGGCGTGCCTGCAGGCAAGCTCTTAGGTTTCTTGGTCTTTGAGAGAGGCATTGAGGCTAACCCGGAGAAAATCAAGGCTATCACCTCACTGGCTAAGCTGGCGTGTGTTAATGATGTTCAATGGCTGGCGGGTCGCATTGCAACTTTAAGCCGGTTTATAAGCCGCCTGGGAGAGACGGCTATTCCTCTATACCAGATGATGAAGAAAACATATCATTTTGTTTGGAGTAATGCTGCCCATGAGGCGTTTGAGGCACTTAAAAAACAGCTTGCTGAGCCGCCGATTCTCGCAGCTCCCATTGAGAAGGAACCTTTACTCTTATATGTAGCGGCAAACAGCAGAGCCGTCAGCGTCGCAGTCGTGGTGGAGCGGAAAGAGCCTGGCAAGGAATATCCGGTCCAGAGGCCGGTGTATTATGTCAGTGAGGTTCTGATTGAGTCAAAGCAAAGATATCCGCATTGGCAGAAGCTAGTATATGGGGGTGTTCATGGCCAGTCGCAAATTGAAGCAGTATTTTCTTAGTTATCCCATTACTGTGGTCAGCTCAGCTCCTTTAGGTGATATGATTCAAAACAGAGAAGCCACATGACGAGTGGCCAAGTGGGCCATTGAATTGGGACCCCATGGGTTGAAATATACTCCAAGGACAGCTATCAAATCTCAAGCTCTTGTGGATTTCATCAATGACTGGACAAAATTGCAGATGACTGAGGATAAGCCGGACAACACTTACTGGACAATCCACTTTGATGGGTCTTGGCAGCTTGAGGGCTCGGGGGCTGGAGTTATCTTGACTTCCCCACGAGGTGATAAATTTTGTTATGTGCTACGACTAATGTTCCCTTGCACTAATAATGCAGCTGAATATGAAGCCTTGCTTATGGCTTACGAGAAGCCAAGGAGATGAATTTAATCTGGGTCAGGTGCTTTAGCAACTCAGACTTGGTGGCTCAGCAAGTTTCGGGTACTTGGGACTCCAAAGACCCACTCATGGCGGCTTATCGCCGGGCGGTTGATGCCATCGCTGGTCATTTCAAGGGTTATCAGGTGGAACACATTGATCGTAGAAAGAACGAGGCAGCCGATGCTTTAAGCCGGCTCGGATCTCAGCGTAAGCCGGTGCCTCCAAATATCTTCCTTGACATCCTACATAGCCCTTCAGTCAAGTTGCCAACAGAAGAGGATCTTGCAATCCCTGACCCGGAGGCGCAATTAGTGGAGGCTCTTCATGCCACCCCTGACCGGACGGTTCCTCATTTGGCTTATATGACCCGGGGAGAGTTGCCTGAGGATGAAACTTTGGTTGGCAAATAACCTGGCGTTCTAAGTCAATGACTATTGTTAATGGCGAGTTACACCGATGCGGCGTCACAAGAGTGTTCCAGCGGTGTGTCTCTCCCGAAGAGGGCCGTGAGATTCTAAGGGAGATTCATGAAGGAGGTTGTGGCCATCATGCCGGTTCTAAGTCCCTTGTAGCCAAAGCCTTTTGTCATGGGTTTTATTGGCTGACGGCGCATGCCGATGCAGAAGATCTGGTTAGCAAGTGTGATGGTTGTCAGAAGTTTTCCAGACGAGCTCATGTGCCGGCTCAAGAATTGAGGATGATTCCAATCACTTGGCCGTTTGCAGTCTGGGGGCTGGATATGGTTGGACCCTTCAAGAGATCCAAGGACAAAAAGACACACCTATTGGTGGCGGTTGAAAAATTTACAAAATGGGTTAAAGCAGAGCCGGTCAGCAAGTGTGATGCGGCCACGGCGGTTCAGTTCCTTAAAAAGGTGATTTTTCGTTTTGGCTACCCTCATAGTATCATCACTGATAATGGCACTAATCTGTCCAAGGGTGTGATACGTCCATTTTGCATCATGCTTTTATATCGATATTTATTGCATTATGGGCTGTTATTACACATTATGTCACAATATTTATGCCTATTCTCTCTTATTTTACAAGGTTTACACGAAGAGGGAGAATGCCGGTAGCTGGAATTCTGGGCTGGAAAAGGAGCAAATATTAGAGACCAATTCTACACAACTCCAAAAGTCCTGAAACTTCACAGAGGCACTTTTTGGAATTAATAAAAATACTGGCGAAAGAATCAACCAGAGGGGGGCCACACCCTAGCCACGAGGGTGGAGGGCGCGCCCTACCCCCTGGGCGCGCCCCCTGTCTCGTGGGCCCCCTGGCAGGCCTCGGTGCCCATCTTTGGCTATATGAGGTCTTTCGCCCTAGAAAAAATCATAAGGAAGCTTTCGGGACGAAGTGCCGCCGTCTCGAGGCGGAACCAATCTAGGGCTCCGGCGGAGCTGTTTTGCCGGGGAAACATCCCTCCGGGAGGGGGAAATCATCACCATCGTTATCACAATTGATCCTCTCATCGGGAGGGGGTCAATCTCCATCAACATCTTCACCAGCACCATCTCATCTTAAACCCTAGTTCATCTCTTGTATCCGATCTTTGTCTCAAAGCCTCAGATTGGTACCTGTGGGTTGCTAGTAGTGTTTATTACTCCTTGTAGTTGATGCTAGTTGGTTTATTCGGTGGAAGATCATATGTTCAGATCCTTTATGCATATTAATACCCCTCTGATTATGAACATTAATATGATTTGTGAGTAGTTATGTTTGTTCCTGAGGACATGGGATAAGTCTTGCTATAAGTAGTCATGTGAATTTGGTATTTGTTCGATATTTTGATGAGATGTATGCTGTCTTTCCTCTAGTAGTGTTATGTGAACATCGACTACATGACACACCATTATTTGGGCCTAGGGGAAGGCATTGGGAAGTAATAAGTAGATGATGGGTTGCCAGAGTGACAGAAGCTTAAACCCTAGTTTATGCATTGTTTAATAAGGGGCTGATTTGGATCCATATGTTTCATGCTATGGTTAGGTTTACCTTAATTCTTCTTTCGTAGTTGCGGATGCTTGTGAGAGGGGTTAATCATAAGTGGGATGCTTGTCCAAGGAAGGGCAGAACCCAAGCACCGGTCCACCCACATATCAAATTATCAAAGTAACGAATGCAAATCATATGAGCATGATGAAAACTAGCTTGACCATAATTCCCATGTGTCCTCGGGAGCGTTTTCCTTTATATAAGAGTTTGTGCAGGCTTGTACTTTGCTACAAAAAGGATTGGGCCACCTTGCTGCACCTTGGTTACTTTTGTTACTTGTTACCCGTTACAAATTACCTTATCACAAAACTATCTGTTACCGATAATTTCAGTGCTTGTAGAGAATACCTTACTGAAAACTGCTTGTCATTTCCTTCTGCTCCTTGTTGGATTCGACATTCTTACTTATCGAAAGGACTACGATAGATCCCCTATACTTGTGGGTCATCAAGACTCTTTTCAGGTGCCGTTGCCGGGGAGTGAAGCGCCTTTGGTATGTGGAATTTGGTAAGGAAAAAATTATATAGTGTGCTGAAATTTACTGTCACTGGTTACTATGGAAAGTAATCCTTTGAGGGGCTTGTTTGGGGTATCTTCACCCCGACCAGTAGAGCAAAGAGTTGCTCTTCGACCTACTGAACCTACTGAAAATGTTTACTTTGAAATTCCTTCGGGTATGATAGAGAAATTGCTAGCTAATCCTTTTACAGGAGATGGAACATTACATCCCGATTTGCACCTAATCTATGTGGATGATGTTTGTGGATTATTTAAGCTTGCAGGTATGCCCGAGGATGTTATCAAGAAGAAGGTCTTCCATTTATCTTTGAAGGGAAAGGCATTGACATGGTTTAGGCTATGTGATGACATGGGATCATGGAACTACAACCGATTGAAATTGGAACTACAACCGATCGTAATTATATATATAATTTTTGGCCTCGCAAAGGAGAAAGCATCGCTCAAGCATGGGGGAGGCTTAAGTCAATGTTATATTCATGTCCCAATCATGAGCTCTCAAGAGAAATTATTATTCAAAATTTTTATGCTCGGCTTTCTCTCAATAATCGCTCCATGCTCGATACTTCTTGTACTGGTTCTTTTATGATGAAGACTATTGAATTCAAATGGGATTTATTGGAAAGAATTAAACACTACTTTGAAGATTGGGAACTCCATGAAGGTAAGGAGTCAGGTATAACACCTAAGTTTGATTGTGTTAAATCTTTTATGGATACCGATGTTTTCCGTGAATTTAGCACTAAATATGGACTTGACTCTGAGATAGTAGCTTCTTTCTGTGAATCATTTGCTACTCATGTTGATCTCCCTAGGGAGAAGTGGTTTAAATATCATCCTCCCATTGAAGTAAAAGTAGCTGAACCTATTAAAGTTGAAGAAAAGACTATCACTTATAATGTTGATCCTATTGTTCCTACTTCTTATATTGAGAAACCACCTTTCCCTGTTAGAATAAAGGATCATGCTAAAGCTTTAACTGTGGTTCGTAAGAGTGATACTAGAACACCTACACCCCCTGAGCAAATTAAAGTTGAACCTAGTATTGCTATGGTTAAAGATCTCTTGGCCGGTAATATTGATGGGCATGTTATTTACTTCTGTGATGAAGCTGCTAGAATTGCTTGACCCGATACTAAGGGTAAACATAGACCTGTTGTTGGCATGCCTGTTGTTTCTGTTAAAATAGGAGATCATTGTTATCATGGCTTATGCGATATGGGTGCTAGTGCAAGTGCAATACCTCATTCCTTATACAAAGAAATTATGCATGATATTGCACCTGCTGAGATAGAAGAAATTGATGTTACAATTAAGCTTGCCAATAGAGATACTATTTCACCAGTTGGGATTGTTAGAGATGTTGAAGTCTTGTGTGGGAAAGTTAAATATCCTACTGATTTTCTTGTTCTTGGTTCCCCACAAGACGACTTTTGTCCCATTATATTTGGTAGACCCTTCTTGAATACTGTTAATGCTAGGATAGATTGCAAAAAGGATATTGTTACTGTTGGTTTAGGGGATATGTCTCATGATTTTAATTTTGCTAAATTTCGTAGACAACCCCATGATAAACAGTTGCCTAGTAAAGATGAAATTATTGGTCTTGCTTCTATTGCCGTGCCTCCTAACGATCCTCTAGAATAATATTTGCTAGACCATGAAAATGATATGTTTATGAATGAAAGAAGGGAAATAGATGAAGTATTCTTTAAGCAGGGACCTATTTTGAAACACAACTTGCCTGTTGAAATTCTAGGGGATCCTCCTCCACCCAAGGGTGATCCCGTGTTTGAGCTTAAACCATTACCTGATACTCTTAAATATGCTTATCTTGATTAAAAGAAGATATATCCTGTTATTATTAGTGCTAACCTTTCAGAGCAGGAAGAAGAGAAATTATTGAAAACTCTGAAGAAGCACCGTGCTGCTATTGGATATACTCTTGATGATCTTAAGGGCATTAGTCCCACTCTATGCCAACATAAAATAAAATTGGAGAAAGACGCTAAACCGGTTGTTGATCACCAACGAAGGTTAAATCCTAAGATGGAAGAAGTGGTAAGAAAAGAAATACTAAAGCTACTGGAGGCAGGTATAATTTATCCCGTTGCTGATAGTCAGTGGGTGAGTCCTGTCCATTGTGTCCCTAAGAAGGGAGGTATTACTGTCGTTCCTAATGATAAAGATGAATTGATCCCACAAAGAATTGTTACATGTTATAGAATGGTAATTGATTTCCGCAAAATAAATAAAGCTACTAAAAAGGATCATTACCCTTTACCTTTCATTGATCAAATGCTAGAAAGTTTATCCAAACATACACATTTTTGCTTTCTAGACGGTTATTCTGGTTTCTCTCAAATACCTGTGTCAAAAGAGGATCAAGAAAAGACCACTTTTACTTGCCCTTTCGGTACCTTTGCTTATAGACGTATGCCTTTTGGCTTATGTAATGCACCTGCTACCTTTCAAAGATGCATGATGGCTATATTATCTGATTTTTGTGAAAAGGTTGTTGAGGTTTTCATGGATGAATTTTCCGTTTATGGAACTTCTTTTGATGATTGCTTGAGCAACCTTGATCGAGTTTTGCAGAGATGTGAAGAAACTAATCTTGTCTTGAATTGGGAGAAGTGCCACTTTATGGTTAATGAAGGTATTGTCTTGGGTCATAAAATTTCTGAAAGAGGTATTGAAGTTGATAAAGCTAAAGTTGATGCCATTGAAAAGATGCCGTGTCCTAAGGACA
This sequence comes from Aegilops tauschii subsp. strangulata, assembly GCF_002575655.3. Lineage (NCBI taxonomy): Eukaryota > Viridiplantae > Streptophyta > Magnoliopsida > Poales > Poaceae > Aegilops > Aegilops tauschii. The sequence continues at coordinate 84,047,394 of NC_053038.3, read as the reverse complement.
TCAAAGGTATAAGAAGTTTCCTTGGTCATGCTGGTTTTTATAGGAGATTCATTAAAGATTTCTCTAAAATTTCTAGGCCTCTGACTAATCTCTTACAAAAAGATGTTCCTTTTGTCTTTGATGATGATTGTGTAGAAGCATTTGAAATACATAAGAAAGCTTTGATTTCTGCACCTATTGTTCAGCCACCTGATTGGAATTTACCCTTTGAAATTATGTGTGATGCTAGTGATTATGCTGTAGGTGTTGTTCTAGGACAAAGAGTTGGTAAGAAATTAAATGTTATCCAATATGCTAGTAAAACTCTAGACAGTGCCTAGAGAAATTATGCTACTACTGAAAAAGAATTTTTAGCAGTTGTATTTGCTTGTGATAAGTTCAGACCTTATATTGTTGATTCTAAAGTAACTGTTCACACTGATCACGTTGCTTTTAAATACCTTATGGAAAAGAAAGATGCTAAACCTAGACTTATTAGATGGGTTCTCCTACTACAAGAATTTGATTTGCATATTATTGATAGAAAGGGAGCTGAGAACCCCGTTGCAGACAACTTATCTAGGTTAGAGAATGTTCTTGATGACCCACTACCTATTGATGATAGCTTTCCTGATGAACAATTAGCTGTCATAAATGCTTCTCGTACTGCTCCATGGTATGTTGATTATGCTAATTACATTGTTGCTAAATTTATACCACCTAGTTTCACATACCAGCAAAAGAAAAAGTTTTTCTATGATTTAAGACATTACTTCTGGGATGAACCACACCTTTATAAAGAAGGAGTAGATGGTGTTATTAGACGTTGTGTACCTGAGCATGAACAGGAACAGATCCTATGCAAGTGTCACTCCGAGGCTTATGGAGGATACCACGCTGGAGATAGAACTGCACATATGGTATTGCAATCCGGTTTTTATTGGCCTACTCTTTTCAAAGATGCCCGTAAGTTTGTCTTGTCTTGTGATGAATGTCAAAGAATTGGTAATATTAGTAGATGTCAAGAAATGCCTATGAACTATTCACTTGTTATTGAACCATTTGATGTTTGGGGCTTTTATTATATGGGACCGTTTCCTTCCTCTAATGGGTATACACATATTTTAGTTGCTGTTGATTACGTTACTAAGTGGGTAGAAGCTATTCCAACTAGTAGTGCTGATCATAACACCTCTATTAAGATGCTTAAAGAAGTTATTTTTCCGAGGTTTGGAGTTCCTAGATACCTAATGACTGATGGTGGTTCACATTTTATTCATGGTGCTTTTTCGTAAAATGCTTGCTAAGTATGACGTTAATCATAGAATTGCATCTCCATACCACCCACAGTCTAGTGGTCAAGTAGAATTGAGTAATAGAGACCTTAAATTAATTTTGCAAAAGACTGTTAATAGATCTAGAAAGAATTGGTCTAAGAAACTTGATGATGCATTATGGGCCTATAGAACTGCATATAAAAATCCTATGGATATTGAAGGAAATATGCTCTAGAGGCAATAATAAAGTATTATATATTTCCTTATATCATGATAAATGTTTATTATTCATGCTAGAATTGTATTAACCGGAAACATAATACATGTGTGAATACATAGACAAACAGAGTGTCACTAGTATGCCTCTACTTGACTAGCTCGTTAATCAAAGATGGTTATGTTTCCTAGCCATAGACATGAGTTGTCATTTGATTAACGGGATCACCTCATTAGGAGAATGACGTGATTGACTTGACCCATTCCGTTAGCTTAGCACTCGATCATTTAGTATGTTGCTATTGCTTTCTTCATGACTTATACATGTTCCTATGACTATGAGATTATGCAACTCCCGTTTACTGGAGGAACACTTTGTGTGCTACCAAACGTCACAACGTAAATGGGTGATTATAAAGGTGCTCTACAGGTGTCTCCAAAGGTACTTGTTGGGTTGGCGTATTTCGAGATTAGGATTTGTCACTCCAATTGTCGGAGAGGTATCTCTGGGCCCACTCCGTAATGCACATCACTATAAGCCTTGCAAGCATTGTGACTAATGAGTTAGTTGCGGGATGATGTGTTACGGTACGAGTAAAGAGACTTGCCGGTAACGAGATTGAACTAGGTATCGAGATACCGACGATCAAATCTCGGGCAAGTAACATACCGGTGACAAAGGGAACAACGTATGTTGTTATGCGGTCTGACCGATAAAGATCTTCGTAGAATATGTGGGAGCCAATATGGGCATCCAGGTCCCGCTATTGGTTATTGACCGGAGACGTGTCTCGGTCATGTCTACATAGTTCTCGAACCCGTAGGGTCCGCACTCTTAACGTTACGATGATAGTTTTATTGAGTTTTGATGTACCGAAGGAGTTCGGAGTCCCGGATGAGATCGGGGATATGACGAGGAGTCTCGAAATGGTCGAGACGTAAAGATCGATATATTGGACGACTATATTCGGACTTCGGAAAGGTTCCGAGTGATTCGGGTATTTTTCGGAGTACCGGAGAGTTACGGGAATTCGTATTGGGCCTTAATGGGCCATACGGGAAAGGAGAGAAAGGCCTCAAAAGGTGGCCGCACCCCTCCCCATGGTCTGGTCCGAATTGGACTAGGGAAGGGGGGGGGGCGCACCCTTCCTTCTTTCTCCTTCCCCCTTCCCTTCTCTTACTCCCACAAGGAAAGGAGGAGTCCTACTCCCGGTGGGAGTAGGACTCCCCCCTATGGCGCGCCTCTCCCCTTGGCCGGCTGCCTCCCCCTTGCTCCTTTATATACGGGGGCAGGGGGGCACCCCAGAGACACAACAATTGATCCTTGAGATCTCTTAGCCGTGTGCGGTGCCCCCCTCCACCATATTACACCTCGATAATACCGTTGCGGAGCTTAGGCGAAGCCCTGCGTCGGTGGAACATCATCATCGTCACCACGCCGTCGTGCTGACGAAACTCTCCCTCAACACTCGGCTGGATCGGAGTTTGAGGGACGTCATCGAGCTGAACGTGTGTAGAACTCGGAGGTGCCGTACGTTCGGTACTTGATCGGTCGGATCGTGAAGACGTACGACTACATCAACCGCGTTGTGATAACGCTTCCGCTGTCGGTCTACGAGGGTACGTGGACAACACTCTCCCCTCTCGTTGCTATGCATCACCATGATCTTGCGTGTGCGTAGGATTTTTTTTGAAATTACTACGTTCCCCAACAGAGATGTCTCCGTATAAAATGGTTTATGGAAAAGCATGTCACTTACCTCTCGAACCAGAACATAAGGCATATTGGGCCATTAAAGAGCTCAATTATGATTTCAAACTTGCCGGTGAGAAGAGACTATTTGACATTAGCTAACTTGATGAGTGGAGAACCCAAGCTTATGAGAATGCCAAGCTGTTTAAAGTAAAAGTGAAAAGATGGCATGACAAAAGGATACAAAAGCGTGAGTTTAATGTAGGTGATTATGTTTTGCTATAACAACTCGCGTTTAAGTTTTTTTGCAGGAAAACTCCTCTCTAAATGGGAAGGCCCTTACGTTATTGAGGAGGTCTATCATTCCGGTGCCATAAAAATCAACAACTTCGAGGGCACAAATCCGAAGGTGGTGAACGGTCAAAGAATCAAACATTATATCTCAGGTAATCCCATAAATGTTGAAACTAATGTTATTGAAACCGTAACCCCAGAGGAATACATAAGGGACACTTTCCAGAAAGTTTCAGACTCCGAAAAGGAATAGGTATGTGGTACGGTAAGTAAACCGACCCCAAAACAGTTCTAATAGCAATTTTCTCCGTTTTGGAATATTTAAGAAAATAGGAAAATAAGAAGTAGTCCGAAAGGGACACGAGGCATCCACGAGGGTGGAGGGCACGCCCTACCCCCAGGGCGCGTCCCCCTGCCTCGTGGGCACCTCGTGTGCTCTCCGGACTCCGTTCTCTTTCACGATACTTCTTTTGGTCGGTAAAAATTCATTATATAATCTCCCTAAGGTTTTGACCCTCGTATCACGCAAATATCCTCTGTTTTTGTTTTGAGCTGTTTTCTGTCTGAAGTTATCAAGGCCAGGCATCATGTCGTCCTCCTCCTCCAACAATGAGGGCAACGATGCTTGGCTAATGAAGATAGAGCTGAAGAGAGAAGAACCCGTGGAGACCAACAAGGATGATAGGATCAAGAAGGCCATGGAGGATCAAGCTCCGGCAGCAGAAGAAGAAGACATCCTTCAACCCCATTACAATCTTCTTACCCCAACTGAGATTGAAGCTTTCAAGATGATTGAGTTAGCTCGCATACAAAACAAGTATCTCACATGTGAAAATATTTTGTTGAAGGAGCATATCACCACGCTCAAGGGCATTATCCGCAAATTGGAGGATCTCCTACGCTCGATGTGCGACACTCCATCATCACCACCAGCTTCTTCACCACCAAAGGAGAATTGAGTATCGAGTATGGGCAGTCCCCTTGGCAACTGCTAATATTGGGGGAGGTGCCCCGTTATCGTATCACCATCACACTCCTATCTTTACCATTTTTCTTAGTTCGATCCTTTTGGTAATATCTTGATTGTAACGCCCACGATGCGGCTATATCTCCCACGTGTCGAGGCACGACTTAGAGGCATAACCGCATAGTGGTTTTGTCGCAAGAAGGGTCATCTTCACACAATCCCATGTAATGAACAAGAATGGGATAAAGAGTTGGCTTACAATCGCCACTTCACACAATACATAAATATTATTCATACATCATCCAGAATATAAACATATAGACCGACTACGGTCAAAATCCAGATGAAAATAAGACAACCCCAAATGCTAGATCCCCGATCGTCCCAACTGGGTCCACTACTGATCATCAGGAAAAGACACATAGTAACGACCACGTTCCTCGTCGAACTCCCACTTGAGATCGACCCCATCATCTGCACTGGCATCGTCGGCACCTGCAACTGTTTTGGTAGAATCTGTGTCACGGGGACTCAGCAATCTCACACCCGCGAGATCAAGACTATTTAAGCTTGGAGGAAAGGAAGGAGTAGTGAGGTGGAGCTACAGCAGCAAAAGCATATATGGTGGCTAACTTGCGCAAATGAGAGTGAGAAGAGAAGCAACGGAACGGACGTCATCTAGCAATGACCAAGAAGTGATCCTGAACTCCTACTTACGTCATACATAACACAGACCGTGTTCACTTCCCGGACTCCGCCGAGAAGAGACCATCACGGCTACACTCGCAGTTGATGTATTTTAATTGGGGTCAAGTGGCAAGTTCTCTACAACCGGACATTAACAAATTCCCATCTGCCTCATAACCGCGGGCACGGCTTTCGAAAGATAATACCCTGCAGGGGTGTCCCAACTTAGCCCATCATAAGCTCTCACGGTCAACGAAGGATAAACCTTCTCCCGGAAAGACCCGATCAGTCTCGGAATCCCGGTTTACAAGACATTTCGACAATGGTAAAACAAGACTAGCAAAGCCGCCCGAATGTGCCGACAAATCCCGATAGGAGCTGCACATATCTCGTTCTCAGGGCACACCGGATAAGCGAAGCGTACAGGTACCAACATAACCCAAGTTGCCAAGGGACGGTCCCGCACGGTGCTCTAGTTTGGACCAGCACTCAGAGGAACACTGGCCCGGGGGTTAAAATAAGATGACCCTCGGGCTCGCGAAAACCCGGGGGAAAAAAGGCTTAGGCGGCAAATGGTAAAACCAAAGTTGGGCCTTGCTGGAGGAGTTTTATTCAAGGCGAACTGTCAAGGGGGTCCCATAAATCACCCGACCGCGTAAGGAACGCAAACTCAAGGAACATAATCCCGGTATAACAGTAGCTAGGGCGGCAAGAGTGGAACAAAACACCAGGCATAAGGCCGAGCCTTCCACCCTTTACCAAATATATATAGATGCATTAATTAAATAAGAGGTATTGTGACATCCCAACATATCCATGTTCCAACATGGAACAAACTTCAACTTCACCTGCAACTAGCAACGCTATAAGAGGGGCTGAGCAAAAGCGGTAACTTAGCCAAACAACGGTTTGCTAGGAAAGGATGGTTAGAGGCTGACATGGCAAAATGGGAGACATGATATAGCAAGTGATAGGTAGTGCAGCATGGCAATAGAGCGAACAACTAGCAAAGCAAAGATAGAAGTGATTTCGAGGGGTGGTCATCTTGCCTGGAAGGTTCTCAGAGTTGTCGAAGGCTTGATCCTCGTAAGCGTACTCAACAGGTTCCTCGTTCACGAACTCGTCTCCCGGCTCTACCCAAGACAAGAACACAAACAAACGGAACCACAATCAACAACGAGAAATGCACAAGCAACATGATGCCAAACATGTATGATATGCAAGATATGATATGCGATGCATATGCGTGCTCCGGAAGGGAAATGATGAACATGGCAGTAACTTGGCAAACCAAGCATGCCACTGGAAAGATGAGGTGATTTCGGTCGAAATCGATATAAAGATCACCGGAATCGGATGCACGGTTTGCAAATGGCAAGCAAAACAAGAATGACGCGAATCTACGATTAACAGCATGATAGCACTTAAAATGCAACAAGCAACAATGCTACAGCACCCCAACATAGCAACAAAGCATATGACAGTAATTTACAGGAGATGATTGACAAAAGATGAACACTTAGCTACGGCTAGATCACATCATATCAAGCTCAAACAAGCATGGCAAAAGTGCAAAAGATAACAGGTTCACAGACTTGGTGAAAAACTGGACATGGCAGAAAACAGCATCAGGTAGCAATGTTCAGAGCACGAAATCAACATGCTACAGGAACTTAACATAGAAAAACAAGGCATGGCAGTGTTCTACTAAATGCAAATGACAAAAGTCCCTTACTGACCATAAGCCAAAAAGGACCAAAAGATATGATGGCAAGCATGTAAACATAGCAAGTTTCGTTATCAGGTTTCAGACTTAGCAGAAAACAGAGCATGGCAGAAATAATAATATGTAGGCCTCTTTGTGAGCTTGATGCACTCACTACAGAGCAATGCATGACAAAATAAGCATACCTACAGCAAGATGGCATGTTTATGAAGCTATCCATGGCAAGAACAAATGCATAGCATGTATGGATCAACTACAATAAGCTTGGCAAAATTGCATATCATGTTAAGAATCTGCCAGAAATTTTTATAGCAAAAGTAGAGCAAGATTGAGTCATGCTATGGCACTCCATAATTTCAAACAATTGCAGGAATGGATCAATTACAACTATAGCTACAAAACATCCTTACTGAACATCTCCAAAATATGCATGGATCTCTCTGTAGCATCAAGTTTACATGGCAACAAAATAACAACAGACAAAGACTTGGAGAAATCAGTCCCTGAAATCAGAAATATTACGGGGCCTACTTTGCATGCTTGTGCTAGTCACCACAGAGATCACAAAAATACATGGCATACACCCTTGGAAAGATGGCATGGCATACTTCAAAACACATGTAGAGCTCATACCCATAAGATGCACAGATTTAAAGAAACAAAAATGACAAATCTCCAAGTTCTGCTAAGAACCAGAAGATAACAGCAACTAGCCCTCTTCAAACAGAGAGTTGGGCATCAAGATGACCTCTAATGAACATGGTGCAATTGAACAAAATGTAGAGCATCGCGAGACGAACAATTTGCAATATTACACGCGCGAATCGGAGCTACATGCAAGGAGTTATGGCATCACGAACAGAGGCATATGCTGTGAAAAATCAGTGACTTGGAGAAAAAAACGGGGTTCGGGGTCAACCGCTACAGTAGCAGATCTGGATCGGGCCGAAGTCTTGAGCTCGAGCTCGGCCTCGATGGCGCTCGCCGGCGGGAGGAAGAGGAGGCGGCGAGGTCGGCGGGGCCGGCGCCGGAGGAGGAGAGGGAGGCCGGCGCCCGAGGAGGAGAGGGAGGCCGGCGCCGGAGGAGGAGAGGGAGGCCGGCCGGGGCTCCGGTGGAGGGGGGCGCGGCCCGAGGCGGCGGTGGCCGCGGTGGCGGCGGCGGCCGGTGGCGATGGCGGCGGCGGTGGCCGGAGGCGAGGGCGGCGGCGGCGCGGGCAGGCGTCGGGCCGCGGGGGCCCGCGGCGGGCCGGGCGGGCCGGCGCGGTGGAGGCGGCGGCGACACGTGGCGCGTGCCGATTTGCCAGGCGGCGCGGGCGGACTTTGTCCGGCGGCGCGAGGTGGACGGAGCTAGGGTTGGACTGAGTTCGTTTTCGGGAGGGTCACATATTTATAAGTAGAGGGAGCTAGGAGGCTCCAAATGAGGTGCGGTTTTCGCTCACACAATCGTGATCGAACGACCTAGAGCATGGAAGAGAGTTTGGTGGGTTTTGGGCTGGTTTTGAGGGGTTTTTTTGCTGGACACTCAAATGGACTTTGCGGATGCCCGGTTAACCGTTGGAGTACCAAACGACCTCCAAATGGAACGAAACTTGACCGGTGGTCTCCGGGTGGTATATTAAGGCCACTTGACAAGCCTCGGTCCATTCCGAGAAAGTTTGACACCCGCACACGAAAGAAAACAAGAGGGATGCGCCGGAGGAGATAGGAGCGCCGGAATGCAAAACGGACAACGGGGAAAATGCTCGGATGCAAGAGACGAACACGTATGCAAATGCAATGCACATGATGACATGATATGAAAAAGCATGACATGACAAAATACAAAACGAAAGACAAAACCCGACCACGGAGAAAATATCATATCACAAAGCCGAAAATGGCAAGAGTCGGAGTTACAAATATGGCAAGTTACATGCGGGGTGTTACATTGATCTAGTAGAATAAAGTTTTAGTATGATTTAGTTTTGAGTTTTGCTTTATGATCCTTCTATGCAATCGAGTCCATGAGCTATATATAATAAAGATTAGTTTTGAGTCAAGGGCTTAATTATCTTGGTATGATCTTGAGGGAATAAAAGTAAAAGAGAAGAGAAAGAGTAAAAAGAATGAAACATATCATATTGATCTTATGGAGAGTAATGACTTCACATATAAAAGAGTATGATGAATAAAAGTTGTTGAGAGTTAACAAACATAGTTTTGGTCATCGTTGCAATTAATAGGAAGTAATAAACAAAGAGAGGTTCTCACATATAAATATACTATCTTGGACATCTTTTATGATTGTGAGCACTCATTAAAATATGACATGCTAAAAGGTTGATGTTGGGCAAGGAAGACAATGTAATGGTTTATGTTTTCTTATATCGGAAATAAAGTATATTGTCATCGATCATCCAACATGTTGAGCTTGCCTTTCCCCCTCATGTTAGCCAAACTCTTTGCACCAAGTAGAGATACTACTTGTGCTTCCAAATATCCTTAAACCCAGTTTTGCCATGAGTGTCCACCACACCTACCTATGGATTGAGTAAGATCCTTCAAGTAAGTTGTCATTGTTGCGTGCAATAAAAATTGCTCTCTAAATATGTATGATTTATTAGTGTGGAGAAAATAAGCTTTATATGATCTTGTGATGTGGAATAAATAAAAGCGACGGACTGCATACTAAAGGTCCATATCACAAGTGGCAATATAAAGTGACCTTCTTGCGCATAAGATTTTGTGCATCCAACCATAAAAGCACATGGCAACCTCTGCTTCCCTCTGCGAAGGGCCTATCTTTTATTATTGTCTTTTACCTTATACAAGAGTCATGTTGATCTTCACCTTTCCTTTTTACATTTTATCCTTTGGCAAGCACACTGTGTTGGAAAGATCCTGATATATATATATATATATCCAATTGGATGTAAGTTATCATGAACTATTATTGTTGACATTACCCTTGAGGTAAAAGGTTGGGAGGAAACTATAAGCCCCTATCTTTCTGTGTGTCCGATTAAAACTCCATACCCATAAGTATTGCGTGAGTGATAGCAATTGTGAAAGACTAAATGATAGTTGAGTATGTGGACTTGTTGAAAAGCTCTTATATTGACTCTTTCTCATGTTATGATAAATTGCAATTGCTTCAATGACCGAGATCATAGTTTGTTAGTTTTCAATGAAGTTTCTGATTCATACTTGACATTGTGAATAGATTGTTACTTTAGCATGAGAAATCATATAACTATATATATATATATGTTGTTGTTATAAGAATGATCATGTGATGTCTACTACACAACATTCTTCTTGTAGACGTTGTTGGGCCTCCAAGTGCAGAGGTTTGTAGGACAGTAGCAAATTTCCCTCAAGTGGATGACCTAAGGTTTATCAATCCGTGGGAGGCGTAGGTTGAAGATAAATTGTATAGGTGCAACCAAATAACAAAGAGTCTATTGTGTCCCCAACACACCCAATACAATGGTAAATTGTATAGGTGCACTAGTTCGGCGAAGAGATGGTGATACAAGTGCAATATAGATGGTAGATATAGGTCTTTGTAATATGGAAAATATAAAAATAGCAAGGTAACTAATGATAAAAGTGAGCACAAACGGTATTGCAATGCTAGGAAACAAGGCCTAGGGTTCATACTTTCACTAGTGCAAGTTCTCTCAACAATAATAACATAACTGGATCATATAACTATCCCTCAACATGCAACAAAGAGTCACTCCAAAGTCACTAATAGCGGAGAACAAACGAAGAGATTATTGTAGGGTACGAAACCACCTCAAAGTTATTCTTTCGGATCGATCTATTCAAGAGTTCGTACTAGAATAACACCTTAAGACACAAATCAACCAAAACCCTAATGTCACCTCGAGTATCCGTGGGTATGATTATACGATATGCATCACAGAATCTCAGATTCATCTATTCAAACCAACACAAAGTACTTCAAAGAGTGCCCCAAAGTTTCTACCGGAGAGTCAAGACGAAAACGTGTGCCAACCCCTATGCATAAGTTCACAAGGTCACTGAACCCGCAAGTTCATCACCAAAACATACATCAAGTAGATCACGTGATATCCCATTGTCACCACAGATAAGCACATGCAAGACATACATCAAGTGTTCTCAAATCCTTAAAGACTCAATCCGATAAGATAAATTCAAAGGGAAAACTTAATCCATTACAAGAGAGTAGAGGGGGAGAAACATCATAAGATCCAATTATAATAGCAAAGCTCGCGATACATCAAGATCGTACCACCTCAAGAACACGAGAGAGAGAGATCAAACACATAGCTACTGGTACATACCCTCAGCCCCGAGGGTGAACTACTCCCTCCTTGTCATGGAGAGCACTGAGATGATGAGGATGGCCACCGGTGAGGGATCCCCCGTCCGGCAGGGTGCCGGAACAGGGTCCCGATGTAACATCCCAAATTTTCAATTTGGAATGTTATACATAGATCATCATTGCATATCATGTTTTGTTGCATTTTGACAAATCCTCGATAAATCCTAAGCAACTCAAGGACCCTCGGAGAGAGTTGGGGATTTTCTCAAATTTTCTTATTTGATTTTCAAACGAGGATTGGGATTTTAATTATTTTTCTCTCCGGAAAAATATTTCATTTAAAAATAAACGAGAGGAGAAAATATGACTTCTCCAAAAATATTGAAATACTGGAGGAAAAATGTTAAAATCATTATTTGGAATTTATTGGATTTTATTTGCAATTTTTATTGCATTTAAAAATATGCATGTTTTCAAAATATTTATTTTTGATTTTTAAAAATGTGCACCATATTCTAGATTTTGTAACTAAACGGGGAAAATTTATTTCATATTTTTCTGATTTTTATTTATTTTTCTACGCAATATTTTCCGCGGAACCTTTAAAAAAAAACGCGCCGCGCCGACTGGGCCAAAGGCCCAGCCGACGGCCCGCCCCGTCGCCTTCCTCCCCACGCACCGCCGGAGTCTGCCGGGAGCACGAAGCCGCCGCCGCCTCGGGCTTTGCCCCCTTCCCCAAGCCTCTAGCCCCCCCTCCATATATACCCCGCCCCCCCTCCGTTTCTCCTCACCCGAGCCACCGCCGCCGCCCGCATCGCCAGCCGCCGCCGCCGCATCTAGCCCCGCCGCCGCATCTAGCCCCGCCGCCGCCGCCGTTTGCCTCGCCCCTCGCCGCCGGGAGCGCCCGAGCCCCGCCCCCTCGCCCGCCGGAGCCGCCGCCCCGAGCCCCGCATCCCCGCCGCCGACCCCGCCCGCCGGAGCCCTCGCCGGAGCGAGCCCCGTCGAGGTACTGCCCGTGTTCGCGTTGACTGGTTTTTCTGAAAAAAAACCTTTTGTTTAAAAAAAACCCTAGATCGGTTTTTTTCGGTTTTCTTATTTCACGAGCGTTCACCGAACCGTTCGTTTTAACGAACGCGTTCGTCGGTTTTTCTCTGTTAACGAACGTCCGTTATTTAACCGTTCGTCCGTTTGTCTTTATCGACGGATTTTCTCGTTATTTTCTCAGATTTGATTTCTGATCGAATTTTTGAATCTGTTTAACTTCTCGCTCGTTTATCGGAATCAGGCGATTCAAGCGCCTAGAGTTTCGTCTCGAAATTCTCTTTCCGTTTAACCTACTCAAACAAGTTTTTGCTACAGTAAAATTTGACCTAGATCCAGATTAGCAAACGAAGTTTCTTTCTTCCGCCGTTTGACTTTCGTTGCTTCTTTCGAGTTGATTCTTTTTGCAAACCGGAGTTCTTAAGTTGAACTTTCTGGTTGGATATTTCATTCGAGTTTTACCTATGCATTAGATGAGTACTGATTGTATGCTTGTTTGTTTGCGATAGAGTACCCGGAGTGTGCCGCTTGTTACTTCGACTCGCTAGGTTTTGCGGATCATCAGCAAGGCAAGTAACACTTTGATCATACCCCGTTCATACCCAGTTTTATTGCATTAGATCTATTTCCTCAAACATATTGCATTATTAGGATCTAATTAAACTGTGGGTATTGGGAAGTAGTTGAGGTAGTACCTATTACCTGTTCTTTATCAAACCCTTGGGAGTTACTTCTACGTTGCTTTTATTATTGCCATGCTACGCTCGTAGACGTGGATTGGGTTTGAGAGATATTCATGACAGATGTGAGTGTTTAATAATGGTTCAACTTAAGGTGGCAACTAAAACTCACATCTGGGTGGATTGAGACACCTGGAGAACCCAGTGTTGTCTGTATGTATAAGGACCGCCACCCAGGCTCAAAGGGATCATAAGATTGTTCATGCTAGAAACTTCCGTGTGCAGCCGCAAGCTATTATGGGCTCTAGCATAGCTGAGTAGGTTACAGGATCTCTTGAAGAGGTGGACTAGCAGATGTAGGGGAAAGTAGGTGTACCGGTTCATCCAGAGTAGAGAGTGACTGTTACTGAAAGATTGTGTCTCGGTCATCCGTTTCTCAAACATCATGTAGTGCGAGAATCAAGCGGAGGCGATCGAGTCTTATGGGGAAAAGTGCACAAACCTCTGCAGAGTGTACAAACTGATCATGATTAGCCGTGTCCCCGGTTATGGACAACTTGAGTATCTAGTACCTGGATTATCATTTGAATCTCATCACCGTGATACTTATAATTAATTTTGTTGGGTTCATGATGATACTTAATTGGGATTGAGTTGGAGGTACCTTCTCAATGTTTCAACCACCAAGATAGTTAAATAAAATTTATTCCTTTTGAAGTAGGATAAAATTGGCTTTTCGCAAAAACTGTAACCATAGAGCTTTCTACCAGCCATATATGCATATAGTATAGCATTATCATTGTTCATTGCTCTCTATGTGTTGCTTTGCCAGCATATTCTATGTGTTGACCCGTTTTCGGGCTGCAACGTTTCATGTTGCAGACTTTTCAGACGACGAGTAAGGTGCCTTAGGTCGTGGTCTTATACTCAGTGATGCCGCTGGAGTTGATGGACTCACTTATCTTCCAAGTCTTCCGCTGTTATCGTTATTAGATGGCCTTAAGCCATGGTTTCATTCTTATTCTCTTCGGAGATATCCGATGTAATAAGTGTGTGATTGCTACTCTGTTATAAATCCTCCATTTGTACTGTGCGTGTCAGCATTACTGATCCAGGGATGACACTGGTGCACAGCAGCACAGGCCATTTGAGGTCTGGTCGCTACAAAGTTGGTATCAGAGCACACGCTGACTATAGGACACGACCACTAAGCTTAAGCCCTAGAAAACTTCTCTCTTCTCATTTCTGACTCCTCTCCACTTTCTACTCTTTTAGGAATGGCGAATGCAAGGAGCAAGTTCATGCAACCAGATGAAGACACGCCATTTGGACGACATTTGAAGGAAGTCACCAAGTACTTGAACATAGGAATACCAAGCGTCACCGGAACCAACAACTCCACATTACCTGAAGAGGAGAGCTGGAAGATTCAAGTTATCATTCCAGGAAGGACGTTTGCGCCAATTACGGAACCCATGAGATTGGTTTTCGAAGCACCAACTTGGAGTTTAGGGAAGAGCATGGCCGCACACATCGCCATGGGACGCATTGGAGAAGTCTATCACTAGGAGCTTAAGGATACAATTTATCAAATTTGTGGACGTCGAGACGCGCAATGGGAGATGATCAAGACCAAGAAGGATGGATCAATTGCAGCTTTCATCCAGGAGCAGAACCAACATATTCGACGTCAGGAGAACCAGATATGCACGGACAAGGAAGAACTGAAGAAGGCATTCACGAAGATCAAGGAGCTCCAAGAAGAACTCAAGACTACACGCGAAGACTATTTGGAAGAAATCAACGCACTAGTCGGGAAGATTGACGACCTGGAGAATAAGATTGGAGCATTCGTGGGAAATCCAGTGCCAAAAGCAGAAGTCGACGAATGCACTTGTCCGGATAACTACATCATCATCGACGACACCGACTCGGAGCCAAGTGAAGACGAATGGATTGATGAAGCTGGAGCAGACATCATGGAGTCTTCAACGGATCAGAATTTTTAGTAGACTACCATATCAGTAGTAGTTTTCCCCCATTTAGTAGTATAGTTCAAGCACTTTGTAACGCTAGTTAGATCGATTGTTTTGCCTTGTTTGGATTGATTGAGTGATTTTGTCTCATGAGCATATGGGTAGTGTTTTCTCTCTAGACCTCATTCTATTCTTAACTCTCATCTTTTCTAAACCTATCAGATGCCTCCGAGACGCGACACCGGATTTGTTTTCCCGCCCGAGATCACCCAGTTGATTCAACAGAATGCCTTGATGCAAGTGTTAGTTCAGAACCAAGGCAACAACAACAACAACAACCCACCGCCACCACCACCTGTTGACCACTTAGCCCGTTTCTTAAGGCTAAACCCGCCGGTGTTTTCCAGTAGCACCGAGCCGATTGTTGCAGATGATTGGCTCCGCAAAGTTGGAAGGGAGTTGACCACTGCAGGATGCACAGATGCAGAAAGAGTGCGTTTTGCCGCACATCAGCTTGATGGACCCGCAGCATCATGGTGGGAGAATTATACAGCCACGCACCCTATTGACACTGTCACATGGGACCAGTTTCAGCAAGCTTTCTGTATAGCTCATGTTTCAGCAGGAGCTATGGCTATGAAGAAGCGTGAGTTTCGCAACCTACGCCAAGGAGGACGCACCGTAGGCCAGTATGTGGAAGATTTCAGTAAGTTAGCACGTTATGCACCAGATGACGTTGCTACGGATGCAGCCAAGCAGGAGAAGTTTCTGGAAGGATTGAATGATGAGCTGAGTATGCAGTTGATGGTAGCAACTTTCAACAACTACCAGGAGCTGGTGGATAGAGCTCTCATGATAGAAGGGAAGCAACAGCAAATTGAAAACCACAAGAGGAAGTATGGACAAGGGAAGTATAATTCTAGAGCCCAGCAGAAGCCAAGGTTTACCCCGAAGCCGGGAGGACAGTTTCAGCATACCCATGGAGGAGGTAGTTCGCACAACCATAATGGCTCCAAGAATGGTAATGGGAATGGAGGAGGAAACGGACAGAACCGCACCAACCCATCTACCCCAACCAAGAGAGATCTAAGTCACATTACTTGTTTCAAGTGCCAGAAGACGGGACATTATGCTACTGATTGTCCCGAAGCCCAAAATGGAAATGGCAATGGAAGCTCTGGGAAGAAGCCGAACCCGTTCAACAAAGGACATGTGAACCACGTGAGCGTGGAGGAGGTTGAAGCTCAGCCTGATGCAGTAATAGGTAAGTTTTTGGTTAAGTCATTTACTGCAACTGTTCTTTTCGATACTGGTGCATCGCATTCATACATATCAAGGGGATTCGTAAACAAGTTTAAGATGTCCACCCAAGTTCTCAAAAGCCCCATGTTAGTAACCTCGCCAGGAGCAGAGTATATGGCCACCCAAGGATGTTTTAAGATACCGTTGGCCATTGGAAGGCATGTTTTCCCCTCAGACCTCATTGTTTTGGAATCGCAAGGTTTGGATGTGATTTTGGGAATGGATTGGCTATCGTTGTATGGAGGAAACATCGATTGTGCCAGCAAGACTATTTTGCTTACCACCCCGGAAGGAAAAAGTATCAAGTATGTATCCCGGCATATGCCGAAGAGGACTCAAGTGAATTCCTTATCAGGAGTTGTACAGGAGGAAGTACGAGTGGTGAAGGACTATCCGGATGTATTTCCGAAGAGTTGCCAGGCATGCCACCAGATAGAGACATTGAGTTTTTGATTGAACTTTTGCCAGGCACAGGGCCAATATCTGAGAGACCGTACAGGATGCCCGCAAAGGATTTGGAGGAAATTAAGAAGCAGATCAAGGAGTTACTGGATAAAGGCTATATTCGCCCAAGTTCGTCACCTTGGGGATCACCAGTACTTCTAGTGGAGAAGAAAGATGGATCACTAAGGATGGTTGTTGATTACCGAGGATTGAATGAAGTGACCATCAAAAACAAGTACCCACTGCCGATGATCAATGATTTGTTTGACCGCCTGCAAGGAGCTAAAGTATTTTCCAAGATCGATCTACGATCGGGATACCATCAGTTAAAGATTCGAGAGCAGGATATACCCAAGACGGCATTTACCACCAGATATGGATTGTATGAGTATACCGTTATGTCATTTGGACTGACTAACGCACCGGCCTATTTCATGAACCTGATGAACAAAGTGTTTATGGAGTTTTTGGATAAGTTCGTCGTGGTGTTCATTGATGATATTTTAATCTTTTCCAAGGATGAAGAAGAGCATGAGGAGCATTTACGATTGGTACTTGAGAAGCTCAGAGAACATCAATTATATGCCAAGTTCAGCAAATGTGAGTTTTGGTTGAAGGAAGTTGGATTCCTTGGACATGTTATTTCTGGAGAAGGAATAGCAGTAGACCCTGCCAAGGTTGACACAGTGACAAGTTGGGAATCGCCCACTACAGTTGGAGAAATCCGGAGTTTTCTTGGACTTGCAGGATACTACCGGAGATTTATCGAGAATTTCTCAAGGATTGCTAAGCCCATGACTGAGCTATTAAAGAAGGACACCAAATTCAATTGGACTGAGGAATGTGAAGCTAGTTTCCAGGAGCTGAAGAAACGATTGGTTACCTCACCCGTGTTGATTCTGCCAGATCAACGCAAGGACTATGAAGTTTATTGCGACGCTTCTCGTCGAGGACTTGGAGCAGTGCTTATGCAGGAAGGAAGAGTTGTTCCGTATGCTTCACGACAACTTAAACCCCATGAGAAGAATTATGCTACGCATGATTTGGAATTAGCAGCCGTGGTGCATGCATTGAAGACATGGAGACATTTTCTCATCGGAAACCATTGTGAGGTGTACACGGATCACAAGAGTTTGAAGTACATTTTCACGCAGAAGGAGTTAAACCTCAGACATAGGAGATGGTTGGATCTCATCAAAGACTATGATATGAGATTGCATTATCACCCCGGAAAGGCTAACGTAGTAGCAGACGCGTTGAGCCGCAAGAGTCATGTCAACACCATCATGACAGGAGAGTTACCTCAAGAGTTAGCCAAGGACATACGTGAGCTATGTTTGGAAATAGTCCCAAGAGGCTATTTAGCGTCATTGGATATTCAGTCTACCTTGATGGAAAAGATCAGAGAAGCTCAGAAGACAGACAAGGAGATTGAAGAGATAAAGGAGAAGATGAGCAAAGGAAAAGCCAAGGGATTTCGTGAGGACGAGCACGATACCTTATGGTTCGAGGACCGCGTATATGTGCCAAATGATCCGGAGATCAGGAAGTTGATTTTGCAAGAAGCCCATGATTCACCGTACTCGATTCACCCAGGGAATACCAAGATGTATTTGGATTTGAAGAATACTTTCTGGTGGACCGGAATGAAGAAGGATATTGCGGAGTTCCTAGCAGTTTGTGATGTATGTCAGAGAGTGAAGGCAGAGCATCAGAAGCCAGCAGGATTGCTACAACCATTGCCGATACCCGAATGGAAGTGGGATAAAATAGGCATGGATTTTATCACAGGATTACCCAGGACCCGTTCAGGCTATGACTCGATATGGGTTGTAGTCGACCGTTTGACGAAAGTGGCTCATTTCATTCCAGTGAAAACCACTTACACCAGTGCTAAGTTGGCAAAGATATACATGACCAGGATAGTATGTTTGCATGGAGTTCCGAGGACCATTGTATCAGACAGAGGAACCCAATTTACCTTGAAGTTTTGGAAGCAGTTACATGAAACATTGGGAACCAAGCTGGAATTTAGTACAGCATTTCACCCGCAGACAGATGGACAGATCGAGAGAGTCAACCAGATTTTGGAGGACATGTTGAGAGCATGTGGGCTAGATTATGGATCAAGTTGGGACGACAATTTGCCATATGCGGAGTTTTCTTGTAACAACAGTTATCAAACCAGTTTGAAGATGGGCCCTTTCGAAGCTTTGTACGGAAGGAGGTGTAGAACACCGTTGTTATGGGACGAAGTTGGAGACCGTCAGTTGTTTGGACCAGATTTGATTAAGGAGTCTGAACAGAAAGTGAAGTTGATTCGCGATAGGCTCAAGGTAGCCCAGTCCAGGCAGAAGAGTTATGCTGATTCTAAACGCAAGGAGACAGTTCACGAAATCGGAGACAGAGTGTATCTTCGAGTATCACCACTACGAGGAGTGAAGCGCTTTGGAGTTAAGGGAAAGTTAGCGCCTCGTTTTATCGGACCATACAGAGTGTTGGAACGTATGGGAGAAGTTGCCTACAAGCTGGAATTGCCCGAAGGATTGTCTGAAGTACATGATGTATTTCACGTTTCGCAGTTGAAGAAGTGCCACGCAGAGATGGCTGAAATACCGCTGAGAGATACTGTGCCACTGGAAGCGATTCAGTTGGAAAGTGATTTGACCTATGAGGAGAAGCCAGTTAAGATTCTCGAGTATGCCAGCCGAGTTACCCGCAGCAAGGTTATCAAGTTTTGCAAAGTTCAGTGGAGTCACCACACAGAAGATGAGGCCACCTGGGAGCGAGAGGAAGATCTACGAAAAAACCACTCCCACCTGTTTTCTAGCCAACCCGAATCTCGAGGGCGAGATTCATCTTAAGGGGGGTAGGTTTGTAACATCCCAAATTTTCAATTTGGAATGTTATACATAGATCATCATTGCATATCATGTTTTGTTGCATTTTGACAAATCCTCGATAAATCCTAAGCAACTCGAGGACCCTCGGAGAGAGTTGGGGATTTTCTCAAATTTTCTTATTTGATTTTCAAACGAGGATTGGGATTTTAATTATTTTTCTCTCCGGAAAAATATTTCATTTAAAAATAAACGAGAGGAGAAAATATGACTTCTCCAAAAATATTGAAATACTGGAGGAAAAATTTTAAAATCATTATTTGGAATTTATTGGATTTTATTTGCAATTTTTATTGCATTTAAAAATATGCATGTTTTCAAAATATTTATTTTTGATTTTTAAAAATGTTCACCCTGTTCTAGATTTTCTAACTAGACGGGGAAAATTTATTTCATATTTTTCTGATTTTTATTTATGTTTCTACGCAATATTTTCCGCGGAACCTTTAAAAAAAAAAGAAACGCGCCGCGCCGACTGGGCCAAAGGCCCAGCCGACGGCCCGCCCCGTCGCCTTCCTCCCCACGCACCGCCGGAGTCCGCCGGGAGCACGAAGCAGCCGCCGCCTCGGGCTTTGCCCCCTTCCCCAAGCCTCTAGCCCCCCCTCCATATATACCCCGCCCCCCCTCCGTTTCTCCTCACCCGAGCCACCGCCGCCGCCCGCATCGCCAGCCGCCGCCGCCGCCGCATCTAGCCCCGCCGCCGCCGCCGCCGTTTGCCTCGCCCCTCGCCGCCGGGAGCGCCCGAGCCCCGCCCCCTCGCCCGCCGGAGCCGCCGCCCCGAGCCCCGCATCCCCGCCGCCGACCCCGCCCGCCGGAGCCCTCGCCGGAGCGAGCCCCGTCGAGGTACTGCCCGTGTTCGCGTTGACCGGTTTTTCTGAAAAAAACCCTTTGTTTTAAAAAAACCCTAGATCGGTTTTTTTCGGTTTTCTTATTTCACGAGCGTTCACCGAACCGTTCGTTTTAACGAACGCGTTCGTCGGTTTTTCTCTGTTAACGAACGTCCGTTATTTAACCGTTCGTCCGTTTTTCTTTTTCGACGGATTTTCTCGTTATTTTCTCAGATTCGATTTCTGATCGAATTTTCGAATCTGTTTAACTTCTCGCTCGTTTATCGAAATCAGGCGATTCAAGCGCCTAGAGTTTCGTCTCGAAATTCTCTTTCCGTTTAACCTACTCAAACAAGTTTTTGCTACAGTAAAATTTGACCTAGATCCATATTAGCAAATGAAGTTTCTTTCTTCCGCCGTTTGACTTTCGTTGCTTCTTTCGAGTTGATTCTTTTTGCAAACCGGAGTTCTTAAGTTGAACTTTCTGGTTGGATCTTTCATTCGAGTTTTACCTGTGCATTAGATGAGTACTGATTGTATGCTTGTTTGTTTGCGATAGAGTACCCGGAGTGTGCCGCTTGTTACTTCGACTCGCTAGGTTTTGCGGATCATCAGCAAGGCAAGTAACACTTTGATCATACCCCGTTCATACCCAGTTTTATTGCATTAGATCTATTTCCTCAAACACATTGCATTATTAGGATCTAATTAAACTGTGGGTATTGGGAAGTAGTTGAGGTAGTACCTATTACTTGTTCTTTATCAAACCCTTGGGAGTTACTTCTACGTTGCTTTTATTATTGCCATGCTATGCTCGTAGACGTGGATTGGGTTTGAGAGATATTCATGACAGATGTGAGTGTTTAATAATGGTTCAACTTAAGGTGGCAACTAAAACTCACATCTGGGTGGATTGAGACACCTGGAGAACCCAGTGTTGTCTGTATGTATAAGGACTGCCACCCAGGCTCAAAGGGATCATAAGATTGTTCATGCTAGAAACTTCCGTGTGTAGCCGCAAGCTATTATGGGCTCTAGCATAGCTGAGTAGGTTACAGGATCTCTTGAAGAGGTGGACTAGCAGATGTAGGGGAAAGTAGGTGTACCGGTTCATCCAGACTAGAGAGTGACTGTTACTGAAAGATTGTGTCTCGGTCATCCGTTTCTCAAACATCATGTAGTGCGAGAATCAAGCGGAGGCGATCGAGTCTTGTGGGGAAAAGTGCACAAACCTCTGCAGAGTGTACAAACTGATCATGATTAGCCGTGTCCCCGGTTATGGACAACTTGAGTATCTAGTACCTGGATTATCATTTGAATCTCATCACCGTGATACTTATAATTAATTTTGTTGGGTTCATGATGATACTTAATTGGGATTGAGTTGGAGGTACCTTCTCAATGTTTCAACCACCAAGATAGTTAAATAAAATTTATTCCTTTTGAAGTAGGATAAAATTGGCTTTTCGCAAAAACTGTAACCATAGAGCTTTCTACCAGCCATATATGCATATAGTATAGCATTATCATTGTTCATTGCTCTCTATGTGTTGCTTTGCCAGCATATTCTATGTGTTGACCCGTTTTCGGGCTGCAACGTTTCATGTTGCAGACTTTTCAGACGACGAGTAAGGTGCCTTAGGTCGTGGTCTTATACTCAGTGATGCCGCTGGAGTTGATGGACTCACTTATCTTCCAAGTCTTCCGCTGTTATCGTTATTAGATGGCCTTAAGCCATGGTTTCATTCTTATTCTCTTTGGAGATATCCGATGTAATAAGTGTGTGATTGCTACTCTGTTATAAATCCTCCATTTGTACTGTGCATGTGAGCATTACTGATCCAGGGATGACACTGGTGCACAGCAGCACAGGCCATTTGAGGTCTGGTCGCTACACCCGATTGGTTTTTGGTGGCTACAGAGGCTTGCAGCGGCGGAACTCCCGATCTATTCTGTTCCCCGATGTTTTTAGGGTATATGGATATATATAGGCGAAAGAAGTCGGCCAGGGGAGAAACGAGGGGCCCACGAGGGTGGGGGCGTGCCTAGGGGGCAGGCACGCCTCCCTGCCTCGTGGCCACCTCGAAGCTTCCTTGACTTCAACTCCAAGTTTCCTGGATCACGTTCGTTCCAAAAATCACGCTCCCGAAGGTTTCATTCCGTTTGGAGTCCGTTTGATATTCCTTTTCTGCGAAACACTGAAACAAGGGAAAAAAGCAGAAACTGGCACTGGGCTCTGGGTTAATAGGTTAGTCCCAAAAATAATATAAAAGTGTGTAATAAAGCCCATAAACATCCAAAACAGATAATATAATATCATGAATACTTCATAAATTATAGATACGTTGGAGACGTATCAGCATCCCCAAGCTTAATTCCTGCTCGTCCTCGAGTAGGTAAATGTTAAAGGAGATAATTTATGAAGTGTGAATGCTAGCAGGTGCACAAGTTTGATCAATGATAATTTCAATCACCTTTTCTAGCATCATCATAGTAGCTCATCTCATAAAACTTTTCATGATCAAGTAACAAACTATTCACATGTTAAAGTATAGATCATAAACTTTCTTGAAAACTAACAAACCGTGTTATTAGTCATCAAACAATTACAATTCATCTTATTTTCAGGAAGAGTCTATGTCAGAGCTTTGATTCAGCTAACTTCACATACTCAACTATCATTTAGTCTTTCACAATTGCTAACACTCACGCGATATTTATGGGTTCAAAATTTTAATCAGACACAGAGAAAGATAGGGGCTCATAGATTTGCCTCCCAACCTTTTACCTCAAGGGTAATGTCAACAATAATAGTTCATGATGCCTTACATCCAATTGGATATATATATATATCAGGATCTTTCCAACACAATGTGCTTGCCAAAGGATAAAATGTAAAAAGGAAGGTGAAGATCAGCATGACTCTTGCATAAGGTATAAGACAAGAATAAAAGATAGGCCCTTCGTAAAGGGAAGCAGAGGTTGCCATGCGCTTTTATAGTTGGATGCACAAAATCTTAATGCGAGGGAATGTCACTTTATATTGCCACTTGTGATAGGGACCTTTATTATGCAGTCCGTCGCTTTTATTGCTTCCATATCACAAGATCGTATAAAGCTTATTTTCTCCACACTAAAAGATCATACATATTTAGAGAGCAATTTTTATTGCATGCACCGATGACAACTTACTTGAAGGATCTTACTCAATCTATAGGTAGGTATGTTGGACTTTCATGGAAATACTGGTTTAAGGGATGTTTGGAAGCACAACTAGTATCTCTACTTGGTGCAAAGAATTTGGCTAGCATGAGGGGGGAAGGCAAGCTCAACGTGTTGGGCGATCCATGACAATATACTTTATTTCGGATATAAGAAAACATAACCCATTACGTTGTCTTCCTTGTCCAACATCAACCTTTTAGCATGTCATATTTTAATGAGTGCTCACAATTACAAAAGATGTCCAAGATAGTATATTTATATGTGAAATCTCTCTTCCTTGAATATTCTTTCATGAATTGTTCAAGTGACCAATACAATGTTTGCTAACCTTCAATAAATTTACCACCTCTACTTCTTATATGTGAAGTCATTACTCCCCATGGGGTAAGCATATGAAACATATATAATTTCAGATTTATGATATTCAAATCATTCAACTATTTACTCATAGGACATAAGTGAAGCACACGAGTAAATGACAAACTACTCCAAAAAGATATAAGTGAAGAACAATGAGTAGTTAAATAATTATTTAGCTATATGAAGAATCTCCCATTTAATAATTTAAGAACTTGATATTTTATTCAAACAGCAAGCAAACCAAAATAGAATGGCATTCTAATAATAGCAAACATCATGTGAAGAAGCAAAAACTTAGGATCAACCGATACTAACCGATAATTGTCGAAGAAGAAAGGTGGGATGCCAACCGGGGCACCCCCAAGCTTAGACGCTTGAGACTTCTTGAATTATTATCTTGGGATGCCTTGGGAATCCCCAAGCTTGAGCTTTTGTGTCTCCTTAATTCCTCTCATATCACGGTCTTCCTAAATCTCAAAAGCTTCATCCACACAAAACTCAACAAGGACTCGTGAGATAAGTTAGTATAAACCAATGCAAAAACCTTATCATACTATACTGTAGCAAATCACTAAAATTATTATTCAACATTGCATACTAAATGCCTCTGCATATTTAATAGTCCTATCCTCAAATAGAATCATTAAAGAAGCAAACATATGAAAACAATGCAAACATAACAGCAATCTGCCTAAACAGGACAGTCTGTAAAGAATGCAGCAAGATCCATACTTCCCTAGCTCCAAAAATTATGAAAGAAAATTCCCACTGAAGTAAATTTATCAGAGCTTATTATGCATAAGGTTTCAACATTTTATCACATTCTGATTTTTCTAGGGAATTTTTGCAACAGCGGTAAACTTTCTGTTTTCAAACAGCAACATGTGGACTTATAAAAATAGGCATAGTAAAGGCTATCAATGCCACTTTTATTGAAATAAAATATGAAAAACATTGTTCTAAATAACAGCAAGAAAATCCTAACAAAATAAATTGACACTCCAAGCAAAACACATATCATGTGGTGAATAAAAATATAGCTCCAAGTAAAGTTACTGATGAACGAAGATGAAAGAGGGGATGCCATCCGGGGCATCCCCAAGCTTAGGCTTTTGGTTTTCCTGGAATATTACCTTGGGGTGCCTTGGGAATCCCCAAGCTTAGGCTCTTGCCACTTCTTATTCCATAGTCCATCGAATATTTACCCAAAACTTGAAAACTTCACAACACAAAACTCAACAGAAAATCTTATGAGCTCCGTTCGTATAAGAAAATAAATCACCACTTAGGTACTGTTGTGAACTCATTCTAAATTCATATTGGTGTAATATCTACTGTATTCCAACTTCTCTATGGTTCATACCCTCCGATACTACTCATAGATTCATCAAAATAAGCAAACAACACATAGAAAACAGAATCTGTCAAAAACAGAACAGTCTGTAGTAATCTGTATCAAACGCAAACATATGGAACTCAGAAACATCTGCCAAAATAGGAAGACCTAGATAATTTGATTATTGATCTACTGAAATTGGAATCAGTATTTTATCGCTTTCTGGTGATTTTTAACAATTGTTTTCGTGAGAAGAAAGTTTCTGTCTTTTTCAGCAAGATCAAATAATTATCATCCAAGAAGATCCTATAGGTCTTACTTGGCACAAACACTAATTAAAACATAAAACCACATCTAACCAGAGGCTAGATGATTTACTTATTACTAAACAGGAACAAAAGGCAAGGAACAAAATAAAATTGGGTTGCCTCCCAACAAGCGCTAACGTTTAACGCCCCTAGCTAGGCATGATGATTTCAATGATACTCACATAAAAGATAAGAATTTAAACATAAAGAGAGCATCATGAAGAATATGACTAGCACATTTATGTCTAACCCACTTCCTATGCATAGGGATTTTGTGAGCAAACAACTTATGGGAACAATAATCAACTAGCATAGGAAGGCAAAACAAGCATAACTTCAAAACTTTAAGCACATAGAGAGGAAACTTGATACTATTGCAATTCCTACAAGCATATGTTCCTCCCTCATAATAATTTTCAGTAGCATCATGAATGAATTCAACAATATAACCATCACATAAAGCACTATTTTCATGATGCACAAGCATAGAATTTTTATTACTCTCCACATAAGCAAAATTCTTCTCATTCGGAATAGTAATGGGAGAAAACTCAACAAAACAACTATCATGTGATTGAAAATTAAGATCAAGATGACAAGTTTCATGGTTATAATTATTCTTTATAGCATACATGTCATCACAATAATCATCATAGATAGGAGGCATGCTTTCATCATAGTAAATTTGCTCATCAAAGCTTGGGGGACAAAAAATATCATGTTCATCAAACATAGCTTCCCCAAGCTTGTGGCTTTGCATATCATTAGCATCATAGGTATTCAAAGAATTCATACTAACAACATTGCAAACATGCTCATCATTCACATATTTTATGCCAAGCATTCTATGTAATTCTTCTTCTAGTACTTGAGCACAATTTTCCTTCCCATCATTTTCACGAAAGACATTAAAAAGATGAAGCATATGAGGTAACCTTAATTCCATTTTTTGTAGTTTTCTTTTATAGACTAAACTAGTGATAAAACAAGAAACTAAAAGACTCGATTGCAAGATCTAAAGATATACCTTCAAGCACTCACCTCCCCGGCAACGGCGCCAGAAAAGAGCTTGATGTCTACTACACAACCTTCTTCTTGTAGACGTTGTTGGGCCTCCAAGTGCAGAGGTTTGTAGGACAGTAGAAAATTTCCCTCAAGTGGATGATCTAAGGTTTATCAATCCGTGGGAGGCGTAGGTTGAAGATGGTCTCTCTCAAACAACCCTGCAACCAAATAACAAAGAGTCTCTTGTGTCCCCAACACACCCAATACAATGGTAAATTGTATAGGTGCACTAGTTCGGCGAAGAGATGGTGATACAAGTGCAATATAGATGGTAGATATAGGTTTTTGTAATCTGAAAATATAAAAGCAGCAAGGTAACTAATGATAAAAGTGAGCACAAACGGTATTGCAATGCTAGGAAACAAGGCCTAGGGTTCATACTTTCACTAGTGAAAGTTCTCTCAACAATAATAACATAACTGGATCATATAACTATCCCTCAACATGCAACAAAGAGTCACTCCAAAGTCACTAATAGCAGAGAACAAACGAAGAGATTATTGTAGGGTACGAAACCACCTCAAAGTTATTCTTTTGGATCGATCTATTCAAGAGTTCGTACTAGAATAACACCTTAAGACACAAATCAACCAAAACCCTAATGTCACCTAGATACTCCAATGTCACCTCGAGTATCCGTGGGTATGATTATATGCTTTTGCATCACAGAATCTCAGATTCATCTATTCAAACCAACACAAAGTACTTCAAAGAGTGCCCCAAAGTTTCTACCGGAGAGTCAAGACGAAAACGTGTGCCAACCCCTATGCATAAGTTCACAAGGTCACTGAACCCGCAAGTTCATCACCAAAACATACATCAAGTAGATCACGTGATATCCCATTGTCACCACAGATAAGCACATGCAAGACATACATCAAGTGTTCTCAAATCCTTAAAGACTCAATCTGATAAGATAACTTCAAAGGGAAAACTTAATCCATTACAAGAGAGTAGAGGGGGAGAAACATCATAAGATCCAATTATAATAGCAAAGCTCGCGATACATCAAGATCGTACCACCTCAAGAACACGAGAGAGAGAGATCAAACACATAGCTACTAGTACATACCCTCAGCCCCGAGGGTGAACTACTCCCTCCTTGTCATGGAGAGCACTGAGATGATGAGGATGGCCATCGGTGAGGGATCCCCCGTCCGGCAGGGTGCCGGAACAGGGTCCCGATTGGTTTTTGGTGGCTACAGAGGCTTGCGGCGGCGGAACTCCCGATCTATTCTGTTCCCCGATGTTTTTAGGGTATATGGATATATATAGGCGAAAGAAGTCGGTCAGGGGAGCAACGAGGGGCCCACGAGGGTGGGGGGGGCGCCCAGGGGGGCAGACGTGCCTCCCTGCCTCGTGGCCACCTCGAAGCTTCCTTGACTTCAACTCCAAGTCTCCTGGATCACCTTCGTTCCAAAAATCACGCTCCCGAAGGTTTCATTCCGTTTGGAGTCCGTTTGATATTCCTTTTCTGCGAAACACTGAAACAAGGGAAAAAGCAGAAACTGGCACTGGGCTCTGGGTTAATAGGTTAGTCCCAAAAATAATATAAAAGTGTTTAATAAAGCCCATAAACATCCAAAACAGATAATATAATAGCATGAATACTTCATAAATTATAGATACATTGGAGACGTATCATCATGATGCCCTCATGTCCGTATTTTATTTAATCAACACCTCTATCTCTAAACATGTAGACATATTTTTCGTTATCGGCTTCCGCTCGAGGACAAGCGAGGTCTAAGCTTGGGGGAGTTGATACGTCCATTTTGCATCATGCTTTTATATCGATATTTATTGCATTATGGGCTGTTATTACACATGATGTCACAATACTTATGCCTATTCTCTCTTATTTTACAAGGTTTACATGAAGAGGGAGAATGCCGGCAGCTGGAATTCTGGGCTGGAAAAGGAGCAAATATTAGAGACCAATTCTGCACAACTCCAAAAGTCCTGAAACTTCACGGAGGCACTTTTTGGAATTAATAAAAAATACTGGCGAAAGAATCAACCAGAGGGGGGCCACACCCTAGCCACGAGGGTGGAGGGCGCGCCCTACCCCCCGGGCGCCCCCTGTCTCGTGGGCCCCCTGGAAGGCCTCCGGTGCCCATCTTTGGCTATATGAGGTCTTTCGCCCTGGAAAAATCAGAAGGAAGCTTTCGGGACGAAGCGCCGCTGTCTCGAGGCGGAACCAATCTAGGGCTCCGGCGGAGCTGTTCTGCCGGGGAAACATCCCTCCGGGAGGGGGAAATCATCACCATCGATCCTCTCATCGGGAGGGGGTAAATCTCCATCAACATCTTCACCAGCACCATCTCATCTTAAACCCTAGTTCATCTCTTGTATCCGATCTTTGTCTCAAAGCCTCAGATTGGTACCTGTGGGTTGCTAGTAGTGTTGATTACTCCTTGTAGTTGATGCTAGTTGGTTTATTCGGTGGAAGATCATATGTTCAGATACTTTATGCATATTAATACCCCTCTAATTATGAACATGAATATGATTTGTGAGTAGTTACATTTGTTCCTGAGGACATGGGAGAAGTCTTGCTATAAGTAGTCATGTGAATTTGGTATTCGTCCGATATTTTGATGAGATGTATGTTGTCTTTCCTCCAGTGGTGTTATGTGAACGTCGACTACATGACACTTCACCATTATTTGGGCCTAGGGGAAGGCATTGGGAAGTAATAAGTAGATGATGGGTTGCTAGAGTGACAGAGGCTTAAACCCTAGTTTATGCGTTGCTTTGTAAGGGGCTGATTTGGATCCATATGTTTCATGCTATGGTTAGGTTTACCTTAATTCTTCTTTGGTAGTTGTGGATGCTTGCGAGAGGGGTTAATCATAAGTGGGATGCTTGTCCAAGGAAGGGCAGTACCCAAGCACCGGTCCACCCACATATCAAATTATCAAAGTAACGAACGTGAATCATATGAGCATGATGAAAACTAGCTTGATGATAATTCTCATGTGTCCTCGGGAGCGTTTTCGTTTATATAAGAGTTTGTCCAGGCTTGTCCTTTGCTACAAAATGGATTGGGACACCTTGGTGCACCTTGGTTACTTTTGTTACTTGTTACCCGTTTCAAATTACCTTATCACAAAACTATCTATTACCGATAATTTTAGTGCTTGCAGAGAATACCTTACTGAAAACCGCTTGTCATTTCCTTCTGCTCCTCGTTGGGTTCGACACTCTTACTTATCGAAAGGAATACGATAGATCCCCTATACTTGTGGGTCATCAGGGTGCTATGAAAGCATTATGTTAACGGGAACATATTCGTCTTGATGTTTCATCTGTGGCTCACCCCCAGTCCAATGGTCAAGCTGAAAGGGCCAATGAAGAAATCTTGAGAGGCATAAAACCTCGGCTCATGGTCCCTTTGCAGCGGACGCCGGGTTGTTGGGTTGAGGAGTTACCATCAGTACTTTGGAGTATCAATACCACCCCCAACAGATCCACGGATTATACGCCTTCCTTCACAGGGTACGGCGCGGAGGTGGTTCTTCCCAGCGACATCCGTCATGACTCACCCCGCGTGGCGGCTTATGTTGAAGCTGACAATGAAAAAGCACGTTGCGATGCTCTTGAATTATTAGATGAGGAGCAGGACCTAGTGGCGGCTCATTCGGCGATATACCAGCAAGATCTGCGTCGTTATCACAGCCGTCGGGTTAAAACTCGAACCTTTCAAGAAGGCGACTTGGTGCTCCGGCTCATCCAGGATAAAACAGATATGCACAAATTATCCCCACCTTGGGAAGGGTCCTTTGTGGTCAGCAAGAATCTAAACAATGGGTCATATTACCTCATTGATGTTTGAGAACACAAGGACTCCCGTAAATCGAAGGAGGAGACCCGCCGCCCGTGGAATATCGCTCACCTGCGACCATATTACACTTGAGCCACCGGCTCTGGTGCTATACATACTTCCATCCTTGTATATATTATTATTCAGTATAATAAAGCCTTCATCCCTGAGAATTCGGGGTCTCTGTCGTTTCAGTTCAAAGAAAAGTGAGTCTTTATTACCTGTTCATTGGTCCCATGGGGCTTCCTGCTCACCGAGGTTAGCTGTTCATACCCATGAGATCCGGTTTTCAAGCCGATTCATTGGTCTCATGGGGGCTTCTTGCTCACCGAGCATAGCTGTTCACACCCATGAGATCCGGTTCTCAAGTCGATTCATTGGTCTCATGGGGGCTTCCTGCTCACCGAGCATAGCTGTTCACACCCATGAGATCCGGTTCTCAAGCCGATTCATTGGTCTCATGGGGGCTTCCTGCTCACCGAGCATAGCTATTCACACCCATGAGATCCGGTTCTCAAGCCGATTCATTGGTCTCATGGGGGCTTCCTACTCACCGAGCATAGCTGTTCACACCCATGAGATCCGGTTTCCAAGCTGAACTTGAGTTAAACCTGCCTGTTTGCAAGATGCTACTCCACCAGGTGACCGATCGAACTCTTGACAGTTACTCTTTTCAATAAGACCCTGAAATTGTCAAGGTTCAAACGGTGGCCTTTGTCACGTGAGAGCCGGCTTACAGAGAGCTAGGATAAACTCACCTATTGTCGCAGCCTCTCCTCTATGTGGCCCATTTGTACTCTTAGCGCTTACTCTTTTCGATAAGACCATGAACTGGCTAAGGTTAAAACAACGGATTTATGTCACGTGAGAGCCAACTTACAGGACAAAAACAATATTTTTTTGGACCTGATCAAGCCTCCGGCTTACAAACTTACACAATTACGACATCAATATGCTACTGGTCTACATGTATGACTTCATAAATATTTGGGTTTTTCAAACCGCCCTGGTTATAGACTTTAAGTCGCCAGAGTATATTGTCTTGGACATTATGACCCGCCCGGGCGTAAACCGCCAGGGCATCTATTGTTCACTATGTGCAGGAACCTTTGTGAGATAACATGATATTCCTTGCAAAATTCATTCATGACACATAGATAAATCATCATCAGTTTCAAAAGGATAAAACGTGCACGATGGCACGAAGATCATTGTTTTTTACTAGCCTATTACATGGCTCCCTGAGCCCAAATGATTAAGTGTTTTTTCAAGCACAGTACGGTGATGCAGTTTAAGAACCGCCCCATGGATCAAGTCTCCTGGTCTTGGTGCGTTGAGGCTTCCGGGTCATCCTGCGCCGGCTCTTCTTCTTCCGTCATCTGGAAGTTAGGCGATGACCAATCGATGCCAGTCAAGGCTTGAAACTCAGCTTCATCATCGATAAGTTCAGATGGATCAATTTCAGGAGCAAAAGTATGTTGGAGGGATAAGATACACAACATCGTAAGCCGGCGTCTTCATCTTTGAATTATCTGCTGCATAGGCCGCCTGATATCTCGACAGGTCAGTTTCTTCAGCGAGTTTAATCGCTAGTGGATGCATCTCTTTGACGCAAGCAGCAAAGTCCTTCTGATCAAAAGGGGACCTGTCCTCCTTGAAACTGGGACAACCAGTGGCTAGCTCGGCCGGGTCTAATTTTTCCTACCATGCCTTCGCCCGACTTAAAGCCGCAATGGCATCGGCTCTAGCAGCTGACCGCTTGATATCTTAAATTCTTGCGGGTAAGACAAAAATCTTGTTTAAAACATCCCTGATGAGAGACGGTGCTTGCTTGGTGTGTGAGATGGTGACTATTGTGCGCTGAGCACCTATATACAATTGCTCCACCAGCGTATAAACCGTCTTGAGTTTTCTCAGCATATCTTGGCCAAGATCGGTACTCCTGGGGCCTGTTCAACAAAATATGCAGTTAAGTCACCAGGCGGCTTAAAAAGTTGAGCATTGGAATTGATCACAATATCTAAGTATTACTTACCAAAAATAACGGCAGTCATCTGTGTAATATGACGTTTTAAGCCGGTAAGTTCTGTAGTGACCTCTTGCAAAGAAGCTTCAGCGTTTTCTGCTCTCTGCACCAAGGTAGTCTTTTCTTTAGCCCAGGCGGCTCTCTCTACATCAAAACCGGTTTTAAGCTTTTTCATCTCATCCAAGCTAAATTTGAACTTGGAGTCAGCTTTCCGGGTCTCAGCCTCTTGCAGTTCGAGTCGGGTCTTTAAATTAGCCAATTGAGACTGAAATTGAGTTGAGGCCTCCTGTAAGCAAGAGGTTGAACAATTATCAACAGCTCTATCACAGTATAATACAGAACAAGTCCCAAGCCCTTTACAAGCAATGGCACTTGGGGGCTAATGGGTGCAGAAGTTCTTTTATAAAGCAGTAGCAGACAAATCCGGTTCATCTTTTTTCAAAGATAACCCGGCCTATGAGAGCTATGAGGTAAGATTTTATTCGGAAGATAATTTAACTGATCTGGCTCATGTTTTTCAAGGCAAGCTGGTTCATGGGGGCTATGGCTTGAAGTTATTGCTATGATATAATGGTTGAAGTCTTTGCCATAGTCACTACAATCTTTCCTATGACTAAGACTTGGGGGCTGAAAGGAATATCTCTTAAACAGACGAAGCAGAAGTTTGTACCTCATATTTCTGGTGCATTTGTTTGACCATGTCAATCTCAAGATCACAGCTAGTGTGCACTTGACTGAGGTAGCCGGAGAGTACTTCACTAATGCCCAGATGAGAGTAATTGGCCATATCAAACTTGACCTTGCGCTTCTCAATCAATTCTTCCTTGGCAGAGTGTTTGGCCAGGATAGTGGGATTCCTCGGCTCTTAGAAGCCAGTGCCGGTGATCAGAACATCTTCAATGCTTTGTTCAGAAGGCTTGATTGGGCTTGGTGGCTTAGCACCCAAAGGGTCAATATTCACATGGTCGGTGGAGGCGCCAAGGTTCTCTGGTGGCGGGTCATCAACAATTTCCTCCGGGTGTTGCATAGAGGCTTCAGACACTGGCGCTTGCTTTTCCGGCTCATGAACTTTTGGGTCTTTGGCCGGTTTATTTGTTTTTGCCTTCTTACTAGGCTTTGCCATCCCACCGCAAGAAAAAGTTGAAGAGGTTAGTATATGTGTACAAGTGTCAAAACACAAAGGCAAAGGTTATTACCCAGGGGCAGTCTGGAAAGCCGGCAGCTGGGTCTGAGATGAATCGCCAGAAGAGGAATTGGAAGTTCCCTAATAATTTGAGTCGGAGGCATTAAGTGGTTGGCGAATAAGACCCGCCTTTGGATAAAAAGAGTTTGAATTCCGAGGCACCTCTTACCGGCGCTTGCGCGGGGCTGGTGTGTTGGGTAACCCGGAGGATAGCTCTCCACCTCCGCTAGTCCGAGTTTTGCGCCGGTTCTCATGTTGTTGTTTCTTCAAAATAAAGTTGGGATCCAAGTAAGCTAAGGGGTGAGAAAACCTTACTTTCCGGGTTACTTGTCGAATTTTTTGTCTTGGCAAAGGCTCTGAGTCGGAGGAAATAATAGTTACTTCTTCATCACCCGCCTGGCTGGTTTCCGCGTCGTCCTGATAGCAATTAGTGTCAATAAGATAATTGAAAAAGAGCCAAGAGAATCAAGGTCTA
Organism: Aegilops tauschii subsp. strangulata; assembly: GCF_002575655.3. Lineage (NCBI taxonomy): Eukaryota > Viridiplantae > Streptophyta > Magnoliopsida > Poales > Poaceae > Aegilops > Aegilops tauschii. The sequence continues at coordinate 84,013,288 of NC_053038.3, read as the reverse complement.
CCTCCGACTCATCGTCATCATATACATTAAACAGTTCTGAGATGGTTGATTTCTTCTTATTTTTCTTAAGGGCTTTAGTCTTAGCCCTGGCTTTCTTGGCCTCTTTCTCATCATACTTCTTGTTCCAAAAGGCAGACCCAGCCTGCACAATTCATGGGAAGATAAGGGATATGCAGATTATGTAAACAGTGAGCAAAATAAATGGATTTCAAGAACTTACATCTGGTGGCGGGTTAAGTTTGCAAAAGGGGTTTAACCCCACTTTGCTGCAGCTCCCCAAGCTTTCCCCAAGAAGGGTCTAGGTCATGTCATTGATTGCTTTATCAGTCAAACGTACTTGGCAGTGGCGTTGTGGATCTTTGACATCACCGATGTATGTGCACATTAAGCCGGGCCGACGGCTCAAAGGTATAATCCTCCAAGTGACCCAGCAACGGACCAGGTCGACGCTAGTCAAACCATTGGCCAGCAACGCTCTAACTTTTCAAAAGGTAGGCATATATTTGGCTCGTTCAACAGTGGTAAGCCGATCTGGAAGAGGGTGCTTTGGGCTGAGCCGGTGGTCACGATAACCCGACAAATGATTTTCTTCAGCTGGAGATGTGTCTTGGCAGTAGAACTAAGTTTCATTCCAGTCCTTTGGATGACTTGGAAGCATAGCAGAAGGAAAAATGGTGTCTCTTCACCGTTGAATTGAGACTCCCCCAAGCTCTAAGCTGGGCCCATCGATGAACTCATTCTGGCGGTTCAGGTAAAAGTACTCTCTGAAGAGTTCAATGCTGGGTTCTTCTTGAAGATACACTTCACAGAAAACTTGGAAATTGCAGATATTTGAAACGGAATTGGGTCCGATTCTTGAGGATGGAGTTGAAAGAAATGCAGAATGTCACGGAAGAATTTTGACCCAGGCGGTGAGAAGCCCCGATTTATGTGATCAGTAAAAAAATAACCTCATTTTCCTTTGGCTGAGGTCTAGTTTCATCTGGGTTTGGAACACGCCAGTGAATGACATTCCTTGCTGACAAGATGCCTGTTTTGACATAGTCATCAAGCATTTCTTCTGTGACAATTGAAGGGACCCAGTCGCATGAAGTGACGGTCTTAGTCATGATTGCGAGGCATGACCTAAAAGATATGAATTAAAGCATGGTTAAACCAGCAAGGTGTAGCCGGGTTAAGTCAACATTAATTGGCAATCGGAAAGGGATTCAAAGTTAAGCCGACATGTACTTTGTGGGTTACAAGTTATCCTTTAAACCGCCAGGAAGGGCTAATGGCTACAGATACGGAGCGGAGCAAAATTCTACTAAGTATTGGAGAAACATGTTTTACAAAGGTTTTCTTATGATTTTGGATCAACGGCAGCCCCGGAAAATAAAAGTAATTTATGAATTTAAAGGCTATGACAGTAGAAGAACTCGCAAGCTCAGATCGATGTTCAGTCAAAGGGGAGTAACCGCGGTTGAGAAATGATGCAAAAACTAGTACCACACAATATCTATATTATTTTTAAATCAAACTACTCGTTTCCGAGGAGAAGCATGAAGAATGGGGAAGAACACTAACGAACGAGTAAAAACCCTAGTGCAGATCTGTTAGAAAGGGAAGTTTGAACTTACGGATGGTGATGAACAGCGGTGGAGTGCCACGTTTCTCTGGTCCAATCAGGCTGATGCAGCGGCCAGCGTGGTCGTCGCTGAAGGAGGGCGGCAGTGGCGGAGCTCGATAGCAGGTTCAACTTGAGATGGAGAAGATTGACTTGAACAGGTTCAACTCAACCTGGGGCCTAATGTTGGGGATATAACTCCTAGGTACGACCCGCCCAGGAGGGGCCGGGTCATGCCTTCTATGGTTCATTATGAAGAGGTCCACCAAGGCCCAGGGTGAAGGTGGCGATTCATGGAGGCAGGCCTCGATGAGGCCTAGACCGGAGGCTCCTAAGCCGCCATGTGATAACTTGTATCGTAAGATAATGTTTAGTTGTAAACCGAGCCGGTCACGATGTATGAACAGGTTGGGACTCTGTAAGCCGCTGCCTCAACCTGTGTATATAAAAATGAGACCTGGCGGCAGGAAAGGTTAAGAAACAATATTTGAATCTTCTCTAAATTCTTTTATGTATGATTGGTTATCTTTGCAAGTCTTCGAATTATCAGGTTGGTTTGGCCTACTAGATTGATCTTTCTTGCAATGGGAGAAGTGCTTAGCTTTGGGTTCAATCTTGCGGTGTCCTTTCCCAGTGGCAGTAGGGGCAGCAAGGCACATATTGTATTGTTGCCATCGAGGATAACAAGATGGTGTTTTTTATCATACTGCATGAATTTATCCCTCTACGTCATGTCATCTTGATTAAAGCGTTACTCTATTCTTATGAACTTAATACTCTAGGTGCATGCTGGATAGCGGTCGATGTGTGGAGTAATAGTAGTAGATGCATGCAGGAGTCAGTCTACTTGTCTCGGACGTGATGCCTATATACATGATCATACCTAGATATTCTCATAACTATGCTCAATTCTGTCAATTGCTCAATAGTAATTTGTTCACCCGCCGTAAAGTACTTATGCTCTTGAGAGAAGCCACTAGTGAAACCTATGGCCCCCGGGTCTACTTTCCATCATATTAATCTTCCAACACTTAGTTATTTCCGTTGCTTTTATTTTACTTTGCATCTTTATCATAAAATTACCAAAAATATTATCTTATCATATCTATCAGATCTCACTCTCGTAAGTGACCGTGTAGGGATTGACAACCCCTTATCGCGTTGGTTGCGAGGATTTATTTGTTTGTGTAGGTGCGAGGGACTCGCGCGTAGCCTCCTACTGGATTGATACCTTGGTTCTCAAAAACTGAGGGAAATACTTACGCTACTTTGCTGCATCACCCTTTCCTCTTCAAGGGAAAACCAACGCAGTGCTCAAGAGGTAGCAAGAAGGATTTCTGGCGCCGTTGCCGGGGAGGTCTACGCAAAAGTCAACATACCAAGTACTTATCACAAACCCTTATCTCCCGCATTACATTATTTGCCATTTGCCTCTCGTTTTCCTCTCCCCCACTTCACCCTTGCCATTTTATTCGCCCTCTCTTTTTCGTTCGCCTCTCTTTCTTTTGCTTGCCTTGTCGTCATGGCTAGTCCTTTATCTTCTCCATTGTCTCCCGAAAATGAAGTTCTCACTTTTAAACAAAGGGAGGGAGAAAATCTAAAAGACGCTTGGTATAGAATTTGCAATGCTCAAAATAGATCTACCAGGAAGCAATCTACTTCTGTTCTTCTCCGCAATTTTTATGTAGGCGCTAATCCTTGGTACAGATATATCCTTGATACCATTACCAGAGGGAATTTCTTGTGTAGCCATACTTTTGATTCTTATAATGCTATGATAGATTTGTTTGGCTCACCACCTCTTTTGGTTAATGGAACTATGTTAACTTTGGAGCATGTAATGCAAAGACTTGAAATTATTGAAAATAAAGTTGCTACCGTAGAGTTAATTGAAAATTTGGATAAAAAGATCCACAACCAAATTACCCACTATGGATCTAAACTAGGAGTCACTTTGAAAAATATTAAGGAGAAGGAACCCATAGTTAATGAAAGAATAAATCAAGATTCCACTAGAATCGATAAACTTGAGGGTATGATTACCAACTTGGGAACCGCTTTTTCTTCCGCAAAGAATACTCCAAGTCCTCCAACTAAAATTGCCAAGTTTATGTATGTTCCTAAAAATAAGGGTGAATCCTCTAGTAAGGAAACTGCGGATCTCAAATCTATAAGTATTCATCCCAATATTTTTGCTATCATTAAGGAACCAATTGTTACAAATGATTTTTTCGATCTTGTGCCTAAAAGTTTGATAATTAATAAAAAGAAAGAAACTTTTAAGGATGATAGATGCCTCATTGAAGAATTGCCCACCAAAGATGGCAATACGTAGATCTATCCTTGCTTTTATGCCTAGCTAGGGGCGTTAAACGATAGTGCTTCTTGGGAGGCAACCCAATTTTGTTTTAGTTTTTTTGATTTTTGCTTCTGTTTAGGAATAAATTTTTGATCTAGCCTCTGGTTAGATGTGTTTTTATGTTTTAATTAGTGTTTGTGCCAAGTTAAACCTATAGGATCTTCTTGGATGATAGTTATTTGATCTTGCAGAAAATTCCAGAACCTTTCTGTTCACAAAAATAATTGTTAAAAATCACCATAAAATGATAAAATATTGATTCCAATTTCTTCTGATCAATAAACAAATTGCCTAGGTCGTCCTATTTTTTCTGACTTTTTGGAGTTCCAGAAGTTTGCGTTAGTTACAGATTACTACAGACTGTTCTGTTTTTGACAGATTCTGTTTTTCGTGTGTTGTTTGCTTATTTTGATGAATCTATGGCTAGTAAAATATTTTATAAACCATAGAGAAGTTGGAATACAGTAGGTTTAACACCAATATAAATAAATAATGAGTTCATTATAGTACCTTGAAGTGGTCTTTTGTTTTGTTTCGCTAACGGAGCTCACGAGATTTTCTGCTAAGTTTTGTGTTGTGAAGTTTTCAAGTTTTGGGTAAACGATTTGATGGATTATGGAACAAGGAGTGGCAAGAGCCTAAGCTTGGGGATGCACATGGCACCCCCAAGATAATCTAAGGACACCATAAAGCCAAAGCTTGGGGATGCCCCGGAAGGCATCCCCTCTTTCGTCTACTTCCATTGGTAACTTTATTTGGAGCTATATTTTTATTCACCACATGATATGTGTTTTGCTTGGAGCATCTTGTATGATATGAGTCTTTGTTTGTTAGTTTGCCACAATCATCCTTGCTGTACACACCTTTTGAGAGAGTCACACTTGATTCGGAATTTATTAGAATACTCTATGTGCTTCACTTATATTTTTTGAGCTATATAGTTTTGCTCTAGTGCTTCACTTATATCTTTTAGAGCACGGTGGTGGATTTGTTTTATAGAAACTATTGATCTCTCATGCTTCACTTATATTATTTTGAGAGTTTTAAAAATAGCATGGCAATTTGCTTTAATTAATATCATGAGAAATTTGATGCTTGATAATTGTTTTGAGATATAAAGGTGGTAATATCATAGTTGTGCTAGTTGAGTAAATGTGGAATTGAAAAATACATGTGTTGGAGTTTGTGATTCCCGTAGCATGCACGTATGGTGAACCATTATGTAACGAAGTGAGAGCATGAAGTGTTTGTTGATTGCCTTCCTTTGTGTGGCGGTCGGGATCGCGCGATGGTTAACTCCTACCAACCCTTCCCCTAGGAGCATGCGTAGTAGTACTTTGCTTCGAGGGCTAATAAATTTTTGCAATAAGTATATGAGTTCTTTATGACTAATGTGAGTCCATGGATTATACGCACACTTACCTTTCCGCAATTTTCTAGCCTCTTCGCCACCGCGCATTGCCCTTTCTCACCTTGAGAGTTGGTGCAAACTTCGCCGGTGCATCCAAACCCCGTGATATGATACGCTCTATCACACATAAACCTCCTTATATCTTCCTCAAAACAGCCACCATACCTACCTATCATGGCATTTCCATAGCCATTCCGAGATATATTGCCATGCAACTTTTCACCGTTTCATTTATCATGACATACTCCATCATTGTCATATTGCTTTGCATGATCATGTAGTTGACATTGTATTTGTGGCAAAGCCACCGTTCATAATTCTTTCATACATGTCGCTCTTGATTCATTGCATATCCCGGTACACCGCCGGAGGCATTCATATAGAGTCATACTTTGTTCTAAGTATTGAGTTGTCATTCATGAGTTGTAAGTAAATAAAAGTGTGATGATCATCATTATTAGAGCATTGTCCCAAGTGAGGAAAGGATGATGGAGACTATGATTCCCCCACAAGTCAGGATGAGACTCCGAACTAAATAAAAAAAAAGAGGCCAAAAAAAAGAGAAAAGGCCCAACAAAAAAAAAGAAAAAGAAAAAAATTATGAGAGAAAAAGAGAGAAGGGACAAATGTTACTATCCTTTTACCACACTTGTGCTTCAAAGTAGCACCGTGATCTTCATAATAGAGAGTCTCTCATTTTGTCACTTTCATATACTAGTGGGAAATTTCATGATAGAACTTGGCTTGTATATTCCAATGATGGGCTTCCTAAAATGCCCGAGGTCTTCGTGAGCAAGCAAGTTGGATGCACACCCACTTAGTTTCTTTTTGAGCTTTCATACACTTATAGCTCTAGTGCATCCGTTGCATGGCAATCCCTACTCCTCGCATTAACATCAATTGATGGGCATCTCCATAGCCCGTTGATTAGCCTCGTTGATGTGAGACTTTCTCCTTTTTTGTCTTCCCACATAACCCCTACCATTATACCTTATTCCACCATAGTGCTATATCCATGGCTTGCGCTCATGTATTGCGTAAGAGTTGAAAAGGCTGAAGCGCATTAAAAGTATGAACCAATTGCTTGGCTAAAACCGGGGTCGTACATGATATGAATATTTTGTGTGGGGAAGATGGAGCATAGCCAGACTATATGATTTTGTAGGGATAACTTGCTTTGGCTATGTTATTTTGATAAGACATAATTGCTTAGTTAGTATGCTTGAAATATTATTGTTTTTATGTCAACATTAAACTTTTATCTTGAATCATATCAAATCTGAACATTCATGCCACAATAAGAAGAATTATATTGAAATTATGCCAAGTAGCATTCCACATCAAAAATTCTGTTTTTATCATTTACCTACTCGAGGACGAGCAAGGATTAAGCTTGGGGATGCTTGATACGTCTCCAACGTATCTATAATTTTTGATTGCTCCATGCTATATTATCTTCTGTTTTGGACATTATTGGGCTTTATTATTCACTTTTATATTATTTTTGGGACTAACCTATTAACCGGAGGCCCAGCCCAGAATTGCTGTTTTTTTGCCTATTTTAGAGTTTCGCACAAAAAGAATATCAAACAAAGTCCAAACGGAATGAAACCTTCGGGAACGTGATTTTTGGAACGAACATGATCCAGAGGACTTGGACCCTACGTCAAGAAAGCTACTAGGAAGCCACGAGGTAGGGGGCGCGCCTACCCCCCTGGGCGCACCCTCCACCCTCGTGGGCCCCACATTGCTCCACCGACGTACTCCTTCCTCCTATATATACCTACGTACCCTCAAACGATCAGATACGGAGCCAAAAACCTAATTCCACCGCCGCAACCTTCTGTACCCGTGAGATCCCATCTTGGGGCCTGTTCCGGAGCTCCGCCGGAGGGGGAATCGATCACGGAGGGCTTCCACATCAACACCATAGCCTCTCCGATGAAGTGTGAGTAGTTTACCTCAGACCTTCGGGTCCATAGTTATTAGCTAGATGGCTTCTTCTCTCTTTTTGGATCTCAATACAATGTTCTCCCCCTCTCTTGTGGAGATCTATTCGATGTAATGTTCTTTTGCGGTGTGTTTGTTGAGACCGATGAATTGTGGGTTTATGATCAAGTTTATCTATGAACAATATTTGAATCTTCTCTGAATTCTTTTATGTATGATTGGTTATCTTTGCAAGTCTCTTTGAATTATCAGTTTGGTTTGGCCTACTAGATTGATCTTTCTTGCAATGGGAGAAGTGCTTAGCTTTGGGTTCAATCTTGCGGTGTCCTTTCCCAGTGACAGTAGGGGCAGCAAGGCACGTATTTTATTGTTGCCATCAAGGATAACAAGATGGGTTTTTATCATATTGCATGAATTTATCCCTCTAAATCATGTCATCTTGCTTAAAGCGTTACTCTATTCTTATGAACTTAATACTCTAGATGCATGCTGGATAACGGTCGATGTGTGGAGTAATAGTAGTAGATCCAGGCAGGAGTCGGTCTACTTGTCTCGGACGTGATGCCTATATACATGATCATACCTAGATATTCTCATAACTATGCTCAATTCTGTCAATTTATCAACAGTAATTTGTTCACCCGCCGTAAAATACTTATGCTCTTGAGAGAAGCCACTAGTGAAACCTATGGCCCCCGGGTCTATTTTCCATCATATTAATCTTCCAACACTTAGTTATTTACATTGCTTTTATTTTACTTTGCATCTTTATCATAAAATTACCAAAAATATTATCTTATCATATCTATCAGATCTCACTCTCGTAAGTGACCGTGTAGGGATTGACAACCCCTTATCGCGTTGGTTGCGAGGATTTATTTGTTTGTGTAGGTGCGAGGGACTCGCGCGTAGCCTCCTACTGGATTGATACCTTGGTTCTCAAAAACTGAGGGAAATAGTTACGCTACTTTGCTGCATCACCCTTTCCTCTTCAAGGGAAAACCAACGCAGTGCTCAAGAGGTAGCAACATCCGAGAACGCGGGCCCACGTACGCCATCTGGGGACCATTTCGAGATTCAGATGCGTGGCATACGGTTGATCCGAAAGAACTGTTTGCGATGAGCCAGAACAACAGAAACGGGCTTCGAGCCCAGAACCATCAAAAAAAATTGACCTTGTTTCTCGTCACATTGCAGATTACAACACAATAAGTAATTGCAAATCTGTTCACACCAATCAAACCAATATGTTTTCACACCTAGCACCGGGCTATAAAAACTACCCACTCAAAAATTACTTCATAGTTCCTCTCCTCACGACCCACAAAACTGGTCTTTCCTGTCAAGTCGTTCTGCCATGAACGGTAGGAGGAGTTTCGGGTGGACATATAACCAGGGAGCAAAGACCAAGGCTGCAGAAGCAATAGAGAGGTCCCGCCGCTACGCAGCAGCCTCAGCAGAGATGTCCCGGCGTGCCGCGAAGCCCTCGGACAAGCTCTCACCGGCACGCGAGGGTTCTCACAAGCGCACTCGCTGCGTCCGTGATTTCAACAAGCTGGCATTGCTGATGTCCTTGGCCAACGATGACAAAATTCTATCTGGCCTCATTAAGCAGTAGGAGCTGGTCGACGACTTGATGAAGCTGCTCGAGATCAACGGTACCTTGGTTGAGAAGGCGTCCGCCCTCGTCAAGCAACTCATGGGTGACAATGCGAAGCTACTCAAGGCGCTCGCCGAGAAGGAGGAGGAGGCCGCCGGCTGGAAGATGCTGCATGAGCAGAGCAGTGCCTCGGGGATGACGCTGAAAGCGGTTGTCGAGGAACTGATGGGTGACTTGAGGAAGCTCCAGATCAAGCGCGAGCAGGAGGTGGAGGAATCTGTGGCTGTTGTGAAGCAAAGTCGTGAGGAATTGAAGAAGGACCTAGAGGATGTCGTCGCCCGGCGATCCATCGAGGAGTGGAGATAGTAGCGACCCAGATCATTGTCTGCGATTTCCTTCTTCTCTTGCCCTCGTGTCTTCCGAGCTTTGCCGCATGTGGCATTTTGAATTATCCAGAATATGTAAGACAATTATTATCCCCGTCATTGTAAATTTGTCATCGTATTATCCGTTGCCATTTTATTTGTCGTCGTATTATCCGTTGCCATTTTATTTGTCGTCGTATTATCCGTTTCCCTATGTGGCATTTTAAATTATCCAGAATACGAGTTGAAAACACGAACAAAGCAAATGCTAACGTTGAGAGGGGCCATGGGGTCACAAGTAAACACCCTCCATCCAGGTGCTTTAATTAACCGTGTGTTAAACAGCGACTCGTCCGCCATTAATGGAGAAGTTGTGAGCGAGGCGGGCGGCCGGTGGACGGAGGTCAAAGAGCTCGCTTCCCGGTGAGCATGGGCGGCCTTGCTGCTCGCACATGTCCCGTCGAGCCTGCGAGGTGGACAAGATGCACGCGTCCCGTCGAGCCTGTGCAGCGGACTGCTTGCTCGCGTCCCGTCGAGCCTGCACGATGGACTTCTCATGCTCGTCCCGTCTAATCAAACAGCTACACGCACGCCACCGAGTATGGTTAAAATTTGGCATAAAATACAAAGATGACCAATGAACGAGGATAGAGGTAATACTATCCCATAAGAAAAGAGGGACGTGTCGCCGCACTTAAATGGTTATGGGAACACACGGTTCATATAATATAACCGTTTGCGATATTAACGTGTCAACTCTTTGTTTAAAAAGGACTTCGTTGGCTATTAATGTGTGCGTCTTGTCTCAAACTGGACAATTTTTTTACCACGTCATATATGTGCCATGTCATGAAACCATGCCAAGTTTCATGTTTTTTGGGTGAGTTTTCGATTGACTAGGATTTAAAAACCGAGATTCTCAATGTTTCAGGATGACGAGACGTTTGTAATTCATTTCCATTCCTTCAATGAGACCTAAACATGCACCCAATGACACATGTACGATTTCCACCCATTTTGCTTCACTTGAGCATGTGCTTGTAGTTCAAATTCGAATTATGGATTACATTAAATGCCTAGAAAACTCAATTAATATATAAAATGGCCAAACGAACCCTGAACAGTTTCAAATTTCAGCACGACACTCTTGTTGTTCTATGTTGCATGTAGAAAACAAAATTCAAGGCGAGAAGAGGTAGTGATTATCATTTTGCCCACAAGAGGGGCATGTTTCCCTATCGGAACCACGAGGGTTACGAGAAGCTTCAGTTTGTAAGAGGCTTGTAGTATAGCTTGGCCCAAATTGGACATTTTTTTACCACGACATATATGTGCCATGTAGTGACACCATGCCAAGTTTCATGATTTTCTAGGTAGTTTTGGAATTATGTAGATTTAAATGCCAAGATTCGCAATGTTTGAGGCCGAGCCAGGACGCTGAGACGGTCGAATTCATTCCCATTCCTTCCATGGGACCTAAACATGCACCCCAAGGACACATGTATGATTTTTCTAGCCATTTTGGTGCACTGGAGCATGTATTTGTAGTTCGGATTTGAATTATGGACATTAAATGCCTAGAAAACTCAACTGATGAATAAAAAAGGTCAAATGAACCCTGAATAATTTCAAAGTTCAGCGCGAATCTCCCGTTGTTCCATGTTGCATGTAGAAGAAAATACAAGGCTAGAAGAGGGAGCGGTTATCGTTTCGCCCACAAGGGGACTCGTTTCCCTATCGAAACCACGAGGGTTCTTGCGACAGGGTCCAGTTTGTAAGAGGTTTGTAATAAAGCTTGGCCCAAATTGGACAATGTTTTTACCACGACATATATGTGCCATGACGTGACACCATGCCAACTTTCATGACTTTATGGTGAGTTTTGGATTTACGGGGATTTAAAAACCATGATTCCAAATGTTTGAGGATGAGCCAGGACGCCGGTATGGTTGTAATTAATTCCCATTCCTTGCAAGGGACCTAAACATGCACCCAAGGACACATGTATGAATTTTCTAGCCATTTTGGTGAACTGGAGCATGTATTTGGAGTTCAGATTTGAATTATGGACATTAAATGCCTAGGAAACTCAGTTAATGTATAAAAAGGCCAAACGAACCCTGAATAATTTTAAATTTCAGCACAGATATCCTGTCGTTCCATGTTGCCTGTAGAAGAAAATACAAGGCGAAAAGACGCAGTGATTATCGTTTTTCCTACAAGGGGGACACGTTTCCCTATCAGAACCACGAGGTTTCTTGAGAGAAGCTCCGGTTTGTAAGAGGCTTGTAATAAAACTTGCCCCAAAATGGAGAAAAAAATTTCCTCGGCATATATGTGCTATGTCGTGACATCATGCCAAGTTTCACAAATTTCGGGTGAGTTTTGGATTTACGGGGATTTAAAAACCGAGATTCTCACGAATTTTTTTCAAATAGCACATGGTTCACTCACGAAAGCCGTGTGCCTACCAAACCGTGGCGGATGCCACCCTCTGCCGTGCGCGCGATCTGAGTCGTGCGTTCTGATTGGCCAGACCCCAAACCCCACATATCGTACGCCTGCATTGTTGGATGCTCCCAGATCAAACGACAATCCTCATCCCTTTCGACAACACATGCAATTCCGGTTGTGATTTTATTTATATGGGTAAGCACTGTGTGCATGCGTCGTGCTAGTCACGCTTCCTTCTCTACTAAGTTTTCCATATTCATGTAAAAAAAGTTTTCCATATTAATGTTGTTATATATCCAAACACGCGACCGTTTCCTGCCACTCCTCCCATCTGTTTCCCGTCTCTTCTCCCATCATTTTCCCGCTGCCAGTGTCAGTGCTCATAGAAGGCTAGGCGGCAACACACCGACCATGTAATTATTGCACACAGTTTCTAAAAGCACAAACGTGTGTGATAGTAGGGAGTAGGTCCCATAGGGTGACCAGCGTGAAACGCCTTAAAGGCAAGGAGGCAATTCCTATGGGCAAGGGGAGGCTTCACATTCGCTAGCCCAGCCGAATAGAACGCATAAGTTAAGCGTGCTTGGGCTGGAGTAGTCTAAGGATGGGTGACCCGGTGGGAAGTTGCATATCTCAAGCTTCATTTAAAAGCTATGACACAGTCATTATAGAGATAAATGTCTCTATAGTGACCTATCATGACGATTATATAAACCTTGGGATCCTTGTTTTGCTAATTTGTAGACTATGTTTTTTATTGGTTATTTTTTGTTCTCAAAAATCAATGAATGATTGACATCTGTAGGCCCATACAAATTATCCCTTTGACCCAACACCTGAGAAGGGTTTACTCTTTGCTCCGTGTGCTATGTTAGAGCAAATCAAGTTTCAGCACATGCGTTGGACAACACCCGGCCCCTACCCCCCCACCCGCCTCGAAGTTGCGGTCCCGACATCGTACGTCTTTAACCTGTCCGTGGGGGTACAATGTTCAATTGGTGCCCCATCGAACTTGTGCTTTTGGGATTTGAACAAATCACACACCAGACCCATACATTTTTCGGGCCACATCCAGGGTATAGGGGGCCGGGTGTTCTGATCGAGCATTTCACCCTTGTGCTGTTTATAGACGCTGCACATATCTGTGGGCTCCCTAAGGTATTTACACGTATATATCATCCTTGATCGATAACGAGGGGGCCCATACAATCTATCCCTTTGACCCAACATACGAGAAGGGTTTGACCATGATGGTTTCCTATTGCTATGTGTGCCATGTTAGACCAAATAAAGTTTGATCGCATGCATTGGACGACACCACCCCCGCCTCAAAGTTGGGGAACCGGTATCGTACATGTTGAACCAGGCTTTGGGTCGGGTATGGTGTTTGGTTTGTAATGCAGTTGGTGCCTCTTCGAAGTTGTGCATTCGGGATTTCAAAATATCACACACCACCATACCCATACATATTTTTGGGCGGCATATGCAGTGTATAGGGGGTCTTCTGATCGACCACGTCTCCCTTGTGCGGTTTTTGTGACGACACGCATATCAGTGGGCTCCCTGAGTGTATATACATAATCCCTTTGACCGATAATGAGGGGTATGTGTTGGCCATGAATGGATTCCTCCTAGTTCGTGTTAGGGCCGTCACCGTCACATGCCGTTCAGCCAAAGCTCGAGCTCATGTGTTGTCAGGATTCCCTCCCACATGCTCGGATTGATGGGTTCGACCAACACCGTACCCTACGTATCTCGCCCTTAACTACACGGCTTTCATGGTTGTTGTATGTATCAAGAGGCAGGCGCCACATCTAAATGGCACATTATTTGATATTGAAAACACACATCACCCCTTCCAACATACATCATTTTGGGCTGCATGTAGGCCGTGCTGGTTTTGTGGTCCCTCTCGTGCGATTTTTTATGATGGTTGAATCTATTGGCCCAAGCGGTTTATATATATATTCTATCCATTTTTTGTCGACAACAACAGTTATCATTTGACCAAGTGATAGATTCACTGGTCCGTCTTATGGTAGGCCATGGCGAGATGCATGTATGACCAAAGTATCATTACGTGCATCCGCCCTGCTGACACGAAGCGGGAGGTGGGTCAAGCACCCTAGCTAGGTAGCTATGACAATATGTCATTATAGATATATCCAAGGGTGCTTTCGGGTTTGTGAGGCAGGTGCTACCAAAGTTTTAGACATCACACCCTGTATTTCTACATATATTTGGCCACTTCCAGGTGGTTCTTGACTTCTGGCCCCTCTCATCGATCTTCGATGACGCACCCAACCATGGGCCCGCGCGGTCGAAGTTATCCATTGGAATTTTGAACATCACATACCACCCTTTTCACTCATATATTTTGGCCACATGCTGGTGTGGCTGTCTTCTGACCCTTTCTAACTTTTTTTGCTAGAAATACTCGGATGACGCTCAAAGGACACGGGTGTACTGCTTAACCGTGTGCGATGCAAGTGCGCTGTAAATCCCCACGACTGCGCAAGCGCGAGCAAAGGTGGAGGTACTGGCTTAACCATGTGCGATGCTAGTGCGCTGTAAAATCACCACCTGTGCAAGCTAAAGACGGGTAGTTTATTTAGATTGAATTCCACATCTGCGTCTGAAAATTAGGATGAACCGTGTGCTTTAGACCAGCTAGCTATAAATCTAAAAGCAAACTACCCGCCTTGAGCGTTGCAAAAATCGGCAGTTCCGCCGCTTTTCCTTATTATCATACACGCATATTCTTATTGGACCGTGTCCGATCTTGGGTATTCCCGCCCCGCATCAATTCCTTTACTCAAATTTTAGTAGCTAACGTACTTCAACCGTCGCCCCCACTCCTCCAGCACCGACCTTATAGTAAAATTGTGGTAGCCAAGGCATATGAACCGTCGCCCTCCCTCGTCCACCACCATCTCTACCCACCATTACTAAAAATTTCAGTAGCCGCGCGTATCCTCAAACACCACCCTGCCCACCCCCTCCACAGTCCCCTTCAGCCTCCCCCTCCCCCCTCGAACCCTAGCTTGCCGCCGTTGCCGCCAACCCTTGTCGGTCTGCCCTTTCCTCCTAGCTTCGATAATAAAGTTCAGGTTACCCAGCAATTCCCATACCGTCGCCCCACTTCCATGAGTTTTTAGATGAGGCCTGCGGTGTCCCTCCCCGCCAGATCCACATGCCCTGCTCCAGTATGTCCCAACCTAAGCCCGATCGCGTATCCCGGAGAGCCCGACGAGCGTTCGGCCAAGAAGAGGTTTATCATGGCCTCTTCGCCGGACATTGGCGAGGTGGCCGCCGTTCGCCCCGACCTGTCTATTCCGGAGCAACACCTCGTCGCGGAAGTCGGCGAAGACCTTGACTACATTGCCATGCCGAAGGCTTCACATCAGCGAGCTAGCGTATTACTATATCTCGGGGAAGCTGGCTATGACATCAAGCTCTTCGACAATGATGGCTTCACGCGGGCCATGTCACAGGTCAAGTGGTCCATACCCAACCCCTCCGGTTTGACCGCCGTCGATCTCTTCGACGGCCCTTGTAAGCCATCGAGCCCATTTTGACCTCCTCCACCACGCGGTCAAGGATCTGCGATCCTTGTAAGCCATCGAGCCCATTTTGTAATTTTTGAAGGACACGTTCTATGGCGGCGGCTTGGGATCCTCAATTGCCAAGTCAGATCTCATCGACCACAACCACGAGGAGGGACCCGACAAAGGTTCTTCCAAGGTGAAACAACCCATTTGTGACATCCGAGAGCGCACCATGGGTCTGTGCTCTTCCAACTCGAAGGATCCCGTCCATGACATGTGAGGCAACATCTTATCAGCAAATCTTACCTTTTCTAGCTTGCCAACCCATACCCTTTGTTGTAGTAGCTTTTGCCATGCGGTGTTTTAACTGTGTCGTGTTTAATTATTTCAGTTATGCAAAAATGTAATGTTCAATAGGGCTATGTGATGTTTAAGTATGAATTGTCCACTTCAGTTTCACGAATGGCTATGTTTGGTTGTTTATAGTGAATAGATGCCTTGTTTATCTGTAGTTGGTTGTTAGGTTGGTTGAAGTGAGCATTTGTCCAGTTATCGAGCAGACGCCTTGTTTATATGTATTTGGTTGTTAGGTTGATTGCAGTGAGCATTTGTCCAGTTATCAAGTAGATGCCTTATTTATCTGTATTTGGTTGTTAGGTTGGTTGGAGTGAGCATTTGTCCAGCTTTTAAGCAGATGCCTTGTTTATCTGTATTTGCTTGTTAGGTTTGTTGCAGTGAGCATTTGTCCAATTTTCAAGCATATGCCCTGTTTATCTGTATTTGCTTGTTAGGTTGGTTGCAGTGAGACTCTGTCCAGTTTTCAATGGCTATATTTGGTTGTTATACTGATCATTTATGCCTTGTTTATTTCAGTCATTCACAATGTGTTGTCCATTATGTGCAAGTCGGAACTATGCCGCTCGATTGCATCAATACTAGTTTGAACGGCTATATTTAGTTCCAGTTATGCCTGGTGTAGTTAACACATGCCCTTTGTTTTAGTTTTACACATTTATCCAGTGTGATGTTTAAGCATGACCTACGTTCTATTAATTTTCAACAATACTAGTTTGAATTGCAATATTTGATGGCTGTTAAGCCTGTTGTAGGTAACATTCCCTTCCATTTTATATCTGCTTTAACAACATGCTGAAACCAACACATTCAAGCTATCATTTGGAGATGATGTTGTTTACCTTTGCTATATTTGTTTGATGTTAAGGTTGCTGTACTTATCATGCCTTTCCACTACTTATGCAGGAAAACAACGGGACTGGCCACCATTTTCCGCCGAGGTTAGTTTCATCCCTTGGCTTGTACTCCCACGTCGTTCTGTAATGTATAGTGCATATAGATCCAGGCCTGGATACTGGTTAGCTTCTAATATTGACTTGTTTCTTGTAGGTACGTATGCCCTTGGCAAGGATCCATGCATCAACCCTTTTTGCGTACGGTTTGCGAAAGCGAAATGTCTGCAATACACATGGAGATCACACACATTTCTTAGATCCACTACATGTGCGATCAATCTCTACTTCACACATGATCATCCAAGAAAAAACGTGTGCGATTAACAACAACATCACACACAGTTCCTTCTTATTAAATGTTTGCGAAAGTCACCTTATCATACATGCTTGGCAATTATGGACTGTTAATGATGTTGTGCGCATCGCAAACATTTGGTCATAGAAGAACACGTGCGATAGGTCTACATCCGACGCGGGTACGACGGACGAATCATGTGGGATATATTCAAGATTCGCATACAGTTTTATAGGGACAACTATATGCGCTCTTACGTCGAATCACATACAGTTGAGGAAAAGTAAATGTGTGTGATTATTTGCTTATCTTACACATTCTATAATCGTGAACTGTTTGTGATGGGCCGCGCATCGTAAACGTAGCACCACAGAATACCGACTGCGATGGTAATGCGAGCACAAACGAGTAGCAACGATGGAGCATTTTGGATATTCGAGATATCAGAAACAGTTTTATAGGGACAACTGTATGCATCAAGGCTCCCTATCCCCGACGGTTTCTGGGTCGTGTGGGAAGGACCCCCTATCATAGTCACTGACTTGGCGATGGTTCAAAACGCCGTTGCAGAAAGGGTTTAAAAACCGTTTGTATAGCACCTCGATGTACCAGTGTGAGCTGGACAATTAATACTTGAACATCACACAGTGCGCAGTACTGAAATAAACAAGGCATGAACAAGTTTAATACATCAACCATACAAAACATAGCCATTGCAAGTGGTATTGGTAAGATTGAGCTGGTCAGATCATACCTGGTAAGTCCTGGGGGGAAGTCGCTGGGGCACTTCATCTGGGCCAGATCCTGCACCAAGTTGGCGGTGGCGGAGGCGAGGTGTTCCGCCGGGTCAACACACACATCAGCCATCGCGCCATCGACCGCCATCAGCTCCTCGACCTCCACATGATATGTGGTTGGGCTTGCGTGGCGATGCTCTGGAGGTAGGGCGGTGGGGATTTGGATGCATGAGGATGTTTCGCAGACGCCATTTAAGCAATCAGGCCGGGGTCGTGATAGAGATAGGTGGGTTACCAGACTAGATCGACGATGCTCAGGCAGAACGTAGATGTGGTTGAAGCTATGGTTGCGCCGACGGCGGTTTGAGCTGCCGGTAGGGGGGAGGGGGAGATACTAAGGAAATTTGATGGGTGGGGATGTGGTGGGAGGAATAAATTCTGAAATCGCGCGCCTAATGAAAATTTTGCTGCGAAACTTGAAACTTGGGCGGGGGGAACACAGAACGCAGACGAAGCGCGTAAAATACTCGTGTGCGAGAAAAGAGAAAATTCGCAGATCCCGTCTCCAAAAAAATGTACACGTGTAGTTGATTTTTTCGTTCAATGGGACACTTGCTTTATTAGGAAACATCGCACAGGTAACTGACTTATGGATCATTAACGCAAAAAATGCACACGGGTACACCATAGAAACCGTGTGTTTTGTGATCTTCTAATAATTCTTATATCTATCAGCATCTCCAACCGCACCTAATTTCAAAAATCTCTTTCATTGTGTCAGGATTATTCAATGTACATGATCGAGGCAAGGTGACACCCGATGAACAATCATCGGTTTACAAAATGCAATCAAGTGTCAACCTGCCTTGCTCGCATAGCTAGATTTGATCCTATGCAACAAGAGAGAACTTGCTGCCATCCGTTGGTGCAGGGATTTAAGCCGGTGTGTGGCCAACTCGCACGGCGAGGTGGGACTAAAAACCAGCTGCAGCCAGCTCTAGTCTTCGGTGGTTGCGGGCGGGAGTATTTAGGGCCGGGGTGCGGCTACAAAACTTCAGTGAACACATGCTAATCAACGCTCAAAGCCCTCAAAGGAGGCGCTTACCGACATTCTACGTTAATAATAGATAGTACAAACTTAAAGTACTATTGGTAATTTGCTCTAAAACTATTACGTATGTAGTACTGGCAGATGCTCATAATTAATTATGCAAACTTACGAGCGACACACGCACTAACTACTTCTCACATGCTGGCATCGGGGCATGCTGGCCAGACATCGTCGTTCTCCTTCCCGGCCTTGTAGGCGGCAGCTCACCGTGCTTCAATCTCCGCCGAGCTCTCCTCGGCATGGCATGCGGCCTCTTCTTTCTTGCGGCGGGAGGACTCTCTTTTCTTGACTGCTTTCTGCCTTTTCCGCTCCTTCTGTGCGGCTTTGGCCACCTCTAGATCCATCGCCCATTCGGCCATGGCAGCATCAAAGTCTGCCCACATACTTGTGTGGCCGGCGGCGGTGATGAACTCGACACGGCGGGATACCATCGCTTCCTTACCATGTGTGCGGTCGCGGGCGACGAGGAACGCGGCGCGGCGGGATGCCATCGCTTCCTTACTAGTTACTGTGCGCCGCGGTGCTATGCACGATGCTTGGAGAGAGCTCTGGGGCAGAGTGGCCGGACATCCGTACAGTGCGGTGGTTTTTAAGAGCTCAATGACAAACGACGAAGGAAATTTGGCTTCCCTTACAATCTTGCTCATTCATTATTGCACACGGTTCATCTCCGTCGCCTCCGGAAACAGTGTGCGTTGAGACTATTGTGTGTTGCGTTATGATTGGCCGGAACCCCAGCCACGCGGATCGTGCCTGTGCACCGTAGGATGCACCACGATCGAACGACAATCCACGTCCCTCACATCACACCCGTGCAGCTGTAACTGGATTGGATTTATATGCGCTAAATGCCTAGAAAATGCACATAATCCCCCAAATATGGTAAATGAGCCCAGAAAAATGCCAAATTTGAACACGGCGATTTGCAGTGTGTATGTTCATCGTAGAAAAAAACTCAAGGGCAAAGAACGAAAAAATTTGGATTCCCCTTCAATCTTGGTGATTTCCCTCTCGAAAGCATGGAACTTCCTCGGTGATGGTTTGATTTATGAAGGGCGTGCAGGCCGACATAAGCCAAACCTTCTCAAATTTTTACCAGGGCATGGTGAGGCCATACCATGGCACGATGGGAGGCGTCATGTTTTTCAAGCATTTATTCCATTTTTCAGTAGTTGGAAAACGAATAAACAAACGTTTGTGGTTGACTATTGCCACACATTTCATCGAAATATCTTCCCATTCCTTGTAAAAGGCATGAGAATTTACTAAATAACACGAGCATGGTTTTCCAGACCGTTCTTGTGCACCCTTTCATGCGTCGATTGTTTGAACTTGAATTATGCGCATTAATGCCTAGAAATGCACATAATCCCCTAAATATGGTAAATGAACCTGGAAAAGTGCCAAATTTGAACATGGTGATTTGCAGGGCGTATGTTCATCATAGAAAAAAAAAACTCATGGACAAAGGGCGAAGGAAATTTGGATTCCCCTTCAATCTTGGTGATTTCCCCCTCGAAACCATGAAATTTCCTCGGTAATGGTTCAATTTATGAAAGGCGTGCATGACGACATAAGGAAAACATTCTCAAATTTTTACCAGGGCACGGTGAGGCCATACCATGGCACCACGCCAGGCGTCATGTTGTCCAAGCATGTATTTCATTTTTCTATAGTTGAAAAACCAATAAACAACGCGTTTGTGGTTGACTATTGCCGCACATTTCCTTGAAATCTCTGCCATTCCTTGTAAAAGGCATGAGAATTTACTAAATAGCACGAGCATGGTTTTCCAGACCGTTCTTGTGCACCTTTTCATGCACCGATTGTTCGAATTTGAATTATGTGCATTAATGCCTAGAAAATGCACATAATCCCCTAAATATGGTAAATGAGCCTAGAAAAATGCCACATTGAACACGTTGCATTGGAGGGGGTATGTTGATCGTTGGAAAAAACTAAATGACAAACTAGGACGAAAATTGGATTCCCCTTCAATCTTGGTGAGTTCCCGCTCGAAACCATGAAACTTCCTGGGTGATGGTTCGATTTATGAAGGGCGTGCATGATGACATAAACCAAACCTTCTCACCTTTTTACCAGGGCACGGTGAGACCATACCAATATGGCACCATGCTAGGGATCATGTTTTTCAAGCACGTATTTCATTTTTCTATAGTTGATAACCCAGTAAACGACGCGTTTGTGGTTGACTATTGCCACACATTCCCTTGAAATCTCTGCCCATTCCTTGTAAAAGGCATGAGAATTTACTAAATACCACGAGCATGGTTTTCTAGACTGTTCTTGCGCACCTTTTCATGCACCGATTGTTTGAATTTGAATTATGTGGATTAATGCCTAGAAACTAGACATAATCCCCTAAATATGGTAAATGAGCCCGAAAAAATGCCAAATTTGAACACGTTGCATTGGAGGGGGTATGTTGATCGTAGAAAAAACTGAATGGCAAACTAGGAAGGAAATTTGGATTCCCGGCCCCTTCAAACTTGGTGATTTCCCCCTTGAAACCATGAAATTTCCTCGGTGATGGTTTGATTTATGAAGGGCGTGCACGACGACATAAGCCAAACCTTCTCAAATTTTTACCAGGGCACGGTGAGGCCATACCATGGCACCATGCCAGCCGTCATGTTTTTCAAGCATGTATTTCATTTTTCTATAGCTAAAAAACCAATAAACGATGCATTTGTGGTTGACTATTGCCACACATTTCCATGAAATCTCTGCCCATTCCTTGTAAAAGGCATGATAATTTACTAAATAACACGAGCATGGTTTTCCAGACCGTTCTCATGCACCTTTTCACGCACCGATTGGTTGAATTTGAATTATGTGCATTAATGCCTAGAAAATGCACATAATCCCCTAAATATGGTAAATGAACCCAGTAAAGTGCCAAATTTGAACACGGTGATTTGCAGGGTTTATGTTCATTGTAGAAAGAAACTCATGGACAAAGGACAAAGGAAATTTGGATTTCCCTTCAATCTCGGTGATTTACTATCGCACACGATTCATCTCCGTCGCCTGTGCGAACCGTGTGTGTTCACCCACACATGCAAAAGGAAAAAAGAAAACCCTCGCCCACTTTGTCCCCACCCACTCACCGCGGACTCCTCCACAACTCTGCACCTCATCAACTTCTATCGTGGCGGCCATCCTAAGCTCGACGGCTGTCGTCGGCGGGCGGAGGTCGCGCTCCAAATGGCACGGGATTTCAACCCTACCGCTTGCTGCCACCTATCTGCACCGACATTGTAGACTCTAGTCGATTGGGGTTTTTTGCGGGATTGGGCCAGGGATTTTTCTCATGGAGAAGGTAATCAATTTAGCGAAATATTCACTCATCTCTTATCGCAGTCCGCCCGTCACTATTAATCAACGAGCGAAAATTGTTGTGGATTCATTTTTCTTCTAGCTGATTCGAGGGTTTTCATTCATGTGTCCACAGTGCAAGCACAAATCGGGCAAGTGTGGTCGCGGCCAGTTGGAAACAAAGTTCTATCTCACCAGTCCGGATGACTTCAGGGAGTGCTCCGTATGTTCAATCTCACCCTACCATGGTCGGCATGGCCTATCTTTGTGAACATATACCTTCTATTGCTACATTAGGATAAAAGGTACGATGCCACATGCAGCCTAGAAGTCAAAGCCGATTTGCCCCCTATATTAGGAAAATTTATGATGTACTGTTCATTCAGTTACTCTCATATTTGCATCAAATCTTTGTTACATTATCTATTTTTAATTACATATTTTTGTACTTTGCTTTCAGCTATATATTGTTCTATTATATCAGTTACTACCATATTTGCATCTTGCTCTATTATTTCAATATCTAATTTATGATCTTAATTTCCATTTCAAGCAGTACATCCCTTGCTTTGCAAGAACAGGAGTAGAAGGAAATCTTGGGCTTTACTTTGTTGATGACTCCATGGATGTCATATTGACAACGCATCATGGATTTACATTGACAGTTAGTGTAAAACTTGATAAATATAGTCACTCCTATTTTGGTGCGGAACTTTCGAGAAAAATGTCTAAGTTTTATGAAAAAGCTGGCAATAAAATTCTAGTGCGTGCACCACAACCTGGTCTAATTAACATGGATGTTTACTTCCCCAATGTCATCAGCTGATCAAAGTCTGATCGAGGTTAGTGTCCTTTCAACTTTCTCCATGCTGGCACATGATGTTTACTACGCAACCTTCTTCTTGCAGACCCGTGTTGGGCCTCCAAGCGCAGAGTTTTGTAGGACAGTAGCAAATTTCTCTCAAGTGGATGACCTAAGGTTTATCAATCCTTGGGAGGCGTAGGATGAAGATGGTCTCTCTCACACAACCTTGCAACCAAATAACAAAGAGTCTCTTGTGTCCCCAACACACCCAATACAATGGTAAATTGTATAGGTGCACTAGTTCGGTGAAGAGATGGTGATACAAGTGTAGTATCGATGGTAGATATAGGTTTTTGTAATCTGAAAATATAAAAACAGCAAGGTAACTAGTATTAAAAGTGAGCGAAAACGGTATTGCAATGCTTCGAAACAAGGCCTAGGGTTCATACTTTCACTAGTGCAAGTTCTCTCAACAATGATAACATAATTAGATCATATGACGACAAAAGTCACTCCAAAGTTCCTATCGTGGAGAACATAAGATGAAATTGCTTGTAGGGTATGAAACCACCTCCAAGTTACTCTTTCCGATCAATCCATTGGGATATTCCTATAAGTGTCACAAACAGCCCTAGAGTTCGTAGTAAAATAAGACCATATGACACGCATCAATCAACCCTAATGTCACCTAGATACTCCAATGTCACCACAAGTATCCGTGGGTCAATTATACGATATGCATGCATCAAACAACTTCAGATTCATAATATTCAATCCAACACAAAGAACCTCAAAGAGTGCCCCAAGATTTCTACCAGAGAAACAAGGACGAAAACGTGCATCAATCACTATGCATAGATTACCCCAATGTCACCTCGGGAATCCGCGACTTGAGTGCCAAAACATACATCAAGTGAATCAATAGAATACCCCGTTGTTACCATGGGTATCCCAGGCAAGACATACGTCAAGTGTTCTCAAATCCATAATAGTATTCAATCCAATAATAGTGAAACCTCAAAGGTAACACTCAATTCATCACAAGAAGGTAGAGGAGGAGAAACACCATATGATCCAACTATAATAACAAAGCTCATGGTACATCAAGATCGTGCCATATCAAGAACACAAGAGAGAGAGAGAGATCAAACACATAGCTACTGGTACATACCCTCAGCCCCGAGGGTGAACTACTCCCTCCTCTTCATGGAGAGCGCCGGGATGATGAAGATGGCCACCGGTGATGGTTTCCCCCTCCAGCAGGGTGCCGGAACGGGCTCCCGATAGGTTTTAATGGCTACAAAGGCTTGCGGCGGCGGAACTCCCGATCTAGGTTTCCTTTTGGGGGTTTCTGGATTTACAGGAATTTTTGGCGTCGACTTCAAGTCAAGGGGTCCACGAGTCAGCGGCAAGGTAGAGGGGTGCGCCCTCCACCCTTGTGCTTCGGGGGCTTCTTCTGGTCCATAAAAATCACCGTAAATTTTCAGCTCGTTTGGACTCCGTTTGGTATTCCTTTTCTGTAAAACACGAAAACAAGGATAAATAGAAACTGGCACTGGGCTCTAGGTTAATAGGTTAGTCCCAAAAATAATATGAAATAGCATATAAATGCATATAAAACATCCAAGATGGATAATATAATAGCATGGAACAATCAAAATTATAGATACGTTGGAGACGTGTCAAGCATCCCCAAGCTTAATTCCTGCTCGTCCTCGAGTAGGTAAATGATAAAAACAGAATTTTTGATGTGGAATGCTACCTAACATATTTATCCATGTAATTTTCTTTATTGTGGCAGGAATGTTCAGATCCACAAGATTCAAAACAAAAGTTTAATATTGACATAAAAACAATAATACTTCAAGCATACTAATAAAGCAATCATGTCTTCTCAAAATACCATGGCTAAAGAAAGTTAACCCTACAAAATCATATAGTCTGGCTATGCTCCATCTTCATCATACAAAATATTCAAATCATGCACAACCCCGATGACAAGCCAAGCAATTTTTTCATACTTTTGATGTTCTCAAACCTTTTGAACTTTCACACAATACATGAGCGTGAGCCATGGATATAGCACTATAGGTGGAATAGAATATGGTGGTTGTTGAGAAGACAAAAAGAAGGAGATAGTCTCACATCGACTAGGCATATCAACGGGCTATGGAGATGCCCATCAATAGATATCAATGTGAGTGAGTAGGGATTGCCATGCAACGGATGCACTAGAGATATAAGTGTATGAAAGAATAAAAAGAAACTAAGTGGGTGTGCATCCAACTTGCTTGCTCATGAAGACCTAGGGCATTTGGGGAAGCCCATCATTGGAATATACAAGCCAAGTTCTATAGCGAAAAAATCCACCAAGTATATGAAAGTGATAACATAGGCGACTCTCTATCATGAAGATCATGGTGCTACTTTGAAGCACAAGTGTGGAAAAGGATAGTAACACCGCCCCTTCTCTCTTTTCTCTCATTTTTTTATTTTTTTCACTTTTTTCTTTTCTTTTTCTTTTATTTTCTTCATTGGCTTCTTTGGCCTTTTTATTTTTCCTAACATGGGGCAATGCTTTAATAATGAAGATCATCACACTTTTATTTACTTACAACTCAAGAATTACAACTTGATACTAGAACATAATATGACTCTATATGAATTCCTCCGGTGGTGTACCAGGATGTGCAATGACTCAAGAGTGACATGTATGAAAATTATGAACGGTGGCTTTGCCACAAATACTATGTAAACTACATGATCATGCAAAGCAACATGACAATGATGAAGCGTGTCATAGTAAATGGAACGGTGGAAAGTTGCATGGCAATATATCTCGGAATGGCTATGGAAATGCCATAATAGGTAGGTATGGTGGCTGTTTTGAGGAAGGTACATGGTGGGTGTATGGTACCGGCGAAAGTTGTGCGGTACTAGAGAGGCTAGCAATGGTGGAAGGGTGAGAGTGCGTATAATCCATGGACTCAACATTAGTCATAAAGTACTCACATACTTATTGCAAAAATCTATTAGTCATTGAAACAAAGTACTACATGCATGCTCCTAGGGGGATATATTGGTAGGAAAAGACCATCGCTCGTCCCCGACCACCACTCATAAGGAAGACAGTCAATAATTAAATAATGCTCCGACTTCGTTACATAACGGTTCACCATACGTGCATGCTATGGGAATCACAAACTTTAACACAAGTATTTCTACAATCCACAATTACTCACTAGCATGAATCTAATATCACCATCCTCATATCTCAAAACAATCATAAGGAATAAAACTTCTCATAGTATTCAATGCACTTTATATGAAAGTTTTTATTATATCCCTCTTGGATGCCTATCGTATTAGGACTAAATTCATAACCAAAGCAAACTAACATGTTGTTTAAGACTCTCAAAATAATATAAGTGAAGCAAGAGAGTTCAACAATTTCTTCAAAATAAAACTACCGTCGTTCTCTAAAAAGGTATAAGTGAAGCACTAGAGCAAATGACAAACAACTCCAAAAGATATAAGTGAAGATCAATGAGTAGTTGAATAATTGTGTAACTATGTGAAGACTCTCTGAAATTGAAGAATTTCAGATCTTGGGATATTATTCAAAAATCAATAAAAACAAAATAAAATAAAATGACGCTCCAAGCAAAACACATATCATGTGGTGAATAAAAATATAGCCTCAAGTAAATTTACCGATGAACGAAGACGAAAGGGGGATGCTATCCGGGGCATCCCCAAGCTTAGATGCTTGGTTGTCCTTGAATATTACCTTGGGGTACCTTGGGCATCCCCAAGCTTAGCCTCTTGCCACTCCTTATCCCGTAGTCCATCGAAACTTCACCCAAAACTTGAAAACTTCACAACACAAAATTCAACAGAAAACTCGTAAGCACTGTTAGTATAATAAAGCAAATGATCACTTAGGTACTATTGTGAACTCATTCCAATTTTATATTGGTGTTATATCTACTATATTCCAACTTCTCCATGGTTCATACCCTCCGATACTACTCATAGATTCATCAAAATAAGCAAACAACACAAGGAAAACAGAATCTGTCAAAAACATAACAAACTGTAGTAATTTGGAAACTTCATATACTTCTGTAACTTCAAAAATTCTGAAAAATTAGAAAAACCTGGGAAATTTGTATATCAATCTTGTGTAAAAAATTGAGATCAAAAGCACGTTCCAGTGAATCTCGAAAATTCCTGGACTGAGCGCAAAAGTTTTTGTTTTTGCATAGAATCAAGTCAACTATCATCCACACTGTCCCAAAGGTTTTACTTGACACTTTATTGAAACAAAATCTAAAAAACATGATTACTACAGTAGCATAATCATGTGAACACACAAAACAGTAGGTATAAACATTTGGTTGTGATAACCCACAAGTATAGGGGATCGCAACAGTTTTCGAGGGTAGAGTATTCAACCCAAATTTATAGATACGACACAAGGCGAGCCAAAGAATATTTGCAAGTATTAGCAGCTGAGTTGTCAACTCAACCACACCTGGAGATTAATTATCTGCAGCCACGTGATCAGTAGCAAAGTAGTATGATAGTTTTGATAATAGTAGCAGCAGCAATAGTAACGGTAACAATGATAGCAATAGTTTTGTAGCAAGTGCAACGGTAACGATAACAATAGTAACTTAGCAAGAACAATATAAGATAAACTTGTAGGCATTGGATCGGTAATTTGTTGGATGATATTCATCATGTGACAGTCATAACCTAGGGCGATATGGCACTAGCTCCAGTTCATAAATATAATGTAGGCATGTATTCCGTAAATAGTCGTACGTGCTTATGGAAAGAACTTGCATGACATCTTTTGTCCTACCCTCCAGTGGCAGCGGGGTCCATATTGGAAACTAAGGAATATTAAGGCCTCCTTTTAATAGAGAACCGGAACAAAGCATTAATACATGGTGAATACATGAACTCCTCAAACTACGGTCATCACCGGGAGTGGTCCCGACTATTGTCACTCCGGGGTTGCCGGATCATAACACGTAGTAGGTGACTATAACTTGCAAGATCGGATTTAGAACATGGATATAATGATGATAACATAAATGGTTCAGATCTGAATTCATGGCACCCGGGCCCAAAGTGACAAGCATTAAGCACGGCAAAGTCATAGGAACATCAATCTCAGAACATAGTGGATACTAGGGATCGGGCCCTAACAAAACTAACTAGATTACATGATGAATCTCATCCAACTCCTCACCGACCAGTGATCCTACGAAGGAATTACTCACTCCCGGTGGGGAGCATCATGGAATTGGCGATGGAGAAGGGTTGGTGATGACGAAGAACAAATATTCCCCTCTCCGGAGCCCCAAATGGACTCCAGATCTGGCCTCCCGATGAAGAACAGGAGGTGTCGGCGGCTCCGTCACGTGGATCATGATAATTCTTTCTCTCTGATTTTTTTCTGGAAAAATAGGATCTTATAGCGTCAATGTCAGGGTCCGTGGGGCCACCAGGTGGGGACAACCAACCTGGGCGCGCCTGGGGGCGCAGGCGTGCCCTGGTGGGTTATGCCCACCCAGGTGCCCCCCTCAGGTGACTCTTGGCTCTAGAAATTCTCTTTTATTGTATAAAAAATCCTCGCAAAGTTTCGTTCCATTCCGAGAACTTTTATTTCTACACAAAAACAATACCATGGTAGTTCTGCTGAAAATAGTGTCAGTCCGGGGTTAGTTTCATTCAAATCATGCAAATTAGAGTCCAAAACAAGATGAAAAGCATTAGGAAAAGTAGATACGTTGGAGACGTATGAGGTTATCTCCCAACAAGCGCTTTTCTTTAATGCCTTTTTAGCTAGGTATGATGATTTCAATGATGCTCACATAAAAGATAAGAATTGGAACGCAAGGAGAGCATCATGAAGCATAAGACTAGCACATTTAAGTCTAACCCACTTCCTATGCATAGGGATTTTGTGAGCAAACAACTTATGGGAACAATAATCAACTAGCATAGGAAGGCAAAACAAGCATAACTTCAAAACTTTAAGCACATAGAGAGGAAACTCGCTATTATTGCAATTCCTACAAGCATATATTCCTCCCTCATAATAATTTTCAGTAGCATCATTAATGAATTCGACAATATAACCATCACATAAATCATTCTTTTCATTATCTACAAGCATAGAAATTTTACTAATCTCCACATAAGCAAAATTCTTCTCATTCATACTAGTGGGAGCAAACTCAACAAAATAACTATCATGTGAGGAATGATCCAATTGAAAATTAAAATCATGATGATAAGTTTCATGGTTATCATTATTCTTTAAAGTATACATGTCATCACAATAACCATCATAGATAGCAACTTTGTTCTCATAATCAATTGGAACCTCTTCCAAAATAGTGGATTCATCACTAAATAAAGTCATGACCTCTCCAAATCCATTTTCATAATTATTAAAATAAGAACCAACACCCTCCAAAATAGTGGGATCAATACTACCTAAAGTTGACACTCTTCCAAACCCACTTTCATCAATATAATCATCATAAATAGGAGGCATGCTATCATCATAATAAACTTGCTCATCAAAACTTGGGGGACTAAAAATATCATCTTCATCAAACATAGCATCCCCAAGCATGTAGCTTTGCACATCATTAGCATCATGGATATTCAAAGAATTCATACTAACAACATTGCAATCATGCATGCTCATCATTCAAAAATTTAGTGCCAAACATTTTATAGACTTCTTCTTCTAACACTTGAGCACAATTTTCCTTTCCATCATTTTCACGAAAACATTAAAAAGATGAAGCATATGAGGCAACCTCAATTCCATTTTTTTGTAGTTTTATTTTATGGACTAAACTAGTGATAAAACAAGAAACTAAAAGATTCAATTGCAAGATCTAAAGATATACCTTCAAGCGCTCACCTTCCCGGCAACGGCGCCAGAAAAGAGCTTGATGTCTACTACCCAACCTTCTTCTTGTAGACTCGTGTTGGGCCTCCAAGCGCAGAGTCCTGTAGGACAGTAGAAAATTTCCCTCAAGTGAATGACCTAACATTTATCAATCCGTGGGAGGCGTAGGATGAAGATGGTCTCTCTCAAACAACCCTGCAACCAAATAACAAAGAGTCTCTTGTGTCCCCAACACACCCAATACAATGGTAAATTGTATAGGTGCACTAGTTCGGCGAAGAGATGGTGATACAAGTGTAGTATGCATGGTAGATATATGTTTTTGTAATCTAAAAATATAAAAACAGCAAGGTAACTAGTATTAAATGTGAGAGAAAACAGTATTGCAATGCTTCGAAACAAGGCCTAGGGTTCATACTTTCACTAGTGCAAGATCTCTCAACAATGATAACATAATTAGATCATATGACAATCCCTCAACGTGCGACAACACTCACTCCAAAGTTCCTATCGCAGACAACATAAGATGAAATTGCTTGTGGTACGAAACCACCTCGAAGTTACTCTTTTCGATCAATCCATTGGGCTATTCCTATAAGTGTCACAAACAGCCCTAGAGTTTGTAGTAAAATAACACCATATGACACACATCAATCAACCCTAATGTCACCTAGATACTCCAATGTCACCACAAGTATCTGTGGGTCAATTATACGATATGCATCAAACAACTTCAGATTCATAATACTCAATCCAACACAAAGAACCTCAAAGAGTGCCCCAAGATTTCTACCAGAGAAACAAGGATGAAAACATGCATCAACCCCTATGCATAGATTACCCCAATGTCACCTCGGGAATCCGCGACGTGAGTGCCATAACGTACATCAAGTGAATCAATACAATACCCCATTGTCACCACGGGTATCCCACGCAAGACATACATCAAGTGTTCTCAAATCCATAATAGTGTTCAATATGATAATAGTGAAACCTCAAAGGTAAAACTCAATTCAGCACAAGAAGGTAGAGGGGGAGAAACACCATATGATCCAACTATAATAACAAAGCTCGCGGTACATCAAGATCGTGCCATATCAAGAACACGAGAGAGAGAGAGAGAGAGCGATCAAACACATAGCTACTGGTACTTACCCTCAGCCCCGAGGGTGAACTACTCCCTCCTCGTCATGGAGAGCGCCGGGATGATGAAGATGGCCACCGGTGATGGTTTCCCCCTTGGGCAGGGTGCCAGAACGGGCTCTCGATTGGTTTTTCGTGGCTATAGAGGCTTGCGGCGGCGGAACTCCCGATCTAGGTTTCTTTCTGGGGGTTTCTGGATTTATATGAATTTTTGGCGTCAGTTTCAAGTCAGGGGGTCCACAAGTTAGCGACAAGGTAGGGGCGCACCCTGGGGGGGGGGGCTCCTCCCTTTTCATTGACTCGGGACTCTTCTGGCCCAACTCTTGTGCTTCGGGGGCTTCTTCTGGTCCATAAAAAATCACCGTAAATTTTCAGCTCGTTTGGACTCCGTTTGGTATTGAGGGTGTCCAGGACTAAGGGGTCCTCGGGCGTCCGGCCTGTTAGCCATGGGCCGGACTGATGGGCTGTGAAGATACGAAGACCGAAGACTCCACCCGTGTCCGGATGGGACTCTCCTTGGCGTGGAAGGCAAGCTTGGCAATCACATATGTAGATTCCTTTCTCTGTAACCGACCTTATGTAACCCTAGATCCTCCCGGTGTCTATATAAACCGGAGGGCTTAGTCCGGAGAGAAGGAGATAGACTCATTACCATAGTCATACAGGCTAGACTTCTAGGTTTTAGCCATTACGATCTCGTGGTAGATCAACTCTTGTAATACTCATATTCATCAAGATCAATCAAGAAGGAAGTAGGGTATTACCTCCATAGAGAGGGCCCGAACCTGGGTAAACATTGTGTCCCCCGTCTCCTGTTACCATCATCCTTAGACGCACAGTTTGGGACCCCCTACCCGAGATCCGCCGGTTTTGACACCGACATTGGTGCTTTCATTGAGAGTTCCACTATGCCGTCGTCTAAAGGTTTGATGGCTCGCCTTGTCGTCAGGAAAAATATCACCTCCGGAGGAACCCTGGCCCCAGGCCAAACCCTCCGGCTGGGCGGCTTCGTCATGACCGCCTGTTTGGCCCTTAAGCCGACGATGACTAATACGTCTCCAACATATCTATAATTTTTGATTGTTCCATGCTATATTATATTCTGTTTTGGATGTTTATTGGGCTTTATTATACAATTTTATATTATTTTTGGGACTAACCTATTAACCGGAGGCCCAGCCCAAATTGCTGTTTTTTTGCCTATTTCAGTGTTTCAAAGAAAAAGGATATCAAACGCAGTCCAAACGGAATGAAACCTTCGGGAACGTGATTTTCGGAACAAACGTGATCCAGAGGACTTGGAGTCCACGCAAAGCAATCAACGAGGAAGGCACGAGGTAGGGGGGCGCGCCTACCCCCTGGGCGCACCCTCCACCCTTGTGGGCCCCTCGTTGCTCCACCGACGTACTTCTTCCTCCTATATATACCCACGTACCCCCAAACGATCATATATGGAGCCAAAACCCTGTTTCCACCACCGCAACCTTCTGTACCCGTAAGATCCCATCTTGGGGCCTTTTCCGGCACTCCGCCGGAGGGGGCATTGAGCACGGAGGGCTTCTACATCAACACCATAGCCTCTCCGATGATGTGTGAGTAGTTTACCTCAGACCTTCGGGTCCATAGTTATTAGCTAGATGGCTTCTTCTCTCTCTTTGGATCTCAATACCATGTTCTCCTCGATCTTCTTGGAGATCTATTCGATGTAATCTTCTTTTGCGGTGTGTTTGTCGAGATCCGATGAATTGTGGGTTTATGATCAAGTTTATCTATGAACAATATTTGAATCTCCTCTGAATTCTTTTATGTATGATTGGTTATCTTTGCAAGACTCTTCGAATTATCAGTTTGGTTTGGCCTACTAGATTGATCTTTCTTGCAATGGGAGAAGTGCTTAGCTTTGGGTTCAATCTTGCGGTGCTCGATCCCAGTGACAGTAGGGGAAACGACACATATTGTATTGTTGCCATCGAGGATAAAAAGATGGGGTTTATATCATATTGCATGAGTTTATCCCTCTACATCATGTCATCTTGCCTAAAGCATTACTCTGTTCTTATGAACTTAATACTCTAGATGCATGCTGGATAGCGGTCGATGTGTGGAGTAATAGTAGTAGATGCAGAATCGTTTTGGTCTAATTGTCTCGGACGTGATGCCTATATACATGATCATACCTAGATATTCTCATAACTATGCTCAATTCTATCAATTGCTCGACAGTAATTTGTTTACCCACCGTAACACTTATGCTCTTGAGAGAAGCCACTAGTGAAACCTATGGCCCCCGGGTCTATTTTCCATCATATTAATCTCCCGTCAACAAGTTATTTCTATTGCCGTTTATTTTACTTTGCATCTTTATTTCTCTTTATCATAAAAATAGCAAAAATATTATCTTATCATATCTATCAGGTCTCACTCTCGTAAGTGACCGAGAAGGGATTGACAACCCCTTTATCGCGTTGGTTGCGAGGTTCTTATTTGTTTGTGTAGGTGCGTGGGACTCGCGCGTGGTCTCCTACTGGATTGATACCTTGGTTCTCAAAAACTGAGGGAAATACTTACACTACTTTACTGCATCACCCTTTCCTCTTCAA
The DNA here is from genome assembly GCF_002575655.3 of Aegilops tauschii subsp. strangulata. NCBI lineage: Eukaryota > Viridiplantae > Streptophyta > Magnoliopsida > Poales > Poaceae > Aegilops > Aegilops tauschii. Next base: position 83,979,772 of record NC_053038.3, on the reverse strand, counting down.
GGGAAAACCAACGCAGTGCTCAAGAGGTAGCAAGAAGGATTTATGGCGCCGTTGCCGGGGAGTCTATGCACAAGTCAAGACATACCAAGTACCCATCACAAACTCTTATCCCTCGCATTACATTATTTGCCATTTGCCTCTCGTTTTCCTCTCCCCCACGCCACCTTTGCCGTTTTATTCGCTCTCCTTCCGTTCGATCTTGTGTTACCATGTGCCTTCTTTTTGCTTGCATCTTCGCTTGCTAAAAGTTTATGGATCCTCATCCCCTTGCTAATCTTTTTAAGAGATCCAATTATGATGAACCAATTTCTAGTGACTTGAGTGCACTAGATTATCTTTATGAGGTTTTGCTTGCAATTCGTGAATCTAAAATTTGTGATGAAATTTATGAAGAGATTCAAGATAGCTCCCTGAATAAAAAGCATGATTGCAATGATTTTACTATAAATTCTCTTGATGTCAATTGTGCTAATAATATGCAAAACCCTAAGCTTGGGGATGCTAGTTTTGCTACGTCTACTACTTGTCGCAAGGATCATGATTGGGGTGATTCTTCTTATGATCTTGAAAATTTATTTAAGCCCCATGATGAATATGAGATTGATAATAGTGTTTGCAATAATATTAAAAGTGGGTTTGGAGAGGTCATGACTTTAGCTAATGTTAATCCCACTATTTTGGAAGAGTGTCAACTTTGCATACATGTGGATCGTGTTAAGCATATGTTTTCTGATAGCTATATTGTTGAATTTTCTTATGATCATACATGTAATTATTATGAGAGAGGAAAATATGGTTGTAGAAATTTTCATGTTACAAAATTACCTCTCGTTATGTTGAGATTGCTATTGTTTCTTTCCGCTTCCTTGCATATGCTAGTTTTTTCTTGCCTTGATAATTTGTTTGCCTATAAGATGCCTATGCATAGGAAGTATGTTAGACTTAGATGTGCTTGTCACGTGTTTATTGATGCTCTCTTTGTGCTTCAAATCTTGTCTTTCATGTGAGCATCATTGAAATCTCAATGCCTAGCTAAAAAGGCTTTAAAGAAAAGCGCTTGTTGGGAGACAACCCAATATTTTTAATTGTTTTTATTCAATAAATATTTGATCTAGCCTCTGGTTAGATTTGTTTTTATGTTTTAATTAGTGTTTGTGCCAAGTGAAACCTATAGGATCTTCTTGCATGATAGTTATTTGATCTTGCTGAAAATTCCAGAAACTTTCTGTTCACGAAAAAAATTGTTAAAAATCACCAGAACGTGATAAAATACTGATTCCAATTGCAGCTTATCAATAAACAAATTGTCTAGGTCTTACTATTTTGGTAGAAGTTTTTGAGTTACATAAGTTTGCGTTAGTTACAGATTACTACAGACTGTTCTGTTTTTGACAGATTCTGTTTTTCATGTGTTGTTTGCTTATTTTGATGAGTCTATGGCTAGTAAAATAGTTTATAAACCATAGAGAATTTGTAATACAGTAATTTTAACACCAATATAAATAAATAATGAGTTCAATACAGTACCTTGAAGTGGTGTTTTGCTTTCTTTCGCTAACGGAGCTCATGAGATTTTCTGTTAAGTTTTGTGTTGTGAAGTTTTCAAGTTTTGGGTAAAGATTTGATGGATTATGGAACAAGGAGTGGCAAGAGCCTAAGCTTGGGGATGCCCATGGCACCCCAAGATAATCTAAGGACACCCAAAATCCAAAGCTTGGGGATGCCCCGGAAGGCATCCCCTCTTTCGTCTTCGTCAATCGGTAACTTTACTTGAAGCTATATTTTTATTCACCACATGATATGTGTTTTGCTTGGAGCGTCTTGTATGATTTGAGTATTTGCCTTTTAGTTTACCACAATCATCCTTTCTGTACACACCTTTTGAGAGAGACACACATGATTCGGAATTTATTAGAATACTCTATGTGCTTCACTTATATCTTTTGAGCTATATAGTTTTTGCTCTAGTGCTTCACTTATATCTTTTAGAGCACGGTGGTGGATTTGTTTTATAGAAATTATTGTTCTCTCATGCTTCACTTATATCATTTTGAGAGTCCTACAAAACAGCATGGTAATTTGCTTTAATTATGAAATTAGTCCTAATATGCTAGGTATTCAAGATTAGTAAAAACTTTCTTATGAGTGTGTTGAATACTAAGAGAAGTTTGATGCTTGATGATTGTTTTGAGATATGGAGGTAGTGATATTAAAGTTGTGCTAGTTGAGTACTTGTGAATTTGATAAATACTTGTGTTGAAGTTTGCAAGTCCCGTAGCATGCACGTATGGTAACCGTTGTGTAACAAATTTGAAACATGAGGTGTTCTTTGAGTGTCATCCTTTGTGTGGAGGTCGGGATCGCGCGATGGTTAACTCCTACCAACCCTTCCCCTAGGAGCATGTGTGTAGTGTTTGGTTTTGATGACTTGAAGATTTTTGCAATAAATATGTGAGTTCTTTATGACTAATGTTGAGTCCATGGATTATACGCACTCTTAACCTTCCATCATTGCTAGCCTCTTCGGTACCGTGCATTGCCCTTTCTCAACTTGAGAGTTGGTGCAAACTTCGCCGGTGCATCCAAACCCCATGATATGATACGCTCTATCACACATAAACCTCCTTATATCTTCCTCAAAACAGCCAGCATACCTACCTATTATGGCATTTCCATAGCCATTCTGAGATATATTCTCATGCAACTTTCCACCGTTTCGTTTATCATGACACGTTCATCATTGTCATATTGCTTTGCATGATCATGTAGTTGACATCGTATTTGTGGCAAAGCCACCATGCATATTACTTCATACATGTCACTCTTGATTCATTGCCCATACCGGTACACCGCCGGAGGCATTCATATAGAGTCATACTTTGTTCTAGTATCGAGTTGTAATCATTGAGTTGTAAATAAATAGAAGTGTGATGATCATCATTCATAGAGCATTGTCCCAAAAAAAAGGCCCAAAAAAAGGAAAATAAAAAGGGGCAATGTTAATATCCTTTTTTCCACACTTGTGCTTCAAAGTAGCACCATGTTCTTCATATAGAGAGTCTCTTGAGTTATCACATTCATATACTAGTGGGAATTTTCATTATAGAACTTGGCTTGTATATTCCAACGATGGGCTTCCTCAAATGCCCTAGGTCTTCATGAGCAAGCAAGTTGGATGCACACCCACTTAGTTTCTTTTGTTGAGCTTTCATACATTTTTAGCTATAGTGCATCCGTTGCATGGAAATCCCTACTCCTTGCATTGATATCAATTGATGGGCGTCTCCCTAGGCCGTTGATTAGCCGCATCAATGTGAGACTTTCTCCTTTTTTGTCTTCTCCACATAACCCCCATCATCATATTCTATTCCACCCATAGTGCTATGTCCATGGCTCACGCTCATGTATTGCGTGAAAGTTGAAAAAGTTTGAAAATTCTAAAGTATGAAACAATTGCTTGGCTGAATCCGGGGCTGTGCATGATGAGAGCATTCTTGTGTGAGGAAGATGGAGCATGACCAAACTATATGATTTTGTAGGGATGAACTTTCTTTGGCCATGTTATTTTGAGAAGACATAATTGCTTAGTTAGTATGCTTGAAGTATTATTACTTTTATGTCAATATTAAACTTTTATCTTGAATCTTTCGGATATGAATATTCATACCACAATTAAGAGGGTTACATTAAAAATTATGCCAAGTAGCATTCCACATCAAAAATTCTGTTTTTATCATCTACCTACTCGAGGACGAGCAGGAATTAAGCTTGGGGATGCTTGATACGTCTCCAACGTATATATAATTTTTGAGTGTTGCATGCTATATTATATTATGTTTTGGATGTTTAATGGGATTTATTATAGACATTTATATTATTTTTGGGACTAACCTATTACGCGGAGGCCCAGCCCAAATTGCTGTTTTTTTGCATATTTCAGTGTTTCAAAGAAAAATGATATCAAACAGAGTCCAAACGGAATGAAACATTCGGGAACGTGATTTTCGGAACAAACGTGATCTAGAGGACTTGGAGTCCACGTAAAGCAATCAATGAGGAAGGCACGAGGCAGGGGGGCCCGCCTACCCCCCTGGGCGCGCCCTCCACCCTCGTGGGCCACTCATTGCTCCACCGACGTACTTCTTCCTCCTATATATACCCACGTACCCCCAAACGATCATATACGGAGCCAAAACCCTATTTCCACCGCCGCAACCTTTTGTACCCATGAGATCCCATCTTGGGGCTTTTTCTGGCGCTCTGCCGGAGGGGGCATTGATCACGGAGGGCTTCTACATCAACACCATAGCCTCTCCGATGATGTGTGAGTAGTTTACCTCAGACCTTCGGGTCCATAGTTATTAGCTAGATGGCTTCTTCTCTCTCTTTGGATCTCAATACCATGTTCTCCTCGATCTTCTTGGAGATCTATTTGATGTAATCTTATTTTGCGGTGTGTTTGTCGAGATCCGATGAATTGTGGGTTTATGATCAAGTTTATCTATGAACAATATTTGAATCTCCTCTGAATTCTTTTATGTATGATTGGTTATCTTTGCAAGTCTCTTCGAATTATCAGTTTTGTTTGGCCACTAGATTGATCTTTCTTGCAATGGGAGAAGTGCTTAGCTTTGGGTTCAATCTTGCGGTGCTCGATCCCAGTGACAGTAGGGGAAACGACACGTATTGTATTGTTGCCATCGAGGATAAAAAGATGGGGTTTATATCATATTGCATGAGTTTATCCCTCTACATCATGTCATCTTGCCTAAAGCATTACTCTATTCTTATGAACTTAATACTCTAGATGCATGCTGGATAGCGGTCGATGTGTGGAGTAATAGTAGTAGATGCAGAATCGTTTCGGTCTACTTGTCTCGGACGTGATGCCTATATACATGATCATACCTAGATATTCTCATAACTATGCTCAATTCTATCAATTGCTCGACAGTAATTTGTTTACCCACCGTAATACTTATGCTCTTGAGAGAAGCCACTAGTGAAACCTATGGCCCCCGGGTCTATTTTCCATCATATTAATCTCCCGTCAACAAGTTATTTCTATTGCCGTTTATTTTACTTTGCATCTTTATTTCTCTTTATCATAAAATTAACAAAAATATTATCTTATCATATCTATCAGGTCTCACTCTCGTAAGTGACCGTGAAGGGATTGACAACCCCTTTATCGCGTTGGTTGCGAGGTTCTTATTTGTTTGTGTAGGTGCGTGGGACTCGCACGTGGTATCCTACTGGATTGATACCTTGGTTCTCAAAAATTGAGGGAAATACTTACGCTACTTTACTGCATCACCCTTTCCTCTTCAAGGGAAAACCAACGCAGTGCTCAAGAGGTAGCAATGACCTCTCGAGTCATCAAAAATCGCCTCCACTTTGATCCCGAACAGTCCAAACGGATGGATCCGACAGAGTTGTCGTCTTTAAACGAACTCCTAGATCGCATTGCCGCCTTGGGGTCGCTACAGACTACGATCGGATTGGGCTTAAACCCGACCAGAGAGAAATTAAAACTCCGCCGACCACTGTGCTTCCTCGACGCATATTCCGGATACCATCAAATTAAAATGATGGAGTCCGATCAAGCCGCAACAGCGTTCATTACCCCATATGGGCCATTCTGCTTCAACACCATGCCTTTTGGGCTCAAACACGCCGGCGCCACCTACCAACGCATGGTTCAAACATGCCTGGAGAAACAGATCGGCAAGACAGTTGAAGCATATGTGGATGACATCGTCATCAAAACTAGACACGTCGAAACACTCATAGACGATTTACGTCTCACATTCGACAACCTCCATGCATATGACATTAAGCTCAATCCGGAAAAGTGCGTTTTCGGCGTCTCCGCCGAAAAACTGTTGGGCTTCATCGTTTCCAATAGAGGAATAGAAGCAAATCCAGCCAAAATCCGGGCTTTGTCACAACTGGCTACGCCAACGGACCTTAAACAGGTCCAAAAACTCGCCGGTTGCGTGGTAGCGTTAAGCTGCTTTATCTCTAGATTGGGAGAAAAGGCATTGCCACTCTACCGCCTTCTGCAGCGCACTGATCACTTCGAGTGGACGGATGCGGTAATGGCCGGACTGGAAGAAATAAAAGCCGTTCTCGCGAGCAACCCAATCCTGGCCGCGCCGAACGTCGGCGAACCCATGTTATTATACATATCGGCCACATACTAGGTGGTGAGCGCCGTGCTCGTCGTTGAACGAAAACAGGATGGACACAAGTTCCCACTTCAGAAGCCAGTATATTACGTATCCACTGTCCTCACACCATGCAAATCCCGGTACCCCCAGTAGCAAAAAATAGCATACGCGGTCTTCATGGCATCCCGGAAGCTACGACACTTCTTCCAGGAGTGCTCCATCACGATGGCTTCTGAAGTACCACTCAATGACATAATAAACAAGCGCGAGGCTACGGGCCGGATTGCCAAATGGGCCATTGAGCTCCTTCCATTTGACATAACATACAAACTGCGTCGAGCCATTAAATCCCAAGTACTGGCTGATTTCATCGCCGAATGGACAGAGGCCGAACTCCCTAAAGAGTACGGCACATATTCCAACTGGTTTATGTATTTTGATGGTTCCAAAATGCTGGCAGGACTAGGAGCGGGCGTCGTTTAACGTCCCCCACTGGTGACGTAGTCTAGTACGTACTCCAAGTATTATATACAGACTCCAACAACGCAGCCGAATACGAGGCCTTATTACATGGTCTTCGAATGGCCGTCTCCATGGGCATTCAATGCCTGGAAGTGCGTGGGGACTCAAACCTCGCAATATCTCAAATAAATAGAGATTTTGACGCCAAAGATCCGAAGATGGTGGCTTATTGCAACGTCGTCCTGCAAATGTCGGCTCGGTTCGAGGGGCTCAAGTTTCATCACGTGGCTCGAGAAAGTAATCAAGCGGCGGACGTCCTTGCTCGCATCGGCGCTAAACGCGACCCCATCCCACCTAACATCTTTCTGGAAAGGCTTTTTAAGCCATCCGTGGTGTGGCAAGGGGAGAGCGGCAACACCAGCCCAGATTCGAACACAACCCCAGATTCCGAACACACCGATATCATCGGGGGCTCAGCCACCGAAATAACACCGTCGGCCCATCTCATTATTGCAGTCATTGCCCCATGGACCGAACCCTTTTGGCCTACCTTAATAGGAAAGAACTCCCTGAGGATCAGAATGAGGTCCGCCGCATTGTCAGGCGTTCGAAGGCTTGCAAGGTTCACGACGGAGAGCTCTACAAGAAAAGCGCTACCGGAGTCCTTCAAAGATGTATCTCCGAGGAGGAGGGGCGGCAGCTCTTGGCTGAAATTCATGCCGGTCTCGGTGGTCACCACGCCGCAGCTCGGGCCCTTGTTAGCAAAGCCTTCCTTATAGGTTTTTATTGGCCGACGGCCCGAGCAGACGCACAGGACCTTGTCCAACGTTGCGTCGGATGCCAGCTTTTCGCCAACCAGAGCCATATGCCACCCACCGCTCTGCAAACAATCCCCATCACCTGGCCTTTTGCGGTCTGGGAGCTTGATATGGTTGGACCCCTTAAAGGAGGAAGCCATAAGAAAAAATATCTGCTGGTCATGGTGGATAAATTCACTAAGTGTGTAGAGGCCAAACCAGTCAAAATGGCCGAGGCCGGACCAGTGATAGACTTTATATCCGGCGTTGTACACTGTTATGGTGTTCCACACAGCATCATCACCGATAACGGCTCCAACTTTACAGCCAATGAGGTGAAAAATTGGTGCGCCAATCTGGGCATTAAGCTCGATTACGCCTCCGTCTATCACCCGCAAACCAACGGTCAAGTTGAACAGGCCAATGGTCTTATTATGAGTGGCATTAAACCTAGGCTGGTGCGGTCTTTGAAGGAATCAGACAAGCACTGGGTTGAGGAGCTCGACTCCGTACTCTGGGGGATGTGGACCATGCCCAATCGCACTACCGGATACACACCTTTCTTTATGGTGTACGGCGCAGAGGCGGTGCTACCCTGCGACATTATTCATGACTCACCTCGAGTGTGCATGTACGAAGAGAGAGAGAGGCCGAGCTCGATCAGTAGGACAGCCTAGACGCCCTGGAGGAGGAGCGCGACATTGCAAAAGCCCGTTCCGCATTTTATCAACAACAGGCCCGCAGATATCAAAGCAGAGAAGTACGGGCCAAGACTTACAATGTTGGCAAACTCGTTCTACGCTTGCCGGAGAAGAAAAAGGACAAGCTCAAGCCCAAATGGGAGGGTCCCTTCTTCATCGACAAAGTTCTCATCGGAGGAGCGTACCGCCTGTGTGATGCGTCAGAAAATTGCCTAGAGCCGAACCCTTGGAACGCGCCCAGACTCTGAAGATTCTATGCCTAGCGCCGAACTCTTTGTTCATCTCCTCCTCCCTATTGTTCCCATTGCTTTTTCCTCTCTTTTCGCCTTTTTCTCTTCCCTTTTTTAGCTTTAAAGCTTTTCGTGCGGCTCAACCGTGCGCCTGTGATATATACATATTCGAATATGTACGTCCATTATACCTGGGGGCTTCTTGGACGGAAGCTTGCTATTATTATTTTGAGCATCAAGCTCATCACATATGCGTTTTTTCCCATATGTACCTTTTCTTCGCCATTATATGCATCGATATGACTTAAGTTTTGGCCAAGCTGGGTTGCCTGGCTCCTGTGCTTATGCCCTACGTTCCCGTTAGTTCGGCTAGGGCATAAAGGGAGCACCTCTGCGATTGTTACTACCGGGTCATCTGTATGTGTACCTCAGACTGGGTGAAGCCAAAAGCTAGCGTCCGTAAGGGAATATTCGGTCGGTGAACTAAAGCTGTCTCTTGCATTCACTCCATTGTGAAACCCCAGAAGTTACATATACTGCGGTTTTTCAATCACAGTTCGGACATGCACGATAACGCATGCACACCCAGGGAAAGGAACCCTTAACGGAACTATTCTCTCTGGAAGATGTTTCTTACCATTTTAATGTAATATAACATAACTAGTCGGATACTTGTCTGTTCAAGCAACTATGACCCCTACGCCTGGTTTCCGCGCATACCCCGGTCTACTCGGCCGCACTGGTATTCGGAAATACTCCGCACCTTCGGGTCCAGAGGTCGAAGCGAAAAGGTCTGCCATGACAATTGTTTTACAATTCAGCTAGAGTTACATAGGCAAAGGAAAGTACATAGTCACTTAGGACTCAAAAACTTCCTGTTCTATACCGTCCAGCAGGCCGTCTAATTTGCAATCCTGTTGGGAATACTTGGCGGCTACTTCTACTTGGTCATATACCAATCTAACGGGAACTTCCTTCCCATCTGACCCTAAAGGTCCGTCCCGGGCCATGCGATTCGGATCAAGCTTGGTATACCGTGTTTTCACCATGGCCCAGGCCTCTCGTGCACCTTCCCGGCAGGCCGATATTTTCCATAATCGGAAACGCCGCCATGCTCCCTTGAATAGCTCTACAAGCTCCTCCATACTTCCTGGAGGGGAGGCGGAGGGCCACAAGGCCTTGGCAACACTCCGCATTGCCTGCCGAGCTTGTTCGTGCATTTGAGATAGCCCTTGCAGTAGATCGTCCGATGATCCGGACGTCTCCTCTTCGAGACGGCCCGTCAGCATACCTACAAACATAACTCTATCAGTTCCTTTAATCTCCGAACTGTCACATGGTAAGTTCGGCCACATACTGAATATGCCGCCTCGCAGCCTTTTGTTCTCCTTCACGGAGTCGGCCAGCTGGGCCCGCACATCTTTTAGTTCTTCGCCCAGCTGGGTGTTTGAACCCGGAGTTTGTTTTTCTCCTGTCTGACTCGGGCCAGAACCCGCTCGCTTGCGGCATGTAGTCTTTTCGACCGTTTCTCATCCACTTGCGCGGCTTTCAGTTTCTCCTCCAGTTGATCTGACGATCCTGTTATGAGATAGGCAACAGTGTTAGCACCACTGGTATATAATTACTGTTTCTCAATGGAGGGAAATATTACCAGAGGATGCCTTCTTGGATTTTTCCAGTTCGGCGGTAAGAGTAGTCAGCTGTGTCCGACACTTTTCTAGCTCTTGGGCTAGCAGGTTGTTCTTCTCCGTGAGAACCTAGTCATACAATGATCCTTAAATCAGTTGTACCAACATGGTTATCATATTCGGACACAGTAAATTTACCTGCGCATCTTTTAAGTGCTGGTTTGTGGCTCTGCTAAGCCCATCCCGAGCAGCTCGGATGTACGCATCAGCCGAGCTGAAGGCATTGAACGTCTCTTCCGAGAAGTGGGGGTCTCGTAAAACGTCCCTCCGGTGCTGATGATTCATGGCGCTCTCCACTTCCGAGTTGGTAACGGACATATCTTCCGAGCCCGCAGCCGAAGGACAGTACGACGTCACTCCCATATCGGCCCCCGTCTCCTTGGCTGGGGCTGGATCCTGGCTGTTGGGAGTATAACTGGTCGGATCCCCAGACACAGTACGGCGAACTCTTTTCTTGATACAGGACGAACATGGAAATCACAGTTGGATGCGACTGTTAAAAATGTACTTGCGAACCCGTACCTCTTCGATGAGGGCCCGACGGTGTCTTCGTTTGCCTTCCTCTTTGAAGGCTTGCCCGGTGTGCGAGCCGCTCTCTTCGGAGTCGCTCCTGGGGTGGCACGGCGCATCGAATGCCTCCCCTTTGGAGCACGAGATAGTGTGGTGGGTGAGGAAGAACTGGGGAACCCTTTCGGGGGAGATGTCTCCTGATTACTTACATGGGAGGCAGGAAGAAGACCGGGGTAGTCAGCGGTGATGGCCACTTCCGTGACGTCATAGCTCGCCTGGTAAAACACCCAGTCCACAAGCACCACGAATATATCCGGATCCTCTTCAAATCCAGGGTCAAGGTCCCGGTCGTGGTCCTCTGGCTGTGGGGCGGGGCTGTAAAGCCCCTAGGAAACCTTCCGCCAGTGCTGTCATAAATAGGCGGATTAAAAATTCATTAAAAATGGCTTGGGAGTAGAATGAGTAGAGCAGAGGGGTTGGAACTTACCCAGCTAGGCGGATTGTACATAGAATATCCATCTCCGCGCTTGATATGAAGAAATTCCTCTTCCCCCCCTTTGAACAGTTCGACCAATATTTTGGCCAGAGCGGCGGGGGTGTCCGGACCCTTCCGGCCGCAGCGGGGGGCGTCATCCTCCCCATTATAGTGCCACATTGGAAGCCCTCTGTATTGGAGCGGCTGAACTCCTCGTACTATGGAGGTCGACATTACCTCGACTATTGTTAATCCGGACTGGGCAAGCGTCTTTATCTTGCTCATGAGTTGACGAACTTCCGCACTATCATCCTCCTCAAGACTCCGAGGGTGCCAGTTGTGGCGTTTCTTCAACGGAATGCTTGCAAACTCGGGGAGACCCTTCCGAACTGGGTCGGGAAGTGCGACGTCCTCGATATAAAACCATTCGGAAGGCCATTCATCAGATGCCTTCCTCGGTGTGCCGGACAGGTATCCGGTATCGGCGATGCGGCGTATTTCGGCTCCGCCCAATTCGAATATTGATCCCTCGTGGTTACGTGGGACAAGGCAGAATAGCTTTCTCCTCAATTCAAAATGGGCGTCACAACCCAGAAATAGCTCGCATAAAGTGACATAACCTGCGATGTGCAGGATGTAGGCCGGAGTGAAATTGTGCAGTTGGAGGCCATAATACTCCAGAAGCCCTCGGAGGAACGGATGAATTGGAAATCCTACGCCTCTTAGCAGATAGGGGACGAAACACACTCATTCCCCCTAGATGGATTGGGGAAATCCTCCGCCTGGGTTTCGCCGTTGAAGGAGGCCAACCCTACTCGCACAGGGACCAGATCCGCAGGAGGAAGAAATCCCTGTGTTTGCAACTTCACTAGTTGACTGTGGGATACTGAGCACCTCTCCCACTCGCCTTTTTCTGGGCCGCAGGGACGGGAGGAGGAGCTGGGAGCGCTAGCCATGTTGGAGTGGTCTTTTTTGGCAATCTCCGAGGATTCTTCTGCGTGGTGCCGAATGGATCTGAGACCCAATCTCTTTAAATAGACCTTCTTCCTCGCCCGACCGGGGTGTTATGTGCAAAAATACTTTGACTTCTCGCATTCGCTCGACACGTGGAAGCTGAAGTTGTTGATACACAGAAGCCGAGGAGTACGACATTAAATGGAAGGCCGAGTATATTACTTGGAAGTCATCGGTGGAGGAACCCGCCTTGTAATGCCGAAGACAATCTGTGCGCCGGACACCTCGTCATTGAATACTGGTTCGGGGGCTACTGAGGGAGTCCTGGACTAAGGGGTCCTCGGGCGTCCGGCCTGTTAGCCATGGGCCGGACTGATGGGCTGTGAATATACGAAGACCGAAGACTCCACCTGTGTCTGGATGGGATTCTCCTTGGCGTGGAAGGCAAGCTTGGCGATCACATATGTAGATTCCTTTCTCTGTAACCGACCTTATGTAACCCTAGATCCTCCCGGTGTCTATATAAACCAGAGGGCTTAGTCCGGAGAGAAGGAGATAAACTCATTACCATAGTCATACAGGCTAGACTTCTAGGGTTTAGCCATTACAATCTTGTGGTAGATCAACTCTTGTAATACTCATATTCATCAAGATCAATCAAGCAGGAAGTAGGGTATTACCTCCATAGAGAGGGTCCGAACCTGGGTAAACATTGCGTCCCCCGTCTCCTGTTACCATCATCCTTAGACGCACAGTTCGGGACCCCCTACCCGAGATCCGCCGGTTTTGACACCGACAATATTCCTTTTCCGTAAAACTCCAAAACAAGGAAAAAACAGAAACTAGCACTAGGCTCTAGGTTAATAGGTTAGTACTAAAAATAATATAAATTAGCATATAAAACATCCAAGATGGATAATATAATAGCATGGAACAATAAAAAATTATAGATACGTTGGAGAAGTATCAAGCATCCCCAAGCTTAATTCCTGCTCGTCCTTGAGTAGGTAAATGATAAAAACAGATTTTTTTTGATGTGGAATGCTACCTAGCATATTTATCCATGTAATTTTCTTTATTGTGGCATGAATGTTCAGATCCATAAGATTCAAAACAAAAGTTCAATATTGACATAAAAACTATAATACTTCAAGCATACTCAAATGCTGTTAGGCAAGTTCTTAAATTTTCATCGAAAGTATTAGTATCATACATAGTTCATTGAGTTTAAGCGTGTGCCCGGTAGGGCGGTAGAGTAAAGGATGTCCATGTTTTCGACGTGGCGATCAACACCAATGTCCAGAAGGCATTTCCATATTAATTGTCCATATTGAGAAATCACACACGTGTTATCTATCACACACGGGTTAACATAAGGAAACGTATGTGTAACTTACTAACCTCGCACACGAGTACTCGCAGACGCATCATGTGCGACACTCCTAGCCACCGCAAGCAACTAGTTTGCGTTTTTCAAAGTTTTTTGTACGTACAGAATCGCACACGAATTAACTGTAGTAACCATTTGTCTTATAATTTCTCATCGCAAATAGTTCCGAGTGGGTTGTTTGCCACGTATCACACACATCTTGTTTACACAAATCGTTGGTGTTCTTTGGCTCATCGCAAACAGTTCATCTATGTGAACTGTATGCCGCATATCACACACATCTTGTTAAGTTGAACCGTTTCTGTTGTGTTCCCTAATCGAAAACAGTTCGTCCGAGTGAACCGTATGCCGTATATCACACACACCTTGATCTGGATAACCATTTCTGTTGCATTCCCTAATAGCAAATAGTTCATCTGAGCGAACTGTATGCCGTATATCGCACACACCTTGATATGGCTACCCGTTTCTGTTGTTCTGTCTCATCGCAAACAGTCCGTATGGATCAACCATATGCCCTGCATCGCACACGCAACTAAAATCTGAACTGTGTTTGATGTCTCCGCCATCGCAAACGTTTTGCATCTTTTTTTGATGGTTTTTTACATCACCGTTTGCGATTAATGCATCACACACAATTTCGTCAAAGGGTCTCTGATCGTAGTGTCGCGTTAGCAGCATCCTGCAGTAGTGAATGCTTTACTGTGGTTTATGTTAAATGGTTATGCTTCCCATCCATGCTTATGTTGATATCATGCTCATGTGCATTGTTATTTCATCATGTTATCATGGTTCAGCTCATCATCATTCAAGTTTAACCGTATTTTAATCGAACTTGAACACCTGTTGGCTGTAGTGCCATCGAGTCAAGCTGACCAGTGCAGCCACACTTGCCTGTATGGGAAAGCCTTAATGCAGTCTATTGTCATGCCTCTCGCCGGTGCCTCCAACTAGGGAAGGTTATGTGTGCGCGCTAACCTGACCCGGTAGGCGGCGATAACCTTGTGTGCCCAAGTTTGGTTTGAGCGCTCTTGTCCCTGTTTGGGACCGTTTGTTTTGTTTGCCACGACGGTGGCCGTTGGATGTCACGAGGTGACATCGGGGCCACCCATGACTCAGCCCAAAGGGGGAGTTTGTCGGAGTGGCCGGGAGAGTGTCATGCAATAGATTGGTTTTGTCAGAATGCCATTGGTCCACCCGAATGGGAGAACGAGGCCTTGGGCTCCGTACTGTGTGTACAGTGTGCTAACCTCTGCAGAGTGTATAATCTATCGATAGCCGCGCCCATGGATATGGGCCCAGTTTGTAGTAGGTCACACTATGGGTCAACAGTAATAATAACCTGACTAATCAACAACCTTGGTTCGATGAGGAAAGAAGTTGGTTGATCTTTATGTGATTGTGAGATGATCATAGTGGTATCGTGGATACCAAAGTTGGTTGGTGTTTATAGTGTCATGTGATGATCCCGGGTAAAGATCAAGCTCCTTGTGGTTAGGTGATCACTACGGTATTGTTAATACCTAGCTTGGTTGGTCTTGAGATGATCGTGTGAGGCTCAAGTTGGTAAGTTGATACATGTGGTGGTTACGAGATAACCCCGAGCAGAGTAAGTTGAATCATGATAGTTTAAACATGATGCATGCTAGTATCATCATGTTCATATGTTCATGCCATGCTCATCTTATATCGTTCTAGTAGTATCATGTTCATCACTGTTTAAATTGTAAATGCCATGTTGTTGTTTGTCTTGATTGCTTTGGTTGTTGTGATTGCTTGCTTATCAGTTTGCAGGTCAGGTACTCACCTAGCGTGTCATGCCGGTTTGCAGGTCAGGTCGTGATTGCTTGCTTGTCGAGGATTTCGAGTTTGCGAGGTAGGATAAGCGTTCCATCCAGAGTCCCTGCGGAGTGGAGTCCATCGCCGTCGTCGTTGTTTTGCTGCTAGAAGTTATTCCGCTGCCACGAGTTGTTCTGCTGCTAGCATAGAGCAACCTTGGCAGGCGTGTATCGCCATGCCGATGTAATTTCCTGTTATATTGGATCCTTTGTATCCATCCCCTTTGTAATAAGAGCTGATTTGTTGTATGCCAAGCAGTGCCGTATTCCAGAAGACTTGATCTCTGGGCTGGAATATGGGGTGTTCGGGTCTCTCTAAGCCGGGGTGCCACAACGGTGTTGTAGTTCTCATGAGAAATATACTGAGCTGAATTTGTGAAAGGTTGCCTGCCACCTTTCCTTTTCTTCGGAGCATCCTCTTCTTGCTCATCTGGATTTTGTTCGGATCTCTTTTGCTGGTGGATGGGCCTACCGTTGGGCCCTTGGCATTTGGAGCCTTTGACTCATCTGATGTGCCCATGACTGCCTCTTCATCATCGGCCATGCTCAGTGGTCGAGCAGAATCTTCAACAGATTGCATATTCCTGTGAATGAGAATAGATTCGAGGGAAAATTGGGACAGGGTTACAAATTCTCATAGAGAATATATATTCTGAATGAAAACGTTTTGAGGAAGAGTTAGGTGCAGACTTTGAGAAATGTTTCGAATGAAAGAAATGTCTAGGATGGGCTAGTAGGTCCAAAGAATATACTAGTCAGCGTACTAAGCATTCCATTCGTGCGAGACATAACACAAACCCTAGATCTGAAATATTTCGGAGGCGAGGAACAAATGCAAACCACATTTGCACTAGTATGGGTAAAACCCTAGATCTAAGATATGCGGTAAAATCGGGAAAATTAACCATGCACGAACTCGAATGAGAAGGACAGAGGCCCAAGTTCGAACTGCACGTACCCTAGCTCGGTGGCGTGTAGCAGCTACGGTGGTGCGGGGAAGAAAATGGCCCGCGGTAGCGAAGAAAGACTCCGATGACCTCTTTCCGGCAGTTAAGCGGCGAAGGGGTCATCAGCGTTGAGCTCGGAGTGGTGCTGCGGCGAGGGTTTCGGAGGAGACGGTAGCGAGGAGAAAGGAAGTGAACGAGGAAGAGGGGTGATGACCCACAAGTATAGGGGATTTATCATAGTCCTTTCGATAAGTAAGACTGTCGAACCCAACAAGGAGGAGAAGGAAATGACAAGTGGTTTTCAGCAAGGTATTCTCTGCAAGCACTGAAAGTATCGGTAGTAGATAGTTTTGTGATAAGATAAGTCATAACGGGTAACAAGTAAATAATGTAACTAAGGTGCAGCAAGGTGGCCCAATCCTTGTTGTAGCAAAGGACAAGCCTGGACGAACTCTTATATAAAGCAAAGCGCTCCCGAGGACACATGGGAATTGTTGTCAAGTTAGTTTTCATCATGCTCATATGATTCACTTTCGTTACTTTGATAATTTGATATGTGGGTGGACTGGTGCTTGGGTGCTGCCCTTCCTTGGACAAGCCTCCCACTTATGATTAACCCCTCTCACAAGCATCCACAACTATGAAAGAAGAATTAAGGTAAACCTAACCATATCATGAAACATATGGATCCAAATCAGCCCCTTACGAAGCAACGCACAAACTAGGGTTTAAGCTTTTGTCACTCTAGCAACCCATCATCTACTTATTACTTCCCAATGCCTTCCCCTAGGCCCAAATAATTGTGAACTGTCATGTAGTCGATGTTCACATAACACCACTAGAGGAGAGACAACATACATCTCATCAAAATATCGAATGAATACCAAATTCACATGATTACTTATAACAAGACTTCTCCCATGTCCTCATGAACAAAGGTAACTCCTCACAAAGCATATTCATGTTCATAATCAGAGGAGTATTAATTATCATTAAGGATCTGAGCATATGATCTTCCACCGAATAAACCGACTAACATCAACTACAAGGAGTAATCAACACTACTAGCAACCCAGAGGTACCAATCTGAGGTTTTGAGACCAAGATCGAATATAAGAGATGAACTAGGGTTTGAGAGGAGATGGTGCTGGTGAAGATGTTGATGGAGATCGAACCCCTCTCGATGAGAGGATCGTTGGTGATGACGATGGTGATGATTTCCCTCTCCGGAGGGATGTTTCCCTGGCAGAACAGCTCCGCCGGAGCCTTAGATTGGTTCTGCACAGGTTCCGCCTCGAGATAGCGACGCTTCGTCCCGAAAGCTTCCTTCTAATTTTTTTCCAGGTCAAAACACACCATAGAGCCAAAGATGGGCACCGGAGGCCTACCAGGGGGCCCACAAGGTCGGGGGGGCGCACCCTCCACCCTTGTGGCTGGCTGGTTCATGTCGCTTGAAGCTATATCGGTATTTCCCCAAAGAGGAAGGGATGATGCAGCACAGCGGCATTAGGTATTTCCCTCAGAGATGAAACCAAGGTTATCGAACCACTAGGAGAACCAAGCAACACAACGTAAACAGCCCGTGCACACAAATAACAACACCTCGCAACCTGACGTGTTAAAGGGGTTGTCAATCCCTTTCGGGGTACGGTGCCAGAAATTGCGTGTTGACGGGAGAAAGTTGTAATAGATTGATATAATAGATCGCAAATAAAATAAAGTGCAGCAAAGTATTTTTGTATTTTTGGTTTAATAGATCTGAATAAAAAGTGCAAATGAAATAGATCACAAAGCAAATTTATGAGAAAGAAGACCCGGGGGCCGTAGATTTCACTAGTGGCTTCTCTCGAGAAAGATAGCAAACGGTGGGTAAACAAATTACTGTTGGGCAATTGATAGAACCTCAAATAATTATGATGATATCCAGGCAATGATCATTACATAGGCATCACGTCCAAGATTAGTAGACCGACTCCTGCCTGCATCCACTACTATTACTCCACACATCGACCGCTATCCAGCATGCATCTAGTGTATTAAGTTCATGGAAAAACGGAGTAATGCAGTAAGAATGATGACATGATGTAGACAAGATCTATCTATGTAGAGATAGATCCCAGCGTTTTATCCTTAGTAGCAACGATACATACGTGTCGTTTCCCTTTCTATCATTGGGATCAAGCACCGTAAGATCGAACCCACTACCGGGCACCTCTTCCCATTGCAAGATAAATAGATCAAGTTTGCCAAACAAAACCCAAATATCAGAGAAGAAATATGAGGCTATAAGATATCATGCATATAACAGATCAAAGAAACTCAAATAACTTTCATGGATATAAAAAGATATGACTGATCATAAACTCAAAGTTCATCAGATCCCAACAAACACACCGCAAAAAGAGTTACATCATATGGATCTCCAAGAGACCATTGTATTCAGAATCAAACGAGAGAGAGGAAGCCATCTAGCTACTAACTACGGACCCGAAGGTCTACAAAGAACTACTCACGCATCATCGGAGAGGGACCAATGGAGGTGGTGAATCCCATCCGAGATGGTGTCTAGATTGGATGTGGTGGTTCTGGAATCTGCGGCGGCTAGATGTATATTTCATCGACGTTCCTAGGATTTCTAGAATATTGGGGTATTTATAGAGCAAATAGTCGGTCCGGGGGGCACCCGAGGTGGGCACAACCCACCAGGGCGCGCCTGGGCCTCCTGGCGCGCCCTGGTGGGTTGTCCCCTCCTCGGGACTCCCCCTAGGTGCAACCAGGGCCCAATATCTTCCTTCTGGTCCATAAAAAATCTCCGTGAAGTTTCATGAAATTTGGACTCTGTCTGATATTGATTTCCTGCAATGTAAAAACATGCAAAAAATAGCAACTGGCACTTGGCACTATGTCAATAGGTTTGTCGGTGGAAACGATACCTATGGGATCACGAGGACCCCTTCTACGGTTGGCGGGCATGAGGTTGTACAAAGAGCGGGTCTAGTAACCAGCACAAGGAGATTTTACCCAGGTTGGTGTTGGAACACGCAGTACGCTACGCTAGCGCCAAATAAAATTTTATACCGCACACCCAAGATCATGCTGCTGGAAATAGATCACGGGATCGGGTTTACCACTAGACGCGCAGTCACCGCAGCGGAACTAGAGTTGGTATGCTTGAAGCCGATCTCCCGGGCCTTCTCCTCCTCGCGTTGCCGGTCTCCCGCGAACAGCGAAGACCCGTGAACGATGATCTCCTGCGAACGGCACCTCGCGGTTCCCTCGAACGGTTTGTCCAAGCACCGCAGATGCGATGCCTCCAAGGTATGCACGCGTACGGGGAGCAGCGTCGAGCGGCGGACTGCTAGGTCCGGTCGCGCGGCATGGGCATGGGGAGTGGCGGTGGCTAACCAGGGTTCAATCCGACCCCCCTTAAGTGGTGTGCCCACTCCCCTTTATATAGACCTCCGAGGTGGGCTCAACACTTGAGCCCGCTAGGAGTCCACATCCATTTTCCACTCAGATCCAATCCGAATGGGCTGCAGCCCCTTAAGTGTGCGACCCTATAGGTTCACGTACACATGGACACGACCAGAGTCGATAGTTGGTAGCGGCACCTAGCAGAACGTGCCAACTCCCATGTGGGCGTAAAGTCGTTTGACGAACCTCAACAATGTGGCATATGCAACATTCCTTTTGCCTCACGATATTTGTTGTCGAGCTCAAGGCGAGTACTTGTCACCCTTGTGTTAGCTCGACCTCTCTTCTCGAAACCATGATACAGATTCTCGAACTGGGTTAACACTTAACCCAAGTCGCATGGCCATGCTTTCCGAATCTGATTACTCGAGAGGGCCCAGAGAATATCTCTCCAAATAGGAGGGGCAAATTCCATCTTGGTCAACCATGTCTCGCGGCATGTCTCACGACTCACCTGAAAGCTACCTTTATAACTACCCAGTTACGGAGTAGCATTTGATAGACCCTAAGTGAGTCGATCCTCATCCCAAGAACATGCGAGGACATCAGGTCTAGGACATGAGATAGACATTGCACTTGGGACTAACAGATGACTATATCTCGCTGCGTCTCAAAGTGGGTCTGTCTGGCTCGGTGATCTCCATCCCCAAGCCCATACTATCGGTTTAGCATCTCCATGCACATGACTTGTGAAACATAGTCATCAACCGAGTCGTATACTAGTCAAGGATATGTGTCTGCATAACCTTATCAACTAGGGACCATTAAAACAATCATCATACAATACATAGTTCCACAAACAAGTCACATACTTATTGATACATATCATTGATGATGTTCAAGGACAATACAAAGGACTCATGAATACCTATGGAAATATCATCATCACATGATTGCCTCTAGGGCATATCTCCAACAGTCTCCCACTTGCACTAGAATCAATCATTTAGGCACGTATGCCCATAGAGCTCATGTGCGCCTCATGCTTCGGACGTGGGAGAGGCTTCGTCAATGGATCAGCAACATTTGCATCCGTGTGTACCTTGCATATGTTTAGATCACCTGTTTTGACAATGTCGCGAATAAGGTTAAAACGCCTGAGTATGTGTTGGGTTTTATGATGGTTCCGTGGTTCCTTGACTTGCGCAATGGCACCACTATTATCACAATAGAGGTCCAATGGATTAGACGCGCCCTCAACCACACCAAGATCAGAAATAAAATTCTTCACCCAAACACCTTCTTTTGCAGCTTCAGAAGCCGCAATGTACTCGGCCTCTGTTGTAGAATCACCTACCGTATCTTGCTTGGAGCTCCTCCAGCTCACTGCTCCTCCGTTCAGAATGAACACAAACCCAGATTGCGATCGACTATCATCCCTATCTGTTTGGAAACTAGCATCGGTGTAACTATTTACAACGAGCTATTCCTCACTTCCATAAACCAGGAACATATCCTTAGTCCTTCTCAAGTACTTAAGGATATTCTTAACCGCTGTCCAGTGACTCTCCCCTGGATCAGCCTGGTATCTGCCCACCACGCTAAGAGCAAAACTAACATCGGGACGAGTACATACCATAGCATACATGATGGACCCAACAGCCGAAGCATACGGAATCCCATCCATGCGTCTTCGCTCATCAGGAGTCGTAGGACTCTGAGTCTTGCTAAGACTAATGCCATGTGACATGGGCAAGAAACCTTTCTTGGCATCTTGCATGTTGAACCGCTTCAACACCTTTTCAATATACGCACTCTGGCTTAATCCAATAAGCCTTCTCGATCTATCTCTATAGATCTTGATTCCCAAAATGTAAGCTGCTTCTCCCAAGTCCTTCATAGAAAAACTATTTTTCAATGAGTCCTTGACAGATTCAAGCATTTGAACATCATTTCCAATCAATAATATGTCATCCACATATAAGATCAGAAATGCAACTGAGCTCCCACCGACCTTCTTGAATACACAATGATCACAATCATTCTTGATGAGGCCAAACTCTTTGACAGCTTCATTAAAACGAATGTTCCAATTCCGAGATGCTTGCCTTAATCCATAAATGGATCTCTGAAGCTTGCATACCATGCTAGACTTCTTTGGATCGACAAAACCCTCGGGTTGTGTCATATACACATCCACGGTTAAATTTCCATTAAGGAAAGCCGTTTTGACATCCATTTGCCATATTTCATAGTCGAAATATGCCGCTATAGCAAGAATGATCCGAATTGATTTAGGCATCGCTACCGGTGAGTAAGTCTCATCGTAGTCAACTCCTTGAACTTGTCGATAACTTTTAGCAACAAGTCGAGCCTTATGGACTGTGACATTTCCGTCCATATTAGTTTTCTTCTTAAAGATCCACTTGCACTCAATGGCTCGAACGCCATCTGGCAGATCAACCAAGTTGCAAACTTGATTGTCATCCATGGACTTTAATTCGGATCTCATGGCCTCAAGCCATAACTCGGAATCAGGGCTCTCCATCGCTTCCGCATACGTAGTCGGCTCGTTGTTCTCCAAGAACAACACATTGCAATCATGCAAATTGCGTAACCTTTGCGACCTCCGTGGAACCGGTGTCGACTCCACTACGGGTTCCCTGAATAACTCCGGTGTGACAGTATCACCTACCGGAACGTCCCCGTGTGGTTCTCGAATTTCTTCTAGTCGGACCGTCCTCCCACTAGCCTTCCGATTGAGAAACTCTTTCTCAAGGAAAACTCCATGTCGAGCGACAAACACTTTGCCCTCTTCACGGTTGTAGAAGTAATATCCCAAGGTTTCCCTTGGATATCCCACGAATATGCACTTGTCTGATTTGGGTGTGAGCTTATCCGACTGGAGTCGCTTGACATATGCTTCACATCCCGAAATTTTCAAAAAAGACAAACTGTGAATCTTCGCAGTCCATATCTCATATGGTGTCTTATCTACGGACTTAGATGGTACCCTGTTTAGTGTGAAAGCTGCAGTTTCTAGAGCGTATCCCCAAAATGACAAGGGTAAATCCGACTGACTATCATCGATCGGACCATGTCCAACAGGGTCCGATTCCTCCATTCTGACACACCATTTCTCTGTGGCGTACTCGGAGGAGTTAGTTGTGGAACTATTCCACGATTCTTCAGATGATCATCAAACTCCTGGCTCATATACTCACCGCCACGATCAGATCGTAGAAGTTTGATTTTCTTGCCGAGTTGATTTTCCACTTCGTTCTGAAACTCCTTGAACTTTTCAAAAGTTTCTGACTTGTGCCTCATCAAGTAGACATATCCATATCTACTCAAGTCATTGGTGAAAGTCATGAAGTATTGGAAACCACCTCTGGCTGCCGTGCTCATTGGTCCACATACATCACTATGTATAAGTTCCAACAACTTAGACGCCCTCTCACAACTCTTTGCAAAAGGAGTCTTAGTCATCTTACCGAGTAGGCAAGGCTCGCATGTCTCGAATGATTCAAACTCAAACGAAGTTAGAATTCCATCATCATGGAGCTTCTTCATGCGCTTTTGACTAATGTGTCCTAGTCGATAATGCCAGATGTAAGTCGGATTTATCTCATTAGGCTTATGCCTCTTGACATTTATGTTATAGACTGATTCACCTTCAAGATCTAGGATAAATAACCCATTTACAACGGGTGCAAAGCCATGAAACATATTATTCAAGTAAATAGAACAACCATTGTCCTTAATACTGAATTCATAACCTTGTCTCATCAAACATGAGGCAGAAATAATGTTTCGACTCAAAGCAGGAACATAATAACAATTATCAAGTTCCATTACAAATCCTGAAGGTAAATTAAGTTGCATAGTGCCGACGGCCAATGCAGCAACTCTTGCTTTATTCCCGACGCGAATGTCAACTTCTCCTCTTGCGAGATTCCTAGTTCTGCTTAGCCCCTGCATCGAGTTGCATATGTGAACAACCGATCCGGTATCATATACCCAAGAG
Organism: Aegilops tauschii subsp. strangulata; assembly: GCF_002575655.3. NCBI lineage: Eukaryota > Viridiplantae > Streptophyta > Magnoliopsida > Poales > Poaceae > Aegilops > Aegilops tauschii. The sequence goes on along the minus strand of NC_053038.3, from coordinate 83,956,166 downwards.
CTACTAGAAACATCAGCAAGATAAATGTCTATAACATATACAACAAGTGTACCTGAAGAAGAAATCATACTTCCAGTCTTCTTGCCCTTCTCGGCAAGCCACTTGCTACAGTTCCTTTTCCAGTGTCCGGGTTCCTTGCAATGAAAGCAAATACTCCCCGAAGCCATCCCTGACTTAGGCGCAGCGGCTGTAGTTGGAGTTGCCTCCTTCTCTTTGCTCTTTGCCTTAGCCTTTTTCTTGGACCAACTCTTCTTGAACTTAGCCGAGTTCTGCACCATCAACACTTGACGATGTGTACATTTCTTGATATCCTGCTCTGCCACTTTGAGCATCCCATGCAATTCAGTGAGCTTCTTTTCCATCCCATGCATATGGTAGTTCGAGATGAATGCCCCATAGCTGTCCGGAAGAGAACCCAGAATTGTATCTGTGGACAACTCATCCCCAAGTGGGAAGCCCAGCCTATCCAGAGCTTGCATGTACCCGATCATCTTGATCACATGCGGGCTTAGTCGATCACCCTCTTTCAGCTTACAATCCATCAAGGATCGCCAGACGTTGAACCTTTTGGTCCTAGCCTGCATTTGAAACATGCTCTTAAGGTCCTCGATCATATCGAAAGCCTCAATATTTTTGAACTGCTGCTGCAGATCGGGCTCCATAGAAGCCAACATGAGACAGCTGATCTCGTTTGATTCATCAACGAGTTTCTGGTAGGCATTTCTGGCTGTGGCATTAGCATTATCGGCAGGTTCCTCTATAAGCGGACTCTCTAGAACTTGTTCCTTTTTCTCATGCCTAAGAACAATTCTCAGGTTTCTATACCAGGTGGTAAAGTTTGTTCCATTCAATTTATCTTTTTCCAGGATTGATTTCAACGCAAAAGGGGTAACTTGAGCAGGTGGTGCCATTGATCTACAACAGAAATATGCAAAACACTAAGACATGTATTCATGAAGAGTAATTCATATTAAACATTTTAATAAGATCATTACTCCCGCTAAAATCAACATCCCTCAGTTGATACTTAGTGATTCAAGATCCAAGATCAACATGTCAACTAGTGAGCTTTTGCATCACCGCTAGAGGACAAGATCACTCGGTAAGCAACTCTTGCTAATCGTATCTCCATACGACTCTTGTTGTTGGGGACATCTCATGCCTCGCCAACTCCTATGCCTCGTAGCCCAAAACTGTTTTGATAGCCACGACAAGTCAACCAATGCTCCGCGTGTAAGTGTCCGATACAAACCCATCACTTCAAGGAGATCTAGTGGCACCCTAATTTCATAGGCCCGCCACTAAATATACTTGACATGTGAAGGTGCAGCAATTGGGGAGGCATTTGTACTTGACATTCTTTGAGGGATCACCCTACTTAAAACATCTACCATGCAAAAGGAAGGGTGCATAAAGGGGATAAACTTTCACAGGCAGTTTATGTATGTGTGATATGGTATAGCCCCTTTTCACAGCGCGTGGTGATCTCCATCTCCACGTGCGCAGTCTGCCCATGCATGGTTGTCCTCGTGGTGATCTCCATCTCCACACCATGGTGTCAACCGCCAAGTGTTACAGAAGATACTATGCTATTAAAAACTAATAGCTACTGAAAGTAAATTACATTACATGGCTTCTCAGGTTGACACGCAGGTCATTAATACAATAATGGGACAACCATATGGCTCCTGCCAGTTGCCGCACTCATGACACGCAGGTCATGAAACAATAATATACAAGCAACATACATGGGCTATACCAAATCACAGTCATTCCCTGCAAAAACGAGTCATATGTTCTACCGCCGAAGATAAAACCTCTTGAAACTCTATCTTCCAAGCGGATTTTGGCCTATCCAGAAGCACCGCAGATGTGATGCCTCCAAGGTATCCACACGTACGGGGAGCAGCGTCGAGCGGCGGACTGCTAGGTCCGGTCGCGCGGCATGGGCATGGGGAGTGGCGGTGGCTAACCAGGGTTCAATCCGATCCCCCTTAAGTGGTGTGCCCACTCCCCTTTATATAGACCTCCGAGGTGGGCTCCACACTTGAGCCCGCTAGGAGTCCACATCCATTTTCCACTCAGATCCAATCTGAATGGGCTGCAGCCCCTTAAGTGTGCGACCCTATAGGTTCACGTACACATGGACACGACCAGAGTCGATAGTTGGTAGCGGCTCCTAGCAGAACGTGCCAACTCCCATGTGGCATAAAGTCGTTTGACGAACCTCAACAATGTGGCATATGCAACATTCCTTTTGCCTCACCATATTTGTTGTCGAGCTCAAGGCGAGTACTTGTCACCCTTGTGTTAGCTCGACCTCTCTTCTCGAAACCATGATACAGATTCCCGAACTGGGTTAACACTTAACCCAAGTCGCATGGCCATGCTTTCCGAATCTGATTACTCGAGAGGGCCCAGAGAATATCTCTCCAAATAGGAGGGGCAAATTCCATCTTGGTCAACCATGTCTCGCGGCATGTCTCACGACTCACCTGAAAGCTACCTTTATAACTACCCAGTTATGGAGTAGCGTTTGATAGACCCTAAGTGAGTCGATCCTCATCCCGAGAACATGCGAGGACCTCAGGTCTAGGACATGGCATAGACATTGCACTTGAGACTAACAGATGACTATATCTCGCTGCGTCTCAAAGTGGGTCTGTCCGGCTCGGTGATCTCCATCCCCGAGCCCATACTATCGGTTTAGCATCTCCATGCACATGACTTGTGAAATATCGTCATCAACCGAGTCGTATACTAGTCAAGGATATGTGTCCACATAACGTTATCAACTAGGGACCATTAAAACAATCATCATACGATACATAGTTCCACAAACAAGTCACATACTTATTGATACATATCATTGATGATGTTCAAGGACAATACAAAGGACTCATGAATACATATGGAAATATAATCATCACATGATTGCCTCAAGGGCATATCTCCAATAGTTGGGGCTGCGTGGATGCGTAATACCCTAGTCTTGCTTTGGTGTATATTTGAGTGTTCTCGAGTTCTTGAACTAGCTACGGTGCGTGCGTGGTCCAAAAAGTCTGAATCCTTCCTCAGTACGCCTCGGGCCTCCTTTTATAGGAAAAAGGGGTCACCACAGTGGCACAAAGGAGGTGGAAAGTATGTACAATGTTCAAGCTTATCGCCATACATTACATGACAAAACGCATTAAATGCGCTACTGATACGTCTCCAACGTATCTATAATTTTTTTATTGTTCCATGCTATTATATATTCTGTTTTGGATGTATAATGGGCTTTATTATACACTTTTATATTATTTTTGGGACTAACCTATTAACCGGAGGCCCAACCCAGATTGCTATTTTTTTGCCTATTTCAGTGTTTCGAAGGAAAGGAATATCAAACGGAGTCCAAACGGAATGAAACCTTCGGGAACGTGATTTTCGGAACAAACGTGATCCAGAGGACCTGGAGTGGACGTCAAGAAACGAACGAGGAGGCCACGAGGCAGGGGGCGTGCCTACCCCCCTGGTCGCGCCCTCCACCCTCGTGGGCCCCTTGTAGCTCCATAGACCTACTTCTTCCTCCTATATATACCTACGTACCCCGAAAACATCAGAAACAGAGCCAAACCCCTATTTCCACCCCCGCAACCTTCTGTACCCGTGAGATCCCATCTTGCGTCCTTTTCCGGCGCTGCGCCGGAGGGGGCATTGATCACGGAGGGCTTCTACATCAACACCATAGCCTCTGCGATGATGTGTGAGTAGTTTACCTCAGACCTTCGGGTCCATAGTTATTAGCTAGATGGCTTCTTCTCTCTCTTTGGATCTCAATACAAAGTTCTCCTCGATTCTCTTGGAGATCTATTTGATGTAACTCTTCTTTTTGCGGTGTGTTTGTCGAGATCCGATGAATTGTGGGTTTATGATCAAGATTATCTATGAAAAATATTTGAATCTCCTCTGAATTCTTTTATGTATGATTGGTTATCTTTGCAAGTCTCCTCGAATTATCAGTTTGGTTTGGCCTACTAGATTGATCTTTCTTGCAATGGGAGAAGCGCTTAGTTTTGGGTTCAATCTTGCGGTATCCTTTCCCAGTGACAGCAGGAGCAACAAGGCACGTATTGTATTGTTGCCATCGAGGATAAAAATATGGGGTTTATATCATATTGCATGACTTTATCCCTCTACATCATGTCATCTTGCTTAAAGCGTTATTCTGTTCTTATGAACTTAATACTCTAGATACATGCTGGATAGCGGTCAATGTGTGGAGTAATAGTAGTAGATGCAGGCAGGAGTCGGTCTACTTGTCACGGACGTGATGCCTATATACATGATCATACCTGGATATTCTCATAATTATGCTCAATTCTATCAATTGCTCGACAGTAATTCATTTACCCACCATAATACTTATGCTATCTTGAGAGAAGCCACTAGTGAAACCTATGGCCCCGGGTCTATTTTCCATCATATTAATCTCCCGTCAACAAGTTATTTCTATTGCCATTTATTTTACTTTGCATCTTTATTTACTCTTTATCATAAAAATACCATAAATATTATCTTATCATATCTATCAGACCTTACTCTCGTAAATGACCGTGAAGGGATTGACAACCCCTTTATCGTGTTGGTTGCGAGGTTCTTATTTGTTTGTGTAGGTGCGTGGGACTCGAGCGTGGTCTCCTACTGGATTGATACCTTGGTTCTCAAAAACTGAGGGAAATACTTACGCTACTTTACTGCATCACCCTTTCCTCTTCAAGGGAAAACCGACGCAGTGCTCAAGAGGTAGCAAGAAGGATTTCTGGCGCCGTTGCCGGGGAGTCTACGCACAAGTCAAGACATACCAAGTACCCATCACAAACTCTTATCCCTCGCATTACATTATTTACCGTTTTCCTCTCGTTTTCCTCTCCCCCACTTCACCCTTGTCGTTTTATTCGCCCTCTCTTTCCGTTCGCCTCTTTCTCGCTTGTTCTTTGTGTTTGCTGCCATTATGTCTGAATCTGGGGAGGTTATCGTTGACAAGGGTAATAATAATAACATGGGAAATTCTGATGCTTTCGGCGATCCTCCTGAGGAACCTACTATCTTGCATACTAAAAGGCTTCGAATCGGTAGTGGTAATATTATTGGCAAAGTAGTTATTCAAGATTTCTTTACTTGTGCCGGTGCTTTGCCTACTATGGGTGGATCTATCCTCCATAGAACTAGTAGCCTTGCGGATGCTATACCTTTGCTCATAGTTGAACTTGAAAGATAGTTTATGCATATGCATCCTTACATTCAGAGGATTTTTCTAGAATTTTCTAATATCGAGCATTCTTCTGTTAAGCGTGCAGCTACTATCTTTTTGGCACATGAGTTTAGATTTTTAATGAAATAAGCCAATGAAATTTTTGCGCATTACAAGGTGGACACTGGCCGTCCTCCCATAGAAGCTATCCTTTTTAATCAAGAACACTTAATGCGTTTACGATCTTTAGATCCTGTCGCTCACAATGAAAACCTTAGAAAGAAGGTTCCTACCGATGTTCTAGTTGATAGAATTTCCGAACTCAATGACGATTTTGCTATTCAAAATAATGGGTTATGTTTCTTTCTTGAACGAAGGCTTGTGACTTTTTGCCAAAAGAATGCTTATAATGATGAATTGGTTGTGCAATAGAAGGGGCCAAAGGAGGAACCTATACCTCCCGACCTTGATCTTGGGGACTTTTGTCCCATTAAATTTAGCCCTTTTGATTATTTTTGCTTACCTGAAAGGAAACTTGCTGCTGAATGTAGGGAATATGAGAGGAGTTTTCGCGATTTGCCTTACCAATATTATGATCATACCTAGATCTATCCTTGTTTTTATGCCTAGCTAAGGGCGTTAAACGATACCACTTGTTGGGAGGCAACCCAATTTTATTTTATTTCTTGCTTTTTGCTTCTGTTTAGTAATAAATCTTTGATCTAGCCTCTGGTTAGATTTGTTTTTATGTTTTAATTAGTGTTTGTGCCAAGTTAAACCTATCGGATCTTCTTGGATGATAGTTATCTGATCTTGCTGAAAATTCCAGAAACTTTCTGTTCACGAAAACAATTATTAGAAATCACCAGAACGTGATAAAATACTGATTCCAATTGCAGTAGATCAACAAACAAATTATCTAGGACTTCCTATTTTGGTAGAATTTTCTGAGCTCCGGAAGTTTGCGTTAGATACAGATTACTACAGACTGTTCTGTTTTTGACAGATTCTGTTTTTCGTGTGTTGTTTGCTTATTTTGATGAATCTATGGCTAGTAAAATAGTTTATAAACCATAAAGAAGTTGGAATACAGTAAGTTTAACACCAATATAAATAAATAATGAGTTCAATACAGTACCTTGAGGTGGTGTTTTGTTTTCTTCGCTAACGGAGCTCACAAGATTTTCTGTTAAGTTTTGTGTTGTGAAGTTTTCAAGTTTTGGGTAAAGATTTGATGGATTATGGAACAAGGAGTGGCAAGAGCCTAAGCTTGGGTATGCCCAAGGCACACCAAGGTAAATCTAAGGACACCAAAATGCCAAAACTTGGGGATGCCCCGGAAGGCATCCCCTCTTTCGTCTTCGTCCATCGGTAACTTTACTTGGAGCTATATTTTTATTTACCACATGATAAGTGATTTGCTTGGAGCGTCTTGTATGATTTGAGTCTTTGATTTTAGTTTATCACAATCATCCTTTCTGTACACACCATTTTAGAGAGACACAAATGATTCGGAATTTATTAGAATACTCTATGTGCTTCACTTATACCTTTTGAGCTATATAGTTTTTGCTCTAGTGCTTCACTTATATCTTTTAGAGCACGGCGGTGGTTTGTTTTATAGAAACTATTGTTATCTCATGCTTCACTTATATTATTTTGAGAGTCCTTCAAAACAGCATGGTAATTTGCTTTAATTGTGAAATTAGTCCTAATGTGATAGGCATCCAAGATTAGTAAAAACTTTCTTATAAGTGCGTTGAATACTATGAGAAGTTTGATACTTGATAATTTTTTTGAGATATGAAGATGGTGATATTAGAGTCATGCTAGTTGAGTAGTTGTGAATTTGAGGAATACTTGTATTAAAGTTTGTGATTCCCGTAGCATGCACGTATGGTGAACCGTTATGTGATGAAGTTGGAGCATGATTTATTTATTGACTGTCTTCCTTATGTGTGGAGGTCGGGATCGTGCGATGGTTAACTCCTACCAACCCTTCCCCTAGGAGCATGCGTGTAGTACTTTGTTTTGATTACTTATAGATCTTTGCAATAAGTATGTGAGTTCTTTATGACTAATGTTGAGTCCATGGATTATACGCACTCTCACCCTTCCACCATTGCTAGCCTCTCTAATACCGCGCACCTTTCGCCGGTATCATACACCCACCTTATATCTTCCTGAAAACAGACACCATACCTACCTATTATGGCATTTCCGTAGCCATTCCGAGATATATTGCCATGCAACTTACCACTGTTCCGTTTATTATGACACGCTTCATCATTGTCATATTGCTTTGCATGATCATGTAGTTGACATCGTATTTGTGGCAAAGCCACCGTTCATCATTTTCATACATGTCACTCTTGATTCATCGCATATCCCGGTACACCGCCGAAGGCATCCCCATAGAGTCATATTTTGTTCTAAGTATTGAGTTGTAATGCTTGAGTTGTAAGTAATAAAAGTGTGATGATCTTCATTAGTAGAGCATTGTCCCAAGTGAGGAAAGGATGATGGAGACTATGATTCCCCCACAAGTCAGGATGAGACTCCGGACTAAATAAAAAAAGAGGCCATAAAAAAGAGAAAAGGCCCAACAAAAAAACAAAAAAAAGAGAGAAAAGAGAGAAGGGACAATGTTACTATCCTTTTACCACACTTGTGCTTCAAAGTAGCACCATGATCTTCATGATAGCGAGTCTCCTATGATATCACTTTTATATACTAGTGGGAATTTTTCATTATAGAACTTGGCTTGCATATTCCAATGATGGGCTTCCTCAAATTTCGCTAGGTCTTCGTGAGCAAGCAAGTTGGATGCACACCCACTTAGTTTTCATTATTGAGCTTTCATACACTTATAGCTCTAGTGCATCTGTTGCATGGCAATCCATACTCACTCACATTGATATCTATTAATGGGCATCTCCATAGCACGTTGATACGCCTAGTTGATGTGAGACTATCTTCTCCTTTTTGTCTTCTCCACAACCACCATTCTATTCCACATGTAGTGCTATGTCCATGGCTCACGCTCATGTATTGCGTGAAGATTGAAAAAGTTTGAGAATACTAAAGTATGAAACAATTGCTTGGCTGAAACCGGGGTTGTGCATGATTTAAATATTTTGTGTGATGAAGATAGAGCATAGCCAGACTATATGATTTTGTAGGGATAACTTTCTTTGACCATGTTATTTTGAGAAGACATGATTGCTTTGTTAGTATGCTTGAAGTATTATTATTTTTATGTCAATATTAAACTTTTATCTTGAATCTTTCAGATGCGAATATTCATACCACAAATAAGAGAATTACATTGAAAATTATGCTAAGTAGCATTCCACATCAAAAATTCTGTTTTTATCATTTACCTACCCGAGGACGAGCAGGAATTAAGCTTGGGGATGCTTGATACGTCTCCAACGCATCTATAATTTTTTATTGTTCCATGCTATTATATACTCTGTTTTGGATGTTTAATGGGCTTTATTATACACTTTTATAATTTTTGGGACTAACCTATTAACCGGAGGCCCAGCCCAAATTGTTATTTTTTTGCCTATTTCAGTGTTTCGAAGGAAAGGAATATCAAACGGAGTCCAAATGGAATGAAACCTTCGGAACGTGATTTTCAGAACAAACGTGATCCAGAGGACTTGGAGTGGACGTCAAGAAATGAACGAGGAGGCCACAAGGAAGGGGGCGCGCCTACCCCCTGGGCGCGCCCTCCACCCTCGTGGGCCCCTCGTAGCTCCACCGACCTACTTCTTCCTCCTATATATACCTACGTACCCCCAAAAACATCAGAAACAGAGCCAAAACCCTATTTCCACCGCCGCAACCTTCTGTACCCGTGAGATCCCATCTTGGGGCCTTTTCCGGCGCTCCGCCGGAGGGGGCATTGATCACGGAGGGCTTCTATATCAACACCATAGCCTCTCTGACCTTCAGACCTTAGATGATGTGTGAGTAGTTTACCTCAGACCTTCAGGTCCGTAGTTATTAGCTAGATGGCTTCTTCTCTCTCTTTGGATCTCAATACAAAGTTCTCCTCAATTCTATTGGAGATCTATTTGATGTAACTCTTCTTTTTGCGCAGTTTGTCGAGATCCAATGAATTGTGGGTTTATGATCAAGATTATCTATGAACAATATTTGAATCTCCTCTGAATTCTTTTATGTATGATTGGTTATCTTTGCAAGTCTCTTTGAATTATCAATTTGGTTTGGCCTACTAGATTGATCTTTCTTGCAATGGGAGAAGTGCTTAGCTTTGGGTTCAATCTTGCGGTGTCCTTTCCCAGTGACAGCAGGGGCAGCAAGGCACGTATTGTATTGTTGCGATCGAGGATAAAAAGATGGGGTTTATATCATATTGCATGAGTTTACCCCTCTACATCATGTCATCTTGCTTAAAGCGTTACTCTGTTCTTATGAACTTAATACTCTAGATGCATGCTGGATAGCGGTCGATGTGTGGAGTAATAGTAGTAGATGCAGGCAGGAGTCGGTCTACTTGTCACGGACGTGATGCCTATATACATGATCATACCTAGATATTCTCATAATTATGCTCAATTCTATCAATTGCTCGACAGTAATTCGTTTACCCACCGTAATACTTATGCTATCTTGAGAGAAGCCACTAGTGAAACCTATGGCCCCCGGGTCTATTTTCCATCATATTAATCTCCCATCAACAAGTTATTTCTGGCGCTGTTTATTTTGCTTTCTTTACTTTACTCTTTATCATAAAAATACCAAAAATATTATCTTATCATCTCTATCAGATCTCACTCTCGTAAGTGACTGTGAAGGGATTGACAACCCCTTTATCACGTTGGTTGCGAGGTTCTTATTTGTTTGTGTAGGTGTGTGGGACTCGAGCATGGTCTCCTACTGGATTGATACCTTGGTTCTCAAAAACTGAGGGAAATACTTATGCTACTTTACTGCATCACCCTTTCCTCTTCAAGGGAAAACCAACGCAGTGCTCAAGAGGTAGCAGCTACTTAGGTGTCTTCTTGCTTTATCGGGGACAGCAACGAAGCCCGTCCCGTCCGTCGCCGCTTTGCCTTGCTTCGACACGCGTCCAGGCCAATGAGGCATGCAGCGCCATGTAGGCTGGTAGGCTGCTGAGCTGGTGTGGTGCCAGGGTCTTCACGAAGATCTGCATGCCGCCACACAGGTGCTTGACTAGTTGGTTTAGGGGCCACGTACTGCCACGTGGGTACTTCCTTAGTTGGTGGGTCGGCCGTTGAGCTGGGGTGGCGACGGGGCGGCAAGGCCTTGCCACAGTCTTGCTAATATTCCCGGCAAGGGTCTTGCCGGGGCCTTGCGGGCGCCCTCGGCAAGAGTCTTGCCAGGGCCTCATGGGTATCTTCGGACGGAGCCTTGCCGGGGCCTCGTGGGCATCCTCGGCAAGGGGCCTCACTGTTGTTTTGTTTTCTGGTTCCTATCTAGGCCTCGCAGGCGCTTTGTCTTCACAAAGATCTGCATGCCACCACACAGGTCCCTCCCGAGCCTTGGTTCCAATGCTGTCGATGGTGTCAGAACTCTCAGGCTCAAGGGTGGTGGCCTTGCTGGTGTTGGGTAAGTTGCCCCGGCAAGGCTCTTGCTGGGGCTGCGTAGGCCGCCCCGGCAAGGGTCTTGCCGGGGGAAGTTGATACGTCCATTTTGCATCATGCTTTTATATCGATATTTATCGCATTATGGGCTATTATTACACATTATGTCACAATACTTATGCCTTTTCTCTCTTATTTTACATGGTTTACATGAAGAGGGAGAATGTCGGCAGCTGGAATTCTGGGCAGGAAAAGGAGCAAATATTATAGACCTATTCTGCACAACTCCAAAAGTCCTGAAACTCCACGAAGGCACGTTTTGGAATTAATAAAAAATACCGGCAAAATAATCAACCAGAGGGGGCCCACACCCTGGCCACGAGGGTGGGGGCGCGCCCTACCCCCTAGGTGCGCCCCCTGCCTCGTGGGCCCCTTGGCAGGCCTCCGGCGCCCATCTTTTGCTATATGAAGTCTTTAGACCTGAAAGAAAACAGAAGGAAGCTCTGGGGACGAAGCGCCACCGTCTTGAGGCGGAACCTGGCGAAACCAATCTAGGGCTCCGGTGGAGCTGTTCTGCCGGGGAAACATCCCTCCGGGAGGGGGAAATCGTCACCATCGTCATCACCATCGATCCTCTCATCGGGAGGGGGTCAATCTCCATCAAAATCTTCACCAGCACCATCTCATCTCAAACCCTAGTTCATCTCTTGTATCCAATCTTTGTCTCAAAACCTCAGATTTGTACCTGTGGGTTGCTAGTAGTGTTGATTACTCCTTGTAGTTGATGCTAGTTGGTTTATTTGGTAGAAGATCATATGTTCAGATCCTTTATGCATATTAATACCCCTCTGATTGTGAACATGAATATAATTTGTGAGTAGTTACGTTTGTTCCTGAGGACATGGGAGAAGTCTTGCTATAAGTAGTCATGTGAATTTGGTATTCGTTCGATATTTTGATGAGATGTATGTTGTATTTCCTCTAGTGGCGTTATGTGAACGTTGACTACATGACACTTCACCATTATTTGGGCCTAGGGGAAGGCATTGGGAAGTAATAAGTAGATGATGGGTTACTAGAGTGACAGAAGCTTAAAGCCTAGTTTATGCATTGCTTCGTAAGGGGCTGATTTGGATCCATATGTTTCATGCTATGGTTAGGTTTATCTTAATACTTCTTTTGTAGTTGTGGATGCTTGCAATAGGGGTTAATCATAAGTGGGATGCTTGTCCAAGGAAGGGCAGTACCCAAGCACCGGTCCACCCACATATCAAATTATCAAAGTAACTAACGTGAAATCATATGAGCATGATGAAAACTAGCTTGACGATAATTCCCATGTGTCCTCGGGAGCGCTTTCGTTTATATAAGAGTTTTTCCAGGCTTGTCCTTTGCTACAAAAAGGATTGGGCCACCTTGCTGCACCTTCTTTACTTTTGTTACTTGTTACCCGTTACAAATTACCTTATCATAAAACTATCTGTTACCGATAATTTGAGTGCTTGCAGAGAATACCTTACTGAAAACCGCTTGTCATTTCCTTCTGCTCCTCGTTGGGTTAGACACTCTTACTTATCGAAAGGACTACGATAGATCCCCTATATTTGTGGGTCATCAAGACTCTTTTCTGGCGCCATTGCCGGGGAGTGAAGTGCCTTTGGTAAGGAAAAATTTATATAGTGTGCTGAAATTTACTGCCACTTGTTACTATGGAAAGTAATCCTTTGAAGGGCTTGTTCGGGGTATCTTCACCCCGACCAGTAGAGCAAAGAGTTGCTCCTCAACCTACTGAACCTACTGAAAATGTTTACTTTGAAATTCCTGCGGGCATGATAGAGAAACTACTAGCTAATCCTTTTACAGGAGATGGAACATTGCATCCCGATTTGCACCTAATCTATGTGGATAAAGCTTGTGGATTATTTAAGCTTGCAGGCATGCTCGAGGATGTTGTCAATCAGAAGGTCTTCCCTTTATCTTTGAAGGGAAAGGCATTGACATGGTTTAGGCTATGTGATGATATGGGATCACGGAACTACAACCGATTGAAATTGGAATTTCATCAGGAGTTTTATCCTATGCATCTTGTTCATCGTGATCGTAATTATATATATAATTTTTGGCCTCGCGAAGGAGAAAGCATCGCTCAAGCTTGGGGGAGGCTTAAGTCAATGTTATATTCATCCCCCAATCATGAGCTCTCAAGAGAAATTATTATTCATAATTTTTATGCTCGGCTTTCTCTCAATAATCGCTCCATGCTCGATACTTCTTGTACTGGTTCTTTTATGATGAAGACTATTGAATTCAGATGGGATTTATTGGAAAGAATTAAATGCAACTCTGAAGATTGGGATCTCGACGAAGGTAAGGAGTCAGGTATAACACCTAAGTTTGATTGTGTTAAATCTTTTATGGATACCGATGTTTTCCGTGAATTTAGCACCAAATATGGACTTGACTCTGAGATAGTAGCTTCTTTCTTTGAATCATTTGCTACTCATGTTGGTCTCCCTAAGGAGAAGTGGTTTAAATATCATCCTCCCATTGAAGTAAAAGTAGTTGAACCTATTAAAGTTGAAGAAAAGGCCATCACTTATAATGTAGATCCTATTGTTCCTACCGCTTATATTGAGAAACTACCTTTCCCTGTTAGAATAAAGGATCATGCTAAAGCTTCAACTGTGGTTCATAAGAGTAATACTAGAACACCTACACCCCCTGAGCAAATTAAAGTTGAACCTAGTATTGCTATGGTTAAAAATATCTTGGCCAATAATATTGATGGGCATGTTATTTACTTCTGTGATGAAGCTGCTAGAATTGGTAGACCCGATACTAAAAATAAACATAGACCCGTTGTAAGCATGCCTGTTGTTTCTGTTAAAATAGGAGACCATTGTTATCATGGCTTGTGTGATATGGGTGCTAGTGCAAGTGCAATACTTCATTCCTTACACAAAGAAATTATGCATCATATTGCACCTGCTGAGATAGAAGAAATTGATGTTACAATTAAGCTTGCCAATAGAGATACTATTTCACCAGTTGGGATTGTTAGAGATGTTGAAGTCTTGTGTGGGAAAGTTAAATATCCTACTGATTTTCTTGTTCTTGGTTCCCACAAGATGATTTTTGTCCCATTAAATTTGGCAGACCCTTCTTGAATACTGTTAATGCTAAGATAGATTGCAAAAAGGCTATTTTTACTATTGGTTTAGGGGACATGTCTCATGAATTTAATTTTGCTAAATTTCGTAGACAACCCCATGATAAAGAGTTGCCTAGTAAAGATGAAATTATTGGTCTTGCTTCTATTGCCGTGCCTCCTAATGATCCTTTAGAACAATATTTGCTAGACCATGAAAATGATATGTTCATGAATGAAAGAAGGGAAATAGATGAAGTATTGTTTAAACAGGGACCTATTTTGAAACACAACTTGCCTGTTGAAATTCTAGGGGATCCTCCTCCACCCAAGGGTGATCCCGTGTTTGAGCTTAAACCATGACCTGATACTCTTAAATATGCTTATCTTGATGAAAAGAAGATATATCCTGTTATTATTAGTGCTAACCTTTCAGAGCAAGAAGAAGAGAAATTATTAAAACTCTGAAGAAGCACCGTGCTGCTATTGGATATACTTTGGATGATATTATGGGCATTAGTCCCACTCTATGCCAGCACAAAATAAACTTGGAGAAAGACGCTAAACCGGTTGTTGATCACCAACGACGGTTAAATCCTAAGATGAAAGAAGTGGTAAGAAAAGAAATACTAAAGCTTCTGGAGGAAGGTATAATTTATCCTGTTGCTGATAGTCAGTGGGTAAGTCATGTCCATTGTGTCCCTAAGAAGGGAGGTATTGCTGTTGTTCCTAATGATAAAGATGAATTGATCCCACAAAGAACTGTTATAGGCTATAGAATGGTAATTGATTTCCGTAAACTAAATAAAGCTACTGAAAAGGATCATTACCCTTTACCTTTTATTGATCAAATGCTAGAAAGATTATCCAAACATACACATTTTTGCTTTCTAGATGGTTATTCTGGTTTCTCTCAAATACCTGTGTCAAAAGAGGATCAAGAAAAGATCTCTTTTACTTACCCTTTCAGTACCTTTGCTTATAGACGTATGCCTTTTGGTTTATGCAATGCACCTGCTACCTTTCAAAGATGCATGATGGCTATATTCTCTGATTTTTGCGAAAAGATTATTGAGGTTTTCATGGATGATTTCTCTGTGTATGGAACTTCTTTTGATGATTGCTTGAGCAACCTTGATCGAGATTTGCAGAGATGTGAATAAACTAATCTTGTCTTGAATTGGGAGGAGTGCCGCTTTATGGTTAATGAAGGTATTGTCTTGGGGCATAAAATATCTGAAAGAGGTATTGAAGTTGATAAAGCTAAAGTGGATGCTATTCAAAAGATGCCGTGTCCCAAGGACATCAAAGGTATAAGAAGTTTCCTTGGTCATGCCGGTTTTTATAGGAGGTTCATTAAATACTTCTCTAAAATTTCTAGGCCTCTGACTAATCTCTTACAAAAATAGGTTCCTTTTGTCTTTGATGATGATTGTGTAGAAGCATTTGAAATATTTAAGAAAGCCATGATTTCTGCACCTATTGTTCAGCCACCTGATTGGAATTTACCCTTTGAAATTATGTGTGATGCTAGTGATTATGCTGTAGGTGCTGTTCTAGGACAAAGAGTTGATAAGAAATTAAATGTTATCCAATATGCTAGTAAAACTCTAGACACTGCCCAGAGAAATTATGCTACTACTAAAAAACAATTTTTAGCAGTTGTATTTGCTTGTGATAAGTTCAGACCTTATATTGTTGATTCTAAAGTAACTGTTCATGCTGCTATTAAATATCTTATGGAAAAGAAAGATGCGTAACCTAGACTTATTAGATGGGCTCGCTTGCTACAAGAATTTGATTTGCATATTATTGATAGAAAGGGAGCTAAGAACCCCGTTGCAGACAACTTATCTATGTTAGAGAATGTTCTTGATGACCCACTACCTATTGATGATAGCTTTCCTGATGAACAATTAGCTGTCATAAGTGCTTCTCGTACTGCTCCATGGTATGCTGACTATGCCAATTACATTGTTGCTAAATTTATACCACCTAGTTTCACATACCAGCAAAAGAAAAAGTTTTTCTATGATTTAAGACATTACTTCTGGGATGACCCACACCTTTATAAAGAAGGAGTAGATGGTGTTATTAGACTTTGTGTACTTGAGCATGAACAGGAACAGATCCTACGCAAGTGTCACTGAGGCTTATGGAGGACACCACGCTGGAGATAGAACTGCACATAAGGTATTGCAATCCGGTGTTTATTGGCCTACTCTCTTCAAAGATGCCCGTAACTTTGTCTTGTCTTGCGATGAATGTCAAAGAATTGGTAATATTAGTAGACATCAAGAAATGCCTATGAACTATTCACTTGTTATTGAACCATTTGATGTTTGTGGCTTTGATTATATGGGACCGTTTCCTTCCTCTAATGGGTATACACATATTTTAGTTGATGTTGATTAAGTTACTAAGTGGGTAGAAGCTATTCCAACTAGTAGTGCTGATCATAACACCTCTATTAAGATGCTTAAAGAAGTTATTTTTTTGAGGTTTGGAGTCCCTAGATACTTAATGACTAATGGTGGTTCACATTTTATTCATGGTGCCTTTCATAAAATGCTTGCTAAGTATGACGTTAATCATAGAATTGCATCTCCATACCACCCACAATCTAGTTAATTTTGCAAAAGACGGTTAATAGATCTAGAAAGAATTGGTCCAAGAAACTTGATGATGCATTATGGGCCTATAGAACTGCATATAAAAATCCTATGGGTATGTCTCCATATAAAATGGTTTATGGAAAAGCATGTCACTTACCTCTCGAACCAGAACATAAGGCATATTGGGCCATTAAAGAGCTCAATTATGATTTCAAGCTTGCCGATGAGAAGAGACTGTTTGACTTTAGCTCACTTGATGAGTGGAGAACCCAGGCCTATGAGAATGCCAAACTGTTTAAAAAAAAGTTAAAAGATGGCATGACAAAACGATACAAAAGCGTGAGTTTAATGTAGGTGATTATGTTTTGCTATACAACTCTCGTTTAAGATTTTTTGCATGAAAACTCCTCTCTAAATGGGAAGGCCCTTTAATTATCGAGGAGGTCTATCGTTCCGGTGCCATAAAAATCAACAACTTTGAAGGCACAAATTCGAAGGTGGTGAACGGTCAAAGAATCAAACATTATATCTCAGGAAATCCCATAAATGTTGAAACTAATGTTATTGAAACCGTAACCCTAGAGGAACACATAAGGGACACTTTCCAGAACGTTTCAGACTCCAAAAAGGAATAGGTATGTGGTACGGTAAGTAAACCAACTCCAAAACAGTTCTAATGGCAATTTTTCTCCGTTTTGGAATATTTAAGAAAATAGGAAAATAAGAAGTAGTCCGAAAGGGACACGAGGCATCCATGAGGGTGGAGGGCGCGCCCTACCCCCTGGGCACACCCCCTGCCTCGTGGACACCTCGTGTGCTCTCTGGACTCCATTTTCTTGGACAATACTTCTTTTGGTCGGTAAAGATTCACTATATAATCTCCCGAAGGTTTTGACCCTCGTATCACGCAAATATCCTCTGTTTTTGTTTCAAGCTGTTTTCTGCCAGAGTTGTCAAGGCCAGGCATCATGTCGTCCCCCTCCTCCAACAATGAGAGCAACAATGCTTGGCTAATGAAGATAGAGCTGAAGAGAGAAGAACCCGAGGAGATCAACAAGGATGATAGGATCAAGAAGGCCATGGAGGATCAAGCTCCGGCAGCAGCAGAAGAAGACATCCTTCAACCTCATTACAATCTTCTTACCCCAACTGAGATTGAAGCTTTCAAGATCATTGAATTAGCTTGCATACAAAACAAGTATCTCACACGTGAAAATATTTTGTTGAAGGAGCATATCACCGCACTCAAGGGCATTATCCGCAAATTGGAGGATCTCCTACGTTCAATGTGCGACACTCCATCATCACAACCATCTTCTTCACCACCAAAGGAGAACTGAGTATTGGGTATGGGCACTCCCCTTGGCAACTGCCAAGCTTGGGGGAGGTGCCCCGGTATCATAGCACCATCACAATCCTATCTTTACCGTTTTTCTTAGTTCAATCCTTTTGGTAATATCTTGATCTAGAAGAATAAAGTTTTAGTATGATCTAGTTTTGAGTTTTGCTTTATGATCCTTCTATGTAATCAAGTCCGTGAGCTATATATATAATAAATATTAGTTTTGAGTCAAGGGCTTGATTATCTTGCTATGATCTTGAGGGAATAATAGAAAAAGAAAGAATAAAAAGAATTAAAGAGATCGTATTGATCTTATGGAGAGTAATGGCTTCACATATAAAGAGTATGATGAATAAAAGTTGTTGAGAGTTGACAAACATAGTTTTGATCATCGTTGCTAGTAATAGGAAGTAATAAAGAAAGAGAGGTTTCCACATATAAATATACTATCTTGGACATCTTTTATGATTATGAGCACTCATTAAAATATGACATGCAAAAAAGCTGGTGTTGGACAAGGAAGACAACGTAATGGGTTATGTTTTCTTATATCTGAAATAAAGTATATTATCATGGATCATCCAACATGTTGAGCTTGCCTTTCCCCCTCATGCTATCCAAATTCTTTGCACCAAGTAGAGATACAACTTGTGCTTCCAAATATCCTTAAACCCAGTTTTGCCATGAGAGTCCACCATATCTACCTATGGATTGAGTCAGATCCTTCAAGTAAGTTTCCACTGTTGCATGCAATAAAAATTGCTCTCTAAATATGCATGATCTATTAGTGTGGAGAAAATAAGCTTTATACGATCTTGTGATAGGTAAGCAATAAAAGCGACAGACTACATAATAAAGGTCCCTATCACAACTGGCAATGTCAAGTGACGTTCTTTCGCACTAAGATTTTGTGCATCCAACCATAAAAGCACATGAAAACCTCTGCTTCCCTCTGCGATGGGCCTATCTTTTATTCTTGTCTTATACATTATACAAGAGTCATGGTGATCTTCACCTTTTCCTTTTTACATTTTATCCTTTGGCAAGCACATTGTGTTGGAAAGATCCTGATATATATATCCAATTGGATGTAAGTTATCATGAACTATTATTGTTGACATTACCCTTGAGGTAAAAGATTGGGAGGCAACACTATAAGCCCCTATCTTTGTCTGTGTTCGATTAAAACTCCATACCCATAAGTATTGCATGAATGTTAGCAATTGTGAAAGACTAAATGATAGTTGAGTATGTGGACTTGCTGAAAATCTCTTATATTGACTCATTCCGATGTTATGATAAATTGCAATTGCTTCAATGACCGAGATCATAGTTTGTTAGTTTTCAATGAAGTTTCTGATTCATACTTGACATTGTGAATAGATTGTTACTTTAGCATAAGAAATCATATGACAATATTTATATTTGTTGCTGTTATAAGAATGATCATGATGCCCTCATGTCCGTATTTTATTTTATCGACACCTCTATGTGTAAACGTGTGGACATATTTTTCGTTATCGGCTTCCGCTTGAGGACAAGCGAGGTCTAAGCTTGGGGGAGTTGATACGTCCATTTTGCATCATGCTTTTATATCGATAGTTATCGCATTATGGGCTGTTATTACATATTATGTCACAATACTTATGCCTTTTGTCTCTTATTTTAAAAGGTTTACATGAAGAGGGAGAATGCCGACAGCTGGAATTCTGGGCTATAAAAGGAGAGAATATTAGAGACCTATTCTGCACAACACAAAAAGTCCTGAAACTCCACGGAGGCACTTTTTGGAATTAATAAAAAATACTGGAAAAAGAATCAACCAGAGGGGGCCCATGATACGTCTCCAGCGTATCTATAATTTTTTATTGTTCCATGCTATATTATATTCTATTTTGGATGTTTAATGGGCTTTATTATACACTTTTATATTATTTTTGGGACTAACCTATTAACCGGAGGTCCAGCCCAAATTGCTCTTTTTTTGCCTATTTCAGTGTTTCGCAGAAAAAGAATATCAAACGGAGTCTAAACGGAATGAAACCTTCGGGAGCGTGATTTTCGGAACAAACGTGATCCAGAGGACTTGGAGTGGACGTCAAGCAACAGATGAGGAAGCCACGAGGTGGGGGGGCGCGCCCTCCACCCTCGTGGGCCCCCGTGGCTCCACCGACCTACTTCTTCCTCCTATATATACCTACGTACCCCCAAACCATCAGAACAGGAGCAAAAACCATATTTCCACCGCCGCAACCTTCTGTACCCGTGAGATCCCATCTTGGGGCCTTTTTCGGCGCTCCGCCGGAGGGGGCATTGATCACGGAGGGCTTCTACATCAACACCATAGCCTCTGCGATGATGTGTGAGCAGTTTACCTCAGACCTTCGGGTCCATAGTTATTAGCTAGATGGCTTCTTCTCTCTCTTTGGATCTCAATACAAAGTTCTCCTCGATTCTCTTGGAGATCTATTTGATGTAACTCTTCTTTTTGCGGTGTGTTTGTCGAGATCCGATGAATTGTGGGTTTATGATCAAGATTATCTATGAACAATGTTTGAATCTCCTCTGAATTCTTTTATGTATGATTGGTTATCTTTGCAAGTCTCCTCGAATTATCAGTTTGGTTTGGCCTACTAGATTGATCTTTCTTGCAATGGGAGAAGTGCTTAGTTTTGGGTTCAATCTTGCGGTGTCCTTTCCCAGTGACAGCAGGAGCAACAAGGCACGTATTGTATTGTTGCCATCGAGGATAAAAATATGGGGTTTATATCATATTGCTTGAGTTTATCCCTCTACATCATGTCATCTTGCTTAAAGCATTGCTCTGTTCTTATGAACTTAATACTCTAGATGCATACTGGAGAGCGGTCGATGTGTGGAGTAATAGTAGTAGATGCAGAATCGTTTCGGTCTACTTGTTGCGGACGTGATGCCTATATACATGATCATACCTAGATATTCTCATAACTATGCTCAATTCTATCAATTGTTCGAAAGTAATTTGTTTACCCACCGTAATACTTATGCTATCTTGAGAGAAGCCACTAGTGAAACCTATGCCCCCCGGTCTATTTTCCATCATATTAATCTCCCGTCAACAAGATATTTCTATTGCCGTTTATTTTTCTTTGCATCTTTATTTACTCTTTATCATAAAAATACCAAAAATATTATCTTATCATATCTATCAGATCTCACTCTTGTAAATGACCGTGAAGGGATTGACAACCCCTTTATCGCGTTGGTTGCGAGGTTCTTATTTGTTTGTGTAGGTGCGTGTGACTCGAGCGTGGTCTCCTACTGGATTGATACCTTGGTTCTCAAAAACTGAGGGAAATACTTACGCTACTTTACTGCATCACCCTTTCTTCTTCAAGGGAAAACCAACGCAGTGCTCAAGAGGTAGCAAGAAGGATTTCTGGTGCCGTTGCCGGGGAGTCTACGCACAAGTCAAGACATACCAAGTACCCATCACAAACTCTTATCCCTCGCATTACATTATTTGCCATTTGCCTCTCGTTTTCCTCTCCGCCACTTCACCCTTGCCGTTTTATTTGCCCTCTTTCCGTTCGCCTCTTTTTCGCTTGCTTTTTGTTCGCTCATGTGTTGGATTGCTTGCTTGCCACGATGGCTCAAGACAATACTAAATTGTGTGACTTCACCAATACCAACAACAATGATTTTATTAGCACTCCTATTGCTCCTCTTATCGATGATGAATCTTGTGAAATTAATGCTGCCTTGCTGAATCTTGTCATGAAAGATCAATTCGCTGGCCTTCCTAGTGAAGATGCCGCTACCCATCTAAATAGCTTTGTTGATTTGTGAGATATGCAAAAGAAGAAAGATGTGGACAATGATATTGTTAAATTGAAGCTATTTCCTTTTTCGCTTAGAGATCGCGCTAAAACTTGGTTTTCGTCTTTGCCTAAAAATAGTATTGATTCTTGGAATAAGTGCAAAGATGCTTTTATCTCTAAGTATTTTCCTCCCGCTAAGATCATCTCTCTTAGAAATGATATTATGAATTTTAAGAAACTTGATCATGAACATGTTGCACAAGCTTGGGAGAGGATGAAATTAATGATACGTAATTGCCCTACACATGGTTTGAATTTGTGGATGATTATACATAATTTCTTTGCCGGATTGAATTTTGCTTCTAGAAATCTTTTAGATTCGGCCGCGGGAGGCACTTTTATGGAAATCACTTTAGGATAATCTACTAAACTCCTAGATAATATTATGGTTAATTATTCTCAATGGCACACCGAAAGATCTACTAGTAAAAAAGTGCATGCGATAGAAGAAATTAATGTTTTGAGTGGAAAGATGGATGAACTTATGAAATTGTTTGCTAATAAGAGTGTTCCTTCTGATCCTAATGATATGCCTTTGTCTACTTTGATTGAGAATAATAATGAATCTATGGATGTGAATTTTGTTGGCAGGAACAATTTTGGTAACAACGCTTATAGAGGAAACTTTAATCCTAGGCCGTATCCTAGTAATTCCTCAAATAATTATGGTAATTCCTACAACAATTCTTATAGAAATTTTAATAAGTTGCCCTCTGATTTTGAGACTAGTGTTAAAGAGTTTATGAATTCACAAAAGAATTTCAATGCTTTGCTTGAAGAAAAATTGCTTAAAGTTGACGAATTGGCTAGAAACGTGGATAGAATTTCTCTTGATGTTGATTCTTCGAAACTTAGATCTATTCCACCTAAGCAAGATATCAATGAGTCTCTCAAAGCCATGAGAATTTCCATTGATGAGTGCTAAGAAAGAACCGCTAGGACGCGTGCTAAGAAAGATTGCTTTGTGAAAGCGTGTTCTTCTAATTTTTATGAGAATAAAGATGAAGATCTAAAAGTTATTGATGTGTCTCCTATTAAATCTTTGTTTTGCAATATGAATCTTGATAATGACGGGACTGGAGATGAGCCAACTTTACCTAGAAGGCGTCCCAAAAATTCGGAGTTTTTAGATCTTGATGCAAAATTTGGTAAAAGTGGGATTGAAGAGGTCAAAATTTTAGATATCAATGAACCCACTATCTTTGATTTCAAGGAATCTAATTATGATAATTTCTATTTGATAGATTGTATTTCCTTGTTGCAATCCGTGCTAAATTCTCCTAATGCTTATAGTCAAAATAAAGCTTTTACCAAACATATCGTTGATGCTTTAATGCAATCTTATGAAGAAAAACTTGAGTTGGAAGTTTCTATCCCTAGAAAACTTTATGATGAGTGGGAACATACTGTTAAAATTAGAATTAAAGATCATGAATGCTATGCTTTGTGTGATTTGGGTGCTAGTGTTTCCATGATTCCAAAAACTTTGTGTGATATGCTAGGTTTCCGTGAATTTGATGATTGTTCTTCCAACTTGCACCTTGCGGATTCCACTATTAAGAAACCTATGGGAAGAATTAATGATGTTCTTATTGTTGTAAATAGGAACTATGTGCCCGTAGATTTCATTGTTCTTGATATAGATTGCAATCCTTCATGTCCAATTATTCTTGGTAGACCTTTCCTTAGAACGATCGGTGCAATTATTGATATGAAGGAAGGGAATATTAGATACCAATTTCCATTAAATAAAGGCATGGAACACTTTCCTAGAAATAAAATAAAATAACCTTATGAATCTATTATGAGATCCACTTATGGATTGCCTACCAAAGATGGCAATACTTAGATCTATCCTTGCTTTTATGCCTAGCTAGGGGCGTTAAACGATAGCGCTTGTTGGGAAGCAACCCAATTTTATTTTAGTTTTTTGCCTTTTGCTTCTGGTTAGTAATAAATCTTTGATCTAGCCTCTGGTTAGATTTGTTTTTATGCTTTAATTAGTGTTTGTGCCAAGTTAAACCTATAGGATCTTCTTGGATGGTAGTTATTTGATCTTGCTGAAAATTCCAGAAACTTTCTGTTCACGAAAACAATTGTTAAAAATCACGAGAACGTGATAAAATACTGATTCCAATTGCAGTAGATCAGTAAACAAATTGTCTAGGTCTTAAAATTTTGGTAGAATATTTTGAGTTACAGAAGTTTGCGTTAGTTACAGATTACTACAGACTGTTCTGTTTTTGACAGATTCTGTTTTTCGTGTGTTGTTTGCTTATTTTGATGAATCTATGGCTAGTAAAATAGTTTATAAACCATAGAGAAGTTGGAATACAGTAGGTTTAACACCAATATAAATAAAGAGTGAGTTCATTACAGTACCTTGAAGTGGTGTTTTCTTTTCTTTTGCTAATGGAGCTCATGAGATTTTCTGTTGAGTTTTGTGTTGTGAAGTTTTCAAGTTTTGGGTAAGGATTTGATGGATTATGGAACAAGGAGTGGCAAGAGCCTAAGATTGGGGATGCCCAAGGCACCCCAAGATAAATCTAAGGACACCAAAAAGCCAAATCTTGGGGATGCCCGGAAGGCATCCCCTCTTTCGTCTTCGTCCATCGGTAACTTTACTTGGAGCTATATTTTTATTCACCACATGATATGTGTTTTGCTTGGAGTGTCTTGTATGATTTGAGTATTTGATTTTAGTTTACCACAATCATCCTTGCTGTACACACCTTTTGAGAGAGACACACACGATTCGAAATTTATTAGAATACTCTATGTGCTTCACTTATATCTTTTGAGCTATATAGTTTTTGCACTAGTGCTTCACTTATATCTTTTAGAGCACGGTGGTGGTTTTGTTTTATAGAAACTATTGTTCTCTCATGCTTCACTTATATTATTTTGAGATTCCTACAAAACAGCATGGTAATTTGCTTAAATTGAGAAATTAGTCCTAATATGATAGGCATCCAAGATTAGTAAAAAACTTTCTTATAAGTGCGTTGAATACTAAGAAAAGTTTGATGCTTGATGATTGTTTTGAGATATGGAGGTAGTGATATTGAAGTTGTGCTAGTAGAGTAATTGTGAATTTGAGAAATACTTGTGTTGAAGTTTGCAAGTCCCGTAGCATGCACGTATGGTAACCGTTGTGTAACAAATTTGAAACATGAGGTGTTCTTTGAGTGTCATCCTTTGTGTAGAGGTCGGGATCGCAGGATGGTTAACTCCTACCAACCCTCCCCCTAGGAGCATGCGTGTAGTGCTTTGTTTTGATGACTTGTAGATTTTTGCAATAATTATGTGAGTTCTTTATGACTAATGTTGAGTCCATGGATTATACGCACTCTCACCCTTCCATCATTGCTAGCCTCTTTGGTGCCGTGCATTGCCCTTTCTCACCTTGAGAGTTGGTGCAAACTTCACCGGTGCATCCAAACCCGTGATACAATACGCTCTATCACACATAAACCTCCTTATATCTTCCTCAAAACAGCCACCATACCTACCTATTCTGGCATTTCCGTAGCCATTCCGAGATATATTGCATGCAACTTTCCACCGTTCCGTTTATCATGACACGTTTCATCATTGTCATATTGCCTTGCATGATCATGTAGTTGACATCGTATTTGTGGCAAAGCCACCATGCATATTGTTTCATACATGTTACTCTTGATTCATTGCTCATTCCGGTACACCGCCGGAGGCATTCATATAGAGTCATACTTTGTTCTAGTATCGAGTTGTAATCATTGAGTTGTAAATAAATAGAAGTGTGATGATCATCACTCATAGAGCATTTTCCCCCCCAAAAAAAGAGAAAGGCCCAAAAAAAGGGCAACGTTACTATCCTTTTCTCCATAGTTGTGCTTCAAAGTAGCACCATGATTTTTATTATAGAGAGTCTCTTGTTTTATCACTTTCATATACTAGTGGGAACTTTTCATTATAGAACTTGGCTTGTATATTCCAACAATGGGCTTCCTCAAATGCCCCAGGTCTTCATGAGCAAGCAAGTTGGATGCACACCCACTTAGTTTCTTTGTTGAGCTTTCATACATTTATAGCTCTAGTGCATCCGTTGCATGGCAATCCCTACTCCTTGCATTGACATCAATTGATGGGCATCTCCCTAGCCCGTTGATTAGCCACGTTAATGTGAGAGTTTCTCCTTTTTTGTCTTCTCCACATAACCCCCATCATCATATTCTATTCCACCCATAGTGCTATATCCATGGCTCACGCTCATGTATTGTGTGAAAGTTGAAAAATTTTGAAAATTCTAAAGTACGAAACAATTGCTTGGCTGAATCCGGGGTTGTGCATGATTTGAATATTTTGTGTGACGAAAATGGAGCATGACCACACTATATGATTTTGTAGGGATGAACTTTCTTTGGCCATGTTATTTTGAGAAGACATAATTGCTTAGTTAGTATGCTTGAAGTATTATTACTTTTATGTAAATATTAAACTTTTATCTTGAATATTTTGGATCTGAATATTCATACCGCAAATAAGAGAATTACATTGAAAATTATGCTAAGTAGCATTCCACATCAAAAATTCTGTTTTTATCATTTACCTACTCGAGGACGAGCAGGAATTAAGCTTGGGGATGCTTGATACGTCTCCAACGTATCTATAATTTTTTATTGTTCCATGCTATATTATATTCTGTTTTGGATGTTTAATGAGATTTATTATACACTTCTATATTATTTTTGGGACTAACCTATTAACTGGAGGCCCAGCCCAAATTGCTGTTTTTTGCCTATTTCAGTGTTTCACAGAAAAAGAACATCAAACGGAGTCCAAACGGAATGAAAACTTCGGGAACGTAATTTTCGGAACAAACGTGATCTAGAGGACTTGGAGTGGACGTCAATCAATAGACGAGGAAGCCACGAGGTAGGGGGCGCGCCCTCCACCCTCGTGGGCCCCTCGTGGCTCCACCGACCTACTTCTTCCTCCTATATATACCTACGTACCCCCAAACCATCAAAACAGGAGAAACAACCCTATTTCCACCGCTGCAACCTTCTGTACCCGTGAGATCCCATCTTGGGGCCTATTCCGGTGCTCCGCCGGAGGGGGCATTGATCACGGAGGGCTTCTACATCAACACCATAGCCTCTCCGATGATGTGTGAGTAGTTTACCTCAGAACTTCGGGTCCATAGTTATTAGCTAGATGACTTCTTCTCTCTCTTTGGATCTCAATACAAAGTTCTCCTCGATTCTCTTGGAGATCTATTTGATGTAACTCTTCTTTTTGCGGTGTCTTTGTCGAGATCCGATGAATTGTGGGTTTATTATCAAGATTATCTATGAACAATATTTGAATCTCCTCTGAATTCTTTTATGTATGATCGGTTATCTTTGCAAGTCTCTTTGAATTATTAGTTTGGTTTGGCCTACTAGATTGATCTTTCTTGCAATGGGAGAAGTGCTTAGCTTTGGGCTCAATCTTGCGGTGCTCGATCCCAGTGACAGTAGGGGAAACGACACGTATTGTATTGTTTCCATCGAGGATAAAAAGATGGGGTTTATATCATATTGCATGAGTTTATCCCTCTACATCATGTCATCTTGCTTAAAGCATTACTCTGTTCTTATGAACTTAATACTCTATATGCATGCTGGAGAGCGGTCGATGTGTGGAGTAATAGTAGTAGATGCAGAATCGTTTCGGTCTACTTGTCACGGACGTGATGCCTATATAGATGATCATACCTAGATATTCTCATAACTATGCTCAATTCTATCAATTGTTCGACAGTAATTTGTTTACCCACCGTAATACTTATGCTACCTTGAGAGAAGCCATTAGTGAAACCTATGGCCCCCCGGTCTATTTTCCATCATATTAATCTCCCGTCAACAAGTTATTTCTATTGCCATTTATTTTACTTTCAATCTTTATTTACTCTTTATCATAAAAATACCATAAATATTATCTTATCATATCTATCAGATCTCACTCTCGTAAATGACCATGAAGGGATTGACAACCCCTTTATCGCGTTGGTTGCGAGGTTCTTATTTGTTTGTGTAGGTGTGTGGGACTCGAGCGTGGTCTCCTACTGGATTGATACCTTGGTTCTCAAAAACTGAGGGAAATACTTATGCTACTTTACTGCATCACCCTTTCCTCTTCAAGGTTAAACCAACGCAGTGCTCAAGAGGTAGCAGCCCTCACCCTGGCCACGAGGGTGGGGGCGCGCCCTACCCCCGTAGACGCGCCCCCTGCCTCGTGGGCCCCCTGGCAGGCCTCCGGTGCCCATCTTTTGCTATATGAAGTCTTTTGACCTAAAAAAATCAGAAGGAAGCTCTGGGTACGAAGCACCGCCATCTCGAGGCGGAACCTGGCGAAACCAATCTAGGGCTCCGACGGAGCTGTTCTGCCAGGGAAACATCCCTCCGGGAGGGGGAAATCGTCACCGTCGTCATCACCATCGATCCTCTCATCGGGAGGGGGTCAATCTCCAGCAACATCTTCACCAGCACAATCTCATCTCAAACCCTAGTTCATCTCTTGTATCCAATCTTTGTCTCAAAACCTCAGATTGGTACTTGTGGGTTGCTAGTAGTGTTGATTACTCCTTGTAGTTGATGCTAGTTGGTTTATTTGGTAGAAGATCATATGTTCAGATCTGTTATGCATATTAATACCCCTCTGATTGTGAACATGAATATGATTTGTGAGTAGTTACATTTGTTCCCGAGGACATGGGAGAAGTCTTGCTATAAGTAGTCATGTGAATTTGGTATTCGTTCGATATTTTGATGAGATGTATGTTTTTTTCCTCTAGTGGTGTTATGACACTTCACCATTATTTGGGCCTAGGGGAAGGCATTGGGAAGTAATAAGTAGATGATGGGTTGCTAGAGTGACAGAAGCTTAAACCCTAGTTTATGCGCTGCTTCGTAAGGGGTTGATTTGGATCCATATGTTTCATGCTATGGTTAGGTTTACCTTAATACTTCTTTTGTAGTTGCGGATGCTTGCAATAGGGGTGAATCATAAGTGGGATGCTTGTCCAAGGAAGGGCAGTACCCAAGCACCGGTCCACTCACCATATCAAATTATCAAAGTAACGAACGCGAAATCATATGAGCATGATGAAAACTAGCTTGACGATAATTCCCATGTGTCCTCAGGAGTGCTTTCCTTTATATAAGAGTTTGTCCCGGCTTGTCCTTTGCTACAAAAAGGATTGGTCCACCTTGCTGCACCTTGTTTACTTTTGTTACTTGTTACCCGTTACGAATTACCTTATCATAAAACTATCTGTTACCGATAATTTCAGTGCTTGCAGAGAATACCTTACTGAAAACCGCTTGTCATTTCCTTCTGCTCCTTGTTGGGTTCGACACTCTTACTTATCGAAAGGACTATGATAGATCCCCTATACTTGTGGGTCATCAGAAGTCTATCTTGTTGCCTCGTCCTCTGTGCCCCTGGTTGGAGCGCTGCTCTGGTGGTCTTGTACTTTTGCTTCCTTCGTCTGCCCCGCTAAGGGTGTGTTTGGTAGTTGTTCCCACCCTAGCATAGTTGTTCCCATATGAGACATGCTTAGTCTAGACATGCTCAGTACATGCAACTGCAGTTGGTTGGTAGCAATGAATGTACTCATGCATGCTGAGCTGAGACTATCTTTGGTATGCTGCATCAGACAAACATGTTGCACTGAGACTGTGTTTGGTAGCCTGTATCTGAGGTATGCTGCATGAACGATTTTTTTGCCACCAAGACAAATATTGAAACAACATTTCGACAATTCATGAAACAATTCGAGCATTAAAATGTTACCATGCCAACATAATCTGAACAATGATAATATAAATAAAATAATCAACAATTAACATAACACATGATAACCTTAATTTGAAGCAGTGCATCACTAGATTCATATTACATAAGACATAATAACCATAATTGGTAGCAGTGCATCACTAGATTCATATTACATAGTCTCATTTGAAGTACACTTTATAATAGGCATTACAAAAGGGATAGTCTCATCAAGCACCAACTAACAACAACTCAAAGAAGATCGGGATTGGCTTTCAAGATTCGCTTGAACGATGCTTTTCGGACTTCATCATTCATCTTCACAAAGTTAAGGCCTTTTGCCTTATGTTCTATGAGATAATCTAAAACAGCCAAGCGCTCATCTTGCTCAAACACAAGAAGGTCCATGATAGCGTTGTACAAGTCAGGGTGTGTCTCAGCATGGCAAGTGTTGTTGATAGCACTTGCAATCCCACGCATAGCATCAGTCATGTTGCTACACTGGATTGAGTCCTCCTCAGTCAATCCAGATGTCCTCTTTCTCTTCTTATTTGAAGTAGGAGAAGGGTCCTAAGAGGCACTAGCAGTAGGAAGTACGGAGTTAGACCCAGGAAGATGTTGCAATACCTCATCAGTTGTTCCTTGCCCCTCCATGACATTGGGTTTATCTTTGTCTTCCACAACAATAGGCGTTCTGAGTGGCACACCGGTGGCCATTGCATAATTCCCGGTGGCTTGCTTATTAGAAAAGCAATTTTCCATATAGTTGTAGTTCTCAAGTGGGAAATTTAGCAATTCAGCATCTGTTGGATGATCCTACAACATCATTGTTTGAACACAAGTAATTAAAAAAGACGGCATTTCAGCAATGAGGCATCATCATATGACCAAAAGTAACTCATTTCAACATCAGTTCAACAAAAGTAATTGACTACAACATCATGTCAACTATAAAATCTATTCATTTCTGCAACACTAACTCATTTCAACACCGTTTCAGCAATAAGACAACTCATTTCAGCAAGGAAAAAGGGTTGATACATGTGCATGCATACCTGAGTGTGGCCCAAATAGTGTTGTTCTTCTAGAACTATCATCTTCTTGTCATCATCCCAAAGTGCCCCACTTAAACCCTTCAAATAAACAATCCTTGTCCACATATTCCGCCACTTGCGAATATGATTGTGCACTTGAGTAATAGACACGTCATAACCAACAAAAGCAGATATACACTTTGCAACTTTCAATTTTTCAGCCTCTTTGAGTCCTTTGTCAGTCTTGGCACCTCTTGCCACCACCTCTGAAAGACCTTTCAACATCATTGCCGACATAGGCGGAGTCCAATTCATGACCTTGGGGGCCTTCTTGGGAAGAGCACCAACATTTGGAACCTCCAGCACCTCACCATCCATCTACAACATAAACATTCCAGAAGTTAATAACACATTCCAGCACCTAAAATGATATTCCTGCACATAAAAAATGATATTCCAGCAGACAAAAGCATATTTCAGCAGCTCAAAAACATATTCCAGCACATAAATTACACATTTCAGCACCTAAAAATGGTATTCCAGCACATAAATAACACATTCCAGCACCTAAAAATGATGTTCCAATTATCATATTCCAATTTATCATATTCCAATCAACACATTCCAAGCTCCCATGTACAGAAGATAGACAACAAATAAAATCAAATTATCATATTACAACAACAAGGGATGTTCCCTGTTCAAGATCCCGATCCAAGGCAGGAAGGACAGGGGTAGGGGAAGGAAGAGAAGAGGAGAGCAGAGGAAGGGAAGGAGGGGGCGGATCTGCTACCTCTCCCGTGTCAGGGTCTACTCCGGCGGCGGCGGCGACGAGTTGAAGCCAGCCAGGAGCAGGGGCGGGCCGGCAGCGAGTGGAGGCCCGGCCAGGCGCAGGGGTGGATCGGCGGCGAGGTAGACACCTTCAGCAGGGCGGCGGAAGAGGTTGAAGAAGGAAGGGGACCGGCGGCGGGGTAGCTAGCGGGCGGTCACTGGCGGCTAGGTCAGGAGGGCTCGCGTGAGGGGAGGGGGGAGGGGGTCGCGCGAGGGCATGGGGAGGGGTGGTCGTTCGAGGAAAGTGGGTCGGGGGGAGAATTTTTCCCTATGCGGTCTTGGCCTCGCTCGACCTGGCAGGCCTGTGTGGGGTGCTTCGACTCAGCTATGATGAGGGCCTTTTTTGCATCGGTTCGACTATGCTCAAGGGAGCCCATGCACTCTATCAAACAAAGAAAAGTGGGTCGGATAGGGAACTTTTGGGTCTATACACTCTCCATGCATGCTACCAAACACACCCTAAGTGCGGCCACAGGTGCGGCTCTAACTGCCCGTGCACAAGTAAAGGGGTACAAAGAAGGGCCCTATTTTTGTACACCGACAGGAGCCCCTGGGCCTGGGCCACACATAAGCGCGACACATTGTTGGGCTAGGCCCAAAACGGTGCGCGGGCACGC
This sequence comes from Aegilops tauschii subsp. strangulata, assembly GCF_002575655.3. NCBI lineage: Eukaryota > Viridiplantae > Streptophyta > Magnoliopsida > Poales > Poaceae > Aegilops > Aegilops tauschii. The sequence goes on along the minus strand of NC_053038.3, from coordinate 83,924,101 downwards.
GGGGCTGAGTATTACCGCAGTAACTTCCCATGCCAGTTGCGCTTCCCCACGACCCGTGTTGAATGCGTGACGTGGGGGTCGTGCGTGGAGTGACCGCAGCATGCTTGCGTCACCCTGCGGTTTTAATAGTAAAGAGGCGGCCCGCCCCCCCCCCCATAAAAATAGAGGAAGCCGCAGGGGCGCGGCTCATTTACTAGGTGGATTCGGGTCGTGGCCATCATGGCATCTGTGCCCCATGATCACGGGGCGCGAAACGGCTGTTCCACTTGCCATCTGAATCCTGGCTCGCCCGCCACGTGTCCCCCATGCCTCAGGGAGGGCAGGCGGTGGACATAGAGGGCAGGGGCTTTAATGCCGGGGCGGGGGGCCGGGCGCCGCTGATTGGAGCAGCGGGTCGGTCCTGTTTACTCATGCCCCCGGCGGCTAGATTGGTTGATTGGGGCGGCCGCCCTTAGGCTTGCTTGGCTCTGTCCCCCTATAAAAAGGGGAGAGGGACAGTGCCTTCCCGCATCCATCCTCTTCCAGTTTGATCCCTTTCCTTCCCTTGTCATGGAGAGAGGGCGCGGTCGTGGCCGTCCTTCTGTGGAGGCGACCAGGTCTTCCTCCCACCAGAGAGCTGCGGCGGTAAAGGAAGAGCCGGACGCCCAAGGTGAAGGCCATGCTCGAGGCAGAGGCGCCGGATGGGGCTGCGGTCGGCGAGGCGGTCGAGGCAGAGGTGGACGCGGAAGGGGGACACCCGCATCATCATCGTCTCCGTCACCATCTCCTCCACCATCTCATCCTGCTCCATCAAGCGGCCATGTCGGGGACACGATGCTAGAGTTCATCCTGCAGTTGCATGAGCCGCCGCGCAGCCGCCTCCGTCTTCCCGAGGCGTTTGTGAGGGTGCTGAAGATTGACCAGCCACCGAGGTTGTGACTTCACATGAAGGGGTGTTGCAATGGCGACATGTGGGCGAACACGAGGTTCCCCGCCCCTCATGTAATGCTCCTCCGTCGGGGTTGGAAAACATTCGCACGCGCCCACTGCTTGATGAAGGGGCACGTTCTGCTCTTCAAGTTAGTGGAGAGCAACCTGCTCTCCATCAAGGTTTCGGGCGCTCGGGACACAGGTTAGGGTGCTGCGCAGAGAGCTCGACAGACGACGAGAGCTCCTCCTCTAGCGACGGCGACGAGGAGGACAGCGACATCGGCGACGAGGGTAGCGGGCAGGAGGATGACGGGTCCGACTAGGCGTCGGACACACGGTCCCTAGGCGATGCCGGCAGCACCACCATCTGCATCGCCAGGTCCTTGAACTTCTCGGAGTTGCCTCCTTGGGCGGCTGGCGTGGGAAGGCCGGAGAAGACGAAGAAGGCGGGTGGCGGGCCGTCAAGTCGGAGTACGATGGGACCGACGCCTTCGTCTCGTATTGGCGGTCCACTGCCTCATCTTTTGGCTCTTCTCCCGGCACCATCATCACCAACCCTCTTCCGGACGGCCGGCGGGATGTTCTCTTGGTGTCTTTTGCTGCTCGTACCTCGCCTAGGCACTTCTTTTGCCCTTCTGCCATCTTGTTCCATTTCCTGAAGAGAGGGACAAGAAAGGGATTATGGGCATCTTATCTCTTTTTAGTATTTAAGCCCGCGGGCACTTGTTAGATTTAAGCCTTGTAATCCCCTTGCCCAAGCTCACACTCCGTATGAATTGTACTTGTTAACAACGTATTAATGAAGAAAAGGGGTGTTTGTCGGGTTCTTTTGTGCCCGAGCGAGGCCCACACCAAGGATCGAATCCTTGTTATCTTAAAATAAACATCGTTACCCGGCAACAGACCTTGCCGTGCTCCTGCTCTATAGCTCGACTACACTCACGCCCTTGGCGGAGGTAGGGGCAAAGTAGGATTAGGCCCTTCATTTGTTCCCTTTCCATCGCACTACAACCAAGTTCCGGCCCAAAGAAAGGTTCTTGGACACGGGAAAGAGGCAGTACGATGGTATAAGAGTGAGCGAAGCTTCGTACGTTCAAGTTCCATACGGAAGTGTAGAGTGGGGGATGAAAGACTTATCTGATTCTGCAGCCCCCGGCAACCTTGGCTTTCCATGGTTGGATCTCTGGATCTGTAGCCCCCAGCAACCTTGGCTCGCCGGGGTTTGGGCGTCGGCCTGTTTCCTTTACCCCAAATAGCTCAGCAGAAACGCCCACGCATCCTGCGAACCAAATGAAAGGACGGGAAGGAACAGAGAGATGCACACTCAACCCCTATGCTAGGGGTTAGTCGCCGCTAAGCACTATCGACCCTAACAAAGAGAGAGACTCAACCTAGCATGCATGGTAAAACTTAGGGAGCCAGCGCTTCATTTATTTATGCTCAGGGTCTGCGCCTGGCTCTGTACATAGGGTTACATGCCTTGCCGGCAAGGCTAGTACAAAATGGGGGTTGCCGGGGCTCCCGGCAATCGCGCTTTAGGGGTAAAACTTGCGAAGATGTTCGATATTCCAGGAATTGCTCACCGGAATGCGATCTTCGGTCTCCAGGCGGACTGCGCCGGGCTTGGTGACTCGTATTACCCGGTAAGGGCCTTCCCACTTCCGTGTCAACTTGTTTGAATTCTTGGCGGATTGAATTCGCCGAAGAACAAGGTCGCCTTCCTCAAGGCTTCGGGCGTGAACCTTGCGTCTATGATAGCGGCGCAAGGCTTGCTGGTAGTGAGCGGCTCGCATAGCAGCCCGAAGATGATCTTCCTCAAGGAGCGTCGCATCCTGTTGGTGCAAGTGCTCTTGCTCAAGCTCGTCATAAGAGAGCACTCGAGGTGACCCATGTATGAGTTCCATGGGGAGAACTGCTTCTGCCCCGTATACCAGGGCAAAGGGTGTCTGGCCAGTTGCTCGATTTGGCGTCGTTCTGATCGACCAAAGAACCGTTGGCAATTCATCAATCCAGCGCCTTCCGCACTTGTGCAGCTTGTCGAAAGTTCTGGTCTTGAGGCCCCGCAGCACTTCTGCATTCGCCCTCTCAGCCTGGCCGTTACTTCTGGGATGAGCAACAAAAGCAAAACAAACCTTGCTGCCGAGATCCTGAATGTACTGCATGAAGGTGCGGCTTGTGAACTATGTGCCGTTGTTTGTGATGACCCTATTGGGCACACCAAAACGGCAGACTAGCCCCTTGAAGAACTTGACGGCTGACTGTGCCGTCACCTTTCTCACCGGCTCCACTTTCGGCCACTTTATGAACTTGTCGATTGCGACGTACAAGTACTCAAAGCCCCCGACAGCACAGGGAAAGGGGCCCAGTATATCGAGCCCCCAGACCGAAAATGGCCAGGAAAGAGGGATGGTCTGAAGAGCTTGAGCCGGTTGATGAAGCTTCTTTGAATGGAACTGGCATGCTTCACACTTGGTTATTAGTGCCGTCGCATCCTGGAGAGCGGTGGGCCAGAAGAAACCTTGCCAGAATGCCTTGTCGGCAAGGGCTCCCGACCCTATGTGGGAACCACACATGCCTCCATGTATCTCTGCCAACAACCTCAGTCCGTCTTCCCGAGGAATGCACTTCAACTTCACGCCGTTCGATCTCCTTCTATATAGGGCATCATCCACAAACTGGTACATGCTTGACTGATGGGCTACTTTCTCTGCTTCTTTCTGCTCCTCGGGGAGCTCTCCTGTTTGGAGGAAACAGACGGTGGGCTGCGCCCATGCCGGAGCCTGGGGCTCGACGGCAAGGACTAAAGGCACATCTTCGGCCGTAAGGACAGCTGCCTCTACGGCCAGGGCTTGAGGCCCTGCCGGGGGTTGCTGCCCACTGGCAAGCTTGGGACACCCGGCAACGTCCTTGCCGGCAGCTCCTGGGAGACGTATCAGCATCCCAAGCTTAACTCCTGGTGTAGGTAAGTGATAAAAAAAGAATTTTTCATGTGGAGTGTTGTTTATCATGCCATATCATATTCTTTTCTTTCTTAGCATGCACATTTGGACTTTTATGTGATTCAAAGCAATAGTTTAGTTTTGACGTAATAATTTAGATACTCATGCATATCAACAAGCAACCATGTCTTTCAAAATATCAATGCTAAAATAAGTTATCCCTAGCCCATCATGCTCAAACATTGATCCATTCATGAAACACACTCGAATATTAGCTACACCCAATACTTAAGTACGATCATACTGCCTCTTAGTTGGTGTTTTTGTAAGAGAAGATGGAGACTCAAATTCAAAAATAAAAATTGCATAAAGTAAAAGAAAGCCCTTCGCAGAGGGAAGTAGGGATTTGTAGAGGTGCCAGAACTCAAAGCGAAAAATTAGAGATAAAAACATTTTGGGAGGTGTATCCATCCCACCAACGAAAATGACTTAGGGTTCCGAACACTTTCCATGCTAGATATGCCATAGGCGTTTCCCAAACAGAAAATAAAGTTTATTCATTTTTCCACCATTCTTTCACTTTCCATGGCTAACCGTATCCACGGGTGCCCTCCATACCAACAGTTTCCAAGAAATTTATTATTTGACAACATAAAGTAAATTCATTTTTGCATTTCGGGACTGGGCATCCCTAAAACCTTTGCCTTACTCTCGTGCAATGACAAGTGAATAAACACTCATCGTGAGAATACCACATCCAGCATGGAAAATATTAGCCGCCCATTACCGTTCCGCGAGCGAAACAAATACACAAAAGAGAAGTTTATTTTGAAAATTAGAGATGGGACATGCAAATTTTCTTAGAACGGCAAAAGAATACTGCATATAGGTAGATATAGTGGACTCAGGTGGCAAAACTGGTTTAAAGGATTTTGGATGCGCAAGTAGTGATCATACTTGGTCCAAAATGAAGGCTAGCAAAAGATTGAGAAGCGACCAACCAAGAAACGAATAATCTCATAAGCAAGCATTAAGCATAATTAACACCGAATAATGCACCACAAGTAGGATATAATTTCATTGCATGACTATTGAGTTTCGTACTTGCATAGGGAATCACAAACCTTAACACCAATATTCTTACTCATCAACATAACTCACATATCACATCATCATATCTCAAAACTATTACTAAGAATCAAGTTTATTTTGTCCAATGATCTTCATGATTTTTTTTTCTTATCCTTCTTGGATATCTATCACTTTGGGACTAATTTTCATGTGTTGCTTTTCATAAGCTCAAACAAATATAAGTGAAGATCATGAGCATAAAAAATTTCTTTCTCTCAAAATAATTTAAATGAAGCAAGAGAGAATTTCATTAAAATTTTACTAATTCTCAAATAAATCTAAGTGAAGCAAGAGAGCAATTCTTCAAAAATACTAAGCACACCGTGCTCAAAAAGATATAAGTGAAGCACTAGAGCAAGTCCATAGCTCATAAAAATTTAAGTGAAGCATAGAGAGCAATTCTAACAAGTCATGAAATAATTTTGGCTCTATCAAATAGGTGTATCCAGCAAGGATTGATGACTTAAAACACAAAATAAAACAAGCAAAGACTCATATCATACAAGACGCTCCAAGCAAAACACATATCATGTGACGAATAAAAATATAGCTTCACGTAAAATACCAATAGTTGTTGGAAGAAAGAGGGGATGCCACTCGGGGGCATCCCCAAGCTTAGTTGGTTGCTCATTCTTGGATAATAGCTTGGGATGCCAGGGCATACCCAAGCTTAGGCTCTTCTATCCTTCTTTCATCATCGTAAGATAACCCAAAACTTGAAAACTTCAATCACACGAAACTCAACAAAACCTTCGTGAGATCCGTTAGTTTAAAAAAAATCACTACTATAAGTGTTGTATCAAACCAATTCATAATTTGTTTTTGTATTATATCTAGTGTATTCCAACTTTTCTATGGAAAAAACTCATCAAAGAAAACCATAGAGCCATCAAAATAAGCACACAACACAAAGAAAACAGAATCTGTCAAAACAGAATAGTCTGTAGCAATCTGATTTGTTCGAATACTTCTGGAAATCCAAAAATTCTGAAAAAATAGGAAGACCAGAGTAATTTGCATATTAATCTTCTGCAAAAAGAATCATGGCAAAAGGTCTTTTTTGTGATTTATGAAAATTATTTTCGTGAGCACAAAGTTTCTGTCTTTTTCAGCAAGATCAAACAATTATCACCCAAGAAGATCCTATAGGCTTTACTTGGCACAAACACTAATTAAAACACAAAAAACACAATCATAACAGTAGCGTAATTTTGCTAACACTCAATAACAGAAAGAAAAAAGCAAAAATAAAATTTTATTCAGTCGGTTGCCTCCCAACAAGCGCTATAGTTTTACGCCCATAGCTACGCATAAAGCAAGGATCTAAGTATTGTCTTCCGAAGTTTTGGCAACTTTTGTAAGGGTTTTCTCAAACCCGGGAGGCTCTTTACGCTTCCCTAAATTCTCCAGGAAAGAAACCATCTTAAGATCCAAAATATCCAGTCGCTTGTTGCAAAGAGTAATCAAGGTATTCATGCGATTGATACTACCATTGAGGTGTTTGAGGGGTTCATTATATTTCTGTATTTCAACCATATTTTTATGAAAATCACCAAGATTTTCCAACATTTGAACTCCCTTAGGGGTAAAAGAAAACCCCTTCTTTTGAGGAGGAATTCCCAAAATTCCCTCTAAAATTTCATATGCAGCATTAGCATCAAGCTCAATAAAATTTCCTTTAGCGGCAAAATCCAGAAGTTGTCTATGATGCAAAGTCAATCCTATGTAAAAATTACGAAGCAAAACCTTAGCATCCCACTTTAGATTGGAAACACGATAGGATTCCATAAGCCTATACCAGGCATCTTTCAGATTTTCTCCTTGTCTTTGCTTGAAGTAAAGGACTTCAAAATCTGGTGACAAAGGAGGAGTAGGGACGCTAGCCATCAAGACTAGAGACAAGAGATCGGCGAAAAAGAGAGGCGAATAAAATGGCAAATTTTTGTGAAGTGGGGGGAGGAAAACGAGAGGAAAATGGCAAATAATGTAAATTGCAAGGAGATGAGATTTGTGATTAAGAACCTGGTATATGTTGAAGATCCTCCCCGGCAACGGCGCCAGAATTCCTTTTGATCTCGCTTGAAGCTACGTCGGTATTTCCCCAAAGAGGAAGGGATGATGCAGCACATCGGCGGTAGGTATTTCCCTCAGATATGAAAGCAAGGTTATCGAACCAGTAGGAGAACCAAGCAACCCAACGTAAACAGCCCCTGCCACACAAATAACAGCACCTCGCAACCCGACGTGTTAAAGGGGTTGTCAATCCCTTTCGGGGTACGGTGCCAGAAATTGCGTGTTGACGGGAGAAAGTTGTAATAGATTGAAATAGTAGATCACCAATAAAATAAAGTGCAGCAAAGTATTTTTTGTATTTTTGGTTTAGTAGATCTGAATAAAAAGTGGAAATAAAATAGATCACAAAGCAAATTTATGAGAAAGAAGACCCGGGGGCCGTAGATTTCACTAGTGGCTTCTCTCGAGAAAGATAGCAAACGGTGGGTAAACAAATTACTGTTGGGAAATTGATAGAACCTCAAATAATTATGACGATATCCAGGTAATGATCATTACATAGGCATCACGTCCAAGATTAGTAGACCGACTCCTCCCTGCATCTACTACTATTACACCACACATCGACCGCTATCCAGCATGCATCTAGTGTATTAAGTTCATGAAAAAACGGAGTAATGCAATAAGAACGATGACATGATGTAGACAAGATCTATCTATGTAGAGATAGACCCCATCGTTTTATCCTTAGTAGCAATGATACATACGTGTCGTTTCCCTTTCTGTCACTAGGATCAAGCACCGTAAGATCGAACCCACTACCGGGCACCTCTTCCCATTGCAAGATAAACAGATAAAGTTGGCCAAACAAAACCCAAATATCGGAGAAGAAATACGAGGCTGTAAGAGATCATGCATATAAGAGATCAAAGAAACTCAAATAACTTTCATGGATATGAAAAGATATGACTGATCATAAACTCAAAGTTCATCAGATCCCAACAAACACACCGCAAAAAGAGTTACATCATATGGATCTCCAAGAGACCATTGTATTGAGAATTGAACGAGAGAGAGGAAGCCATCTAGCTACTAACTACGGACCCGAAGGTCTACAAAGAACTACTCATGCATCATCGGAGAGGCACCAATGGAGGTGGTGAACCCCATCCGAGATGGTGTCTGGATTGGATCTGGTGGTTCTGGACTCTGCGGCGGCTGGATGAACATTTCGTCAACGTCCCTAGGGTTTCTGGAATATTGGGGTATTTATAGAGCAAAGAGGCGGTCCGGGGGCACCCGAGGTGGGCACAACCAACCAGGGCGCGCCTGGGCCTCCTGGCGCGCCTTGGTCGGTTGTCTCCTCCTTGGGACTCCCCCAGGTGCAACCAGGGCCCAATATCTTCCTTCTGGTCCATAAAAAATCTCCATGAAGTTTCGTGACATTTGGACTCCGTCTTATATTGATTTCCTGCGATGTAAAAAACATGCAAAAAATAGCAACTGGCACTTGGCACTATGTTAATAGGTTAGTACCAAAAAAAGATGTAAAATGACTATAAAACATCCTAGATAGATAATAAAACAGCATGGAACAATAAAAAATTATAGATACATTGGAGACGTATCACTGGTGGCCCCCTATGATACTTTCTTCGCCCAATATTTTTTATATATTCCAAAAACATGCTCCGTGAAGTTTTAGGACTTTTGGAGTTGTGCAGAATAGGTCTCTAATATTTGCTCCTTTTCCAGTCAAGAATTCCTGCTGCCGGCATTCCCCCTCTTCATGTAAACCTTATAAAATAAGAGAGAATTGGCAAAAGTATTGTGAAATAATGTGTAATAACAGCCCATAATGCAATAAATATCAATATAAAAGCATGATGCAAAATGGACGTATCAACTCCCCTAAGCTTAGACCTCGCTTGTCAAAAAATGTGTCGACATGCTTAGAGATAGAGGTGTCGATAAAATAAAGACAGACATGAGGGCATCATGATCATGTTTAGAACAGCAACATACAATGCCATATAATTTCTTATGCCAAAGTAACAATTCGTTCACAAAGTAAAGTATGAATCAGAAACTTTATTGAAAACTAACAAACTATGATCTCAGTCATTGAAGCAATTGCAATTTATCATAACATCAGAAAGAGTCAATATAAGAGCTTTTCAGCAAGTCCACATGCTCAACTATCATTTAATCTTTCACAATTGCTAACACTCACGCGATACTTATGGGTACAAAGTTTCAATCGGACACAGAGAAAGATAGGGGCTTGTAGTTTCGCCTCCCAACCTTTTACCTCAAGGGTAATGTCAACAATAATACTTTATGATAACCTACATCCTAGATGATATATATATCCGGATCTCTCCAACACATAGTGCTTGCCAAAGGAAAAAGTATAAAAAGGAAAGGTGATGATCACCATGACTTTGTATAAGGGTAGGAGATAAAATTAAAAGATATGCCCTTCGTAGAGGGAAGCAGAGGTTGTCATGCACTTTTATGGTTGGATGCACAAAATCTTAATGCAAAAAACGTCACTTTATATTGCCGCTTGTGATAAGGACCTTTATTACGCAGTCTATCGCTTTTATTTCTTCCATATCACAAGTCTGTATAAAGCTTATTTTCTTCACACTAATAGATCATTCATATTTAGAGAGCAATTTTTATTGCTTGCACCGATGACAACTTACTTGAAGGATCTTACTCAATCCATAGGTAGGTATGGTGGACTCTCATGGCAAAACTGGGTTAAGGGATGTTTGAAAGCACAAGTAGTATCTCTACTTGGTGCAAAGAGTTTGGCTAGCATGAGAGTGAAAGGCAAGCTCAACATGTTGGATGATCCATGACAATATAACTTCTATTCGAATATAAGAAAACATAACCCATTATGTTGTCTTCCTTGTCCAACATCAACCTTTTAGCATGTCATATTTTAATGAGTGCTCACAATTACAAAAGATGTCCAAGATAGTATATTTATATGTGAAGCCTCTCTTTCTTTATTACTTCCTATTAATTGCAACAATGACCAAAACTATGTTTGTCAACTCTCAACAACTTTTATTCATCATACTCTTTATATGTGAAGTAATTACTCTCCATAAGATCAATATATGAACTTTTTATTTCTTTATTTTTATTTAATTCCCTCAAGATCATAGCAAGAAAGCAAAGCCCTCAACTCAAAACTACTATTTATTATATATCTCATGGACTCGATTACATAGATAGAGATCGAAGCAAAATTCAAAGCTAGATCATACTAAAAACTTTATTCTACTTGATCAAGATATAACCCAAAGGATCAAGCTAAGAAAAACGATAAAGATAAAGATGTGGTGATGATACGATACCGGGGCACCTCCCCCAAGCTTGGCAGTTGCTAAGGGGAGTGCCCATACCCATGTACTTAGATCTCTTTCTTCGGAGGTGGTGATGTGATATTATTGGCGATGATGCCCCTTAGGATACGATTCTCTTCCTCGAGCTTATTAATTTGCTGCTTAAGATCCATTACTTCCTTGCAAAGTTTACTTGTGACGGCTAGAGCTCCATCCACCCATGGATGTTTCCTCGTTGCGGGAGAAAAAGCAACACTCTTTTTCATATTTTCATAAGAGAGAAATCTAGCATTGGGAGGAATAACCGAATTTGGTATTGCTGAGCTCTGAAGTTCCTCCAGCATGAATCTAGTTTGAAGACGAGAGGTAACTTCTTGATCCTCCTCCATGGCATCCACTCTTTTCAAGTCAGCCTCCATCTCTTCCTCCGTTGCTTGACTGAAGTGGTTAGCTTCGTTGTATGCTCAGTGTCGGGTGAGATACACTACTCTCCCCGATCGACTATTGCTCCAAATTTGCTGTAGAAACAACTCAAAATGAAAACATGGGATATTTGTGTGGTACGGTGGTCAAAACCTTCGAGAGATTATACAATGATTTTTTACCGACCAAAAGAAGTATCATGCAAGAAAACGGAGTCCGGAGGGCACACGAGGTGGCCACAAGGACGGGAGGCGCGCCCAGGGGGGTAGGGCGTGCCCTCCACCCTTGTGGTGGCCTCGTATCTCTTTCGGACTACTTTTAATTTTCCTAATTTTTTAAATATTCCAAAACAGAGAAAAATAATCATTGGAAACGTTTTGGAGTCGGTTTACTTACCGTACCACATACCTATTCCTTTTCGGAGTCTGAAACGTTCTGGAAAGTGTCTCTTATGTACTCCTCCGGGGTTATGGTATCAATTATATTGGTCTCAACATTTATGGGAGTACCTAAGATATAATGTTTGATTCTTTGACCGTTTACCAACTTCGGGTTTGTGCCTTCGGCGTTATTGATCTTTATGGCACCGGAACAATAGACCTCCTCGATAATGTAGGGGCCTTCCCATTTAGAGAGAAGCTTTCCTGCAAAAAATCTTAAACGAGAGTTTATAGCAAAACATGATCACCTACATTAAACTCACGCTTTTGTTCCTTTTATCATGCCATCTTTTAACTTTCTCTTTAAACAATTTGGCATTCTCATAGGCTTGGGTTCTCCATTCATCAAGCGAGCTAATGTCAAATAACCCCTTCTCACCGGCAAGTTTGAAATCATAAGTGAGCTCTTTAATAGCCCAATATGCCTTATGTTCTAGCTCAAGAGGTAAGTAACATGATTTTCCATAAACCATTTTATATGGAGACATACCCATAGGATTCTTATAAGCAGTTCTATAAGCCCATAATGTATCATCAAGTTTCTTAGACCAATTCTTTCTAGATCTAACAGTCTTTTGCAAAATCAATTTAATCTCTCTATTGCTCAATTCTACTTGACCACTAGACTGAGGATGATAAGGAGATGCTATTCTGTGGTTAACATCATATTTAGCAAGCATTTTACGGAAAGCACCATGAATAAAATGTGAACCACCATCAGTCATTAAATATCTAGGGACTCCAAACCTCGAAAAAATAACTTCTTTAAGCATGTTAATATAAGTGTTATGATCATCACTACTAGTTGGAATAGCTTCTACCCACTTAGTAACGTAATCAATAGCAACTAGAATATGTGTATACCCATTAGAGGAAGAAAAAGGTCCCATATAATCAAAGCCCCAAACATCAAATGGTTCAATAACAAGTGAATAGCCATAGGCATTTCCTGACGTCTACTAATATTATCAATTCTATGGCACTCATCACAAGAGAAGACAAACTTCCGAGCATCTTCAAAGAGAGTGGGTGATACGTCTCCAATGTATCTATAATTTTTTATTGTTCCATGCTGTTATATTATCAATCTTGGATGTTTTATAATCATTTTATAGTCATTTTATATCATTTTTGACACTAACCTATTGACATAGTGCCAAGTGCCTTTTGCTGTTTTCTGCATGTTTTTTACATCACAGGAAATCAATACCAAACGGAGTCCAGATGCAGCGGAACTTTTTGGAGGTTTTTTTTGGACCAGAAGACAACCAATGGGCTGAAGAAGCACTTAGGGGTGCTCTGAGGGGAGCACAACCCACCAAGGCGCGCCAGGAGTCCCAGGCGCGCCCTGGTGGGTTGTGCCCACCTCAGGTGCCCCCCGCTAGATGGCTTCGTCTCTCTCGTTTGATTCTCAATAAAATGGTCTCTTGGAGATCCATATGATGTAACTCTTTTTGTGGTGTGTTTATTGGGACCGGATGAACTTTGAGTTTATGATCAGATCTATCTTTTTATATCCATGAAAGTTATTTGAGTTTCTTTGGTCTCTTATATGCATGATTTCTTATAGCCTCGTATTTCTTCTCCGATATTTGGATTTTGTTTGGCCAACTTGATCTATTTATCTTGCAATGGGAAGAGGTGCTTTGTAGCGGGTTCGATCTTACGATGCTTGATCCTAGTGACAGAAGGGGAACCGACACGTATGTATCGTTGCTACTAAGGATAAAACTATGGGGTCTATTTCTACATAAATAGATCTTGTCTACATCATGTCATCGTTCTTATTGCATTACTCCATTTCTCCATGAACTTAATACACTAGATGCATGCTGGATAGCGGTCGATGTGTGGAGTAATAGCAGTAGATGCAGGCAGGAGCCCGTCTACTAATCTTGGACGTGATGCCTATATAATGATCATTGCCTGGATATCGTCATGATTATTTGAAGTTCTATCAATTGCCCAACAGTAATTTGTTTAACCACCGTTTGCTATTTTTCTCGAGAGAAGCCACTGGCAAAACCTACGGCCCCCGGGTCTCTTTCTCATATTATTTGCGTTTGCGATATATTTTCCTTTGCTTTTATTTTCAGATCTATTAAACCAAAAATACAAAACACCGTGCTGCAATTTATTCTTATTTATTTTATTTGGCGTTCGATCTATCAATCTACTACAATTTATTCACATCTGTTTGCCTATCTTGGGCGCCGCTACCCGAAAGGGATTGACAACCCCTTTTACACGTCGGGTTGCGAGTATTTGTTATTTGTGTGCAGGTGCTGTTTATATTGTGTTGCTTGGTTCTCCTACTGGTTCGATAACCTTGGTTTCATCACTGATGGAAATACCTACCACTGCTGTGCTGCATCATCCCTTCCTCTTTGGGGAAATACCGACGTAGCTTCAAGCCGCATCAAAAGGAATTTCTGGCGCCATTGTCGGGAAGGATCTTCAACATATACCAGGTTCCTAATCACAAATCTCATCTCCTCACAATTTACATTATTTTCCATTTGCCTCTCGTTTTCCTCTCCCCCACTTCACAAAAATTTGCCGTTTTATTCGCCCTCTTTTTTGTTCGCCGTTTTCTTGTCAGATCTATCCTTTGCTTGCAATCATGAGTGATTTTGGTATGGCAGCAACAGATGATGGTCTAACTCCTTAGATTGGACGTACGGGCTGATGCTAAAAGTTTTATCTTGGGGCAAGGAAATGTTATGGGAAAAGAACGTATCCAAGAATTTTTCAATTGTGTTGGAAATTTAAGTCTGATGATGCTCCTATACTTAGGACTACTAGATCTTATGCGGATGCTATTTCAGCACTAGTTCTAAAACTTGAAAGTAAATTTATTCGTACTCATCCTACTTTGCAAAGATTTTTTTGAGCTTCCCGTTATAAAGAATCCTAAAGCTAAACAGTTGGCCACTCTCGTTCTTATGAATGAATTTGACTACATAATACGGGAAGCTAGGGAAATATTTGATTTTTATGGTATGAATCATGAAACTCCGCCTATGTTGTCTCAACATAGCCGGTCCCAAGCCCAGGTAAAGGAGGAGGGTTGTGATAGGCTTGGCGAGCCAACGTAAAAACTCAGCCACTCTTATGGAGATGAAACCCAAAAGATTTTCGTTGGGGCGTAACCCTCTCAGCGACGCGCCACATCGGAACACGGGTGTGGTGGAAAATGGGCAAGGGCCGGGCCGTCACCCCCCAAGTGGCGCGCCGTATCTTGATCCGGATACGGTGGCAAGTGAGCGAGGATCGGGTCGTCGCATCCTTAGTGGCGCGCTACATCTGCGCCCGGATGTAGTGGAAAATGAGCAAGGGTCTTCGCATTTGACTCGACGAGTGCGAAGGGTAAGGAAGCTAGCCGAGCCTAGGAGGATTCGCTTAGGTAGCTAGATGTGACGCCCGGATAATCATGCTACAGTAATCCCACGTTAACGGTGCCACGTCACCCCGGTTACAGTTGCTAATCTCGCGTTGGATCAAAAACTTCTCAAATTCAAAAGTTTAAATAAATGTCAGACGTCAAACTTTTCAAAAGTTAAAACAAAATTGTTCGGGAGGTGCCATATTTTGCATATGTAAATATGGTGTAATAAACACTTTTATAAAATGCCAAAATGATTTAAAATGAAATAAAACAGAAAAGAAAATAAATAAAAGAAATTAAATACAAAAGAAAAAAACAAACTAACAAAAAAAAGGCTAACACCCCTCACACTGGGCTCAGGCCCAGCAGGCCATCGGCCCAACCGGACCAACCGCCCCCCACTCCCCATATCCCCCACTCCCGTACCCTGTACCCCCCACCGACACCCACTCTCTCCCCCCCCCCGAAATATCTCCTCCCTCTCCCCCGATTGGATCAGGATCGAGAGGAGGAGACCGCTCATCGCCGCCCGGAGCACGACCTTGCCGGCGCCTCCTCCTCGCCGGCCTGCTTCCCCTCCGCCGCGTCGTCTCCGCCCTCCTCCCCGTGCCCCACTGCCATCGTCCCTACACCGCCATCGTGAGCACTCGCCCTTCCTCCCCCTCTCTCGCGCGACCTCGCCTGCCGGTGCTGCGCGCGCGCTCGCGCTCGTCGCCCCTCCCGTGTCTACCCCGGCTGCGCCGTTCGTCGCCTCGCCATGCTCGCCGCTCGTCGACTCGCCGCGCTCGCCGCCGCCTAGCGCACGCTCTCGCGCGCCTCGTCCGTGCCGCGGCCCCGCACCCTCGCCCCCGCACGCGCTCATGGCCGCGCGTGGCCACCGCTGCCCGTCCCTTGCCGCGGTTCTCCTCCGGCCAAGCCGCCGCCGCCACCGATGTCCTCTGCCGCCCGCGCCTCTGGCGCCCGCGCGCTCCGGCCGGCCGGCCTCTCCACGGCCGCGCCCGTGGTCGGACTCGGGCACGGGCACCACACCCGTGCGCCCGCACGCCCGTTTGCCTGATTCGCCCTTGGCCCTATGACAGCCAGGGCCCACGCCCCCTGAGAACGTTTATAATAAAAGAATTAAAAATATAAATAAATAATAAAAATAAAAATAATTAATTAATTAACTTAATTAATTTTGATTAATTAAACTAAACAACTAATTAAACATTAGTTACCTAATTAACCTAATTAGCTAATTAAGTAGTCAATGACAGTGGGGCCCACCCTAATTAATCCTGATTAGGTTACTTATTATGTTTAATTAAAATGTGTCACTGACTAGTGGGACCCACTAGTCAGGTTGACCAGTCAACCCCTGTTGACTGCTGACGTCAGCATGACATCATGCTGATGTCATAAATCCAGTTTTGAATTAAATTAAATAATTAATTAAATTCCAGAAATTAATAAATTCTTTTGAAAATCATATCTTTTAATCCGTAACACGGATTAAAAAAATTTCTACATGAAAGGTGCTCAGAAAAAATCCAATGAATCCGAATATGCGGTCCGTTCATCTGTCACATGCCCCTAGCATGCTGAACATGGAACTTTCCTCCTCCGATCATCTGTCTGACACAGGTCCGGAACCGGGAAAATATTCCCGGTTGACTTCCCCCTTCGCCGGTATCGTGTAGCACCGCATTAGAACACGTCTAGCTCTGTCTGTTGTCTTGTTATGCACTTGCTTGCTATGTATTTACTGTTCCCCCCCTCCTCTCTTCGGTAGACCCCGTGACGATGCTGATGCCCCTGTGATCGACTACATCACCGACGACCCCTCCTTCTCGTCTGAGCAACCAGGCAAGCCCCCCCTTGATCACCAGATATCGCCTATTCATCTCTATACTGTTTGCATTAGAGTAGTGTAGCATGTTACTGCTTTCCATTAATCCTATCCTGATGCATAGCATGTCATTGTTGCTACAGTTGTTACCCTTACCTGCTATCCTACTTCTTAGTATAGGATGCTAGTGTTCCATCAGTGGCCCTACACTCTTGTCCATCTGCCATGCTATACTACTGGGCCGTGATCACTTCGGGAGGTGATCACGGGTATATACTATATACTTTATATACATGACACATGTGGTGACTAAAGTCGGGTCGGCTCGTTCAGTACCCGCAAGTGATTCTGATGAGGGGGCTGAAAGGACAGCTGGCTCCATCCCGGTAGAGGTGGGCCTGGGTTCCTGACGGCCCCCGACTGTTACTTTGTGGTGGAGCGACAGGGCAGGTTGAGACCACCTAGGAGAGAGGTGGGCCTGGCCCTGGTCGGCGTTCGCGGATACTTAACACGCTTAACGAGATCTTGGTATTTGATCTGAGTCTGGCCAATTGGTCTATACGCACTAACCAACTATGCGGGAACAGTTATGGGCACTCGACGTCGTGGTATCAGCCGAAGCTCTTTTTGACGTCAGCGACTGAGTGGCGCGCGCCGCATTGGACCGTAAGCTCGCGCTTGTATTAAGGGGGCTAGGTCTGCTTCCGGCCGCGTACGCAACATGCAGGTGTGCAATGGGCGATGGGCCCAGACCCCTGCGCGCATAGGATTTAGACCGGCGTGCTGACCTCTCTGTTGAGCCTAGGTGGGGCTGCGACGTGTTGATCTTCCGCGGCCGGGCATGACCCAGAAAAGTGTGTCCGGCCAAATGGGATCGAGCGTGTTGGGTTATGTGGTGCACCCCTGCAGGGATGTTTATCTATTCGAATAGCCGTGTCCCTCTGTAAAAGGATGACCCGGAGTTGTACCTTGACCTTATGACAACTAGAACCGGCTACTTAATAAAACACACCCTTCCAAGTGCCAGATACAACCCGGTGATCGCTCTCTAACAGGGTGACGAGGAGGGGATCGCCGGGTAGGATTATGCTATGCGATGCTACTTGGTGAACTTACCATCTACTCTCTCCTACATGCTGCAAGATGGAGGTGGCCAGAAGCATAGTCTTCGACAGGATTAGCTATCCCCCTCTTATTCTGGCATTCTGCAGTTCAGTCCACCGATATGGCCCTTTACACATATACCCATGCATATGTAGTGTAGCTCCTTGCTTGCGAGTACTTTGGATGAGTACTCACGGTTGCTTTCCTTCCTCTTTCCCCCTTTCCTTTCTACCTGGTTGTCGCAACGAGATGCTGGAGCACAGGTGCCAGACGCCACCGTCGACGACGACTCCTACTACCCCGGAGGTGCCTACTACTACGTGCAGCCCGCTGACGACGACCAGGAGTAGTTAGGAGGATCCCAGGCAGGAGGCCTGCGCCTCTTTTGATCTGTATCCCAGTTTGTGCTAGCCTTCTTAAGGCAAAGTTGTTTAAGTTATGTCTGTACTCAGATATTGTTGCTTCCGCTGACTCGTCTATGATCGAGCACTTGTATTCGAGCCCTCGAGGCCCCTGGCTTGTATTATGATGCTTGTATGACTTATTTATGTTGTAGAGTTGTGTTGTGATATCTTCCCATGAGTCCCTGATCTTGATCGTACACATTTGCATGCATGATTAGTGTACGATTGAATCGGGGGCGTCACAAGTTGGTATCAGAGCCGACTGCCTATAGGAATCCCCCTTTCCAACTCCTTGGCCGAAGTCGAGTCTAGTCATTAAAAAACTTTTACTAACATGGCGGTGTGGCTTACGGGCCCACATCGCCATTGGGTGGTATTAGGATCTTTTACTCCTTGTCTATACTCTGGGACTCTGATCTCTCTTATATTCGGGTTAAGTGAATTTTGCTAAATCTAACATTAGGATCTCGTTATCACTTTCACCTGGAGAGCCCCTTATTACTGATGATCGTCTGCTGCACGTGAAGACCCTGAAGATACTCTCCGCTGATAACCCGAGAACTTGTGTTCATCGCTTTTGCAATTCCCTTTCATCGATAAAATGCTATGGATAACCACGTAAACTCGCCATTCATACAATGTTTCCCAGTTGATCTTGTTATTACAAGATACCCCGAAATTCTCTCTGTTGTTCCGAGAATCCTTTGAGCTTACTGCCTTGCTGTTCTTTGTCACCTGAATACCCCTACGGATAATTCTCGCACTTACCGAGTATCCGCTCATCCCCAGTTGATTCAAGTATTTCACAAAAGTGTTCAAAATACCATTCGATCTTCCGAAAATCCTCAGGAGCCTTTTTGCTCTTGAAATTCTTGCTTACTTGCATTATGATTAATCTTAAGTCTCGTAATCTTATTGGCATCTCTTGTCATTATCATTTTGAGTCTGTTGATTCAATTTGTTGCGAATGCTCGGAATCCTCAATCAGAGCCTAGAATTCATCCTTCCGGCTCGGACGTCATTTTGAACATGAGCTGGTTGTCGACCAATCAAATTGCCACCGTTTGTGTCTCTAAGTCTATTCAACTTACTTGTCTTTTGATCAGAGCATCTGCTTTTGATCCCCCAATTTGGAAATCATAATTCCTTGCATTTAAGGTCTCGAATTATCCAGATTTTTCTATAGTCCGATGCCTTGGCATTATTTCTTCTTCTGGCTGAACATATATACTCAAATCAGTTTCTTTGCGGTCCGCCAGATCCTTTGGTGGATTATTATCCGACCGTTCCTGCATATTCTCAAAACCTTGAGTTCTTGCCCTGATACACCATGCCTTTGGTAAATTGTATCCTCTGTTTTCTCAACCACGCTCTGTTTTCGAGCTGGTGGTATTTACTATTGAAGCTTGTGGTATATGTTTCCACGATACCCTGACGGTTTGAACCTATGCCTTCCTTAATATGTGTGAACTCGGAAGTTTTCACGAGTCATACTCATCTGGTATTTCACCAGGTAAAACTTTCAACACTAGTGCCTTTATCAAGGCGAGAAGTGAATGGAAGGTTATACATTGAAGAAGTGGGAGTCGACCTTGAACCTTGCGTTCATGCCCATGGACACGATGTATAACTTATCATGGAAGCTGCTCGTAAAAATAATTTCCCCCCTTGTTATAAGTTCATCTTGTATCCGTGGTTCGATCATTTATGATCGTGGTTTCCGACCATGTTCTCCTTTAAATACCATTTCTTGGACAAGTTAAATCACTTGTCTTCTGCAGGTCAATACGCCTGCCCAACCTCTATTATGATCTACCTTTGATTATTACCCCTGGTATCTTGAGGATATCTTACCATTGCACTACATCTTATAAACTTCGATGAAGTACTACCTTACCTTGTCTTTGTCACTTCATGGGTTCTGGGTTGTTTGTCAACCGAGAACACCGAATAGTGAATCAAGTCCGCACTCCGATTCAATAACTCTAAGTAATTTTCGTTGCTTGCGAGTTTAATAATCATTTAAGTCATTCCTAGCCTGATCGGCTATATCATTGTGCTAAATTTTAACTATGCTACCTGGTCCTTCTTCCCAGAGCATAATTTTCGACGATGAGATAATCTTACGCCATTCTTCCTCGTCGTATCATTTCGCCTTGAACAACAAGCTTAATTTTGAGTTTGTGTCGTAACCGTGGTTCCAATAACCTTTCGCTTCATCATTCCTTTGACTTGATGTCATCGCCGATCGATTACACCTTCATGAAATCTCGCGACAAATGTGTCGTGATCATCATCAGCATTCTGAGATCTTCCAGGATATCGATCGAATTCCTGATGAGAAATACCATCCTTGCCCCTCGATGATGTGGGTTATCATCGACAACATCCTTGCCTTCCCCCAACACAAACTTGTTCATGTTATGGATGCAACTTGCTATCCAGTTTGTGTTATGTTCTACCTTGAAGTATTACTGTCCTTATGTCAAGGATGTTGCAAGGATTGCTCCACCTCTTAATAATTCTTGGTATAGTGATACTTCTCACAAGCACCATTATTCTTGGTCCCCGTATTGACTAACCGGGAATATCAGCAAGTGAACGATGATGTTTGGGTTCTGTACTTCTAGCAGCCCTATTGCTTTGAAGTTAATGGTCGATAGTTCATTCTTAGACTATTGGTTATTGAATCACCAGTCTAAACATTGATCGTGCAACCCAGCCCATATTTCAGGTGCACCTTTCAACCAATGTTTAATTGTGTATGTTTTCCTCGAGCATACATCGTTATACCATTTGATCTGACAAATGTTATCTCCTTGTTCACATAGTTGTGGAAATCCATCTTTTATTAATCTCGATGAATTGTCGCTGATTCCATCAGCCACCTCCTCATCCTCTCGTTGGTTTACTGATGGACTCTTGTTTCAGAACTCACTTCCATAGTTCATTTCCCGAGAATCTTACAATGTCATCTCGTCAAATTGTTTCGCACCTTTTCTTCTCAGGCCTCCTAAGTCTGAGGTATCGTGACACCAATCAGATCTGAATCTCGGTCAGATGTGATGGTTGGAACATATTTCCAAGAGTTATAATGTTGGTCTTTATATGACCCGGTAAGGTTATGTCATGCATAGCACACCTGGCCGGAGGCACTATTGTTACAGATTCCTTTTCAGCAAGGTTATCTATTCTTCCATGAGGAAATTGTTATACTTATTCTACAAGTTATTCTTGATGGATCCTTTGTGTTTCCAAAGTTTGATCTTCACCTGATGACCATGTCAATGCTATCTCGAAGCATGCCTATGGTACTCCGATTTTCAACAAGAACATTTGAAGCCCAATACTAAATGTTTCCTCCTTAATTATCCAAACACCACTGTATGGGTAATGTCATGAAATTTCTCTCCCCTACCTAAAGAGTTTTCTACATTATATCCTAACATGGATATCATGCTCTGCTTGACCTTCGGAAGGATATACCCTTGAAATATGTGTTTATACACCTTTTCCTTTCCATTGATCTGTTTAATCTGATAGTCATATTTTCCTTTCCATTGGTTGGTTTAACGTTGCTTGTGATCTATATGATCTAAGCAGTAATATTCTTCTGCTTATGTAAACACCTTGGTGTGCAACTGTGTCAGCAAGACTGTGTTACTATTGTTGATGACATTTCGGTAACCACCGATGGACGAGAACTTTGCCTATTGGTACGCCTCGTGTCAACGAGCAGGGAAATGGTTCTCTTCATCCCTCGCCCTTGGTACCAACGATGCTGCCAACATAACTGACTGGTTATTCTCTGACATGCCTTGCTTACATGATCATGCAAGACGTCACCCCTCTTCCTACTTTTAACCCACATGGTGGGTCCATAACCCACAGTTCCACAGGATCCAAACCTGACTCTCATGTACACCACTGGTTCCCAAGGTTGTTCCTCGTGCGTGACCTCGTATATAATTCACGACCACCTTCCGAGGGATCATCAATTCTGGTATCAAACACAATACTTATCCCCATTGCCTTGAACCCCTTTCATGCCCTGTTTCAGGCATCGAGCGATTGTCTGCCCGCTCGAAACTTCCCACGATACCTCCTTTATTTACTATTGATATTTTCTTAAGTTTCCATTCGAGAGTTACTTTCCACTTTCCCCCGATGTTATCGACCAGATAGTCAACCTTGCAGAGGTCCGTTCTCCCGGGCTACCCACCCTCTATTCTTACGTAAGTACGATGGAGTTCCCGAAGCAGAGAAATGAAGACAGCAATGTAATGGATCGACCTCTTCGAGAAGAGCAACAAAAGACGAGAAGATCCGTTAGAATTTCGTAACCAGAACTTTCCCCCTTGCACCCCTCTTAAATCTCGGGACGAGATTTCTTGTAGTGGAGGAGAATTGTGACGTCCGGATAATCATGCTATAGTAATCCCACGTTAACGGTGCCACGTCACCCCGGTTACGGTTGCTAATCTCGCGTTGGATCAAAAACTTCTCAAATTCAAAAGTTTAAATAAATGTCAGACGTCAAACTTTTCAAAAGTTAAAACAAAATTGTTCGGGAGGTGCCATATTTTGCATATGTAAATATGGTGTAATAAACACATTTTTATAAAATGCCTAAATGATTTAAAATGAAATAAAACAGAAAAGAAAATAAATAAAAGAAAGAAAATACAAAACAAAAAAACAAACTAACAAAAACAAAAAAAACAAAAAGGCTAACACCCCTCCCACTGGGCTCAGGCCCAGCAGGCCACCGGCCCAACCGGACCAACCGCCCCCCACTCCCCATATCCCCCACTCCCGTACCCCCCAGCGACACCCACTCTCTCACCCCCCCCCGAAATATCTCCTCCCTCTCCCCCGATTGGATCGGGATCGAGAGGAGGAGACCGCTCGTCACCGCCGAACGCCGTCGCCGCCCGGAGCACGACCTCGCCGGCACCTCCTCCTCGTCGGCCTGCTTCCCCTCCGTCGCGTCGTCTCCGCCCTCCTCCCCGTGCCCCACTGCCATCGTCCCTACACCGCCATCGTGAGCGCTCGCCCTTCCTCCCCTCTCTCTCGCGCGACCTCGCCTGCCGGCGCTGCGCGCGCATTCGCGATCGTCGCCGCAACCGTGTCTACCCCGGCTGCGCCGTTCGTCGCCTCGCCACGCTCGCCACTCGTCGACTCGCCGCGCTCGCCGCCGCCTAGCGCACGCTCTCGCGTGCCTCATCCGTGCCGCGGCCCCGCACCCTCGCCCCCGCACGCGCTCATGGTCGCGCGTGGCCGCCGCTGCCCGTCCCCTGCCGCGGTTCTGCTCCGGCCAAGCCGCCGCCGCCACCGCTGTCATCTGGCGCCCGCGCGCTCCGTCCGGCCGGCCTCTCCACGGCCACGCCTGTGGTCGGACTCGGGCACGGGCACCACACCCGTGCACCCGCACGCCCGTTTGCCCGGTTCGCCCTTGGCGCTATGACAGCCAGGGCCCACGCCCCCTGAGAACGTTTATAAAAAAAGAATTAAATAGTATAAATAAATAATAATAATAAAAATAATTTACTTAATTAACTAAACAACTCATTAAACTAATTAAACATTAGTTACCTAATTAACCTAATTAGCTAATTAAGTAGTCAATAACAGTGGGGCCCACCCCTAATTAATCCTGATTAGGTTAATTATTATGTTTAGTTAAAATGTGTGACTGACCAGTGGGACCCACTGGTCAGGTTGACCAGTCAACCCCTGTTGACTGCTGACGTCAGCATGACATCATGCTGATGTCATAAATCCAGTTTCGAATTAAATTAAATAATTAATTAACTTCCAGAAATTAATAAATTATTTTGAAAATCATATCTTTTAATCCATAACACGGATTAAAATGTTTTCTACATGAAAGTTGCTCAGAAAAATCCAACGAATCCGAATATGCGGTCTGTTCATCTGTCACATGCCCCTAGCATGCTGAACATGGAACTTTCCTCCTCCGGTCATCTGTCTGACACAGGTCCGGAACCGGGAAAACATTCTCGGTTGACTTCCCCCTTCGCCGGTATCGTGTAGCACTACGTTAGAACACGTCTAACTCTGTCTGTTGTCCTGTTATGCACTTGCTTGCTATGTATTTACTGTTTCTCCCCCCTCTTCTCTTCGGTAGACCCCGTGACGATGCTGATGCCCCTGTGATCGACTACATCACCGACGATCCCTCCTTCTCGTTTGAGCAACCAGGCAAGCCCCCCCTTGATCACCAGATATCGCCTATTCTTCTCTATACTGCTTGCATTAGAGTAGTGTAGCATGTTACTGCTTTCCGTTAATCCTATCCTGATGCATAGCCTGTCATTGTTGCTACAGTTGTTACCCTTACCTGCTATCCTACTCCTTAGTATAGGATGCTAGTGTTCCATCAGTGGCCCTACACTCTTGTCCGTCTGCCATGCTACACTACTGGGCCGTGATCACTTCGGGAGGTGATCACGGGTATATACTATATACTTTATATA
This sequence comes from Aegilops tauschii subsp. strangulata, assembly GCF_002575655.3. Lineage (NCBI taxonomy): Eukaryota > Viridiplantae > Streptophyta > Magnoliopsida > Poales > Poaceae > Aegilops > Aegilops tauschii. The sequence goes on along the minus strand of NC_053038.3, from coordinate 83,899,657 downwards.
CATGACAAATGTGGTGACTAAAGTCGGGCGTCTCGTTGAGTACCCGCAAGTGATTCTGATGAGGGGGCTGAAAGGACAGGTGGCTCCATCCCGGTAGAGGTGGGACTGGGTTCCTGACGGCCCCCGACTGTTACTTTGTGGCGGAGCGACAGGGGAGGTTGAGACCACCTAGGAGAGAGGTGGGCCTGGCCCTGGTCGGCGTTCGCGGATACTTAACACGCTTAACAAGATCTTGGTATTTGATCTGAGTATGGCCATTTGGTCTATACGCACTAACCAACTACGCGGGAACAGTTATGGGCACTCGGCGTCGTGGTATCAGCTGAAGCTCTTTTTGACGTCAGCGACTGAGTGGCGCGCGCCGCATTGGACCGTAAGCTCGCGCTAGTATTAACGGGGCTAGGTCTGCTTCCGGCCGTGTACGCAACGTGCAGGTGTGTAATGGGCGATGGGCCCAGACCCCTGCGCGCATAGGATTTAGACCGGTATGCTGACCTCTCTGTTGAGCCTAGGTGGGGCTGCGACGTGTTGATCTTCCATGTCCGGGCATGACCCAGAAAAGTGTGTCCGGCCAAATGGGATCGAGCGTGTTGGGTTATGTGGTGCACCCTTGCAGGGAAGTTTATCTATTCGAATAGCTGTGTCCCTCGGTAAAAGAGCGACCCGGTGTTGTACCTTGACCTTATGACAACTAGAACCGGATACCTAATAAAACACACCCTTCCAAGTGCCAGATACAACCCGGTGATCGCTCTCTAACAAGGCGACGAGGAGTGGATCGCCGGGTAGGATTATGCTATGCGATGCTACTTGGTGAACTTACCATCTACTCTCTCCTACATGCTGCAAGATGGAGGTGGCCAGAAGCGTAGTCTTCGACAGGATTAGCTATCCCCCTCTTATTCTGGCATTCTGCAGTTCAGTCCACCGATATGGCCCTTTACACATATACCCATGCATATGTAGTGTAGCTCCTTGCTTGCGAGTACTTTGGATGAGTACTCACGGTTGCTTTCCTTCCTCTTTTCCCCCTTTCCTTTCTACCTGGTTGTCGCAACCAGATGCTGGAGCCCAGGAGCCAGATGCCACCGTCGACGACGACTCCTACTACCCCGGAGGTGCCTACTACTACATGCAGCCCGCTGACGACGACCAGGAGTAGTTAGGAGGAGCCTAGGCAGGAGGCCTACGCCTCTTTCGATCTGTATCCCAGTTTGTGCTAGCCTTCTTAAGGCAAACTTGTTTAACTTATGTCTGTACTCAGATATTGTTGCTTCCGCTGACTCGTCTATGATCGAGCACTTGTATTCGAGCCCTCGAGGGCCCTGGATTGTATTATGATGCTTGTATGACTTATTTATGTTGTAGAGTTGTGTTGTGATATCTTCCCGTGAGTCCCTGATCTTGATCGTACACATTTGCGTGCATGATTAGTGTACGATTGAATTGGGGGCGTCACACTGGAACGTAGGGTCTCTGACAGGGAAGCTTCGGGAGCTAGTTGATGCCGCGGTGAGGAGAGGGGTTGATATTGTTTGCGTCCAAGAAACTAAATGGAGAGGACAGAAGGCGAAGGAGGTGGACGATACCGGCTTCAAGCTGTGGTACACGGGGACGGCTGCAAACAGAAATGGCGTAGGCATCTTGATCAACAAGAGCCTCAAGTATGGAGTGGTAGACGTCAAGAGACGTGGGGACCGGATTATCCTGGTCAAGCTGGTAGTTGAGGACTTGGTTCTCAATGTTATCAGCGCGTATGCCCCGCAAGTAGGCCACAATGAGAACACCAAGAGGGAGTTCTGAGAAGGCCTGGAAGACATGGTTAGGAGTGTACCGATTGGTGAGAAGCTCTTCATAGGAGGAGACCTCAATGGCCACGTGGGTACATCTAACACAGGTTTTGAAGGGGCGCATGGGGGCTTTGGCTATGGCATCAGGAATCAAGAAGGAGAAGATGTCTTAAGCTTTGCTCTAGCCTACAACATGATTGTATCTAACACCCTCTTTACAAAGAGAGAATCACATCTGGTGACTTTCAGTAGTGGCCAACACTCTAGCCAGATTGATTTCATCCTCTCGAGAAGAGAAGATAGGCGTGCATGCCTAGACTGTAAGGTGATACTTGGAGAGAGTGTTGTACCCCAGCATAAGCTGGTGGTTGCTGACTTCCGCTTTCGGATTCGTGTCCAGCGGGATAAGCGTGCCAAAGTTGCTAGAACGAAGTGGTGGAAGCTCAAGGGGGAGGTAGCTCAAGTGTTCGAGGAGAGGGTCATTAAGGAGGGCCCTTGGGAGGAAGGAGGGGATGCGGACAATGTGTGGATGAATATGGCGACTTGCATTTGTAAGGTGGCCTCGGAGGAGTTTGGAGTGTCCAGGGGAAGGAGAAGCAAAGATAAGGATACCTGGTGGTGGAATGATGATGTCCAGAAGGCGATTAAAGAGAAGAAAGATTGCTTCAGACGCCTATACCTGGATAGGAGTGCAGACAACATAGAGAAGTACAAGATGGCGAAGAAGGCCGCAAAGCGAGCTGTTGGTGAAGCAAGGGGTCGGGCATATGACGACCTCTACCAACGGTTAGGCACGAAGGAAGGTGAAAGGGACATCTATAAGATGGCCAAGATCCAAGAGAGGAAGACAAGGGATATTGGCCAAGTCAAATACATCAAGGACGGAGCAAGCCAACTCTTGGTGAAGGACGAGGAGATTAAGCATAAATGGCGGGAGTACTTCGACAAGCTGTTCAATGGGGAGAATGAGAGTTCTACCATTGAACTGGACGACTCCTTTGATGAGACTAGCATGCGTTTTGTGCGGCGAATCCAGGAGTCTGAGGTGAAGGAGGCTTTAAAAAGCATGAAAGGAGGCAAGGCGATGGGCCCCGATTGTATCCCCATTGAGGTGTGGAAAGGTCTCGGGGACATACACTACTAGAATCAGCTACTTTGCCCTCTGCCAGCTCTTTGCTGTCAGCTAGCAGACGGCAAAGAAGCTCTTTGCCATCAGCTACCCAAAACCTGATGGCAAATACTTTCTTTGCCATCAGCCAGTTCTTTGCCGTCCGCTAGCTGACGGCAAAGATTCTTTGCCGTCGGCTAGCTGACGGCAAAGAGGGAGGGGGCCCCACTGACGAGCTGCTTAAAAAAAACTTAATGGCCCCCCTCTTTGCCGTATGCTAGCAGACGGCAAAGAGCAAAAAAGCGGACGACAAAGGGGGCGGACGGCAAAGATTTAACATATCTAACGGCCGCGCCCCACCCCGCCCTGTTTCTCTCCCTGCTCTTCACACGCGCGCCGCCGCCCCCACCACTCGCCGCCGCCCAGTCGCCCCACCATTCCGCCGCCCCACCAGCCCCCCGCCCCGTCGCCACTGCCGCCCGGCGCCGTCGCCCCACCACCCGGCGCCCCATCGGCCCCCCGCCCCGTCGTCCCCTGCCGCCCTACCGTCTCGGCGCCGCCGCGCCCCGCCCCCCCGCGCCCCACCGCCCCGGGCCCGCCGCCGCCGCCCCAGGCCGCCCCGCCCACCTCCTCCACCGGCCACCTCCTCCACCGGCCCTGCCCCAGGTGAGCTCTACCTCCTCTTTTTTTCCTTTTTTCTGTTTTTTTAGTTTTAGGTTTATGTTTAGTTTAGATTTAGTTTTAGTTTTAGTTTTAGGTTTAGTTTTAGTTTAGTTTTAGGTTTAGATTTAGTTTTTTCCTTTTTCTGTTTTTTTAGTTTTAGGTTTATGTTTAGTTTAGATTTAGTTTTAGTTTTAGTTTTAGATTTAGGTTTAGTTTTAGGTTTAGTTTAGTTTGAGGAAAGAAGAAGAAGAAAAAAAAGAGGAGAGGAGGAGAAGAAGAAGAGGAAAAAGGAAAGGAAGAAGAAGAAGAGGAGGAGGAGAAGAAAAAAGAAGAAGAGGAAGAAGAAGAAGAAAAAAGAGGAGAGGAGGAGAAGAAGAAGAGGAAAAAGGAAAGGAGGAGGAAGAAGAAGAAGAAGAAGGGGAAAAAAGGAAGAAAAGGAAGAAAAGGAAGAAGAGGAAGAAGAAGAAAAGGAAAAAAGAGGAAAAAACCCCGACCCCGACCCGGCACCCCGACACGACACCCCGACCCCGACACCCCGACCCCGACCCCGACCCCGACACCCCGACCCCGAGCCTGACCCGACACCCCGACCCCGACACCGACACGGCACCCCGACCCCGACCCGGCACCCCGACCCGACACCCCGACCCCGAGACCCCGACCCCAACCCCGACACGGCACCCCGACACCGACACGACACCCCGACCCCCGACACCTCCCGAAAAGGTGTTCTTTGGCCTTCCAGAGGCCGACGGGGTCATATATTTGTGAATTATTAGTTAGGTCATATATTTTTCGATTTTCTTATGAAAAACATCATATATAATTGTGTTGATCGGGTAGTTTTAAATGTGCAGTTGTTTCATCGCTGCGAGGTTTGGTGTTCGACGACCTCGCCGTGCGTTTGACGAGCTCTGCCCCTTCGTTCGTGGGTGAGCACAAATGACATGTCCTCCTCCCCCATTAATTATTTGATATATTCCGATGAAACTTGATAGCTAGCTATATATGTGTCTTGAATCATCAGTATGCGTAACCAATATGTGTCTCCCGTTCGAAAGCGTCATAGTTATAAATATGCATGCATTTGTATATTTATAACCTTGATTCTTTCGAATTGTCCAACGCTATCCATGGACAGCCCGAGTATGTTTAGATTGGGTTCGTTTTCCCATATGCTTTGCTCCGGATCCGACGCATAAATTTCGTGAGTGCCTCCCCTGTTGTTCTCTGGGTACACATCCTCTCTGTTTATTGCAGAGACGTGTATCAGGAGAACAGCGGGGAGGTGCTGCCGAAATTTTGCGTAGGATCCGGAGCATAGCATGGGAAAATGAACCCAATCTAAACATACTCGGGTGGGACTAGGACCTATCATTACCTATTAGAGTGTAGGTTGCATGGACGTAATAAAATTGACAAAGTAGATCAACTGATGAATATATACATGGTGAATTATATATATATATATATATTTGTTGTGTGTCTAGTAGCTCTGAAAGTCAAGATGAGTGATCATGCGTGGATGTACACCGGTCACACTGGTCAGAACAAATGGAGCACTGAATGGTTCACAAAAACCAAGGGGTTTGTGCGAGCCGCATTTGCAAATGGCCAGAGGAAAACCTGGTGCCCTTGTTTATGGTGCGGCAATTGGGAAAAGAGGACAGAGGCTGAAATGGGCAAACACCTGCAGAAGAGTGGTTTTACGCCCGATTATACGGTGTGGACATTTCATGGTGAGTCTGCCTAACGTGACCGAGCTGAGGTGGATCATCGTCGCACCGACGAGCATGGTACCGGGATGGAAAACATGGTGCAAGACTTCGATGATGCTCGGGATTCGGACGAGGAGATGGAGGAATCTGCAAAGGCCTTCAATGAAATGTTGGAGTCTTCAAAACGTCCGCTCCATGAGCACACTGAGCTTTGTCAGTTGGATGCCATCTCACAAGTAATGGCTCTGAAGGCTCAGTTCAACTTGGGCAGAGAATGCTACGATGTAATGATGACAATATTTGGACGCTTTCTACCCAAAGGCCATGTAATGCCTGCAAACCTGTACCAGTCGGACAAAATCCTCCGTGCACTGAAGATGCCCTATGATAAGATACATGCCTGTGAGAAAGGATGTGTCTTGTTTAGGCTTGACTATGCGGACTTGAACTATTGTCCCATTTGCAAGTCTTCCAGGTATGGTGTGGTAGACAACGGTATGGGTGAGAACACACAGACCAAAATCCCCGTTAGTGTTCTTCGATATATGCCAATCGTACCAAGACTTCAACGTCTTTTCATGGTCGAAGAGACGGCCAGACAGATGACATGGCACAAAACGGGCAAAAGAACCGAACTAGATGCAGATGGGAATCTGATGATTGTACACACATCGGATGGTGTTGCGTGAAAAAAGCTTGATGAATTACATGGTGACAAAGCGGCAGATCCGAGGCATCCTCGAGTCGGCATCAGCACGGATGGGTTCAGTGTGTTTGGTATGACGGCAGCCCAATACAGTTGTTGGCCCGTATTTGTCTTTCCACTCAATCTCCCCCCCCGGACAAATTATGCAAAGAAAGAACATTTTCCTGACGTTGATAATTCTAGGGCCCAACTATCCGGGGAAAAATATGAATGTGTACATGCAGCCGCTTAAGGACGAATTACAAGAAGCCTGGGATAATGGGTTCAAGACATACGACGCCTATAGCAAACTGAACTTCATAATGCGTGTCTGGTACATGTACTCGACGCATGACTTGCCGGCGTATGCGCTATTCGTTGGCTGGTGTGTGCATGGAAGGTTCCCGTGCCCCACATGCAAGGGAGCTCTTGAGTTTCGTTGGCTTCAGGCCGGTCGCAAGTTTTCTTGCTTCGACATGCATAGAAAGTTCCTGAATCCTCGCCATAAGTTCAGGAAAGACAAGAAGAACTTCATCAGAGGTAGAGTTGTCAAAAACTCTGCACCACCTGCATTGACAGGCCAACAGACCCTGGATCAGTTAAATGCTCTCGAGCCAGATCCAGAGCGTCCAGGGTACTTCAAGGGGTATAATTCTAAGCACGCCTGGACTCACAAAACATGGAAGAGTTGGCGCCGGAGTTGATCTGCAAGTTAGAGAAGATCTTTCCACCGGGCTTCTTTAATCCAATGCAACATTTGATTTTGCATCTCCCGACCAAGGCAAGATTGGGGGGGCCCGTGCAAAATCGTTGGTGCTACCCAACTGAGAGGATGCAGAAGACGCTTCGACAAAAATGTAAAAATAAACGTAGAATTGAAGCATCGATGGCGAGGCATTCATCACTGAGGAGGCGGCAAACTTCGTGACAGCACACTACGAAGCCAAAAATTGTCATTTGCATAATCCGAAGCCTCGGTACAATGCTGACGACCCTAAAAAGGGTGGATCCAACCTTAGCCTATTCAAAGGGAATCTCGCACCAGCCAGTGTTTCAAATCCAGTATCTTTGGATAACGAACAATGGCGTACCATTTCGTTGTATATCTTCAGCAACCTGATAGAAGTGCGGCCGTACATCGAGTAAGTTCTCGGTACATTGTTTCGCAACTTCTATTTCCTTTGAACTGCTCTTATTCCTGGATATTTCATACAGTCGATACTTCGCCTTATTCTCGTATGGAGCGGTGATCCAAAAGGATTCTATCGAAGAGTATGAGCTTCTCGCAAAGCAAGGAGGCGGCTATCGCGGTTTCATCTCTTGGTTCAAACAAACAGTAATTTCTATTAGATAATTTCATTTCATTCACTAATTTGTGCGTAATGCAACAATCCTTTCATATTAAACTTGTAGGCTAATTCAGAGTCTATGGACGCCGAATTGAGACAAGTCGCTAATGGTTTTGACTATAAGGTCCGTTCATTTGACAAATACGACATCAACGGGTATCGCTTTCGTACCTATAGTAAAGAGCTATCTATGGCCGACCGAAAGTCTACAAATTGTTGTGTATCTGCTATCGGCGAAGGAGGTACCGAGTATTATGGGAGAGTTGAAGCAATTTATGAACTTCTATTCTATGGTGAAAACCCACCGAATGTCGTAGTCTTCAAATGTTATTGGTTTCAGCCGAAGGAGACTAGAAGGACTCATGAACATATAGGGCTAGTTGAAATCAACCAAAGCACCCATTTAGATGTTCCTGATGTCTATATTATGGCTCAACAACCGACCCAAGTATTCTATCTACCGTGGGCCTGCCAAACTAATCCAAATCTGAAAGGTTGGGATGTCGTTTATGAAGTGCCGCCACGTGCTAGACTATCTCCCCCAAAGGAAGAGGATTATGAACCTCACATTAACCCAGACACATATGAAGGAGAATTCTTCCAAGAGACACGTCTTTCCAAAAAGCGTTTCAAGAACCGCGATACTTCACCCCAAAACATTGAAGTAGACAGCGACAGTGAATCCGACATCACCCCAGAGGAGGAACAAGAAGAGCCGGAACAAGAAGAGCCGGAACAAGAAGAGGTTACTGCTGCGGATGACCTGTCATTGCTTGACCGATTACGTCAAGGTGGCCTTCCACATGTTGATGCCACTGAACCCTATGAGCCCGTCATTGATTATAGTGATGATGATGATTATGCATTTATTGATGATACTGATCGAGATTATTAGTAGTGTCAGGTATTAAATTTTTTTATGTTGTACTTGATGATGATACACTTAAGTGATACACATATTATTATTCATGTCGGTCTTTTCTTTATGTTGTACTAATTTCGTTTACTGTTTGTCATGGCAGGTGTTGAAAGATGGTGGGCGCTGGTCGGGAGCGCGCCAAGGCCCCTTCTTCGTCGGCGCGTGGTCTGAGGTCTTCCATTCCAGATGCACCTCTCTGCCGAGCGTTGCTAGACAGAATGGCGACACTGCCGGGCCCTTCTTCGTCGACCGCGGTGCCCAGCAGGGGACGAGGTAGGAAGAGAGGAGGTGGGGCACGTGGTCGCAGGAGAGGAGGTAGGGTGACTGCTACGGCGCCTTCCTCGCCGCCACCCCCAGCTGTTTCACCCGAGCACGTGACTGCTAGGGTGGACTCGTCTGAGGAGGAGGCTACACGGACTCCGGTCCACGAGCCTCCGGTCCACGGGTCTTGGGCCCACGAGCCTCGAGTCGACTGGCCTTCGGCCCACGAGAGTTCGGCCCACGAGACCCCGGAGGAGCACACGTCCGGATGGGGTACCTGGCCGGATCAGCCCGAGGAGCCGAGTGGCCATGCTGATGATGGCGGGGAGCCGACTGATATTGAGGAGGAGGGGGGCACCGTCTACTAGCGTGGTGCTACATGGCTCCCGTCCGTGCCGGCGGCCCGCGAGCAGAGGTGGTTGATTTTCTCTGATGGGGAGAGGTACGTAAGTGCATTTAATATTTTTGTACCTTCTGCATTCACGTTTCTTCAAATAACTAATGCGTTGGCCTTGTCATGCTGCAGGGGTTGGGACCACCATCATAGTGTCCGCCGGCCCAACTCCGTCCTTGGAGTTCTTTGCCGGCAAAACTTCCCGGGGTTTGTCACGTTGCCTGGTGAGGGTCGGCTTCCAGATCTTGGATTGAGCTGGGAGCACTACTTGGCTGCCCCGGCCCCGCCGCATGAGATTATCGACGGTGTCTTGTGCGACACGAGGGCAGACATGGTGATCAGAAAGTTCTGGGTAATTTCTCCTTTACACATTTAAAAATCTTCAACTAGCTAGTTATTAATTGTACTAATCAATATTGTCTCATTTGATTGCAGACATTCTACAGGTGTGAGGAGGGATACGAGGAGGACGCGGCACATGTTATCGAGAACGTCTGCAAGCGCCTACTACAGAACTTACGGCACGAGGCTCGGGTGCAGGCTGTTCGAGACTACTACGCCTTGCGTGGTATCAAGAAGACCAAGCCGGCGTGCCGCGATAAGTTCCTGAGTAAGGAGCAGTACATGAAGGTAATTCTTAAGGCCTTCTACTTAAGTTCCTTCATTTAGTAATTCTTAGCCGTAGCGCTCAAGTTTCTATTTGCTAACTTAGGCGCCTCCGAGATGGTGTGCGGATCGGATGGATTGTTGGGAGGTGTTGGTCAATGAGTGGTGCTCAAAAGATTGGCTAGCCCTCCACAACGAGGCCAAGGACAAACGTGCCCAAATGGAAGGTGTGCCACACCATCAAGGCAGCTCCAACTTATATCAGTTCGGGCGGAACTGGGTATGTGGTTTGCTTCATGATTCATGCAATTCATTCATCATGCTAGCTTGAGCCCTTTAATTACTAATTTACATTGTTTCTCTGTTTCAGGCACGCCACAATAAGGTGGATAAGGTGCCAGAGGTGTACGACCTGTATGCCATGGCCCACACTGCCTCTTTCAAGAAAGTCAAGGCTTTCTCTCAGCTGACCTCGATGATGCAAACAACTTCACCAACATCTCCTCCCACAACAAGCTCGTGAGATATAGAGATGAGGGGAAGGCGAGGAAAGGGGAGGACTTTAACCCGAGCCAGGGTCCCATTGATCCAGAGCTGGTGATGATATCTGGTGGCGGGAGGTCCCATGGCTCCATAGCCATTGGAGATGGACTTATCCGTTGTCCTAGCACTCTCCCGGAGATCAAGGTGCGCCAGTCGAGCTCCGCTCCTGACATAAGGCCTCGTGAACGGCCAGTGCAACTCGCCATCAAGGTTAGTGATACGTACTCAGCTATCTTTCTCCATTACATTGTGTGCGCTTCCATCAATGATTACAAATGGTCATGTGAGTGGTGTTGCAGGCTGCTATACAGAGTGAGAGAGATAGAACGGAGAAACTTCTGGCGGAGGCGGCGGAGAGGCAGCGGGAGTTGGAGGAGAGGACGACAAAGATGATGGAGGAGGAGAGGGCACGGAATGACATGCAGGCAAGGGCCATGTACGAGCTCCTTGTGGTAAGTTTCTTCTGCAGATTAGCCAAAACATTCATGTAGTGTTTGTCTCATTACTAACTAGTATGACTAAGTCGTCAAAACTAAATGTGCAGTCTGTGTGCGAGAAGACCGGTCAGTCCGCTCCGCAGATGCCAGTGATTGCTCCTGGGACCACGGTGAGTTTAATTTGAATGGACATTACTTGCTAGTCTTAACATTTGAGTGTCATCATGCTAACAAGACATTGGAAATGATCTTTGGTGCAGCGTAACTCCAGACAAGCATCGCACGATCCTTCTCCAGCTACCGACACGAGCCAGCCCGCTCCTACACCTCTTGGATCATGGTAAGTTTATCTAGTGTTTTGCTTAACACATGCATAAAGACCTAGACTTAGCTTTATTTCCTCCAATGCTTACCATAATGACCTAGACTTAGCTTCTTCTCCTCCAAAATGACTTAATAAGCTTACTGACCTCCAAAACCATCCATTTTACCTAAGTTAGCTCTAAAACGATCTGTACTTAGCTTACTTATGTCAAAAATTGCATAATTAGCTTAGTTAGCTCATAAACGATCCATTTTACCTAAGTTAGCTCTAAAATGACCCATTTTACCTTGGTTAGCTTATAAATGATCCAGTTCATCCAAGTTAGCTCAAAAATGACCCATTTTACCTAGATTAGCTCCTAAATGATCCATTTTACCTACGTTAGCTTTAAAATGACCCATCTTACCTAGGTTATCTCATAAACGATCCATTTCAACTAATTTAGCTCATAAACGATCCATTTCACCAAGTTAGCTCAAAAAAGATCCATTTCACCTAAATTAGCTCTTAAATGATCCATTTCACCTAAGTTAGCTCAAAAAGATCCATTTCAACTAAATTAGCTCATAAATGATCCATTTCACCTAAGTTAGCTCAAAAACGATCCATTTCAACTAAGTTAGCTCATAAATGATCCATTTCACCTAAGTTAGCTAAAAACGATCCATTTCACCTTAGTTACCTTAAAAATGATCCATTTGACCTTAGTTAGCTCATAAACGACCCATTTCAACTAAGTTAGCTCATAAATGATCCATTTCACCTTAGCTAGCTCATAAATGACATACTCTTCTTGTTCTAGCCTTCTTCTTGTTCTAGTCTTCTTCTTGTTCTACTCTTCTTGTTCTAGTCTTCTTATTCTAGTCACCTATTTCTAACTTTCTTATTTTGCCATTTTGCAGATTTCATTCACTTCATGGAAGCTACCGTGCTATGGAGTGCTTGTTTATGTATGGATGGAACTTGTTTATGTATGAATTGATGGATGGAACTTGCTTATGTAATATGTATGGATGGAACTTGCTTATGTATGAATGGATTGAACTTGCTTATGTATGAATGTATGGAACTTATGTGCTGGATATATGTGATATGAATGCCTGTGAAATATATCTATATATGTCATATATATTTGCTGTGAAAATTGTTGGATTTAATAAAAAACAGAAAAAAGAGCCAATATGCAGGAGGTCTTTGCCGTCTGCCACCGACGGCAACGGGCTCTTTGCCGTCTGCCGCGGACGGCAAAGAAGCCACGTGGCATCCAGCTGTGCTTCCTGGGAGCTGACCCATTTGGTCAGTTTGCCTAAAGTGGCAGACGGCAAAGAGTAAACATTTTTGCCGTCAGCGGCGGATGGCAAAGGCCTGCCATGTAGTGACGTGTAGATGACATCATACGGCGGACGGCAAAGACACTAGAAAGTTTGCCGTCTGCCGCGGACGGCAAAGGCCTGCCGTTAGCCACTTAACGGACTCACAGCGCAATTATTGCCGTCCGCTCTCTTTGCCGTCCGTGGCAGACGGCAAAGGGCCTTTGCCGTCAGCCGCCCGGAAGCAGACGGCAAAGTAGCTCTTTACCGTAGCCTACTTTGCCGGAGCCTTTTGCCGTCCGCGGCTGACGGCAAAGGTCTTTGCCGTCCGCTGTTCATGCCTTTGCCGTCCGCCGTGGCAGACGGCAAAATAGCTGATTCCTGTAGTGATAGCGATAGTATGGCTAACCAAGCTTTTCAACCTCATTTTTTGGGCAAATAAGATGCCAGAAGAATGGAGACGGAGTATATTAGTACCAATCTTCAAGAACAAGGGGGATGTTCAGAGTTGTACTAATTACCATGGAATTAAGCTGATGAACCATACAATGAAGCTATGGGAGAGAGTCATTGAGCACCGCTTAAGAAGAATGACAAGCGTGACCAAAATTCAGTTTAGTTTCATGCCTGGGAGGTCGACCATGGAAGCCATTTTCTTGGTACGACAACTTATGGAGAGATATAGGGAGCAAAAGAAGGACTTGCATATGGTGTTCATTGACTTGGAGAAGGCCTATGATAAGATACCGCGGAATGTCATGTGGTGGGCCTTGGAGAAACACAAAGTCCCAGCAAAGTACATTACCCTCATCAAGGACATGTACGATAATGTTGTGACAAGTGTTCGAACAAGTGATGTCGACACCGATGACTTCCCGATTAAGATAGGACTACATCAGGGGTCAACTTTGAGCCCTTATCTTTTTGCATTGGTGATGGATGAGGTCACAAGGGATATACAAGGAGATATCCCATGGTGTATGCTCTTTGCAGATGATGTGGTGCTAGTTGATGATAGTCGGACGGGGGTAAATAGGAAGTTAGAGTTATGGAGACAAACCTTGGAATCAAAAGGGTTTAGGCTTAGTAGAACTAAAACCGAGTACATGATGTGCGGTTTCAGTACTACTAGGTGTGAGGAGGAGGAGGTTAGCCTTGATGGCCGGGTGGTACCTCGGAAGGACACCTTTCGGTATTTGGGGTCAATGTTAAGGAGGATGGGGGTATTGATGAAGATGTGAACCATCGAATCAAAGCTGGATGGATGAAGTGGCGCCAAGCTTCTGGCATTCTCTGTGACAAGAGAGTGCCACAAAAGCTAAAAGGCAAGTTCTACAGGACGGCGGTTCGACCCGCAATGTTGTATGGCGCGGAGTGTTGGCCGACTAAAAGGCGACATGTTCAACAGTTAGGTGTGGCGGAGATGCGTATGTTGAGATGGATGTGTGGCCACACGAGGAAGGATCGAGTCCAGAATGATGATATACGAGATAGAGTTGGGGTAGCACCAATTGAGGAGAAGCTTGTCTAACATCGTCTGAGATGGTTTGGGCATATTTAGCGCAGGCCTCCAGAAGCTCCAGTGCATAGCGGACGGCTAAAGCGTGCGGAGAATGTCAAGAGAGGGCGGGGTAGACCGAATTTGACATGGGAGGAGTCCGTTAAGAGAGACCTGAAGGATTGGAGTATCACCAAAGAGCTAGCTATGGACAGGGGTGCGTGGAAGCTTGCTATCCATGTGCCAGAGCCATGAGTTGGTTGCGAGATCTTATGGGTTTCACCTCTAGCCTACCCCAACTTGTTTGGGACTAAAGGCTTTGTTGTTGTTGTTATGGTATGAATCGTGAAAAGACCGTGATAGATGAAATTCTTTACAATAGTGATTATGTGCTAAGGCATTTGCTTTGGGATAATCAAATCTTTGATGAGAATCTTAAAAAAGAAGTCCCCATTTTAGATATAATCCAACAAGTTTTCAATAATGTTAATCAACATCACTCTTGGATTGTTGCGGGAAATCAAAGGGGATATGATGAAAACCAATTTAGAAATGCTAAGGTTTCTATGGATAATATGTTTTATGTTGTTTTTACGAAACCTCATGACACGAACACCCCTGAGGAAATTAAGAACAAAGATGACAAAACTTAGATCCTTGCTTTATGCCTAGCTAAGGGTGTAAAACTATAGCACTTGTTGGGAGGCAACCCAATGAATAAAATTTATTTTTGATTTTTGCTTTCTGTTCTTGAGTGTTTGCACAATTATGCTACTGTTATGATTGTGTTTTTTGTGTTTTAATTAGTGTTTGTGCCAAGTAGAACCTTAGGATCTTCTTGGGTGATAGTTGTTTAATCTTGCTGGAAAAAACCAGAAACTTTTGTGTCCAGACATAGAACTTTTTAGAATCACAGAAGAGACGAAAAACTCTGAATTTTTTACCCTCAGATTGATATACAAATTGCTCAGGTCGTCCTATTTTTTCAGGATATTTGGAGTTACAGAAGTATTCGAATAGTTCAGATTGCTACAGACTGTTCTGATTTTGACAGGTTCTGTTTTCCTTGCGTTGTGTGCTTATTTTGATGATTCTATGGTTTTCTTTGATGAGTTTTTGCCATAGAAATGTTGGAATACAGTAGATATAATGCAAGAATAAAATATGAATTGGTTTACTACAGTACTTATAGTAGTGATTTATTTTCTTATACTAACGGATCTCATGAAGGTTTTGTTGAGTTTTGTGTGATTGAAGTTTTCAAGTTTTGGGTTACCTTACGATGGATGAAGGAATGAGGAGTAAGAAGAGCCTAAGCTTGGGGATGCCCCAGAATCCCAAGCTATTATCCAAAGAGAGCAAGCAACTAAGCTTGGGGATGCCCCGAGTGGCATCCCCTCTTTCTAAAGACCAGCGGTATTTTACTCGAAGTTATATTTTTATTCGTCACATACTATGTGTTTTACTTGGAGCGTCTTGTATGATATGAGTCTTTGCTTGTTTTATTGTGTTTTAAGTCTTGATTCCTTGCTGGACACACCTATTTGAGAGAGCCAAAATTATGCCATGAGTTGTTAAAATTGCTCTCTATGCTTCACTTAAATTTTTTATGAGCTATGGATTTACTCTAGTGCTTCACTTATATCTTTTTGAGCATGGTGTACTTTAGTATTTTTGAAGAAATACTCTCTTGCTTCACTTAGATTTATTTGAGAGTTAGTAAAAGTTTCAAGAAATTCTCTCTTGCTTCACTTAAATTAATTTGAGAGAAAGAAATATTATGCTCATGATCTTCACTTATATTTGTTTGAGCTTATCAAAAGCAGCACATTGAAATTAGTCCCAAAGTGATAGATATCCAAGAAGGATATGATAAAAACTTTCATGAAGATCATTGGACAAAATAAACTTGATTCTTAGTAATAGTTTTGAGATATGATGATGTGATATGTGAGTCATCTTGATGAGTAATTATGCTTTAGTAAGAATATTGGTGTTAAGGTTTGTGATTCCCTATGCAAGCACGAAAGTCAATAGTCATGCAATGAAATTATATCCTACTTGTGGTGCATTATTTGGTGTTAATTATGCTTAATGCTCGCTTGTGAGATTATTCGTTTCTTGGTTGGTCGCTTCTCAATCTTTTGCTAGCCTTCATTTTGCACTAAGTATGATCACTACTTGTGCATCCAAAAACCTTTAAACCAGTTTTGCCACATGAGTCCACTATATGTACCTATATGCGGTATTCTTGTGCCATTCTAAGAAAATTTGTATGTGCCATCTCTAATATTCAAAATAAACTTATCTTTTGTGTGTTTGTACCGCTCGCGGAGCGGTGAGGGGTGGCTAATATTTTCCATGCTAGATGTGTTATTCTCACGATGAGTGTTTATTCACTTGTCATTGCACGAGAGTAAGGCAAAGGTATTAGGGATGCCCAGTCCTGAAATGAAAAATGAATTTACTTTATGTTGTCAAATAATAAATTCCTTGGAAAGTGTTGGTATGGAGGGAACCCGTGGATACGGTTAGCCATGGAAAGTGAAAGCATGGTGGAAAAAGGAACAAACTTTATTTTCTGTTTGGGAACCGCCTATGATATATCTAGCATGGAAAGTGTTGGGAACTCAAAGTCATTTTTGTTGGTGGGAAAGACACACCTCCCAAAATGTTTTTATCTCTCAATTTTTGCTTTCAGCTCTGGCACCTCTATAAACCCCTACTTCCCCCCGCGAAGGGCCTTTCTTTTACTTTATGCAATTTTTATTTTTAATTTGAGTCTCCATCTTCTCTTATAAAAGCACCAAATAGGAGGAACTATGATAGTACTTGAGCATTGGGTGTAGCTAATATGCGAGTGTGTTTCATGAATGGATCAATGATTGAGCATGATGGGCTAGGGATAACTTTAGTGTTGATATTTTGAAAGACTTGGTTGCTTGTTGATATGCTTGAGTATTTAAGCTATCATGTCAAAACTAGACTATTGCATTGAACAATATAAAAGTCCAAATGTCAACGCTATAAAGAAAAGAATATGAGATGACATGTTAGGCAGCATTCCACATCAAAAATTCTGTTTTTATCATTTACCTACTCGAGGACGAGCAGGAATTAAGCTTGGGGATGCTGATACGTCTCCAACGTATCTATAATTTTTTTATTGTTCCATGCTGTCATATTATCAATCTTGGATGTTTTATAATCATTTTACATCATTTTGTATCATTTTTCAGTACTAACCTATATTGACATAGTGCCAAGTGCCAGTTGCTGTTTTCTGCATGTTTTTTACATCGCAGGAAATCAATACCAAACGGAGTCCAAACGCATCGAAACTTTTTGGAGATTTTTTTGGACCAGAAGACAACCAATGGGCCGAAGAAGGACCTGGGGGGTGCTCTGATGTCTACTATGCAACCTTCTTCTTGTAGACGTTGTTGGGCCTCCAAGTGCAGAGGTTTGTAGGATAGTAGCAAATTTCCCTCAAGTGGATGACCTAAGGTTTATCAATCTGTGGGAGGCGTAGGATGAAGATGGTCTCTCTCAAGCAACCCCGCAACCAAATAACAAAGAGTCTCTTGTGTCCCCAACACACCCAAGACAATGGTAAATTGTATAGGTGCACTAGTTCGGCGAAGAGATGGTGATACAAGTGCAATATGGATGGTAGATATAGGTTTTTGTAATATGAAAATATAAAAACAGCAAGGTAACTAATGATAAAATTGAGCACAAACGGTATTGCAATGCTAGGAAACAAGGCCTAGGGTTCATACTTTCACTAGTGCAAGTTCTCTCAACAATAATAACATATTTGGATCATATAACTATCCCTCAACATGCAACAAAGAGTCACTCCAAAGTCACTAATAGCGGAGAACAAACGAAGAGATTATGGTAGGGTACGAAACCACCTCAAAGTTGTCCTTTCTGATCGATCTATCATAGAGCTCGTACTAGAATAACACCTTAAGATACAAATCAACCAAAACCCTAATGTCACCTAGATACTCCAATGTCACCTCAAGTATCCGTGGGTATGATTATACGATATGCATCACACAATCTCAGATTCATCTATTCAAACCAACACAAAGTACTTCAAAGAGTGCCCCAAAGTTTCTACCGGAGAGTCAAGACGAAAACGTGTGCCAACCCCTATGCATAAGTTCACGAGGTCACGGAACCCGCAAGTTGATCACCTAAACATACATCAAGTAGATCACGTGATATACCATTGTCACGACAGATAAGCACATGCAAGACATACATCAAGTGTTCCCAAGCTTAATTCCTGCTCGTCCTCGAGTAGGTAAATGATAAAATTTCTTCTTGTAGACGTTGTTGGGCCTCCAAGTGCAGAGGTTTGTAGGACAGTAGCAAATTTCCCTCAAGTAGATGACCTAAGGTTTATCAATCCGTGGGAGGCGTAGGATGAACATGGTCTCTCTCAAGCAACCCTGCAACCAAATAACAAAGAGTCTCTTGTGTCCCCAACACACCCAATACAATGGTAAATTGTATAGGTGCACTAGTTCGGCGAAGAGATGGTGATACAAGTGCAATATGGATGGTAGATATAGGTTTTTGTAATATGAAAATATAAAAACAGCAAGGTAACTAATGATAAAATTGAGCACAAATGGTATTGCAATGCTAGGAAACAAGGCCTAGGGTTCATACTTTCACTAATGCAAGTTCTCTCAACAATAATAACATACTTGGATCATATAACTATCCCTCAACATGCAACAAAGAGTCACTCCAAAATCACTAACAGTGGAGAACAAACGAAGAGATTATGGTAGGGTACGAAACCACCTCAAAGTTATCCTTTCTGATCGATCTATCATAGAGTTCGTACTAGAATAACACCTTAAGATACAAATCAACCAAAACCCTAATGTCACCTAGATACTCCAATGTCACCTCAAGTATCCGTGGGTATGATTATACGATATGCATCACACAATCTCAGATTCATCTATTCAAACCAACACAAAGTACTTCAAAGAGTGCCCCAAAGTTTCTACCGGAGAGTCAAGACAAAAACGTGTGCCAACCCCTATGCATAAGTTCACGAGGTCATGGAACCCGCAAGTTGATCACCAAAACATACATCAAGTAAATCACGTGACATCCCATTGTCACCATAGATAAGCACATGCAAGACATACATCAAATGTTCTCAAATCCTTAAGGACTCAATCCGATAAGATAACTTCAAAGGGAAAACTCAATCCATTACAAGAGAGTAGAGGGGGAGAAACATCATAAGATCCAACTATAATAGCAAAGCTCGTGATACATTAAGATCGTGCCGAATCAAGAACACGAGAGAGAGAGAGATCAAACACATAGCTACTGGTACATACCCTCTACCCCGAGGGTGAACTGCTCCCTCCTCGTCATGGAGAGCGTCGGGATAATGGAGATGGCCACTGGTGAGGGATCCCCCCTCCGGCAGGGTGCCGGAACAGGGTCCCGATTGGTTTTTGGTGGCTACAGAGGCTTGCGGCGGCGGAACTCCCGATCTATTCTGCTCCCCGATGTTTTTAGGGTATATGGACATATATAGGCGAAAGAAGTCGGTCAGAGGAGCCACGAGGGTGGGGGCGCGCCCCCTGCCTCGTGCTCTCCTCGTTGATTCCCTGACGTGTACTCCAAGTCTCCTCGATTGCTTCCGTTCCAAAAATAACTCTCCCGAAGGTTTCATTCCATTTGGACTCCATTTGATATTCCTTTTCTGCGAAACACTTAAACAAGGAAAAAAACAGAAACTGGCACCGGGCTCTGGGTTAATAGGTTAGTCCCAAAAATAATATAGAAGTGTTTAATAAAGCCCATAAACATCCAAAACAGATAATATAATAGCATGGCACAATCCAAAATTATAGCTACGTTGGAGACGTATCATGCTCCGAGGGGAGCACAATCCACCAGGGCGTGCCAGGAGGCCCAGGCACGCCCTGGTGGGTTGTGCCCACCTCGGGTGCCCCCCGGGCCGCCTCTTTACTCTATAAATACTCCAATATTCCAAAAACCCTAGGGGAGTCGACGAAAATCAATTCCAGCCGCTGCAGAGTCCAGAACCACCAGATCCAATCTAGACACCATCATGAAGGGGTTCACCACTTCCATTGGTGCCTCTCCGATGATGCGTGAGTAGTTCTTTGTAGGCCTTCAGGTCTGTAGTTAGTAGCTGGATGGCTTCCTCTCTCTTGTTTGATTCTCAATACAATGGTCTCTTGGAGATCCATATGATGTAACTCTTTTTGCGGTGTGTTTGTTGGGATCGGATGAACTTTGAGTTTATGATCAGATCTATCTTTTTATACCCATGAAAGTTATTTGAGTTTCTTTGATCTCTTATATGCATGATTGCTTATAGCCTCGTATTTCTTCTCCGATATTTGGGTTTTGTTTGGCCAACTTGATCTATTTATCTTGCAATGGGAAGAGGTGCTTTGTAGCGGGTTCGATCTTACGATGCTTGATCCTAGTGACAGAAGGGGAACCGACATGTATGTATCGTTGCTACTAAGGATAAAATGATGGGGTCTATTTCTACATAAATAGATCTTGTCTACATCATATCATCGTTCTTACTGCATTACTCCGTTTCTCCATGAACTTAATACACTAGATGCATGCTGGATAGCGGTCGATGTGTGGAGTGATAGCAGTAGATGCAGGCAGGAGTCGGTCTACTAATCTTGGACGTGATGCCTATATAATGATCATTGCCTGGATATCGTCATGATTATTTGAAGTTCTATCAATATCCCAACAGTAATTTGTTTAACCACCGTTTGCTATTTTTCTCGAGAGAAGCCACTAGCAAAACCTACGGCCCCCGGGTCTCTTTCTCATATTATTTGCGTTTGCGATATATTTTCCTTTGCTTTTATTTTCAGATCTATTAAACCAAAAATACAAAACACCGTGCTGCAATTTATTCTTATTTATTTTATTTGGCGTTCGATCTATCAATCTACTACAATTTATTCACATCTGTTTGCCTATCTTGGGCGCTGCTACCCGAAAGGGATTGACAACCCCTTTTACACGTCGGGTTGCGAGTATTTGTTGTTTGTGTGCAGGTGTTGTTTACGTTGTGTTGCTTGGTTCTCCTACTGGTTCGATAACCTTGGTTTCATCACTAAGGGAAATACCTACCGCTGATGTGCTGCATCATCCCTTCCTCTTTGGGGAAATACCGACGTAGCTTCAAGCAGCATCAGTGGACCAATAGAACCCGGATTGCAATACCTTATGTGCAGTTCTATCTCCAGCGTGGTGCCCTCCGTAGGCCTCAGAGTGGCACTTGCGTAGGATCTGTTCCTATTCATGCTCAGGTAAACAACATCTAATAACACCATCTACTCCTTCTTTATAAAGGTGTGGGTCATCCCAAAAGTAATGTCTTAAATCATAAAAGAACTTTTTCTTTTGCTGGTATGTGAAACTAGGTGGTATAAATTTAGCAACAATATAATTTGCATAGTCAGCATACCATGGAGTACTATGAGAAGCATTTATGACATTTAATTGTCCATCAGGAAAGATATCATCAATAGGTAGTGGGTCATCAAGAACATTTTCTAACCTAGACAAGTTACCTGCAACGGGGTTCTCAGCTCCCTTTCTGTCAATAATATGCAAATCAAATTCTTGTAGCAAGAGAACCCATCTAATAAGTCTAGGTTTAGCATCTTTCTTTTCCATAAGATATTTAATAGCAGCATGATCAGTGTGAATAGTTACTTTAGAATCAACAATATAAGGTCTGAACTTATCACAAGCAAATACAACTGCTAAGAATTCTTTTTCAGTAGTGGCATAATTTCTCTGGGCATTGTCTAGAGTTTTACTAGCATATTGAATAATATTTAGTTTCTTATCGACCCTTTGCCCTAGAACAGCACCTACAGCATAATCGCTAGCATCACACGTAATTTCAAAAGGTAAATTCCAATCAGGTGGCTGAACAATAGGTGCAGAGATTAATGCTTTCTTAAGTATTTCAAATGCTTCTACACAATCATCATCAAAGACAAATGGTATATCTTTTTGTAATAGATTAGGCGGAGGCCGAGAAATTTTTGAGAAGTCCTTAATGAACCTCCTATAAAAACCGGCATGACCAAGGAAACTTCTTATACCTTTGATGTCCTTGGGACATGGCATCTTTTCAATAGCATCAACTTTAGCTTTATCCACTTCAATACCTCTTTCAGAAATTTTATGCCCCAAGACAATGCCTTCATTAACCATAAAGTGGCACTTCTCCCAATCCAAGACAAGATTAGTTTCCTCACATCTCTCCAAAACTCGATCAAGGTTGCTCAAGCAATCATCAAAAGAAGTTCCGTAAACGGAGAAATCATCCATGAAAACCTCAACAATCTTTTCACAAAAGTCAGAGAATATAGCAGTCATACATCTTTCAAAGGTAGCAGGTGCATTACATAAACCAAAAGGCATACGTCTATAAGCAAAGGTACCGAAAGGGTAAGTAAAAATGGTTTTCTCTTGATCATCTTTTGACACAGGTATTTGAGAGAAACCAGAATAACCATCTAGAAAGCAAAAATGTGTATGTTTGGATAGTCTTTCTAGCATTTAGAGGGTAATGATCTTTTCTAGTGGCTTTATTTAATTTGCAAAAATCAATTACCATTCTATATCCTGTAACAATTCTTTGAGCAATCAATTCATTCTTATCATTAGGAACAACTGTAATACCTCCCTTCTTAGGGACACAATGAACATGGCTTACCCATTGACAATCAGCAACAAGATAAATTATACATGCTTCCAGAAGATTTAGTATTTCATTTCTTACCACTTCTTTCATCTTAGGATTTAACCAACGTTTATGATCGACAACTGGTTTAACATCCTTCTCCAATTTAATTTTGTGCTGACATAGAGTGGGACTAATGCCCTTAAGATCCTTGAGAGTATACCCAATAGCGGCACAGTGCTTCTTCAGAGTTTTCAATAATTTCTTTTCTTCATGCTCTGAAAGGTTAGCACTAATAATAACATGATATATCTTCTTTTCATCAAGATAAGCATATTTCAGTGTATCAGGTAATTGTTTAAGCTCAAACACGGGATCACCCTTAGGTGGAGGAGGATCCCCAAGGATTTCAACACGCAAATTGTGTTTCAAAATAGGTCTATGATTAAAGAATACTTCATCTATTTAGCTTCTTTCATTCATAAACATATCATTTTCAAGGTCTAGCAAATATGTTCTAAAGGATCACTAGGAGGCACATCAATAGAAGCAAGACCAATAATTTCATCCTTACTAGCCAATTCATTATCATGGGGTTGTCTAGGAAACTTAGAGAAATTAAAATCATGAGACATATCCCCAAAACCAACAGTAACAATATATTTCTCGCAGTCTATCTTAGCATTAACGGTATTCAAGAAAGGTCTACCAAATATAAAGGTCTACCAACATGTCTAACAATCCCAATTGGTGATATAGTATCTCTATTATGAAGCTTAATAGTAACATCAATATCTTCTATTTCAACAGGTGCGATATCATTCATAATTTCTTTATATAAGGTATAAGGAATTGCACTCACACTAGCACCCACATTACATAAGCCATGATAACAATGATCTCCTAGTTTAACAGAAACAACAGGCGTGCCAACAACAGGTCTATGTTTATCTTTAGTATCAGGTTGAGAAATTCTAGCAGCTTCATCACAGAAATAAATAACATGCCCATCAATATTATAAACCAAGAGATCTTTAAGCATAGCAATACTAGGTTCAACTTTAATTTTCTCAGAGGGTTTGGGTGTTCTAATATTACTTTTGTTGACCACAGTTGAAGCTTTAGCATGATCCTTTATTCTAACAGGGAATGGTGGTTTCTCAATATAAGGAGTAGGAATAATAGGATCAACATTATAAGTAATAGTTTTTTCTTCAACTTTAATAGGTTCTACTACTTTAAATTCAAGGGGAGGACAATATTTAAACCACTTCTCCTTAGGGAGATCAAGATGAGTAGAAAATGATTCACAAAAAGAAGCTACTATCTCAGAGTCAAGTCCATATTTAGTTCTAAAATCACAAAAAGCATCGGTATCCATAAAAGATTTAACGCAATCAAACTTAAGGTTTATACCTGACTCCTTACCATTGTCGAGTTCCCAATCTTCAGAGTTGCGTTTAATTATTTCCAATAAATCTCATTTGAATTCAATATCCTTCTTCATATAGGAACCAGTACAAGAAGTATCGAGCATGGATCGATCATTATGAGAAAGCCAAGCATAAATTTTTTCAATAATAATTTCTCTTGAGAGCTCATGATTGGGGCATGAATATAACATTGACTTAAGCCTCCCCCAAGATTGAGCGATACTTTCTCCTTCACGAGGCCAAAAATTATATATATAATTCCGATCACGATGAACCAGATGCATAGGATAAAACTTCTGATGAAATTCCAATTTCAATCGGTTGTAGTTCCATGATCCAATATCATCCAATAGCCTATACCATGTCAATGCCTTTCCCTTCAAAGATAAAGGGAAGAACTTTTTATTGACAACATCCTCGTGCATACCTGCAAGCTTAAATAATCCACAAACTTCATCCACAAAGATTAGGTGCATATCAGGATGTAATGTTCCATCTCATGCATAAGGATTAGCTAGCAGTTTCTCTATCATACCTGAAGAAATTTCATAATAAATATTTTCAGTGGGTGTAGTAGGTTGAGGAGCAACTCTTTGCTCTTCAGGTTGGGGTGAAGATACCCCGAACAAGCCCCTCAAAGGATTATTTTCCATAGTAACAAGTGACAGCAAATTTCAGCACACTATATAAATGTTTCCTTACCAAAGGCGCTTCACTCCCCGGCAACGGCGCCAGAAAAGAGTCTTGATGACCCACAAGTATAGGGGGTCTATCTTAGTCCTTTCGATAAGTAAGAGTGTCGAATCCAACGAGGAGTAGAAGGAAATGACAAGTGGTTTTCAGCAGGTATTCTCTGCAAGCACTGAAATTATCGATAATAGATAGTTTTGTGATAAGATAATTCGTAACGAGTAACAAGTAAATAAAGTAACTAAGTTGCAGAAAGGTGGCCCAATCCTTTTTGTAGAAAAGGACAAGCTTGGACGAACTCTTATATAAAGCAAAGCGCTCCCGAGGACACATGGGAATTGTTGTCAAGTTAGTTTTCATCATGCTCATATGATTCGCGTTCGTTACTTTGATAATTTGATATGTGGGTGGACCGGTGCTTGGGTGCTGCCCTTCCTTGGACAAGCCCCCTACTTATGATTAACCCCTCTCGCAAGCATCTGCATCTACGAAAGAAGAATTAAGGTAAACCTAACCATAGCATGAAACATATGGATCCAAATCAGCCCCTTACGAAGCAACGCATAAACTAGGGTTTAAGCTTCTGTCACTCTAGCAACCCATCATCTACTTATTACTTCCCAATGCCTTCCCCTAGGCCCAAATAATGGTGAACGGTCATGTAGTCGATGTTCACATAACACCACTAGAGGAGAGACAACATACATCTCATCAAAATATCGAACGAATACCAAATTCACATGATTACTTATAACAAGACTTCTCCATGTCCTCAGGAACAAATGTAACTACTCACAAAGCATATTCATGTTCATAATTAGAGGAGTATTAATTATCATTAAGGATCTAAACATATGATCTTCCACCGAATAAATCGACTAGCATCAACTACAAGGAGTAATCAACACTACTAGCAACCCACAGGTACCAATCTGACGTTTTGAGACCAAGATCGAATACAAGAGATGAACAAGGGTTTGAGAGGAGATGGTGCTGGTGAAGATGTTGATGGATATTGACCCCCTCTCGATGAGAGAATCGTTGGTGATGACGATGGCGATGATTTCCCCCTCCCGGAGGGATGTTTCCCCGGCAGAACAGCTCCGCCGGAGCCCTAGATTGGTTCTGCCCAGGTTCCGCCTCGAGACGGCGGCGCTTCGTCCCGAAAGCTTCCTTCTGATTTCTTCCAGGTGAAAACACACCATATAGCCAAAGATGGGCACCGGAGGCCTGCCAGGGGGCCCACAAGGTCGGGGGCGCGCCCTCCACCCTTGTGGCTGGCTGGTGGCCCCCCACTGGTACTTTCTTCCCCCAATATTTTTTATATATTCCAGAAACATGCTCCATGAATTTTCAGGACTTTTGGAGTTGTGCAGAATAGGTCTCTAATAATTGCTCCTTTTCTAGTCCAGAATTCCTGCTGCCGGCATTCTCCCTCTTCATGTAAACCTTATAAAATAAGAGAGAATAGGCATAAGTATTGTGATAAATGTGTAATAACAGCCCATAGTGCAATAAATATCAATATAAAAGCATGATGCAAAATGGACGTATCAAGGGGGCGGTGCGGTTTTTATATGCGAAAGGAAATAACCGCACGCTGTGAATCCGATCGAACGACCTCTATTCAGAGACTATTGCGATTCAACGGACAAGATTGGATGGTAGTTGATGGATTGTATGTGGCAACCGTCATAAAAGATCGTGGTCCTCACTTGGGCGGGAAACCCCAAACTTTGGATAGCTTTCGCCAAAACAGATAAATGTTTGGACCGAATCTTAATCGTGGTCAAGGACACCAGATAAAGTTTCGTTCCAGATAAAATTGAGCATTTGTAACAGAACAACATAGACTAGAAGAGATAGAACAAAGGGAAAACAGGGCCCTAGGCATTTCACTCAGACAGAGAAACACAAACACCCAAACAAATGGCTATGAAAGAAATGCATTCAGACAGAGAAACACAAACACCCGAAGAAAATTGTGGTGGCATAGCCCACCGTATAAGAACTGTATGACCCCGAGCGTCACACAATTATCATGGCACCCGGTTAGTCTAGTTCTTCATTAATGTATTCACTCTCGGAAAGAAAATTTCACTTTGGTGAAATTTTCAAACTCTTTGAGTGTTATGCACCCATTCCTTCTAATATGTAGAAGTGTTAGCACGGGTGCATAGTCCAGCTTACTGCACGTTTGCGAAGTCCAGGATATTTATCTCACACCATAGCGCATAGAATCTTTTCTCATTGAGAGGCTTGGTGAAAATATCAGCGAGATTGTCTTCAGTCTTGACATGATTGATGATAATATCCTCTCGAGCAACACGATCGCGAATGAAATGGTGTCCGATGGCAATACGCTTGGTACGAGAATGCTGCACTGGATTATGTGCAATTTTGATGGCACTCTCAATGTCACAATATAGAGGGATATGCTTGACCTTGATGCCATAATCCTTCAGAGTCTGCTTCATCCACAATAACTGAGAGCAACAAGCGCCAGCAGCAATATATATGGCCTTAGCCATAGAAAGAGATCCACAATCCTGCTTCCTTAATGACCAACAAACCAATTATCTACCGAGGAAATGGCATGTCCTCGAACTAGACTTCCTGTCAACCAAGTCACCAGCCCAATCTGAGTCTGAATATCCAACGAGATCAAACTGTGCTCCCTTAGGATACCATAAACCTAAGGTGGGGGTGTGAGCCAAATATCTCAGAATGCGTTTGACCGCTTGGTGATGCGATTCTTTGGGTGCAGCTTGATAGCGGGCACACATGCAAACACTCAACGTAATGTCAGGTCTGGATGCACATAGATAAAGAAGAGAACCAATCATAGAAAGACAAGCCTTCTGATCGTAATCCTTACCATACACATCTGCATCCGGCTTACCATTCATGGGCATAGGAGTTTTATAGCCCTTCATTTTGGAACCTTGCATTTTGATCTTCTTCAGGCATATTTCAGATATTTCTTCTGAGATATGAAAATTCCATTTGCCTGTTGACAAATTTGTAATCTGAGAAAGAACTTGAGTTCACCCATCATAGACATTTGGTATTTATCGGACATCATTTTCCCAAACTCTAAGCTGCAAGCATTGTTAGTATAGCCGAAGATAATATGATCCACATAGATTTGACATATGAATAGATCATTATCAACAGCATAAGTGAAAAGTGTGGGATTAGTGGATCCTGGCTTGAACCCTCTGTCGAGCAAAAACTTCTTCAAAGTGCCATAACAAGCTCTGGGTACTTGCTTCAGCTCATATAAAGCTCTCTTCAACCTGAAAACTTTGTTAGGAAACTCAGTATGTTCAAAGCCAGATGACTGTCTAAAATAAAATTCCTCATCGATTTCACCATTGAGGAAAGCACTTTTCACATCCATTTGATAAAGCAGGATATCATTGTAATTTGCATAAGCGAGAAGAATACGAATTGCCTCAAGGCGTGCAACAGGAGCATATGTTTCACCAAAATCAATACCTTCTACCTGTGTGTACCCTTGAGCAACAAGACATGCTTTGTTTCTCACCACAATGCCATTTTCATCTTGCTTATTGCGGAAAATCCATTTTGTGTCGATGATATTGTGCTTCTTAGGATTTGGTTTGTCAACCAGTTCCCATAGATTATTCAGCTCGAATTGGACCAACTCTTGCATGGCATTCATCCAATCTATATCATTCATGGCTTCTTCATACTTGGTAGGTTCTGCCAATTAAACAAAGGAGAAACTGCCACGGTAGTTAGCAACGAGTGCATGAACGAGTTGTGGGTCGATAACCTGGATTCTCAAGTTCATCAAGAATTAATGAAGGATCAACTCGATTATCCACTCAAGGATGAGCATTTTCTTTGTGATGATCATTATCATTTTCATCAGCATCAGCATTTGTATCATTCCCTTCGGGATTGCCATTTTGATCAGCATTTGGATTTTGATTGCCATTTGCATTCAAAGGAGCATTAGCTTCAGCAGTGGCTTGACAAGTTCTGCTTCGAGTCATAGGGGCATCATCATCAGAGGATTCATGTGCATTTCCTTCAATAGGCTTGACGCTCCCAATAGCCATTTGCTGAATAGCATCCGAAATCGGTGGTTCATCTATCACATTTGGCAGGTGCTCCTTTTGGGAGTCGTTAGATTCATCGAATTGCACATTTACCGTTTCCATAGCTTTTCCATGGTGAGAGTTATAGACACGATAAGTATGCGAGTTCGAGCCATACCCAAGAAGAAAACCTTCATGTGCCTTAGGTGCAAAATTGAAAGAATGATTCATATCAAGAATGTAGCAAGATGCACCAAATACACGTAAATAAGAAACATTTGGTTTCTTGCCAGTGATAAGCTCATATGAAGTTTTCTTAAGGAACTTGTGAAGATAAACACGATTGATAACATGACAAGCAGTGTTGATAGCTGCTACCTCTTGAGCTTGCGTTGGTTTTTCCCTTGAAGAGGAAAGGGTGATGCAGCAAAGTAGCGTAAGTATATCCCTCAGATCTGAGAACCAAGGTATAATTCCAGTAGGAGACAATGCAACAAGCCACCAAATACCTGCACAAACAAACACCAACTTGCAACCAACGCGACAAAGGGGTTGTCAATCCCTTCACGGTTATTCGCAAAGTGAGATCTGATAGAGATGGATAAACGGTAAAGTAATATTTTTGGTATTTTTGGTTTATGGAATGGAAAGTAAGATTGCAAAAGAAAGTAAATAGGAAACTAGAATTGTAGATCGGAAACTTATATGATGGAAATTAGACCCGGGGGCCATAGATTTCACTAGAAGCTTCTCTCGAGATAGAATTTATTATGGTGGGTGAACAAATTACTGCCGAGCAATTGATAGAAAAGCGCAAAGTTATGACGATATCTAAGGCAATGATCATGAATATAGGCATCACGTCCGTGTCAAGTAGACCGAAATGATTCTGCATCTACTACTATTACTCCACACATCGACCGCTATCCAGCATGCATCTAGAGTATTAAGTTCATAAAGAACGGAGTAACGCATTAAGGAAGATGACATGATGTAGAGGAATTAACTCAAGCAATATGATGAATACCCCATCTTTTTATCCTCGATGGCAACAATACAATACGTGCCTTGCTGCCCCTGCTGTCACTGGGAAAGGACACCGCAAGATTGAACCCAAAGCTAAGCACTTCTCCCATTGCAAGAAAAACCAATCTAGTTGGCCAAACCAAATCGATAGTTCGAAGAGACTTGCAAAGATATCAAATCATGCATATAAGAATTCATAGGAGATTCAAATAATATTCATAGATAAGCTAATCATAAATCCACAATTCATTGGATCTCGGCAAACACACCGCAAAAGAGTATTACATCGAATAGACCTCCAAGAACATCGAGGAGAACTTTGTATTGAGAATCAAAGAGAGAGAAGAAGCCATCTAGCTACTAGCAATGGACCCGTAGGTCTGAATTAAACTACTCACGCTTCATCAGAGAGGCAATGGTGTTGATGTAGAAGCCCTCTGTGATCGAATCCCCCTCCGGCAGGATGCCAGAAAAGGCCCCAAGTGGGATCCCACGGGTACAGAAGGCTGCAGCAGTGGAAAAGTGGTTTCGTGGCTCCCCTGGATGTTTGTAGGGTACAAGAGTATATATAGGAGGAAGAACTAGGTCAGGCGGTCTACAAGGGGCCCACAAGGTCGGGGGCGCGCCCCACCCTTCTGGCCGCGCCCTCCACCCTTGTGGCCGCCTCGTGGCTCTTCTGACTTGCACTCCAAGTCTCCTGGGTATCTTCTGGTCCAAGAAAAATCATCGCGAAAGTTTTATTCCGTTTGGACTCCGTTTGGTATTCCTTTTCTGCGAAACTCTAAAATAAGGAAAAATATATAAACTAGCACTGGGCTCTAGGTCAATAGGTTAGTCCCAAAAATCATATAAAATAGCAAATTAATGCATATAAAACATCCAAAACAGATAATATAATAGCATGGAACAATCAAAAATTATAGATACGTTGGAGACGTATGAAGCATCCCCAAGCTTAATTCCTTCTCGTCCTCGAGTAGGTAAATAATAAAAACAGAATTTTTGATGTGGAATGCTAGCTAACATATTTATCCATGTAATTCTCTTTATTGTTGCATGAATGTTCATATCCGTAAGATTCAAAAAAAAATAATATTGACATAAAAACAATAATACTTCGAGCATACTAACAAACTAATTATGTCTTCCTCAAAATAACATGGCCAAAGAAGGCTTATCCCTACAAAATCATATAGTCTGGCTATGCTCCATCTTCGTCACACAAAATATTTAAATCATGCACAACCCCGTTGACAAGACAAGCAATTGTTTCATACTTTTGATGCTCTCAAACCTTTTCAATTTTCACGCAATACATGAGCGTGAGCCATGGACATAGTACTATAGGTGGAATAGACGGTGGTTGTGGAGAAGACAAAAAGAAGGAGATAGTATCACATCAACTAGGCGTATCAATGGGCTATGGAGATGCCCATTAATAGATATCAATGTGAGTGAGTAGGGATTGCCATGCAACAGATGCACTAGAGCTATAAGTTTATGAAAGCTCAAAAAGAAACTAAGTGGGTGTGCATCCAACTCACTTGCTCACGAAGACCTAGGGCTATTTGAGGAAGCCCGTCATTGGAATATACAAGCCAAGTTCTATAATGAACAATTCCCACTAGTATATGAAAGTGATATCATAGGAGACTCTCTATCATGAAGATCATGGTGCTAGTTTGAAGCACAAGTGTGGCAAAAAGGATAGTAAGATTGTCCCTGCTCTCTTTTTCTCACATTTTTTGGGCCTTCTCTCATTTTTGTGGCCTCTTTTTTTTGTCTGGAGTCTCATCCCGACTTGTGGGGGAATCATAGTCTCCATCATCCTTTCCTCACATGGGACAATCCTCTAATAATGAAGATCATCACACTTTCATTTACTTACAACTCAAGAATTACAACTCGATACTTATAAAAAAATATGACTCTATGTGAATGCCCCCGGCGGTGTACCGGGATGTGCAATGAATCAAGAGCGACATGTATAAAAAATGATGAACGGTGGCTTTGCCACAAATACGGTGTCAACTACATGATCATGCAAAGCAATATGACAATGATGGAGCGTGTCATAATAGACGGAATGGTGGAAAGTTGCATGGCAATATATCTCAGAATGGCTATGGAAATGGCATAATAGGTAGGTATGGTGGCTGTTTTGAGGAAGAATATGTGGTGAGTTTATGGTACCGGCGAAAGTTGCACGGTACTAGAGAGGCTAGCAATGGCGGAAAGGTGAGAGTGCGTATAATCTGTGGACTCAACATTAGTTATAAAGAACTCACATACTTATTGCTAAAATCTATTAGTCATTGAAACAAAGTACTACACGCATTCTCCTAGGGGGATAGATTGGTAGGAAAAGACCATCGCTCGTCCCCGAGCGCCACTCATAAGGAAGACAATCAAAAAATAAATCATGCTCCGACTTCATCACATAACGGTTCACCATACGTGCATGCTACGGGACTCACAAACTTTAATACAAGTATTTCTCAAATTCACAACTACTTACTAGCATGAATCTAATATCACCATCTTCATATCTCAAAACAATCATAGGGAATCAAACTTCTCGTAGTATTCAATGCACTTTATATGAAAGTTTTTATTATATCTCTCTTGGATGCCTATCATATTAGGACTAATTTTATAACAAAAGCAAATTACCATGCTGTTTAGAGACTCTCAAAATAGCATAAGTGAAGTACGAGAGTACATCAATTTCTATAAAATAAAAACACCACCGTGCTCTAAAAAGATATAAGTGAAGCACTAGAGCAAATTTTGCCTAGCTCAAAAGATATAAGTGAAGCACATAGAGCATTCTAATAAATCACGATTCATGCGTGTCTCTCTCAAAAGGTGTGTACAGAAAAGATGATTGTGGCAAACTAAAAAGCAAAGACTCAAATCATACAAGACGCTCCAAGCAAAACACATATCATGTGGTGAATAAAAATATAGCCTCAAGTAAAGTTACCGATAGACGAAGACGACAGAGGGGATGCCTTCCCGGGGCATCCCCAAGCTTAGGATTTTTGACATCCTTGAATATTACCTTGGGGTGCCTTGGGCATCCCCAAGCTTAGGCTCTTGCCACTTCTTATTCCATAGTCCATCAAATCCTTACCCAAAACTTGAAAACTTCACAACACAAAACTCCAATAGAAAATCTCATAAGCTCCGTTAGTATAAGAAAATAAATCACCACTTTTGGTACTGTTGTGAACTCATTCTTTATTTATATTGGTGTAATATCTAATGCATTCCAACTTTTCCATGGTTCACACCCCCCGATACTAGCCATAGATGCATCAAAATAAGCAATCAACACGCGAAAAACAGAATGTGTCAAAAACAGAACAATCTGTAGCAATCTGAATATTTTGAATACTTCTGTAACACCAAAAATCCTGAGAAAATAGGAAATCCTAGATAATTTTTTATTAATCTTCTGCAAAAATAATAAGTATTTTATCACGCTCTTGCTAAAAATAAGAATTATTTCTGTGAGCGCAAAAGTTTCTGTTTTTCAGCAAGATCAAAATAACTATCACCGTAGGTTATCCCATAGGTCTTACTTGGCACAAACACTAATTAAAACACCAAACCACATCTAACCAGAGGCTAGATGATTTATTCAAAGCAAAACATGACCTAAACAAATCAAGAACAAAAATAAAATTGGGTTGTCTCCCAACAAGCGCTATTGTTTAACGCCCCTAGCTAGGCATAAAAACACGAATAGATCTAGGTATTATCATCTTTGGCATGCAATCCATAAGTGGCTCTCATAATAGATTCATGAGGCAATTTAATTTTCTTTCTTGTAAAGTGTTCCATGCCTTTCCTTAACGGAAATTGAAACCTAATGTTTCCTTCTTTCATATCAATAATTGCACCAATCGTTCTAAGGAAAGGTCTACCAAGAATAATAGGACATGTAGGATTGCAATCTATATCAAGAGCAATGAAATCTACGGTCACATAATTCCTATTTTCAACAATTAGAACATCATTAATTCTTCCCATAGGTTTCTTAATAGTGGAATCCGCAAGATGCAAATTTAAGGAGCAATCATCAAATTCACGGAAACCTAACACATCACATAAAGTTTTCGGGATCGTGGAAATACTAGCACCCAAATCACACAAAGCATAGCATTAATAAGCTTTAATCTTAATATTAATAGTAGGCCACTCATCATAAAGTTTTGTAGGAATAGAAACTTCCAAATTAAGCTTTTCTTCATAAGATTGCATCATAGCATCAACGATATGTTTAGTAAAATCTTTGTTTTGATTATAAGCATGAGAAGAATTCAACATGGATTGCAACAAGGAAATACAATATATTAAAGAGCAATTATCATAATTAAAGTCCTTGAAATCCAAAATAGTGGGTTCATTGCTATATAAAGTTTTCACCTCTTCAATCCCACTTTTATCAATTTTTGCAACAAGATCTAAAAACTCTGAATCATTGGGATGCCTTCTAACTAAAGTTGACTCATCTACAGTCCCATATTTATCAATATTTTCATTGTAAAACAAAGATTCAATAGGAGTCACATCAATCACTTGTAGATCTTCATCATTATTTTCACGGAAACTAGAAGAACACGCTTTTATAAACCAATCTTTCTTAGCACGCATCTTAGCGTTTCTTTCTTTGCATTCATCAATGGAAATTCTCATGGCTTTGAGAGAGTCATTGATATCATGCTTATGTGGAATAGATCTAAGTTTCAAAGAATCAACATCAAGAGAAATTATATCCACGTTCCTAGCCAAATCATCAATCTTAAGCAATTTTTCTTCAATCAAAGCATTGAAATTCTTTTGCAAACTAATAAATTCCTTAACACTATTCTCAAATTCAGAGGGAATCTTATTATAATTTCCATCAGAATTGTTGTAGGAATTACCATAATTATTAGAGGAATTACTAGCAAATGGCCTAGGATTAAAATTACCTCTATACGCGTTATTACCAAAATTGTTCCTACCAACAAAATTCACATCCATAGATTCATTATTGTTTTCAATCGAAGTAGACAAAGGAATATCATTAGGATCAATAGGAGCACTCTTACTAGCAAACTATTTCATAAGCTCATCCATCTTTCCAGTCAAAACATTTATTTCTTCAATTGCATGCACCTTTTTACTAGTGGAAGATGTTTCGGTATGCCATTGAGAATAATTAACCATAATATTATCTAGGAGTTTAGTAGCTTCTCCTAAAGTAATTTCCATAAAAGTGTCTCCCGCGGCCGAATCTAAAAGATTTCTAGAAGCAAAATTCAATCCGGCATAATTTTTTTATATAATCATCCATAAATTGAAACCATGAGTAGGGCAATTTCTAGTCATCAATTTCATCCTCTCCCAAGATTGTGCAACATGTTCATGATCAAGTTGCTTAAAATTCATAATATCGTTCCTAAGGGAGATGATCTTAGCGGGAGGAAAATACTTGGAAATAAAAGCATCTTTACACTTATTCCATGAATCAATACTATTTTTAGACAAAGATGAAAACCAAGTTTTAGCGCAATCCCTAAGCGAGAACCAAAATAGATTCAACTTAACAATATCATTATCCACATCTTTTTTCTTTTGCATATCGCACAAATCAACAAAATTATTAAGATGGGATGCGACATCTTCATTGGGAAGGCCGGAAATTTTGATCTTTCATAACAAGATTCAACAAAGCAGTATTAATTTCACAAGATTCCGCATTAGCATCGGGAGCAATCGGAGTACTAATAAAATCATTGTTGTTGGTATTGGAGTCACACAACTTTGTATTATCTTGAGCCACCGTGACAAAGCAAGCAATCCAACACACGAGCACACAAAAAGCAAACGAAGAAGACGAACGAAAGAGGGGCGAAGAAAAGGCGAATCATTTCGAAAATCGTTTTAGAAGTGTGGGAGAGGAAAACGAGAGGCAAATGGCAAATAATGTAATGTGAGAGGTGAGAGGTCATTATGGGTACTTGGTATGTCTTGGCTTGGCGTAGATCTCCCCGGCAACGGCGCCAGAAATCCTTCTTGCTACCTCTTGAGCTTGCGTTGGTTTTTCCCTTGAAGAGGAAAGGGTGATGACGCAAAGTAGCGTAAGTATTTCCCTCAGTACCAAGGTATCAATGCAGTAGGAGACAACGCAACAAGCCACCGAATACCTACACAAACAAACACCAACTTGCAACCAACGCAACAAAGGGGTTGTCAATCCCTTCACGGTTATTCGCAAAGTGAGATCTGATAGAGATGGATAAACGGTAAAGTAATATTTTTGGTATTTTTGGTTTATGGAACGGAAAGTAAAGATTGCAAAAGAAAGTAAATAGGAAACTAGAATTGTAGATCAGAAACTTATATGATGGAAAATAGACCCGGGGGGCATAGGTTTCACTAGAGGCTTCTCTCGAGATAGAATTTATTACGGCAGGTGAACAAATTACTGCCGAGCAATTGATAGAAAAGCGGAAAGTTATGATGATGTCTAAGGCAATGATCATGAATATAGGCATCACATCCGTGTCAAGTAGACCAAAATGATTCTGCATCTACTACTATTACTCCACACATTGACCGCTATCCAGCATGCATCTAGAGTATTAAGTTCATAAATAACGGAGTAACGCATTAAGCAAGATGACATGATGTAGTGGAATTAACTCAAGCAATATGATGAAAACCCCATCTTTTTATCCTCGATGGCAACAATACAATATGTGCCTTGCTGCCCCTGCTGTCACTTGGAAAGGACACCACAAGATTGAACCCAAAGCTTAGCACTTCTCCCATTGCAAGAAAAACCAATCTAGTTGGCCAAACCAAATCGATAGTTCGAAGAGACTTGCAAAGATATCAAATCATGCATATAAGAATACAGAGGAGATTCAAATAATATTCATAGATAAGCTGATCATAAATCAACAATTCATCGGATCTCGGCAAACACACTGCAAAAGAGTATTAGATCGAATAGATCTCCAAGGACAACGAGGAGAACTTTGTATTGAGAATCAAAGAGAGAGACGAAGCCATCTAGCTACTAGCTATGGACCCGTAGATCTGAAGTAAACTACTCACGCTTCATCGAAGAGGCAATGGTGTTGATGTAGAAGCCCTCCGGGATCGAATCCCCCTCCGCAGGATGCCGAAAAAGGCCCCAAGATGGGATCTCACGGGTACAGAAGGTTGCGGCGGTGGAATAGTGGTTTCGTGGCTCCCTTGGATGTTTTTAGGGTACAAGAGTATATATAGGAGGAAGAACTAGGTCAGGGGGTCTATGAGGGGCCCACAAGGTCGGGGGTCGCGCTGTCGTGGGAGAAAGTGTGACAGTAAGAATAGGGGGTACGTAGGAGGACGCAAGGCCCTAGCTACGGCGAGGTTGTGCACGCAAGCACTACAAGAAAAATACACTTCCGTGATGATACGTGTTTGACACAGTAGGTCACGTTTTCTATCATGCATGTACATCCATGACGATTTTATGACAGAATCAAGATAGTCATACATGTGCTGTCGTAGAAGTGTTCGATGACATTACCAAAATTATCATCACGGAAGTGTCCACTTTCATGACGATAAATCGCGCGTCATGGAAGTGCTTTCGTCAAGGGTGACCGACACCTGGCATCCACCGTAACGGGTCGCCATTAAGCTATCGGGTCCGGTTTTGGATCCGATAACCCGTTAACAGCCCGGACCAATGAGGATTTTCCACGTGTAAAATTGTCATTGGCCGGAGGAAACACATGTTGGCTCACTGTTGGGACAGATGTCATCCTTTCATTGGACAGGAGGCGCCTATGATAGGTCGACATGTGGCACGGCCTAACAGAGGCCCATTTCGGTGAAAATGCCGGCCCGTTTGACTTGGTCAAAAGGTAATGGGCCGGCCCACGGAAAGCCTGTTCCTATATAGCCCATTTACGGCCCGCTAACTCACGGCCCGTTACGGCCTATCGGAAAGCCATGTAGCTTCATCTGGGCCGTCCAATATGATTCCAGCGCATTGTAACTTCCGGCCCATGTATGGCCCATGATGTCTTTCGGCCCATACGAGGCCATTTGTAACTCTTGGCCCATTAACGGCCCGTAGTGAATCTGGCCCGCAATGAACAGTGTATCGCTTCAAACCCACTAACGGCCCATTATTCCATTGGGCCGTTTCCAACCCGTGTTATCTTTCAGCCTTCTCAGGGCCCATTTATTCTGGGGCTTATTTCCAGCATTCGGTTACTTACGGCCCGTTACTTGCCTTTTCTGCTTGTGGGCCAAATTCAGCCCGTGGTTACAATCGTCCCGTTTGCGGCCCGTTAATCCGTTGGGCCGTTTTCATAGCGTCATCAAGTACGGCCGATTAACGACGGCCCGTTATTGTCGGCCCATGAACGGACGATTCCAAATCTAGCCCGTTTACAGCCCATAATGTGGTCTGTTATTGGCCCATGTTTGTCCGATCGATCATACGGCCCGTAGAAGGCCCATTGTTTCTACGGCCCGTACAAGGCCCATTGTTTCTACGTCCTGTAGGAGGCCCATGGTAACTACAGTAAATATATAGGCCATGGTTATTGTGGCCTAGTTTTAAAAAATAGGTTATTGCGGCCAAACCGCGAAAAAAGAACTGCATTGACTAAAAGCAAACAAATAAACAAGACAACAAGGAAATAAATAAGCAAGCAACTTACACTAGGCTATCACAGCTATTACATGTATTACATCCACTGGGCATCAAAGTTCGCCACCAGTGCAAATATAGGGAACAAAGCAACATATCATATACACTGGTTGTCAAAGTTGGCGACCAATGCAAATAAACGCCGCAGCAAAACAAGTGCAGAACTGAAACCACTTCAGAAGATCTCAAGAAACAATATCCTGGGTACCCATAATGCTGGCAAGATGCTTAGCAAGCTTATTAACTTTCTCTTGTTTGGCGCTTAAATCCTCCAGTGCTTGTTGTTGCACCAGAAAGTATGCATCTGAATTCTGTAGGGACTTCCTCAGTCCTTCAGCTTCCTGTCGCCGCACATCTGATCGATGTCTTTCAACTTGAAGTTGAGACTCAAGAAGACAAACTGATTCAGGCAGCGAGTTCAAAGAAATTGTGCCGGCAGTAGTGGCCAGTAACTCGAACACTACATCAAGACAGGACTTTTGGGTTCTCTCACTATCGCCAAGATAGTTTTTATCAGCTTCCTTGGAGACCAACAGGGATGTATCACTATCTTGAACCTTATCTGCATTACTTCCTTTACCATTGCATAACGGGGTACTGTTCTCCAATATTTTGTCCACAATCTGAAAGAGAAACAAGCAGACACATCACAGGTTTACCATGTTGTATATGAAACTCATTTTGGTAAATCAGTTCAGTAGTAAAGTGGACAGGATAACAACATGAAACAAACATATATCTATGTACCATGGTCACTTTATGGTCTATATCATTCTAGTTTTTGTTGCCAAATCAAGATAGAGAACAGTTCAAATAATATTTGTTCAAGACAAAGCAGAATAGACAGAATATAAGTGTGGGAAACTATAGAGCAATAACAACACTTGTAATGTGCATGACTTGAGAACATAACTGAAATCAACATAGAGCAAGTTACAACAGCAAA
Source organism: Aegilops tauschii subsp. strangulata (assembly GCF_002575655.3). NCBI lineage: Eukaryota > Viridiplantae > Streptophyta > Magnoliopsida > Poales > Poaceae > Aegilops > Aegilops tauschii. Next base: position 83,860,418 of record NC_053038.3, on the reverse strand, counting down.
CCAGTTAAAGAAACAGGTTTAAAACATACCTGTTGCGCCATTGGAGTTTCAATTCCATCCTTCAAATTTGAAAATAGTTGGTATGAGTAAATACAGTGATGCAAGAGCAAAGGAGTATGAACCATAGCTTCAGAACCTGACCTGAGAACAATTCTCCTTCTCCTTTAAGCATTGAGTTGGGATTCGGAGTGGTGGTCCTCGTGCTTTGGGCACTGCAGTTCCCTTACTAACTGCTCGTGTTTGGGTGCTTTGTGGTAGAGACGGTGTTGTGTCAACTGGAACTGGGTTACTATCTGCTGGGGTTGGGGTTAGAAGGGGTGTAGCTGGTTCTCTGTCCAACTGGGTAGGGGTAAAATCTGCGAGAGTCTGGGTTATGTGTGGTGGGGCTGGTTCTTGGGCAAGTACAACCGTGGTTCTATCTGCATCAACTGGTAGCACTATCTTTTCCGAAGACCGTGTTGTTACTCCCTTAGATACTGCCATCACCCTCTCCAATTCAAATGGCTGATAAACAAGAAAAGTAACTGAATGTACAGACATTGTAAGATAGACAGGTGCAATGGATAGTGGGGAATAAAAGAGGGCATGAAATAATTCACATTTATGTTGTCTAACCAAACATGATAGCATGACACAATTTCACATATATGATGGCTAACTAAACAAGATAGCATGACACAATTTCACATTATGATGGCTAACTAAAAAAGATGGAAAGACATAGTTCAAAATATGATGACTATGTAAACAGGATGACATGATATAACTATATAATGTGTTTATTAAATAGGTGGGCATGCCATAATTCACATACATGCCGCCTATGGAGACATGAGAGCATGATATAATTCACGGGTAGAATGACATAATTCAAAATATGATGACTGTAAACACTAAACATGATGAGATGATATAACTATATGATGTCTTTATTAAATGGGTTGCCATGCCATAATTCAGATAGATGCTATGTATGTAAACATGATGGCATGATATAATTAAAATATATGATTTATATAGTAAGCAAGTAAGCAGATGGCAATCCATATACGATGTAAAAAATAAGCAATGCAAGACAACATGCATGACATGGGTAATATAACCCTGCCAAGTTTGAGCATAGACCTCAGGGGGGAAATAGGACTCGTCATCAGTCTCTGAATCCTCCTATGAGGAGCTCTCTGTAACCAGCAAGATGCCTGCTTTAGCAGGTTGCATTGTCTGCTCTGAATACCTTGTTTCCACTCCAGATACTTCCATCACTACTTCAAATGGTTGATGCATAGGAAGAGTAGTTGAATATACAAACGTTGTCGACAAATGGAACACGTAATACAAAAAAAGATAGCATGATATAATTCACATACATGATGATTGGCTAAACAGCATGGCATTGCATAATTCACATATATAATGCCTTTGCAACAAGATAGCATTGCATAATTCACACATATAATGTCTTGCAACAAGATGGCAATGCATAATTCACATATATGGTAATTAGACACTAAACAGGTGGCATTCACACAAAGCATGTCTAAACTAATCAAATGACATAGCAATGCAAGACACCATACGCACGATATGAGCAATATAACCCTGCCAAATTAGAGCATACACCTCGGGTGGGAATAGGACTGGTCATGTGTCTCTGAATCCTCCTCTGAGGAGCTATCCGTAACCAGCAAGATATGCGCTTCGTCGGATAGCATAGTCTACTCTGAAGACCTTGTTTTCACTCTAGAATTTTCCATCACCGTGTCAAATGGCTGATGCACATGAAGATTAGTTGAATGTACCAACATTGTTGACAAATGTAATATGTAACGAAAAAAAGGATGGCATGACATAATTCACATATAAGATGAGTGGATAAGTAGGATGGCATTGCAAAATTCACATATATGATGCCTGGCTAAACAAGATGGCGTTGCATAATTCACATAAACGATGAATAAACTAAACAGATGGCATTCACACAAAGCATGTCTAAACTAAGCAGATGACATATTTGATGTATAAAGTAAGCAATGCAAGGCATGATATGCATGATATAACCAACATCAGCATGCCAAGTTAGAGCGAAGACCTCAGGGGGTAAATATGAGTGGTTTTCTCCTTCTGAATCCCCCTCAGAACAGATATCTTCCTCTCGATTACAATCCGAAATGGGTGGAGGGAGGCTGCCTTTGCGCCTACCATGGAGCGACGTCTGCATGAAATTTTATTGCCATGCAAGGCTCATTTCTTTTGCTCTACATGTTCAGTTTCATTGTGTACAATAACTGACATGCATAGGAATAAAACATAGTGAGATTATGTAAGGAGTGCATGCAGAAATCCAGAGTGATGGTAGCAACCTGTGGATAGACCCAAAACCAATGATAGCAGGCAGATAATGGCTTCAGTTAAAAAATACAGATAATGGCTTCTTTACTATTTGTTTCCCACCCAACATGAAACTCATAGTAGACACCAGAGATTAACTAGATAGTAGATAGATACTATTGAGTGCGGCCCCGATATATACCCCACAACCATTTCAAAACTCAAGTTTGACCATTAGTTTGGAGCTGACTCAGAGTCTAATCGGTGAACAGGACGGTAAAGTAGCATGTAATATTAAGCGATGCATAACGTAAGCAGACACGAAAGAGTGCGACCTCTCTTGCGGACCCGTGTAGTCCTCGAGGTCATCTGCTCGGTTGATGATGGTAATGCAGTTGTCATGGCTACCAGTGGTGGGGAAGAAGATCTGAGGTGGCGAAAGACAGTCTGGAGGCTGGATCCCTGCTGTGCTGGACCCTTCTGTCGTTGGAGCAGCTAAGCTGGGGTGGACGACGACGCAGCAGGAGTGGGACAAACCACACAAGGTTTTCTTTGACAACTATCTGTAAGAGAACTAATTCTGTAAGGGCTCGTTTGAATTGGAGGATTCCAACAACGCAGGGATAGGAAATACACAGTAATAGGATAGGAATGCACATGCAAAACAGAGAATTTAAAACCACAGGATTTCTGCCAATCTGGGTGTTTGGTTCACTAGAATTGGAAGATCACATGATGCAAAGAAGCATGGTGAGATTAAGTCAAACCACAAGAAAATGTACGGTTATAATGCTATTATGCTCCTATCTCTTAGTCTTGTGCTTCATGAATAGGAATTTGAAAAGGAGGACAAGTGGATATTAAAATTCCTACGGTTTTTCTTTCAAGGAGACACTAAAGGAACAAATCCTACAGTTTTCCTTTGCTCCGTTCCTTTGAACCAAATGCATGAATAGTAGTACCATAGGAAACTTTCCAATTCCTATGTTTTTCCTTCACTTTTCCTTTCAAGCACTGGCGATTCTAGCAGGCAGGCTTGAGCAAGGAAAAACCTACACTCAAAAAATGTTTTTGTGCTAATTTTACTACTTTGGACCCAGGCCACTGCCCTACTAGCTCAACTCCCAGGCCCATCGACAAATGCACAACTCAAACGCGCAGAGATAAATAATGATGGCGTTCAAGAGAGTCCATCATGGATAGCTAAGTTTCCTGGTACCTCACTGCTTGTCATATAGTAGGAGAAACTAATCGTATTTCACGTTACTGCTTGTGCTCAGTGGACAATATATATAACATGTAGAGTAAAAAAGAGATGCAACAAGTGTACAAGCTCTTTAGTGAAGCCATGTCGATCTCAGCGTGATTGGGTTGGTCGGTGAGGATGATCCGGCTAACTTGGCTGTCGGAGGAGGGGAATAAGATCTTAGGCATCTTGAGAGGGAGCCCGGGGTACTGCTCCGCTGTGATGGAGGGTTTCGACGTTGGAGCAGCTCCGGTGAGTTGTACGGCGCCGAGGCTGAAGCAGGACAGGAGAGACAACATTAACCTGAGTGAAATTCTAATAGCATCTCCAATAGATGATGTAAAATACATAACCACAAAGTGCTAGATGTAAAATACATCTGCCGCTCATCTCTGAACTTAACTGTCAAAACTGAATTTAACTGTCGAAAGTGAACTTAACTGTCGAAACTGAATTTTGCTGTCGAAACTGAATTTTACTGTCGAAATTGAATGCACTAGTAGCAGAAAAGCAGTAGCAGCGTGTGCGAGAGCCGGGGCAGCTGGTCGTGTAGCAGCATTAGGTGAGGACTATATTTTTCATCTCTGGTCAATCGATTTTCCAGCCGTTGGATACGAAATCAAGGGCCTGCAGTTCATCTTCAACCTCCACCCCCCTGAGCCGACAGGGTATTTGTTCGACCAGTTCGTCCTTCTGCACAAGGACTACGACTGGTTGGAGGGGCTGTGACTTAACACGTAAGATAAACTCCCTTCACCCTATTCTCCTCGACAATCGATTAGTCAACCGATGCCAATTACTCGTGGTAGATACTTGAAGGCGATCTCTTGGTCTCTGAAGAAATTGACACCTAACCATCTAGGGAGTTTGCAGCTCCGAAGAGTAATAGGCGGAGCATACTAGACTTAGATTTGAGTGATGTTGAACCACTATCTAATTCTTCGGCTCTAGTGGTTTTCTCTCAGTGGATTTTAAACTCAAATCTCTCAGACAGTGAGTTGCTCAACAATCTTCTCAGAATCAAATGGAGCAGCCGCCGGATAAAGCTGGCGGGGGGTGGCTATTTATAGCCCAGCCTTCCCAGATGGGAAATGACCATTTTGGACACACGGTCCAGCCAGAGCAACGGTAACATTACTTGAGGAACAAGTAATGCTAACTCCTTGATCTAAGACGAATCTCTCGTAAGGAAGAGAATCACAGTCTCTTCCTGGCAAGTATTTGCTCGGAACACAAAGAGATTTCTCTCACAACTTCCATAGGATTTGGGTTTAGCATCAGAGAATCAAAGTTTCAAACGCTACACCCCTCTTAATAGTATGGTGGTCCTATGACTCAACAAAGAGAAGAAAAACAAAACAAATGCCACATCTTCATTTCGTCTTCATTCTCCTCGGACGTAGTCAACTTACTCGGACAGACACCGAACCAATTACTTGTTCTTCAGCAATTTTTAGGGGTCACTCTTGTTAACATCATCTTCGGTGATAACCTTCGCTTGAACGCAGGGAGGTTATCTTTGTCGTTTGCACCAAACTCCTCGATATTTGAGGGACCTGTTACTCTGCGTGCGCTAGCAAACACATAAGTCCCATACTGTTTATGTCAACAAACTCCAAAACATAAGGGGCCTATCAATGCACCAATAGGACGGCATAAAGAGTATTGTCCACATCCCGTCCAGGTCAGTACGGAAGAAATGTCGTATTTTCGGCACGTCCTCGAGCGTGTAGGCCCACATTGGGCGGATGCGGCGATGGAGCATGACGTCGACCACGTCCAACAGCTTGATCTTCTTCTTGTCCATCAAAGACTTGATCCTCTTTTGCAGAGCAGACACCTCTTTGAGGTTGCCCCGATCCAGGTCCTTCCTCATCCAAGAGATGAGCCTCCTTGGAGGGGCCACCAAGAATGCTGGGACTTTGGCCTGGCCGCCAGCGAGCGGCTTGGTGATATAGAACCACTCCCGCTGCCACCCCTTGATCGTCTCCGCGAAGGTGATGCCCTCGAACCAAGCAACCTTCTGGATCTTGCTAATCATCGCCCCTCCACATTCTGCTAGATCGTCGCCGCTGCTCTTCAGTTTGATGCCGAACGTCTTCAGCCATAGGCCAAAGTGCGGCTCTACATAGAGGAAGGCCTCGCTGACAGTGATGAACGCTACAAGGTGAAGAATTGAATTTGGGGCAAGATGGTAGAAATCGAGCATGTAGTGGAAGAGTACCCCACGCACGAAGGGGTGCAGGGGGAACTCAAGACCTCAGACGAGGTGGGGGAGAAAGATGACCCTCTCCTTGGATTGGGAGTGGGGATCTGTTGATTGGGGTCCAGTGGCCGGCATGCCGCTTCTGCAGGGATGTCGTGCGGCTCGGAGCTCCTGGATGATGCCCTCCGCGATTGTGGAGTGCGCCCACTGGCCCTTCAAGGCGGTGTCGGCCATCGCCGGAGAAGGAGTTGCGAAGAGTTGGAAAGGTTTTGCGAAGGCTTTGAGAATGGATTTGGGCGCTGAAGCTCTGGAGGCTGTGTGCAATGGCGATGGAATGGGAGTGTGGGGAAGGGATATTGCTACCCTTTGCTTTTATACGTCTGTGAAAGACCAGGAGTCCCTTCTGCCCGCCGGTTAATCACCACGTTCCATCTCTTGGCGCAATTAAGCGCCCGTGGGGTGAAACAAATCTTGATGATACCCCCCAAAATACGAGGCACGGTCTCTGCCTTGATGAAACGTGCCAATGGGAAAACCGCCTTGGGCCGCGATTCGAGTGGCAGTAACTGGCCCGCTTTGATATAAGTGGTGACGCTTTGGAAAAAGTTGTCAGGGCATAAACACTATTCACACTCAAGTAGTAGGGCTTCAGGTCTAAGCTATCTAAAAGATCTCGGTTGATAAAATGTGGCCCTTGAGGTCTGCGATCGATGGGCTGCACTGTCAGTAGGAGAGCTTGGAGAATGGCTTTACACGGAGAAGGCCCAAGGTTCATATGAATGAACATTAGGAGGGAAGAATTCGCCTGTCAAGTCGAAGACCCCAAGCCGAAGTCATTCGTCCGAGGAAGATTGCTGTCCCCGGCTCTGAAGACAACTTCAGGGGCTACTGATGGTGTCCTGGACTATGGTGTACCAACCTAGTTGGCCCACAGTCCATGGGCTAAGCTTATGGCCCACCGATTGCATAAGGAAGGACTCGGAGGCCTCGAACCCTGACGTGGTGGAGATGGACTCTGCCGAAGACTATGCGTGTACCTCAAGGATTGCTCCGGCTATTGGCATGTGTTTCCACAGCTAGCAACCGACCATATATAACCCTAGATACCCCAGGTGCCTGTATAAGCAAGGGGGTTTAGTCCATAGAAACAGATTCATCATTACTCACCTTAGGTTAGAACACAACATAGGATCTCGAGGTAGATCAAGCCTGTACACAATACATCATCATCAATACAACCAAAGCAGGACATAGGGTTTTACCTCTTTGAGAAGGGCCGAACTTGAGTAAATATTGTCCCCTTCATCTCCTGTTACCCATCAATCCGAGATCCACAGCTCGGGGCCCCCTACCCGAGGCATGCCGATTTTAGTACCGACTCATAGGCATTACGTCTTAGCCAAGTAGAACCTTAATCTTACTAAATCTACCACTATTACTCCACCCATCGACAGCTATCTAGCATGCATCTTAAGGTATTAAGTTCATAACAAAAAGAGTAATGCTTGGAGCATGATGACATAATGTTGACAAAGTAAAACCAATTAATATGATTGAACCCCATCATTTTACCCTTACTAGCCACAATACAATACGTGCCTTGCTACTCCCCCTGTCACAGAGTAAGGTCACCGCAAGATTGAACCTACCACCAAGCACCTCTCCCATTGAAGATAAATCAATCTTATTAGCCAGCAGAGATAGATAGACCGGAGAGAAATGCAAGTCTATACAATCACACATAATAAATCTCAGAAAAGACTTAATTACTTGTAATGAATAATCTGATCATAAACCCACAATTCATCCGATCCAAACAAACACACCGCAAAGATTACATAGGATAGGTCTCCGAACAGATCATTGCATTGAAGATTGAAGAGAGAGAGAGAGGGGGGGAGAGAGAGCGAGATCTAGCTACTCCTATGGACTCATAGGTTCCGTGGGAACTACTCACACATCATCATGGAGGCAACATGGTTGATGAAGATGACCTTCATGATGGATTCCCCCTCGGGCAGAGTAACGGCGGAGGCCTCCAGATGGGATCGCGAAAGAACAGAGGCTTGCGACAGCGATAAAATTGTTTCAGGTCTCTCTCTAAAGGTTCCCAAATAGTTCTGAATTTATTGAGCTGGAATTAGGTAATGGGGACCTCCAAGGGGCCCACAAGCTCAGGTGGCGCGCCCACTTGGGTGCGCGCCGTGTGCTCTTGTGGCCCAGTCATAGATCTTTTGGCCTCCCCCTAAAGCTTCTAGGGTCTCTTCTGGTCCAGAAAAAGTCACTATAAAGTTTCATCGTGTTTAGACTTCATTTGGTATTGTTTTTCCGCGTAACAAAGAAATAAGCAAAAAACAGGAACTGACACTGGGCACTGAGTTAATAGGTTAGTTCCCAAAAATGATATAAAATGGCATGTAAAGCATACAAGATTGATAATATACTAGCATGAAACAGGTGAAAATTATAGATACGTTGCAGACATACCAATCGACAATACAGTCTTTAAACAACTACATTCGGGGGAAGTTTAGTAGGTTATTACTCTTGGCCGTGGGGGATAAGATGAGGTTGAAGTTGCCCCTACCACCACCGAGAGTTGGGCTGTCGAGATCTTCCTATTGAGCTCATCCAGGAAGGTCCGAGAGCGACGGTGATCGGCGGGGCCGTACACAGTGACAATCTCCCATTTGGAATTGATGGCCCTTTCGAAGACCTCCATACTAACAAAATACTCGCCTCTATCCATGCTCCCCACCTTGAAGGTGGCATTCTTCACGCCTAAAAGGATGTCGTCCGAGTACCGTGTTTCCACAAGAAGACATATTTCTTCAGCGAGAAGCATAAATGTTCTTCTCAAAAAGGGAAAAAATTATGCTTCCACGAGAAGTACATATTTGTTTTTCATGCAGGCACATATTTTCTTCCGCGAGAAGCACAAACATCTCAAAAAGGAAGAAAATGTGCTTCCATGAGAAGCACAAATTTGTTTCTCGTGGAGCGTAGAAAACGTGCTTCGGCTCTGGGTTTTTCTTATTCCATTTTCTTCTATTTTTTCTAAAAAAGATTTGTTGAAACATAAACAGGAGATCTAGTTTCGAAGATCTTGACGTACGAAAACAAACGGTAAAAATGGTTCAGGATTTGGACAAGGGATTCAAAAGATAAAAAGTTCTAAATAAATGAATCTACGAAAAAAAACTCCCATGCTTCGTGCAGTGCGTCATTTGTGAGCACGTGAGTATATGGAAGTGATCTTTGCAAAGGGTAACCCTTAATTAATAATTTCGAAATTGCTCCCCATGCGCGTAAGAGCAAGTATAATAGGGTGATGTAAGCGGGTTGTAAGGATTTAAATATTACATTGTTGTTGAGTTGGAAGAGAGAAGAGAAGCGGGTTGTAAACTTACATCCGGCTGTAGCACGAGCTCCAAGATACTTTATGAGAATGAAATGTGGGTCATATGTTGATAAAGTAGTACTTTCTTATAGGTACTATTATATGTGTTGACTATTACGTTGGCTATAAATGACATGCCAACATGAGAGCATGGTTAATAGTATAGCCAACAACCGGCTATATGAAGTTGCCATGTCACTTGTAGCCAACCCAATAGCCCACTCGTACAATAGTTAGACATACTAGTATACTATACAATTAATACATGGCCCACTTCTTTCTCTCACAAAGGGTGTTGGAGCTCGTGCTACAGCTGGCTGTAAGCTTGTAGCCCGCTTCTCTTCTCTCTCCTCTCCTCTTTCCTCCACCTAGACATAAATCTGATGTGGCATCTCTTATAGCCCGCCTACGTCACCTTATTATACTTGCTCTGATATAGCCAGCAATTGACTGTATTATTAACCATGCTCTAAGTACTTGAGATATAAATCATATGGTGCAAAACTTATATTAGACTTTGAGGGATCGAGATAGGCAATCAGAGGGGGGGGGTGAATGATTGCGTGGAAGCAAATTATAACTTTTCCCAAATTTCAAACCCTGAAACTCTAATCTGTTCAAGATGGTAAAACAGTTGTATATCAAGATCTGCTGAACCAAAAAATGAGTATGAGTACTCCAATTAAAGCTACGGAATTATCTATTCAACACAACAAGAATCAGCTTAAACGGAGTTACCAATCAAAAGTTATGATCAGAACAGTAACAACTGACAGAAGACTGCGAAAATCAATCTAGATCTAATTTCGAGAATTAGCAAGAAAGATAGATTAATCGCACCACAAACTTCCCTTGATCTCGTGAAAAACCTGCAGCAAAGTATTAGAGAGATCTAACACGGAGATTTCACCGAGATTAGAGAAGCCCAGAGATGACACCGCCAAAGATCACTTTATTGCCACGATGTCGATCGGTTACAGAAAATGCGTGTCAGCATCCAAGAACTCTTCAATAAATCTAGGCTAAAGATCTGAGTTCCTCTCCTGAGACACACCCAAAAACCTAGCCTACGCCCCTCTATTTAAAGAGCTAGACAGCACCCTAAAAATAGAGTCCATCTCTGAAACGAAACAGACGGCAGAAAAACAAAATCCTGCGTTGGACCAAGCACTCAGCACCGACGCCGCAACGAGTAGTGTCTGCTCTCGTGCGTGAGCCTGGCCGCTCACCTCGTTGCTGCATGGGCCACGCTGGGCCTGCTCCTCCTGGCCTCTAGCCTATGTACGCTCAGCTGAGCCTGGCTGACCGCCTCCGTCGCGCACGCCGCCTTCCATCGATCCGCATGCCTGCCATACGGCTGCCCGCACTGGACTGGGCCGCACCTGCTCGACTCGCCCGATCGATCTGTTGCCGCTGCCGTGCGCGTAAACACATGTGCACGCCTTGCACCTCATGACGTCTTCAGTACCGTACATCTCCGGTACAAGCCATGTACGACAAACCGGTGCCCTCCCGGATAATCGTATCCTCCACTTCCATTGTTCCTTCGCACGAACGCCCCGCATGACCATGATCCCCGGACCTCAGCTTCTCTAAGCTTCGTCCCTCGATCCCGTCATCGACCACGTTGGCCTAGCTCTGGCAACACCTAAAAGTGAACTCAACAATAACCAGTACGAGCACAAGTCCACGACTTGACTCAGGGTAAGTTTCACACAACTCACGCCATATTTTCACACAAGAAGCTAATGGATCAGCACACCATTAGCAAAGTATTCAGCCCAATATAAGATACCAATAACCGCACAAGTATCCATATCACCCAGAGTATCCAAATCAATGTTCTAATAAGCACTTGCCAATGTTGTGCATCACACATGATTTCACAATCTCCCCCTTGATGAAAACATTGGCAACATCACATAAACACCAAACATTGATTGGCATCCACATTCACTTAACTTTCAGATTTTCAGAGTTTTGAAAAGACAAAAGTGAAAAAAAAACTGAAGATCAACAAAAGATCCAAAAATAAGAACACAACAGAACATTGTGTAAAAAAATGTGGTGTGAATATGTGTTGGAAATCTCTCCCCCTTTGACAATGAATTTCATCAAAACCACAAAACGAACTCTCCCCCTAAAAAGAAATTCTATAAGCTAGAAAAGGGAAAATCTTTTTGTATTTTGTCATATTTCAATTTTTTGTTGTTGTAATGAGCATTATAAGACATCATGAAAATGACAATTCTACGTCCAAGTCATGCAAAAAGTATTTGTACTCGACATGTATACAAGTATAATGCAATCCACACATGAATACGATTTATTACAAGGAACGGTCTTCCTTTATCAACTATGTCAATACTGGAATACGCAATCACTTGAGCAAGTTATATTAAAAGCATTTATAAAAATATGAAACTTAATTTCCAAAGAAGTTGTATGCCATGTCAATTCAACCTTGCCAAGCCTATATTCAAAGTACCATGCCAAGCCTATGTTTAGAGTACAATAACAATCAGAAGCTTAAGACAATGGCAGGCAATCAGAAGCTTAAGACAAAGGTTTCAAGAACAACAACAACTTCCAAGTTCATACCAAAGTGCAATGGTAAGCAGTCTCGTGAAGATGCAGTGTGACATTGGCATATCTTTTATAAAACTTGCTTGACAGCATATTTTTAATCTTGATACTTTAATAGATTCATCATTGATAGTAATTGAGTAACCAAGACCAACACGGCTAACAAAGTTTAACCATGACAAGATTTAGTTCAAGTTATCATTCGTATTAGAAAGCCATGTGATAAACTACCTTATACGAGCATACATGTAAAATGACAATTTCCTCAAAGCATAAACATGATTGCAAAATGTCATTCCAGGATAAAATACAATGCTCATTACTTTTTCAGATTTTTTTTCATTTATCGGGAAAAAAACTGAAAAAGAAGCAACATGAAAATACCAATTATAACTAGAAACACACAAGTGAAAAAGTATTTTACATATGTTACAAAAAGACTCAACTCCCCCTCAAACCATCCCGTATGGTTTGATTACTCCAAGTTCACCTCGAAGAAAAGCAAACCGAGAAGAATCCAATGGTTTAGTGAAAATGTCTGCCAATTGACGTTCAGTATCTATAAAATGTAGCACAACATTTCTTTTTTCAACATGATCTCTAAGAAAATGATATCTTATGTCTATGTGCTTAGTTCGAGAATGTTGCACAGGGTTTTTAGCAATACATATAGCACTAGTGTTATCACAATAAAGTGGTACACTTTCTAGAGTAACCCCATAATATTTCATTGTAGCTATTATCCACAAAATCTGTGAGCAACAACAAGCAGCAGCTACATATTCACTTTCAGCAGTAGATTGTGCAACAAAACTTTGTTTCTTAGAAGACCAAAGTACTAATGAATCACCCAAAAATAAGCATGTGCCAGATGTACTCTTTCTATCAATTCTACAACCTCCAAAATCAGCGTCTGAAAATGCACGCAATGAAATACTCGAGGAAGCAGAAAGCCAAATGCCAAAAGATTGGGTGCCATGTAGATACCTGAAGATCCGCTTGACAGCTTGTAGATGTGATGCACATGGGGAAGCTTGAAACCGTGCACACAAGCATACAGAAAATTGTATATCCGGTCTAGAAGCGGCGAGATAAAGAAGTGAACCAATCATACTCCTATACATCTTTTGGTCAACAGGTTCACCTTCCTCATCAAGATCAAGTGACGCCGTAGATCCCATTGGTGTCATAATAGGGTTGCAGTTTTCCATCCCAAAGCGCCGTAGAAGATCCTTCGTATACTTACTTTGATGCACAAAGGTGCCATCCTTTGTTTGTTTGATTTGCAGTCCCAAAAAGTAAGTAAGTTCACCCATCATGCTCATTTCAAATTCCCTGCTCATAGTTTCTGAAAATTCTGACACCAAAGCATGAGAAGCACACCCAAGGATAATATCATCAACATAAACTTGTACGAAAATTTGATCATTGCCATGTTTGAGTACAAAGAGTGTTTTATCAACGTTACCCATGGTAAACCCCTTTCCAATTAAAAACGTTTTCAGCCTATCATACCATGAACGTGGGGCTTGTTTTAAACCATACAAAGCTTTTGAAAGTTTATAAACATGGTTGGGAAACTTTGGATTCTCGAAACAAGGTGGTTGCTTAACATAAACCTCCTCATCAATAAAGCCATTAAGAAAAGCACTTTTAACATCCATTTGATAAAGCTTAAAACCTTTAGATGCAGCAAATGTCAATAAAATTCTTATAGCTTCCAATCTAGCAACAGGAGCAAAAGTTTCGTCAAAATCAAGACCTTCAACTTGAGTAAAACCCTGAGCAACCAGCCTAGCCTTGTTGCGAACAATAACACCATCCTCACTTTGTTTGTTTTTGAAAACCCAACGAGTTCCAATAAGAGTATGACTAGAAGGAGGTGAAACCAAAGTCCAAACTTTGTTACGCTCAAAATTTTCTAATTCCTCATGCATGGCATTGATCCACGATTCATCAGTTAATGCATGAGATATATCTTTGGGCTCAAAAGAAGCAACAAATGCTGAATGAGTATGATAGTCAGAATCGATAAACCTTGACTGTGTGACTCTCTCAGCCATGCTTCCAATAATCTGCTCAGGAGGGTGCCTTTTCTGAATATGTCGGGGTGCTGAAATATTTGACTCCGCAGCATGCTCATCCCCAACATTTGTAGTTGAAGTAGACTCTTGAGGATGTCCAGCTGTAGCAGCAGTTGTTGTAGGTGTAGGAATAGCTGCAGTTGGCGCAGGGACAGCAGGGGGCACGTCATCCTCCTCGTCATCTTCATCATCTACAAAGATTTCCTCACCCTGAACATATGTTCCTGCATCATAAATACGAGGACTAGAGCCAGAACTAGCCTCATCAAAAGTCACTTCACTGGTTTCCATTAGTCGGTTAGTCTCATAAACATAAACACGGTAACCACGTGAATGAGTAGGATATCCAAGGAAAATGCCATCATATGATCTTGATTCAAACTTATCTAGATTGCCAGATTTAAGCACAAAGCATTTACAACCAAAAACTCTTAGGTGAGATACAACAGGTTTACGCCCAAATCGTAGTTCATATGGTGTTTTGCCAATTTTAGATCTCAAGAACACACGATTTGAAACATAACAAGCAGTAGATATAGCTTCAGCCCAAAACTTTCTAGGAGTAGAAAATTCATCAAGCATAGTACGGGCCATCTCAACTAGAGTTCTATTCTTACGCTCCACTACACCATTTTGTTGTGGTACATAAGGTGAAGAAAATTGATGCTCAATGACAAATTCATCACAAAAGTGATTAAAATATGAATTCTTAAATTCAGTTCCATTATCACTTCTTATTGTTTTCAAAGATCCTGGGTGCTCAACACTTAGTCTATGCACAAGACTCTTAAAGTGACTAAAAGCCTCATCCTTAGATGCCATAAAATAAACCCAAGAATATCTTGAATAATCATCAACAATAACCAAAACATACCACTTACCACCAAAAGATTGTACCCTTGATGGACCAACCGTATCAAGATGTAGAAGTTGTCCTGGAGCGTTAGTCATGACACTGGTAATGCGTGCATGTGAACCTGCAACCATCTTACCATGTCTACAAGGAGAGCATACAAAATCTTTTTCTCTCTTAAGTTTAGGCAAACCATTTATAAGATTCATACCACTTATACGAGTGAGATGATCAAAACCAATATGCCCAAGTCTACGATGCCAAAAGAATAAATCTGTAGATGTATTGGCAACTAGACACCTAAACTTAACATTTGAAGAAGCATGAAAATCAGCCTTAAAAACTCTCCCAAAGCGTGATATCTTAAAGACAAGATCATCTGAAGCATCTAAAACTTTGCAAGCATTTTTCTTAAATGAAACTTCAAGATCCTCATCAATCATTTGTGAAACCGACAACAAGTTGTATTTCAGATTTTCAACCAAAGCAACATCTTTGAACATAAATTTGTCGGTTACCTTTACTGTACCTTTTGCTACAACAGTAGAAGTAGAAGCATCTCCAAAAGTTACACTCTCAG